>NC_071469.1:11533136-12149698 GCF_028500815.1 Rissa tridactyla | reverse complement strand
CATTCTTGCTTTTCAGCCCCTTCTAGCTTTAGACTGTAATGAGTCTGACCTTCATACTTATATTATTTCTTTTCAGTAAAGTCTAGCAGAAGGGAACATAAATCACTAATGGGTTTCTTGTACTGACCTACCCACTTAAATTCAGAAGTTGGGAGGTTCTTAAAAGCAGCAAGCTCTTTGTTGGAGTAGACATGAAAAAAAATTTCATTCCTCAGTCTCTCCAAAGAAAGAGTTCTGTAAGGTATCTCACACTACTGCCTGAACACAGGAAAACTTCCCTATGCACCTCTCTCATTATAGTAAAACAACGCAGATTAACAACATGGATTGCAAACTGCAGAGACCTCCAAAAGTAAGTTATGAAGCAGGGGGGAAAGAGGAGAGTTAAGAGTGCCCCAGGTGTAAGGAATTAGGTATGATGGCACACAGCTGGGGTGAGGCCACCTGCAGGCACAGCTGCAGGAGACAGTGCACTGTTATAGAGACTGGAGAGCAGTGCTGGTGTGGTAGAACTTTGAAGGAAAAGGTATGGCATGAGAGAGAAAAATAAAGTGTTGACCAATGTTTGTCAAATGATGCATTTGTAATTGTCACTGCTGGTGTGACATAGTAGTGGGTATCTTCTAGTCTTATATTATTCTAAATCCTAGCTGTCCTGGAAAGAAGACAGGGGATTGGGTGACTCTCTCTATTGGTGCTAGTGACTACAATTAAGACCTCTTGCTCTGGGAGCAGCAGAATTAGCTTAGTCATAAATCCTCTCCAGTTGAGCCTACTCCAAGACTGAGATGTATATAAAAGGTAAGTGTCATTAGGGCAATGGGGTAGTTGTTACTTAGGAGTCCTTTTCTTAAATTTGTGTGTACTCTTA
Organism: Rissa tridactyla; assembly: GCF_028500815.1. Lineage (NCBI taxonomy): Eukaryota > Metazoa > Chordata > Aves > Charadriiformes > Laridae > Rissa > Rissa tridactyla. The sequence goes on along the minus strand of NC_071469.1, from coordinate 12,148,827 downwards.
TGCTTCTGTTTGTAGTAATTTTCTTTCTCCTTGGTCTGGCCTTTAAAAATGGTATTTCGATTAAGTACTGAGTGATGACCATTGTGTTTCTAGGAGCTGTTGGTTGCATTAGGTTTTTTTGCATTCTTTCAAGTTGAGAGCCTGCTAAATTACTGAGAAGGTGCTGCTTTGTGAGGAGATTGGAGAGAAAAAATAAGATTAGCGACTGATCAGTATCTGGGTTTTGCTTATGTTTGACTGTTTTTCAGGCATTGCCTTTATAATTCTGTAAGTTTCAGAGTGCACTATGAAGTTTGTTTCTTAAATAATGTAACAACTGATATTGTGTAAAAGTATGCTGAGGTAACTTAGAAAACTTGTAAGCACTGGATAAAGTAGCCATTGTATCAAACTTTAAAAAATTTTTCTGTTATATGCACAAGAAGACAAAAAAATTAGCACAAGTTTCCACTTTGGGTTTTTTTCTTCTTATTCCTTTACACCTAGTAAACTTCTGAAACTCTAATCTACTGAATTACTGCCCCAACAGCAAGCTGTTCAGAGCTGTGCTGTTGATCTTAATAGGGTGATGACCCTGTTATTTGTGGTTCTAGTTGTCTCATCCTAGGTAAGAGAAAGAGGAGATGTTGGCCCACAGCCATTCAGACTTTTTCTTGAGTCTCTGATGAGTACAGAAGTACAAGATGAATTTAAGTATTTAAGTATACGAAGACAAATTCATACATCCAATTTGCTACTCTATTGTGAGAATCTCATGTTTTCCTGTTTCTTTTTTTTTCCCAGAAGTCTTTCTCTCTCTCTCTTTTTCCTTTTTAAGCTCTCTGAAGTCATCATATTTGTCTTCAAAGTCTGTGATTATGACTACTTCAAGGAAAAGGCTCAAGGAGGGCAAAGATTCTTTAATCTTTGCAGATGCACAGCTGCTGGTCGCTAGTAGGCTTGTACTGCTGATACTGTTATTTTGTACTTATTACGAAAGCTTAGTTTAGGACCTGTGACTTCCTGGTTGGACAATTAATTTAGAAGTAATGAAATACTACTGTAGTACAACATAGGGTTTTAAGCTGTATAAAATTTAATATGTGTATAAAACTATGTCACAATTCTATACTGCTGCTTCTGCATTGGTGCTTTTATGATGTAGTAAATTGTGAGATCAGAGCCGTTATTCAGGTGAAATAAATAAGATAGGAACCTTTTTTGGAGATAGTGACTTAATACTGCTGCTATGTGTTAAATTAACCATTTACTGACTTGTCCCAGGATGTCTGCTTCAGGTTTTCAAGTGACAAAAAGAAAGTGGAGATTATTTCAACCTGTGTTTTCACGGCCATGTACATGATTTAATCATCTGAATCAAAATGTAGAAGGAAGAAGTTAAATATGTTGCTACCATATTTGGGGATTTTTAACCTACTTCACAGAACATCTGGTAGTGACATGCTCTAACTCCTTTATTCTACAATTTTGTCTCAGCTGAATAACAGTTGTGTACATGGTCATGAAAACATGTGAGAAGGAACAATTTTGTTTTAGACTGCTCTGAAAACCCCCCAAACTTATTAGTATGACTTCTTAGTCCAATGAGAAAAGCCTAAAAAATTATTCTTTTTTCAGTTTATCATAATCAGTATATTATGATATATACAAATATACATATATATGATATATATATGTGTATATATGTATATATATTACATATATATGTATATATGTATGTGTAGATGGTATATACATATATATCATATATATGTGTATATACATATACACAGAATTTATTTGTTTTACTTGTTTGACATTTACATTTTTGTGAAAGACGAGGAATTAGAAACACAGTGTCTCTTTGAAATAACTCAGCACAATATCTGGACAAAACAAATACAGCAAATTTTCAAGACTTCTGGCCTTGGTAAAGCCATGGTGTTCTAACGGTCGGATGGATCTGATAACCACAGACACAGAGATACCAGTGAAAAGGGGCATGATTTGGCCAAATATCTTCTGCTACAGTGTCACGGATGGAGTGATGCACTTGTAAAAGAGAAGCAGCAATGTATTTATTGATATAAAATAGTGATTTTACAAAGTTTGATAGTAGATGCGACAGTGGTTTAACAAGATTTGATGCCAGGTACACTTGGTGATTTACTGCGTAGAGGACAGGATCAGACAAAACTGTGAGGGAGACCATTCTGCTGAGTCATAAGGTTCAGAAAGGACCTTCTTTGCTTTCTGAAATCCTTCTCAGAGAGGAGTCTAGGTGCAGCTGGATCCAATGCTAGTCCCAGACTTGGTCAACGGTTCATGTCTAAAGTATTATATATGTGCAATCAAGCCTTTATGTTATTTAGCTAAGATTTCAAAGTTTAGCATACCTTTAATCACTTACCAAGAATCTGTTGCAGCAAGGAATCTCTCAGCCTTGAGGAGTAATCTTTAGAGGCGTCCTTACTCAAGAGGAGATGCTGGTGTGCAGCCTGCTGGTGTGCAGCCTGCTGCCATGCAGGAGAGCTCAAAGGGCTCTTGGGATACTTATTATTTATGGGGTAAGATTATTGACTGGTAGTCATATTTGCATACTGACTACTGTAGATGTTAGTTTCTTCCAAATTTGGCTTGAGTCGGATATTGACCAGCACTGTGGTTAGGTGAGTGCATTGCCATGAATTAGCCCTTGGCTATTGTGTCATTATCTGTCTCCCCTGAATCCACTTTGACCAGATGCATCCATCACAACAGTCACTGATGGTTATCGCTCAAGCAGGGTTACGGGAAAAGGTTAGACTGGGGATGGGGAGCACACCATCGCATACAATCTCCTGATGTCATAGCTCATAAAGCTATTTCTTGGCTTCTCATTGACCCTGGACATATATGAAGGTGCAGGTTTCAGAAATACTTTTTTTTTCTAATCAGGCAGTCATTACTTTCTGGAGACAAAGACAATGAACTTGGTGGTCTTTCTCTAGGTGGCTGTTCCAACGTGTGTGTTTCTCTGTTTATTGGTGGTTTCAGCATGTCCCTTCTACCTACTTCTTTCTCTTCTTTCACAGGCTTCTTTTTTCTTTTCTACACTAAACTATGTATGCTTTTCTGTGTTTTCTGGGTAATATAAAGTATGTAGGTGTGTAATTAAATGAATTAATATTGAGCTCTGTGAGAATTTTAATTTCATTCTTGAGTACCTCTTTCACGTGAACTTAAACGCTTACTTACTGTAAGAATTAAAAGACAAAGTTACAGTAAAATATCCTGGATGCTGAGTTATGGTCTCCAATTTTCTGTGTATCAGATTTAAATAATGTACAAACATTTCCCTAGACATCTAGGTTTCTGCAAGACAGAGTTAAAGTATCAAATAATAAGTAACTTAACCTTCTGGCAGTAATAAATTCAATGACCCGTCTCAACAATTCATGGATTATTTGGGGAATATGCTGAGGTTCATTAAGAGCGAGTGAGTGATTCCTCTACATAGCTCATTGTGGTAGACTGCAGTTCTCATATGGAGGACTGTTTAGATTTTACAGATACCAGCTAAGGCAGAAAGCGATAATGGACCCGGAGAACTGACCTGCACAGCCGCTGCCTCATGTATTGTGAAACTAAGGAGTTTGGGGTCCTATGAGAGCAGATCAAATAAATGCACACAGAGTTACTGTTGAACAAGGAATGATGGTAATTTTCTGACCCTTGCGTAGTTTGCATGCTAAACTATCATTTCATGTAACTTTGGCATAGGAAAATTTCTTTTTTCACGTAGAAAAGTTAAGACACACGAATCCTGTAATGTGAAATGATTCATGAGATGACAGCAGTATTCCATACTGAGTAGTACATGAATTCTGTGAGAGAGATGCCCTTGCATTATTTAAGGCATGAATCCATTTCTTAACTATAATGCTGAACAGATGTGAGACACACTTGTTTGTCTGCCAGTTTCTGGCGAAAAGTTTTGCCTGACCGGATAATGCAGGACTCAGCCTAGAATTGCTGCCACAAAGTAGAGCGTAGAATACAATGAACAGATGTAAAATTCCAGTCTTGGTGGTCTTATGTTATCTTCTCAGATTTTGTAAGCCTCAAGGAAAAGCTTATTAATAAGTGTATTGAATTTTTCTACTGTCTCTTGTTTTGGTTACAAATTTGTTTATGTAAAACTGTTAGATTTACTTGTTGCCATTGTAAAAGCTGGGCAACACAGAAAGGTTCATGTGCTCCAGTTTGGAAAACTACTCAGTCACTACAGGTATTTTTTTCACCTTTCTCAATCAGAAACTATATTATGTTCATATAATTACCACGTAATATTATGTATTATGTTCATATATTACCATGTAATAGTAACTCACATTACATAGTGTTATAAACACGTCGAGTCAATCTAAAGTTTAATCAATTTTTTATTGAATAAGAAAGCAAAAGCAGCACTGGGCGGCCGGGGAGTCGCAGCTCCGCCAGGCTCGCAAATTGCAAAGCACACGGGTCCCCCTTTTATCTTCGCAGGGGCGGATGTCGCGGCTGCTGAGCACATCTTGCTGTTCCGCGTACGTGTCTCTTTCTAAAGCACAAAGTTAGTTAATATTTTACATAAAGATATAGGTTGAACATACTCCTTCTTGCAAAACAATTTCTTAGGCTCACGCGTGGTCGCACAAGGGCCCCTATCTCTATGGCAACATTGTTCCCTAAACCCTTAGTTTACTCTATATAAGGCCTAAGGTTATCGCGAACTACAGTTGTTGCCGCATCATTGATCGAGAAACTTTCTTCTCGGCGTCTAGTGGTCTGACCAGGTCTTGCCAAACAGGATGTTCTAATTCACAAGGTAGTTCTATCATGTCACGGCCCTGCTCGGTTTCTATCTTTCAGCAAATTACCCTTAGATATCCATTACAATAGTAACACTTAAACTGTGAGCAAAGTCATTAAACAAATCAACATAAGAACCATGAGCCCTCTTCCAGATTCACAAGTCCTTTGGGTTAATTTAAAAAAACCCCACTCTTCCAATGTCAGATGATAATGGTGTTCTTTTTAATTCGTTGTTATGTCAGTAAAGTCTTTCAAAGTCTCACCTGAGGTAGACATCGTAAGGGATCTCACTTCAAGTGTAAAAAAAATTAGTTTAGTTTATGGGCTGAAAATGTCATTATTTTCATTATGAATGCAAAATGTTTCTACTAAACTTGGAATGTATTATCTAAAACAAAGAATATGGCTAATCTCTGGGGTGGCTCTCACTGTTGGAAGTATTACAGTTTATGCACTACTTAAAAGACATTGCAAAACTCACTTTATTGAATATAAGTTTCAGTTCTCTCTGTAATTGCAAGAAAACTTCAATAATTATATCTCATATGACTTCAGTTCTCCTTCCCTGGATAACAATATCCGGGATTTTTGTCTGGCACATTCACAAGGGACTTCCTTTAGGGGATTTCTCATTACCCTTGTATCTGAAAGCATGTAGTTATATAAATATGGAGACTAGAGTTCAAGCAGACTGCTTGGAAAATACGCTGACTCTGTTTCTTTTAAATTCTTGATTTGACTTTTTATGTGCCTGGAAAAATAATTTGGATGCAAAATCTGCTTCCCTTGAGGGATGTATTTTTTGCTTGGTTTTCAAGTGAAATGGGTGAAGGAGGACAGCTGAAAGTGACTGTTGTGTGCTCATGCAAGTCAATAATTCATTGCAGATTGGCATTGTGTTTTTTCTTAAGCATTAGAAAAATGCAATTTTCTGGAAGACATGCTTTTGTTTGCCTAAAAGTTATGGCTTGGATACGAGAATCATCTGGAGAAGCTCTGTATTCTACATCCTGTTTATCAGAACTGCTCCTTAGGCCCTTTCTGGCATCAAAGTCTGAATTTGTATTGCTGTGAAGAGGATTAAATCTTTCAACAGAGAAAACAAAATCTCAAAAGAAGAAATATTGATATGTTAATTTAAAATAACTTTTAGGTATTTATTTAGAATTTCTATATAGTAGAGCATAAAGAATGTCATTAGCCATGGTATGTAATTGCAAATAGAAATACTCCTGCAGTGGCACAGTAATAGAGAAGTAATAGGGATTAATGTGGATGAGGAAATGAGATTAGTCCACCTAGAAGAGTATGGAAAAAAAAAGGGATCCATTCAAAGCTGTGAAGGGAATATGGCAAAGTACCATGTTTCGCCTTGTGTGGTACCCCTGGAGAAAGAGAAAAATCTCTCAAAAGAAGTGTATCTTTGACATAACTCATTAGACCCTAACTCACAGAACTGAGTATATCTTGTATAGCTCATCAAATCTCTGTTCATATATGCAAGTTTGAAGCCATGAAGTAGTTGGATAAAATGCACCTGTTAATATCAGTAAGTGGCAATGAAAGAGCCACCCAAGAACTCTAACAAAAAGTGTATCTTTTAGCTGAATTAAGCTCTGGATCTAAATTTGGAGAATGGCATACTTGTTTCAATAGGGAAAGGAGCATTCAGTGCAAATTTCCTTGAACTACAGTCATGCAGTTGTAAAATTTTATAAGTAATACTATAAGATGGATGGATAGTATAAGAGTGGGGAACTTACAAGAATGATGAAAGATATTATTCTTGCCTCTTAGAGTCTGGAATCCAAATTAAACTGATACAACTCGTTAATAATACCTCCAGTCTAGATTTGGGCACAGAAGCGGTTGGTGGAGATGTATGCATTTGTTGGTTTGGGTTTTGTTTTTAAATGGCTGAGGGAAAAGTGAAGGTAAAAAAGGTGAAGGGAAAAACACTCTAGACTCATCAATTTAGAAGGTGGTTCAGACAATAAGCCCAGCCCTGGGTATTTTGACAGCATAACTTCCATATACTTCCCTTTCTATCTAATGTTCATGCTGCAAAGATGCTGCATGATGATAATGTATATGGCACCATAATCCTAGAAGGACCCACCTGTCAGTGCTAGTGAATGGTCAGCTTGTAAGTTTTTTCTCATGTGTGCCCTTGTGTTTTGTATTGCTAGGGAATCTGCGTAAAAGGAAAATCTGCATTTCTGAATCAATGTCTTCCTTTTTCCTTTGAAATCATTATCATTTTTTATAGAGTAATTTGAAGTGATTAAAAAATTAGTTCAGATAGATAACAGGCCAATGATTCAATGGTGTCCCTTTCTTTTAATTCAGTGAGTCAGACTCTTCCTCCTGCAAAACAGCATCTCAGATTATTTCTGAAAGAACATATCCTTTTTAGGCCACTGTTTAGAGCATGGCTTAAAATACTTTAGTTAATGTGTGCAGATGCCACACAAAGTCTTATACAGACAACACATACACAAGACATACTGCGTTAACTTTGTGCTCATATTCTTGTTTTAAGGACTACTGAGGAGCTCATATTTTCCTTTCCTTTTAATTTAATTTTATATTAGAAGCCTTTAGAGCTGAAATGGTGGCAGAGTCTAAGCTTCTCTTCACTGTTTTATAAATATTAACATTCATGATTGAAATATGCTTAGTAATAGTCAAATAGTTCTTTTTCTTAAGTAATTTAGTTATCAAATTGACTCTTGACTATTGAAGAGTCTATTGACTCTTCAAACAGTAATGCTTGTGTTTAGTTGCAAACATAGTGCAGCTAAAACAATCCTGGAAGCAATTACGTTCTTTTTCTTTACCCAGCTATTTCATTGCTTAGGTGCTTTAGTGTCGTTCATTTCAGTTTTAGGAAGTTTATGTTTGTCATTGCTTTTATTAACAGTAGCATCTCATATATGAGTGTTATTCTGCATCAGACTGGACAACTACTTGCTGATGATTCTACAGTCAGCAGGAAAGTGTGTTGGTTTGGGGTGGTTTTTTTTCCTCATGAATAATCCAACAGAGGGAAATCAGGTAACATCATATCTGTTCATCTGGTGGGGATCAGGCAGAACCATTGAGATGTGTTATCAGTCTGTCTTGTTAATGTCTGGAGAACATTGTGCTTTGTATTTTCCATTCACAGAAAATAAGCCATATAGTTTTGCTTTGAAAAGCATAGTTTGGAATAAGGGAGACAGACAGGAAATGAAATAGGGAAAAATATATTCAGGTTCCATGAGAGAAGTTGGTGACTGTTACTCACTCTGTCAGGAATCTTAAAATAAACTTCAACTGGTGAGCCCTATTGCCGGTAAAAGGATGGCCTTGTAATCTATTGAAAGTACAACTTGGAGTCTATGCTTAGAATTCTATATATCACAGAAACTTCTCTAAACAACTCAGAATTCCTACATAGGCTCTAGTTATTGGGATGCTTTTAGATGCCCCTGCCTAAAGGTTAATTTTGCATGAGAAAAATAATGACAATGCCACTCTCCTGTTATACTTAAAATTAGAGGCAGCCTTAATTAAATGAGAACATGCACTCAGTGCCTTCAGCTTTCCAATGTTATCTTTCATTGAGGACTGGGATTTAAGGAGCAGAACGTGCTTTCAAACTTCAAATGAATATACTTTCATTTTTTAAAAGAATGCTCTGCTCTTCTGAGCTTTACTAGACCTGTTTTTCAACTTCTTTGTCAGAGCTGAGGATTTTGAAGCCATTAGTATAAGCCAGCCAAGTTTAACCCCTTATGGGAATGTGCAAAGACTAATTAAGCACAAAGAGGAAGAAGCTAAGGGAATCATCTTTCTTTTCTGTTTGATTGACAGTGTAGATACTGGGACCTGACTTTGTTCAGTTTTCCATTGAGAGATCATCAGAAAACTCTGAAAAAGCAACAACAGTAGAGTGTTTGCTCCAAGCAGCTAGGAGATCAGTTTTGTCTGATGTAAGAACATGAAAAGGAAGGAAGGGGGGGGGGGAGGGTGCGGCGCATGGGGGAAGGAAAGCTCTTTTTCCTCTTTTCTTGAAGTAGTTTCTAAATGATGCTTATAGTATAGTCTCTCAGTCACTTAAAAAAGGTGCAGATGGAATTTTGCTGAAAGTGAATGGGTCCAAATCTCTGGTGTATTAGTTTCCCAATGACATCTAGGTGTGTCCGACTTAGTTCTTTGATTTTTGTGTTGCCGTAGGGGATTTCATTTTTTATGTTGGCTATGGACAATTCAGCTGGTCTGTTGCTGTTCTGAATTTGACAGTATGTTCAGGGGAGCAAACGATGCTCCCACGATAAGCAGCTATAGGGTTGGGGTTTTTTAAGTGAGTAAAAATAAAAACTGCTAAAGATAGTGTTAAACTTGAGGCTTTTCTCCTTGGAGCCTATTTCTGCAATGTTGTAGGCCTACCAAATAGATCTAAAGTGCTAAGTAAGGCTCGAGTGAGGCAGGCTGGAATATGGTATATCTATTTCATGAAATATTTGAAGGTGCCTTAGAACAAAACCAAGACTTTCAGAATTCTGTGTCAAACAGAACATTGACTGTTCATAGATAACTTGTTCTTTGATCTGATTTTGCCCAGAAATGCTATGCTAAAGCTGATATACTTTGTGTATAATAATTTTTCTTTAAATCAGAGTTTCTAGAAACATTAAGGTTCTTCTGAAGCAACTTTATTCAAGTGTGTCTGTTTGTGGGGTGGGAGGCTAGAAAAAATGTCCTTAAATGCCTTTGAGAGCAACTGTAGATCGACCCCTGTAAACTATTTACCACTGAGTCCTAAAGCCCTGACTAAGAACTGGTCTGTTGAATCTGCAGCTCTCCTGACATACAGAAAGGAGATAAATGTATTAAATGAATGACTGTTCTTCTCACAGTTGTCAAGCAGATAAAAGGAAAATAGTAATTTTGAACACTTGATAACACCTCCAAAAACACACACCTTTTAGAATCTAAGTATAAGCAATTTTGTTTTCTTGGTTATTTTCTGAGTTCTGTTAAGTGTACATTGGTATTTGCAAAGGCAGCATAAATCCTTCTCACTTCATCTCTTACCTTTGCAATGTCATGCACTTAAATAAAATCCAGTTCAGTCATGATCTTTCAGGGATGCCAGCAAGAGTTGTGAAGGCATCAGGCACTGTTTATATGGGCGGTGCTTTGGATCCAATTTGAAGAGTTGGAAGAAAGGGGAAGGAGGTGGATTCTCAAGAACAAGAATTCCAACTTCTGTTTTTCTGCCAGAAAAGAGGCCTACACTCATCTTTTACCACCAGTTTTTCTGTTTACCATTTAACTTGGAGTTAAATTTTCACACACCTGTAAACCCTGGATGCAGTCCAACTGACTTGCTGACGCATGTAGTTGTAGCTAGGAAAGAGCTGAGCCTGCAACAGACAATAGGGCCCTCCCTGAAAGGGGGAAGAGTCTTTCATAATTCCTTTATACACAAATGGTCTGAATTAGTATTTTATGGCTGGAGTGCTTCCTAAATATTTTATTCGGAATTGGATTATTCTTGCTTTAGTAGTGTTGGGGGTTTTTGCCGGATCTGTTAATGATCCGATGAAATTTTCTAAGTCCAATTCAGTGTATGTAGTCAAAACCAGTAAAAACTGATGTGGAATGACCTCTGAGAAAACAGATGCTTAGCTAGTACGTTAAAGTAGAAAAAGTGAGGATTAGATTAGTTTGGGGGATTGCTTTGTGGGGTCTTTTTGGTTTGTTTGTTTGTTTTTGGTTTTGTTTTTTTAAATGCAAGATGTTCAGAATGTGTAAAAAGTGCCAATAAGAGACTGACTGACAAAGGCCTTTACAATTTTTTTTCCCCCCTCCTAATGCATATTTTAAAAGAATGTCAAGATGGTACCGTATAGTCATACTGTACTTACTAAATATAGCACCTCTTATCAAAGTAGCAGGATAGCAGTCAGGTCAGAATGAGGAAATGAAATATATAAAAATGTGGGGCAAAGAGCTTGTTACAGCCTTTTCTCTCCCTTCCAGATGTGATGTGAAGCTTTTTCTGATTCATCTCTGTTACAGCTTCAGTCATGACATGACGTGTAGCTTGGTGTTCATTATTGATAACTATTTGCTAGGTGCATTTTCAAAAGCATAGATGCGATCTATCTCGCCTTTTTTATTTCATGTTTTGTAAGTCTAGCATGAGAACATAATTAAATATGCATCATTATACCAACCAAAGCTAAGAAAAATGAATTGTAAATACTATGGGAAGAGTCTGGGGTCTGCTTTTTTTTTTTTAAATTAATCTGAACCACAGAGTTCAAAGATGTGGCGTCTGAGGAGCTGCGCTCTGTTTTCTCTACTATTGGTTGTACCATTTGTGTCTCTGAAATGAGCATAGTTGTTACCCTTGTGAAAGGGTACCCTTTCACAAAGGGTACCCTTGTGAAACATTATTTAGATTAATTTTGGAAAATCTTAGAATAAGTGCTAAATATCATTAATATTTTAGTCTTATCATTTTAGTACACTGAACTGTAGGCTGGTATTTGCCAGGTTTGTCAGTATCCTTTCTCTGACTACCCTTCATGGTGTTTCCAAACAGATTACTATTCTGCTTATTTAACAGCAACCAAAAAATGCTGCACTTAAAGAAATGGAAATAAACTGCTGCTATATAGCATTTGGAATATTCTGTAAGAGTATTTGATACCTATACTTAGAAGCTTCATTGGAAGTAATACGCACTTAAAATCAAAGGTAGTGGGAATTCAAATGAATGAAGGCAACAGTTGAAAATGATATGTAGCTCAACAGATGCATGCTCTTCTCTAATTTGAAAGTATTTTAATAGAAATACTAGGAGAGGAAAATCCTGTGTCAGGTGTAGAATATTTCTTTTAAAGAAAGTTGTCAGGATCATGAAAAAAACATAGTTCCAGTATGTATGTGTAAGTGTGTGTATATAATATAGTGTAAGCTTGTTTATGTTTATGTAGTAGTATGTTAAGGAGTAGTATGTTTATGTTGGGGAAGAGCAAGCTGTTTAAAAAAAAAAAAAAAAAAAAAGGCCAACAAGACTCCCACCAAAACCAAACACTCAAAAATTGAATTTTTGTCTCCTGTGTCTTTCTGAAAGTTCAGTTTGTGATTTGCTCTGTGGAGATCTTCACCCGCTGCACAATATAGGGAAGTACATACCCAAGTGCAGTGAGAACATCTCTTTGTTGATAAGGTCTTAATCTCCAGTGGGAAGTAGCTGACTGGACAGAGATATAGTTGAGGAGTAAGGATTTGCATGTAGGTCAGCTTACTCTGGGGTGCTTTGGAACTGCAATTCAATAAAGGGAAAGCAGGGTCAACTGGACACATGGGAGTCCTGAGGGGTCAAGAAAATGCTGTTGCTGTGTAGACAATCTTTTGTCTTGATGTGCCCTGAATTTGGAGGATCTACAATGTTGGCTTTTTTGTACTTAAAAAATAGAATTAAAAAAAAGATAAAATCAAACAAACCAAAACCAAAAAACCTTTCCTAAAATGTCACATTGGTTCAAATATATTTTTGAGCTGTGGTGGCAAACTTTTGGCTAACTGTATTGATATCTGCGTTGAGCTAAGTGAATAACTCCCTGCAGAATTGAGTTACACTCTCTTTAGATTGGCACGTAGCTGGGACTAGACTCCCTTTTCTTCTCCAATGGTGTCTTTTGCCCCAGGGTCCCCTTCCTATAACTGCAACGTTGTTGGGCCCAGCCGTCACAGTGATGGATCAGTATGTGGAACTGATTTCGCAGAACCCTTGTCTATTCAGCTTGTATGAGAAACTGGATTAATTAATGATACATCAGCACATCAGAACTGAAGGCCTGTATAAGGTACTGACAAGAGGCATCCATGCGTGTGCTCAGCATATCCTGGGAACTAACTAAATCTGTGAAGTCTCAGTTTGTGTAGCGGAGATCACTATTATGATTTTTGGGGTGATGTTACTTTATTTGTGACACATCAAACTTAACTTATACCAATAAGAATTGCTGTCTTGCATGTGATTGTAACTAATTTAATCTTGTTTTCTATTTCCAAAAGGATGGCAAGAGGCCTTGTAAGGTCAGAAAGCTGCCCCAGATGTGATCCGGGAGGTTTAAATTATAATTTCTTCTGGCTGAAAGAGAGGAAAATTAAACTGTCAATGAAACTGAGATCCATTGCTTGGTTATTTTTTAGAGTGAAACTCCAGACAGATTATATCATTGTTTTTTCTTGCACTATGCAGAGTTAATAATGGAAAAGCTATTCTTGAGCTATGAGCTACTGCAAAGTCCTCATGAATGGTGTTCATTGGTTCATGTGTAGTCACATACCGAGTTTCCTTGACTCCCTTGCTGTATCTGCTGCTCTCTATTGACAGGAAAGTGTAATTCATTTCACTCTAAGGTGTGCTTCTAAAATAAAGTGCATGGGTTCCCCCCTAGAAGTGCATGTAGAAAACTAAATGAGATGATTAATGTCCTGTTTATCAATGTTAAAATACACATTGTTTTCATCTTGGCCAGTGAACATTTTCTTCTTGTTAAATATAGCTGTCAATTGCAGTGTTCTGTTTTTCTTCACTGGAAGCATTGTCAACTCAATGAAAGTAAGCGTCCAGATCTCAACTGCTTTTAGTGAATTTTGGCTCAAATCCTATCTGAGGTGAGTAGCAAATCTTTTAGATTCCTTAAAGACATGCAATAATATGCAGTGAGAGAGTTTGAACTTGGCGTGTTCATGTTCTTCCTGCATCTAATCCTCTGTTTAATGCATTACTAGTGAAGTAGTCAACAACCGACAAATGAGAAGCAATGTTCTTCCTGTAATCATCAATGGCCTATTCTGGCAATGAATCTGTTCACTTTCTGTGAACTTTAGGCATTTCTAGGTTTTTCATTTACACATCTTTTATCCTTCTTATTTCTGTTTAAATAAATAACATTTTAGCGCTCTCATGGGCAGATATTTTTAGTATGTCAGCATAGACATATACACAATATACATGACTGCAGCATTTACAGCAGCTTGGTTTATTAAGCTAATTGTTTAGGAAGCTGGAGTCCTGGTTTTATTTGGCTCTCGCAGTAAGCCTGTGAATAACGATTTCTGAAACACTTAAAAAAAAAAAATAATATCAAAACCGACCCAACCAAATAACACAAAAAAACCCACAACCAAAGCAACACAGTTTTGTTTGAAGCTATTACTATTCCAACCTACTTCAGAAGGAAATTGCTGTTTTCATTCTGTGATCTCGATGGTATAAGGCACATCCATTGGCAGAAGCACCACAGTTCCCTCCTGAAGTCCTCAGCTTTGTGATGTGGAGTTGTATTGGTGGTGGCAAAGATTAAACAAGTTGTGTGGGTTTTTGTGTTCCAGTACAACACAGCCTCCTGCCAAGCTGGCTCTTAATTACAGCTTGGGAAAACAGCTTGGTGCCTGTTCCATTTTTACAGCTTTGAAGCTCTGCCTTGGTTTACATGGCAGTGTGTGCTTACTTAGTTTTGTTTTGCCTTTTTTAAAAAAAAAAAAAAAAAAGAAAAAAAAAAAAGTCGTGATGAGACATTAGAAAATATTCTGGAGATGCTTTTAGTTTGACTCCCTATACTAATGTAACCTCTAGTTTTAATATGACAAAGCACTGTTTAGATATCCCGTGGTGATATCTTAGAACTGTGGCACTGTCTAAATACTTTTAAAATTAAAAAAAAAAAAAAGAAAAAAAAAGAAAAAAACCCCAGAAATAGCTATGATGGGAAGTATCAGAGGAGAAATATGACTTACATGTGTGGCAAAGGGCTGTTTTTTCTGAAGGACAGGATCATTTTCAATAAATGCACTAAAATAGGATTTTCACCTTGATATGGCAGAAGTGATATTTATTGTATTTTATGAATATTGGTTTAGTTTTCTGAGCAGGTTGCTTCTAAACTACATAAGAGTTTGAGTCCAGAGATTTGTACTCTAGTGAACAGTTTGGTTTATATTCAAGGTTTTTATTTATTCATTCTAATGGAGTAATAGATTTCATATCCAGCAAGGCTAAAAAATGAGGTCAAACAACAAAGAGTTGAGCTAGGTGCAGACTTGGCACAGGTGTATTCAGAATACAGTATGTGGATTTTGCAGTCTGACTTCATTTCTGTTCACGAAGAATACATACTTCAGACAGTGTATAAACTTTGGCATTGCCACTATTCTTTATTTTTCTTATAATACCACACGTTATAAACCAAAAATCAGGCCTTGATCTATGTGCTCTTTCAACTTCCCAGTGTTAAAGTGTTTCTCTTAGGAAAGTGTCCCACTTCATTGCAGCAGGAAATGGCTTTTATTTCTTTTCTCTGGATCAGCTGCTGAGTTCTGTATCAATTGTTCTGCTTTTTCAACCATTTAGGCTTATGAGTTACCCTCTTTCTTTCTCTTTTCTCAGAAATCAGAGTTGTGGCTTGCTTTCTCAAGAAGCTTAGGTAGTTTAATGTTGGAGGCCGTGCAGCTAGAACTCCTGGTTTTAATGAAAATTCAAAGAAAACACCTAGCCGAATTGGGAGAACATTGTATCAATATCTCTTTTTACCAATTTAAGACAATTTAGAATTAGCCACTGGCATGAGACTTCAGTGAAGCAAGCTAGTAACATTTGGAAGACGATTGTGTAGAAGTTGTGATAATACCATTGCAGATTCTTTTCTTGAGATTGTATTTGCAGAAAACATTAACTACTGACCATTAGTACATCTAGTCAGCCTAAGGGACACGTTCCAGTGCAATGTGTATACTTCCAATCCAATGTAGTGTATATTTCTTTAGGTGTGACGGAAATAAAGCTTGCTTTCTGTGGAGTATCTCAAATAAGGAAACGAGATACTGAAGTGAATGGTCTGTTGACTTATTCTCCAGTAGTACATCAGTAATGAATTTCACTTTTTATACCTGGAACAACTCCAGGCAGCTAAGGCTGTCGTTTGGGGTTTTTTTAATATATATATATATAAAAACATATATATGTTTATTTTTATATATATGTGTGTGTATATAAATAAACATATATATATGTTTTATATACTTATATCTAAGCAAAAAAAGACATATATTCTTAACACCTTAGTTTTATTTATTGGAAAATAGAGGCACCAATATATCTATCTATATATTCAATACTTTAAGGAAATTTTTGAGTCTTCATCTATTTGGATTTTTACCATATCTTTCTTCTAATATTTATATATTGAGGAAATAAGCAGTGCCAGCTATTCTAGACAGATGTAATGCTTCCTGGATCTAGCAAAAATTCCTTATCTGAAAAAATATATTTTTAAACTAAGAAGCTTCTTTACCAGAAACACAGCAGTAATGCTTTCTTCCCTACTATTGGAGTGTCAAAAACTGTTGTAAACTGTAGCTCATATATTCAGGCCAAGAGTAACTCTTAAGAGTTATTGCATGTGCCCATCTTTCTCCAAGTAATTGTGTTGTATGTTGAGGTCCCTGTAGGCTGTGGTCAAAATGTTTACCTAAATAAACATAGGTATTTCGTTTTCAGTTCTTGGAAAGCTTTCATTAGATTCTACATATTTCTGGGCTAACAACATCTCAATGAAACCTTGAAAAAGTTTTGAAGAGTATCTTGGATGTGGAATTATAATCTACTGTAATAAATGTGAGGATTTGTTTTTGGAGATTAGAGACTGTCCTCCATGAGCTGACTGATGCTGAAACCTTGCAGTCGTAAGCAGCTAGACTCATGCCTACTCTCCAACTCTGACTCTTCCACAAGGAGAATATTTTAGTTTATTGGGGTGGTTTTTTTTGTTTGCTTGGTTTTATCCGCAGGGGAGGGGGGGGAAGCTGTTGGGTTTTTTTTTTTCAATCTGAACGAGGCTCTGTCCAGGCGTGAACAAGGAAGAGTCCCAGCAGAGAATTTGTCACATGGAAACTTCACATTATATTTTCATTGCAAACATCTACTTTTTCCTCGGTGATTTCCAGTCATTCTCTCAGCAAGATAGAAGAGATCCCACAGAGTCCCCGTATCATGGATCTCTCTGACAATTGTTAGTTGTGGTGCAAAAAATCTAATTTTTAATTGTAATTATTGTGTGTGAACAAGGCGAAAGAATCACAAATGTAGGCATGTGGTAGAATTAGGTTTACTCTTTGTAAAACACAACTGTGGCCACTGATTTGTCTGATTTCTCCAATCAGTGTGGCACTGATTGTCCCATTATTTGATGGCTATGTCATGGAAATTGGAGCCGGATGACTTTTTATGATGCTTCAGGGTAAAATAAAGCAGCTTAGGAATGGTGTCATTATTCTCCTCTCTCTCATACTGCTGAAGCTCTAGTAGGACTATAACAACTGAACCTTGATTGAAGATTTTGACAGGCCCATCATCTGTAAGAGGAAAATGGACACACTTCAAATTCTGACAGTATAATAAAACTGTCAACTTAAGTAATGAAGAGGGTCATGCCTTGTCAATACTGCAATAGCATTCGTATTCTGTGGCAGTCAAATCAGTGTCTATGGTAGTTTAGCTCTAGTTTTCTTATGGAGCTATGGGGTTTTGTTATTTAATTTTATGACACTTAAAGGGAAATGAGGCAGGTAAGAAGGTCTTTCTGTGTATAAGAAGTGGAGATGGTCTTACTTTGATTTTTCTTGGGCCAATGCCTATTCTTCCAGAAGATGCACAGAGGTAGAGAGCTCAAAATGTCTATAATCTGTTTATTCCCTTTTACGTATAGCTGGGAAGGAAACGGTCTTTCCATTTCAGGAGAGAAAAATGAGACTTTCTTTTTTTTTTTTTTTTTTTTTCCTTTAAGCGGTGACAAAATAATGGAAACTTGAAAATTCACAGATGAGATCCACAGTATTTTTTCTCAAAATTGAAAGGCTTTTTTATTAGTAATATCTCTTGGACACTAAAAGCTGTACTGAGCTCAGCAACAACAGACAGAGGCAACTGTAGTTCACATCTGTTTTGTACCTCCTTATCTCTAAATACCAGTGGAATAAATGAGTAGATTCTTGTTCTGATTAAGTTAAAACTGGACTTTTTTTTTAACTACTGTTATTCAGAAGAGGGCAACCACAAAAAAACCTGTCCATTTTCAGTCTTTGGGACAAGTTTATCACAGTTGATGCCTCTGACTGGGGAAGGTTTTAGGAAATGAGAAATTTCTCTCAGCCCCTTGCCTCTGAAAGGCACTTATTTCCATAGTTTCTCGTTTTCTTTGTCTAAGGAACTTGCAGTATTATAAAATAATAAAAACAAAAAAAATATCCCTGGGGCCTTGCAGAATGCCCTGTTTTCATCATGTGTAATGCAGAGGGTTGTGCTGTGAAGTCACAATGACTACATTGGGCTGTACGCTTTATACACTTTCTATATTCTATATGTTTTAGTTTTGATTGCAATATTGATTGCCATCTGATCAAAGCCTCGGTCACAGTGTTAGTTAACACCATCACCACTGAAAACACTCTTGTCAAGAAGTATACCTAAATGTGCAGCTAAATTTATCTGTTTATGGTGTGTATTGAATTTGTTTATGTTATTTGCTACATACTCTTAGTCTATTCAAATATGAGGAATATTTTCCCCAAGCAGGTGCAAGGATGTGGTATTTAGTTTAATCTTTATGGAGTGTGGTTAGGCTTTTTTTGTGAGAAGGAAGGGACTGTCTGGAAAATTTGGTAATGGGGTCTATTTGATTTTTATCTGTTTCTGGAATTAACATAGAAAATAATCTTCAGTGAATTGCCCTGAATGTAACGCTGCTCTATATATTTGTCTGAAACAGAATTTTGTCAAGGGACTGATGAAAGATGAAAAAGGGGAGGAGGAAAGAGTAACTGGCATGGCTGATCAAAGTGTATCAATTCATAAATAAGGAATGTAGCAGGTTCTGAAGATCTGAGCTTGTAGCTCGAACCCCTGGGAAGACTGAGCTGCCATGAATGGCACAACATCTTGGATAATAAGCCAGCATGGTAAAGACCCTGTTTTATAACAGATGAAATGTTCCATACTACCATGTAGCAGAATTAACTTCTGTATTTTTGGGACTCCATTTCAAAAGATGCATTGTATGCCATTTGTCTCTGCTATACATTCAGGTTCTTATTGTTTTCTCCTCTTCTAATACAGAAAGGCAGATTTGGAAGAAAATTCTGTACTGAATCACAGTGATGAGCTATAGGCTTTAGGTTGTGTATTTGTGTGGGTGTATGTATATCTTGTTGCTGTTAATACAAGAGTAGAGATATTATGTCAAACTGTTAAGGCTATTGGGCAGCTACTAATATTCTTCCTAGAAACTACCAAGTATTGGAAAAATATACTTTCCTGTCTTTCAGTGTTTGCACATCTCATTTAAATCTCCTGTGTCGTTGTGGGAGCAGGGTCACTGTATTAAATGGCAATAGTTAACAAATCCAGTCTGTTTATTTGATATCCCTGTATTGTTTATAAAGACCCGTCACCCCAATTTGTTACTATCCGCTGTGCTTTGGAGTCTTTTTCTTTAAGTGGTGTTGATAGGATTACAGAAGGATAGTTTGTGACAAGAATGTTATAAAAATTATCTCAGTAAGTGTGGATTTTTTAAAAACTTATTCTCAGCATTTATGCAGAGGAGCCTTTTATTTGCTTTAATATACACAGCAACAGAAAAGGAAATGGTGGTGAGCAGTTATGGAGGGAAGGCTCTTAACCATTCTGTACATGTAATGCCTTACTTGGTTTTTAGAGTGTAGCGGTGATTTATTTTGGTTTTGCACATGTCAAAGCATTTCAGTGCTGCCATGTGGCGTATGAACAGAGCTAGTTTTGTACAACATGCCACAAGTACAAGAATAAGTCAAACTTGGTTTTGTGATGTCCTCACAGACTGAGCTAAACCTGCATGGCTGTTGTGTACACTGTTTGTCTTAATGTGGTTCAGACTCGAACGTCATGCCCTTTTTTTCCACCTCTTTTTCTAACCATATTGTGTATTAAATTTCTGTACTTGTCACCAGAATGTGTTCATAGGTGTTCCATTAGCCATTGAGTATGGAGATTCAGAATGGGGGGGGGGGGGGGGTTAAGTTTGGGTTGGGGTTTTTTTTGTTTTGTTTTTGTTTTCTTGTTATTGACGGCTTATGTTTTGTTCTTTCAAGTAAAATACAAGCAGCGTATTACTTCTAAGGGCTTAGTGTCTAAGAACAAAATGGTTGCTCTTTGTATCCTAGAAGAGTGCTAAAATACAAAGATGCTGAACACAGAAAAGAAGAGGTTTAACGTGATACTGATTCAGCTAGTGTATTTCAAGGAGTTCAGGAGGCGACGGGGAAGAATGAGGAGAAGGGCTGCATCTCTTAGCATTTTAGTAAATTGTAATTGAGTGTCCTAAATGGGCCATTTATTTATTTGAAGGCTGTGGTTAAAAATTTCAGTAATACCTAGTGACTTAAGATTTTCTTTTGAAAATAGGTCACTTTGGTTTCCAGGTTCAGGGTAGGTTGTAATTGCTAAAGTTTTAGTAAAAGACTACTCTTACCTGGTTGAGTGTGCGGGAAGCTTGGAAAGGTGGTCTGTAACAGCTCGGTGCACACTCTTTTGCTTTTTCCTCTAAAACAGGGAAGTTTTCATCATTGGAGGTGGCATAGACAGTAACTTGTATTTTTCTTAGTTTTGTAGTTCCTAAAATGAAGCAATTTCAGAGCCGTAACATCACTTACATGAAGATAGAGCTGAT
Source organism: Rissa tridactyla (assembly GCF_028500815.1). Taxonomy (NCBI): domain Eukaryota; kingdom Metazoa; phylum Chordata; class Aves; order Charadriiformes; family Laridae; genus Rissa; species Rissa tridactyla. The sequence goes on along the minus strand of NC_071469.1, from coordinate 12,128,236 downwards.
AAAGACAAACCTGCAGTTTATCCATCAGATTTATGGAGCTGTTTGAAACAGTGTGTAACCCCACCCAATAGCACTCTGTAGATATGGATTAGTGCTTGCTGAAGTGGCAAAGATTTCTCCAGGACTCTTCAAAAGCCAGTATTAATTTAGAGCACAGAATCATCCTGAATGCTAGCTTTCCATTAAGAAGAGTTTTATACTAATTTCTGTATGAAGTTCTAAAATTCAAACTGATCTTTACTTATCTCCTAGAGACTATGCAAGACTTACTTAACTCGGCTATAGGATTTTGCAGTTCATCAGAAAGAATAGTTGAATTGCTTTCAACTGGAGATCAAACAAAAATTCTGCTTGAAAGATTATGAGGATTTTTCCCTTTATATTTTAGTATTCTATAGAAAGTTCTCGTCTTCCACACTCAGCACTGGAGATATTAGAGTGCCCTAGTACTGATATCACTTGTGTATGTGTGTGCTTTTCACAATCTTTGTCTTTTTCTGTGTAAAATATTTTTACTTCTCAAGTTTTGATGTAGAAGTCTTACTGTTAATGCACTGACAAATGTAAACATTAACAAGACACGCTGGCCTGTAGCGCATAGAGTATCTGGGTTATTAATTGACAAGGAAAACTATTGGTCAGCAGAATTCCTCAAAAATGCATTATGAAGCTTTGCTTGGGGATTATATAGCTACTGGTATGGAATCAGAGTCTGAGGATTACAGACTCTGTTTCGATGCTAAGAATAAAAGAGGACAGATGAGTTTTATGTCTCAGTAGCAGAAACATTCCCTAAGATACAAGTTTACTGAAACATGTTTAGAAACTTTGCATTCTTCGCACTTCACAGGATGATACAGAATCCAAAATGAAATTATCAACCAAAAGTCTTATAATGCTCAGTACTTTCTAGAATCTGTGTTGAATAGATAGGAAAAGAAAGATTTCTGGGTTGGTTTTTTTTTTTCTTCTTCATGTCCTTGTTCATTTAGAGATGAAAGACATTGCCTGCTGTGCCATCCTCCACTTAGATGGAATTGGTTAGGGGCTCACAGAAGGGTGATGAATATAGAATCACAGAACCATAGAATGATTTGGGTTGGAAGGGATTTTAAAGATCATGTAGTTCCAACCCCCCTGCCATGGCAGGGACACCTTCCACTAGACCAGGTTACTCAAAGCTCCATCCAGCCTGGACTTGAACATCTCCAGGGATGGGCCATCCACAACTTCGCTGGGTAACCTGTTTCAGTGTCTCACCACCCTCACGGTAAAGGATTTCTTCCTAATATCTAATCTAAATCTACCCAGTGTCTCACCACCCTCACAGTAAAGAATTTCTTCCTAATATCTAATCTAAATCTACCCTCCTTCAGTTTAAAACCGTTATCCCTCATCCTACCTCTACATTGCCTGAAGAAATGTCCTTCCCCCTATCTCCTTTAGGCCCCCTTTAGGTACTGGAAGGCTTCTATAAGGTCACCCTGGAGCCTTCTTTTCTCCGGGCTGAACCAACCTCAACTCTCTCAGCCTGTCATAGCATAGATCCTCCAGCCCTCTGATCATCTTCATAGCCCTCCTCTGGACGCACTCCAACAGGTCCATGTCCTTCTTATGTTGGGGGCCCCAGAGCTGGATGCAGTACTCCAGGTGGGGTCTCACCAGAGTGGAGTAGAGGGGCAGAATCGACCTGCTGGCCACGCTTCTTTTGATGCAGCCCAGGATACAGTTGGCTTTCTGGGTTGTGAGTCCATGTTGCCGGCTCATGTTGAGCTTCTCACCAACCAACACCCCCAAGTGCTTCTCCTCAGGGCTGCTCACAAGCCATTCCCCACCAAGCCTGTATTTGTGCTTGGGATTGCCCCCACCCGTGTGCAGGACCTTGCACTTGGCCTTGTTGAACTTCATGAGGTTCACACGGGCCCACCTCTCAAGCCTGTCCAGATCCCTCTGGATGGCATCCCTTCCCTCCAGCGTGTCAACTGCTCCATACAGCTTGGTGTTTGTCAAGCTGTTAATTGTCAGCCTGACGGGTATATTGGAGGTTAGGTCATTGTAGTTTGTAGAGGAAAGGGAAGTCTTCCAGTGGAAGACACCACAGGAGCACAGAAGTAGATCTTCAATTTAAATGCTGCAAGACAAAGACTTTGGGTTTTTATCATCAGTACTTGAGGGTGTTTTCCTGAGGGTTTGGTTTTCAGAGCAGTACACAGAGTATAATAAGCAATTTTTCGGAACTGTGAATCATGCACTTCTATCTTCTCAGCTTCTTAGAAGCTGCATCTTCCTCCTGTCCTTCATAAGTTATCAAAAAGAAAATTAAAACTATTAGCCAGACGGAACAGAAATGCTAAAGCAAAGCATGTGTTTACTCTGTTTCTTATTATAGGTAGACTTAGTGCTGTCTGTTCAACTGTCTCTACCCTTCAAATGTCAAGTCCTTTTGCAGCAAACATTGGCAGATACCAAATTGCCAAAGGCTTCGTAGCTGAATGAGGAAGGAGGAACTGGTGTTTAGCAGCTGTTCAAGAGTGCATGAGATTCTCAAGACCTGTGGTTTAGAAGTCATGGTCCTTGTACAGATGGCATTATTGCTATTAAGTCATCTCCCAAGAGTATAATACAATGCATTTCCCTTGATGCCATTCCAGCATATTTATTTGTTTATCTTTAGTGCTCCTTGGATGAAGAAAGTTTTTCCCACAGAATTTTTTTCTTCTTTCCCTTCTTTCCTTCCTCTGCAAATGTACAGTCTCCATCCATGTGGTTTAGAAGTCATTTTTCAAATTCATTTATAAAAAAGCATTTTCAAATTCTTTCCTTGCAACTGTACCTTTCTTAAATTCTTTAAGGACACTTCTTGGAATAAGTTGTGAAAATACACTTCAGGAACACAGGAGAATAAAGCCGATACCTTCATAAATTAGGGCATCGTATGGAGGGTCACTGTCTTCAAGTGCATGTTTTTTTCCTTTCTGGACTCCTGTCAGCCTCCCTTCTGAGTGTTTCTCACTTCAGAATAGTGAAGTTGTATTTACATCTTGCTTTAATACCAAAGGCAAGTAAAAGCCTACATTTCTTGCCTGCCCTGTTGAGATCCTATTAATTTATGGAATGAATTGCATAGGAAATCCATCATAAACTTTCAGGTATGAACACAGTGTTTTGTTTTGGTTGTTTTTGCTTTTTTAAAAAAAAGGAGGGGGGAGAACTATTTATTAAAAGAGTAAATTGGAGAGGAATAGGCTATTTGTTTTGTTCCATGTCTCAGATGAGAATAATTGGCTCATTAATCACAATATCAGCTTGGTCATTTTAGGAAGGTCAGGCTGATGAATGAATAGAAACAAGGCACGTCATTTTAAAATTTAAAAAGCAGACATTAAGAATGTCAGTGAAAGAAACTTCAGTAAAAAGCCCTTGACATCTTGTAACTTAACATAAGCAAAGTTTTAGGATTAAATGCCTTTCACGCTTCTCCCACCTTCCCCCTGCCACCCCCTCCATCCCCAGCTCATTTGGAAATACACACTGAAAAAATATATGTATGTATACACACCTATACATTGAGACAATATCATGAAAAATAATATTCATTTCTTACCTTCAAATTTTTCTGCATGAGTAAGTGTTCTTTTGGCTTTGCTACCTTTCCATGCATCTACTTTTTCTTTCCCAAGGTATCTTCTATTACCTTTGAATGCAAGTAACTGTTGCTAAAGCGGGGAGAAGGCAGAACAGAAACCCTGAAAGCTTTCCACTCTTTAGGTTCCCCTTAATGTTTCAGATGTCATAATTTCCTGTGGAAGGAAAAATTTTGTTTTATTCTCAGCTTTGAAATATCAAACTTTCATAAGAATATTTTATTATTTATTATTTTTATATTATTAACTAAAAAAAGTACTTCGGAAATCTCATCTGAATATATAGAAGCCAGATAATTTATGCAAGTGAATAGCTTTTTATATCATGTTTAAAACTAATGTCATGATTTAGAAAGCTTTCAGATGGGGAGGGCCATATCATCTGTCTCTCTCTCCTTTACTGGATCTAATCTATCTGTGGTTTCTCCCCTGAATGTACACCACAGTATTATTCTCTGATATCATAGTCTCTACAGCAACACCAACCCCAGAGCTGCAGCACCACAGATTTCACAGCATATCTCATGGTTGCTCACTTTTGCTTACTACTTTTTTGGTAAGCTCAGTACCTGTGTATTTGGTGGCATTTAATTTCAAAGGATGACTGTAGACATAGACGACATACTAGCATGCAATAAGCCAGGGTAATGGATGCCAGGATGATATCCTAGTTCTGCTATAGCCAGTAGGATTTTGGGCAGACAGAATTTTCCAGTTGATCAGTACACAGTGGAAAAGGTTTTTTTTCCTTTTATAATAACTTAATAGACTCTCTGGAAACACTTGTGCCACAACGAAATATAGTCTTGAGGTATAGGCAGAAGAGGCGGTTTCTCTTAAATTACTGCACATGTGCAATCATGAGAACAGATACATATGATTAAAAGCCTACAACTTTGACATTCATTGGATTATGACTGCTGCTGACAGGTTCTGGAACCAGGTCAATTAAATAATCATTTTTTTCTTCTTAAACTATGTGTAGCTTCATGGGATTAAGTTATGCGTAGCTTCCCTGGTTTTTTATCTGCATAAAAGATTATTAACTAATGTTTTAAGACTAGGTAATTCTTTGACACCAATTGATGCATGCTTAAATACACCATGTAACTTTCAGTGAGGTACACAAGAGCATGTGCTTAAGTCCTATGCATACTGATATATCCACAACTTCTTACTTGATTGGGAGTGAGCACACTCTAAATTGGCTATTTTTTTTTTTATTTTATAAATTCCCTGAAAGAAAGGCCATTTCAAAGATGAGGGGAGTTGTATTCTGTTTATGGAGCAGCAGTACCTATACACCGCTGTAAAGATACCGTGTTCCTTAATGTTCCCCTAGACAAATCTAAGTGAAGTCCAAGGCTGTCCTATTTGATATATTCATTTAAATTGCTAATTTATAGGGGGAAAACTACAAAAAAGCTATGTACGCTGTATATGAAATGGTGGTGGTATTAATGAATCCTGTCAAGTTAGTTTATGGCACTATACCTGCTATTTATCTGAAAACTAAAGAGAAAACAATTGATAACCTGATTTTGTATATATCTGTGCAGAATAATTGTTTACTCTGTATTTGAAACTTGTGAGTCCCGTTATGGATGGAAGTGGGTAACTGGTGCCATATTTCATCTGAGGAGCTAAGAAGGTGGTATGATATTGTAGAAGAGAGGTATGAGATCTTCCTACGGTTAATCCATTGATTCTAACTGTCACTAGTCCAGCTGCAGGGTTTTGAACATGTTAAAATAGCAAGTCGAAAATTAGGCTGATGTGGGAAAGGCCTACTTCTGTACTAAGGCCACAGAACATCAGTGTGTGAATCAGAATCTTTGTATTCTGAGGCTTCAAACAGCTTTGCAGGTGAGCCATTTTTGCAAAGGATAAAAGGTATCTGACTTATAGATGAATCAAGAGAGGATCATGGAGTTAGATGAAAAGAAGAGATATGGGAATTTTGCAAACAATAGTAATAATGATGTTAGAATTCCTGGGTGAAGTGGAAGATAACCTGTAGAGCCTGTGATGAAGAGTTCTGCTTTAAGCTCTGCTAAATGGCAAGGGAAAAATATTCACCTTTTGATATTCTCTTTTTTTCAGAGAGGAAGGAAAATGCCTAAAATAGGACATACGGTATGAATTACCCTTTGCAAGTGTATATAGTGAATTCTTTTTTGGAAAAGAATGCAAAATGGGCTGATTCTCTATCAGCTGCTGAAAGTAGCTCCAACAGTGAGCTAACTTCTCTGCTGTGTAACACTTTTCTCCCTCCTTCCATGAGAGTCCAGAAGTCTATTTCTGATGTGAGAATTGCTCTGCTCTTCACTGCTTGGAATGTCAGACTTCAGTTCTTCTCTGTTAATGAGCCAAGCTTAGTTTGTGGTAGGATGAATCAGCTAGTAATGTTGTTTTTTTTCCCTGCATCTGCAAGGACTATAACTTGTTTTCATGACTCCTCTCTTCTTTTCATTTTTGTTCTCATGTTTTTCACTTCCTTATTGTCTCTCCTTTCAAGCATATCTCAAACAAACCTGGTGAGGTTCTCCCATATCTGAAGGTTCATTCACTCTTGCCTGTGGTATCACTTAGTCAAGAAAACATTACCTTTTCCTTTACTAACCTTGCTTGAAATAAAGTCATCGAGGAAAAAAATACGTTTAATGTAACCTTTATTTTACTCAGAAGCAAACCAAAACAAAAATGAGATGAGAGCCTAAAAATCAGGGTGATTTACCCTTTACTTGAGAAATCTAAGTTAGAAGTCTGTTTTTGAAATTGCTGAGTACCTATTGCCCCTTAGCTGGTGATGGCTAAGGCTTTAAAAGCTGCCTGGACTTCGTAATATCAAGGAACTTTCTATGTAAGTGTGAATTTCACCCACAGTGAAGTCTTCCAGGCTTGATGACTGCTCTGGAAGGCATTGCAGAGGCTTTCCCACAGTGTGGAAAGAAGGAATATGTGGCCCCCTCAAGTAAAACACATGTGAAATCAACACCAGTTCTGCTGAAGCTGAGCTTGTAATAGGATTTGCCAGTTCAGGTACGACAAAGTTGGTGGTATTTGGGTCAGGCCAAAGCTTATGTTATTAATTCTTCATGGCTTTGTTTTTCAAACACTTGGTTCTCTCTTATTCCATTTACCTAACTTAGGACGCTTCTAGTGTATGGACCTTAATTATCTATTGTCACCTAGTCTTCAGTTTAGAACCTACATAAGGACAAAATCTTGGCATGAAGGAAAAGTACTGTTTTTGTTTTCCTTCTCCTTTCTCCTTTTAAAGGCAACTTGTAAGTCTGGAATATTTAGAGCATATGGATTAAGGCCAAGGAGTTCTGACAGTTCTCTTTGCAGGTCCCCTCTCAGTGCATCATGTTTGACAAATTACTCCAAAATGGGATGGTGCGCTTTTTATTTTATCCTCTGGTTCACCATTTACTACTGTAAATCTAAGGAACTCTTTTTGGCAATTAGTTCTAAGACATGCAAATAATAAATTGCTGTAGTTTACTTTAAAACCTTCCCTATCACATTCGTCATGTCTGGATGGAATATAAACCCATTGAAAGTATTGAAAAATAAGTATGTCTCAAATAAGCTCACTACAGTAAAGACTCTAGGGGGACCTTTCAATTCTTTATTAATAATGGCTGTTACTTCTGATGAAGGAAATCCTGTCTAATGACAGGAAACTTCATATTAACAAACTGGTTCCTCCTTTCTGATTTTTATTCAAGACTACTGTAGAGGACAGGACTGTATTTAGCAAGAGATGTCTATGCACATAAATCATTCAAAGAAACATCTGGAAATGGTCAACGTGGATTTACCAAGGGTAAATCATGCTTGACCAATCGTATACCCTTCTATGAAGGTATAACTGTTTGGCTGGATGAGGGCAGAACAGCAGATGTCATCTACTTTGACTTCAGCAAGACTTTTGACACTGTCTCTCATAACATCCTCCTTAGGAAACTGAGGAGGTGTGGACTAGACAAGGGGACAGTGAGTTGAATTGAGAGCTGGCTATGTGACAGGACTCAGAGGGTTGCGATTAATGGAGCAGGGTTGAGTTGGAGGCCTGTGACCAGTGGTGTCCCCCAGGGGTCAATACTTGGACCAGTATTGTTTAACATATGCATCAACGACCTGGATGAGGGGACAGAGTGTATCCTCAACAAGTTCACTGATGATACCAAACTGGGTGGGGTGGCTGACACCCCAGAGGCCATGCTGCCATCCAGCGTGACCTAGACAGGCTGGAGATCTGGTCAGAGAAGAAGCACAAGTGTAGGGTCCTGCACCTGGGGAGGAAGAATGTCAGGCACTAGTATAGGTTAGGGGCGGACCTGCTGGAAAGCAGTTCTGAAGAAAAGGATCTGGGGGTCTTGGTAGACAGTAAATTATCCATGAGCAAGCAATGTGCCCTTGTCGCCAAGAAGGCCAACGGAATTCTGAGCTGCATAGGGAAGAGTGTGGTCAGCAGGTCAAGGGAGGTCATTCTGCCTCTCTACTCTGCACTGGTGAGGCCACAACTGGAGTACTGTGTCCAGTTCTGGGCTCCCCAGTTCAAGAGAGACAGGGAACTACTGGAGAGAGTCCAGCATAGGGCAACAAAGATGACCAAGGGATTGCAGCATCTCCCTTATGAGGAAAGGCTGAGAGAGCCGGGACTCTTTAGCCTGGAGAAGGCCGAGGGGAGACCTTATTAATGTTTACAAGTATCTAAAGGGTCGGTTTAAGGAGGATGGAGCCAGACTCTTTTCAGTGGTTCCCAGTAACAGGATGAGGGGTAACAGGCACAAGCTGGAACATAGGAAGTTCCGATCAAATATGAGAAAAAACTTCTTTACGGTGAGGGTGACAGAGCACTGGAACAGGCTGCCCAGGGAGGTTGTGGAGTCCCCTTCTCTGGAGACTTTCAAGACCCGCCTGGATGCAGTCCTGAGTAAAGTGCTCTAGGCAATCCTGCTTTAGCAGGGGAGTTGGACTAGATGATTTCTAGAGGTCCCTTCCAACTCTGAAGATTCCGTGATTCTGTGATTTCGTGAAATTTTAAGATCAAAGTGTTCCAGCAATTGTTTAGCCAGTTTCAATGTAAACATTATATTAGTGTGTTTTGCCATTGGTCAGTATAATGAAATGGAGATTATTAGAAAAATACTTAGCTGTTTTATATTCATTCTGGATTGTGTTTGTCACTTCTGTTGATGGACTAAGCATTCAAAGTTGGGTCCTCAAGACCAATTTCAAACTAGATTTTTTGATTTTCTGATTTAACAAACTTTATCTGATCTGTTCTTTGGTGAAGATCTTGAGAATACATAGCTGATTCTGTTTGTGCACCCAATTTCTTAGACGCAAAAGCTTGAGTATTTAGATGACTTCATGCCAAGAGGATTTACGTCGAGTACTTTAGCAACTGGGCAATTTTTCAGTAACTATATGGCTAATATATGGATTCTCCTTGAAGCCTCAAAGTTAATGTTTTTAGATTTGGATTTTGAAAAGACTTTGAGTATGTCAGGTGTTCAGACTGAAGCCCCAACTTTCACATTACCTGGCTGTGCTCAGACTGGCTGTGAGTTTGAACAAGCATTCTCTATCTGGGATTAAGTAAAGTAGGTAAGGTATACCTGTGCCAAAAGTTTTTTAGTCAACCCTGTTTCCTTAAAGTGTATAAATCTCTCTGCACTGTGTCATAGCTGATGTATCCAATAGACATTTTAATACTAGTAATTTTCTGGGGTTTAAGTACTCCGTTTCTCAACCTTCATTCTGCCCTTTTTTTGCATGGAAGGTTAAACCAGGTGTCCATGATTTATATCCTCAAAGGGTCTGACTACAAGTAGGAAACTGCTGCTGGGATAACAACAGAGCATTCACTTTTAAGATTTTTGTTTGTATACGTGTTCTGGGTTGGTTTGTGGGTTTGTTTTTTTTTTTGGTTTTTTTTTTTTTTTGCAAGGTGGGGGCGAAATACGCAATTTGTCAGGTACAGGCAAGCTTTATCTTTATCCACAGTCATATGCCTTGTCCATATACTGCACTGTAGTTCAGAGAAATTCATCTTTGATCCCTTTTAGTCAAGGAGTTTGATGGCTGATGTAGTCTCTGTAACTGTATTTGGTTTTATATAGCTCAGCAAGTCGAGACTTTATGTATGGCTACTGCAAGTACATCTACAGGAGATATTATTTAAGTAAAACTTGCATTCCGCTTTCAAGTGTGTGTTTGCCTAAATAGACTGGAGTGTTCTTTTTTCTTCAAAGTTATAGTTCGACTATGTATTTTCAGATTGTGTTCCATCTCCTTTCATTCCTGCAATTACCATTCTTAAGCAAAACAAGAGATGTCTAATGCCAAATTATTCATTATACAAAAGTTGGGAGAGGAGGCTTGCTCTCCCACCTTTGTTTAATTTGGAATCCTTTTGGACGAACTGTGTTATAGGGACAATGGGCATGGTCCAACACACTGAGCTTGCTGAGCAAGCTTCTATTCTGCATTGCCCATGGGCATTCCCTCGTGTCACATCTGTAAGTCATAAATACTGTTTTCTTTGGAGGTTTGTAATGCTTCGTATGTTTGTGTTAAATCAGTGTTGTTGACGCTTGTCCTTTTTAGGATTGCATTGAGTAACAAAATTTGAGTTTTTCAGGGGAGGAGAAAACCCTTGGCTTATCTTCTGAGTCCAAGGCGCTGTGAAAAGGTGCAGTTCAAAGATCAATAGCTGTAATCGTTAATGAGATTCCCATTTCCCTCAACAGTGGAGGGCAGCAAGAGTAAATAATTTCTTTGCAAAAGTTCCTTGTAAATCCAGACAGACCAACTTGGGTTTGAATAGATTGAGTCAGACTGGCAAGTGCTGATAACGATGATTCTTTGAAGACTAGATTTTACAGATAAAGGGGAATATGTATTTCTACACATAAAAAGAACACTTTGAAGAAGCCAGTAGTGGTGATAACTGGAAGATCATGCTACCTGGGAGATGGCACACACAGCACAAGACAGAAGTAATTCCACAGGGAGATTTTCATCATGCCATAACAATAAATAAAAAAAAATAAAATAATCAGACTGACAGTGTACACTTGCTACCAATTTTTCTGTACATTCACTATCAACTTTTCTGTCCCTGCCTTATTTATGTTCTTCTGCAGTTACTAGCCTGAATAAAGCATAAGGACTGCAGTTTGCACTGATGTATAGGGTTCGGTCATGGATTATGGATCTATTAAGGATCCTAGCAATAGAAAACGTTCAATCAGTAAACTCGCCTTCTGTTCTGAAGTTCCCCTGTTTAATCCCTGGAGGCGTTCGAAATAGTGGTGATCAGTCATCCACTAACCTATATGAATTTTAATCAATTAGTTTTCAAAGACCATGAGGGAAATCTTTTTAATCTCTCTTTTTAAGACATAGGAGCTGAGGGTAAGGTAAGCCATGTACCTTGTTTGAGGTCATATATGGTCTTTGGCAAAAACTCTGCTGAGATATTTTCTCCTACTTCTGGTATAAGGTGGCAACTATACTGCTACTGTAGCAATAAGACACACTAGGCACACTCTGGGGTTTGTTTTTTTTTAATGGTGGGGTATAAGCAATAAAATGTTTTGGCAAAAGTCTATTAACATTCTTGCCTATGTTAGAGCAGTTTGAGACCTGACTGAATTTTCTTTTTATTTCTCCATACTCTCCCTTCTATCTTCTAACGGTACCCACTTCTGGTCTGGAGGGCTGGGCAGACTTTTTTCCAAAAGAAAACATGAAGACAACTGACTGACAGTACCATTTTACTGTTGAATCCCTTGTAGCTGTTTTGTGGCTGTGCAGAACAGCATAACGAATGAGAATGCATAGTACTTGTAAACTCTGTTTCTCTGACTACCTGGGGTAGGCAACAACAGAAAACATGAAAAAGAATAGTGAAACCCATTTTAGCTTTGTATTTTCTAATTATTAGTACTGGGATGCAACATTTAGCTTACAGGAATTAAACTGCATGAAAACTGGTTTTCATTAGAGTTCAGCCTATGCACTGTATCAGTGTTGTTTGAAACAACTAGGGAAGCAAAGTCCATGAGAAAAAAATCACTGTGTTGTTTGTACTAGTTCTCATTGGACTCCTAATGATATGTTATGATTTAAGGAAAATTGTAGTTTCATGTTTTTATCTCAGCAGATATTTATTGGTGCCTAGGATATTGTATTATGCCATGCTACATTTATGTGTCAGAACATTATGTTTCTTAGTTGTACCTGATACACTCTGCATGTTTTATTATTTAGGATGATAACAAGTGACTGCCTTCATGACACAGTAAAGTAGAACGCGTAAGATCATAGACCAGCAGGTTTTCAGATTCTGTATATTTGGGTTTTTTGATAGTGACTTATTAAGAAACCATACATATGGGAAAGTAAGGATGAGTGAACTGTGGCACTCAGGTTATGCTTTTGCTTTGTGTTTTATTTTTCCCTTCAGTCCTATTGTGTCTTTGTGTGTCACTGATTGTGTACAGGCAAAAAAAAATCAGTCAGGTATTTCGTTTCACTTGAGAAGCACCAAGTTATCTATTCCAGCTCTCAGAACTATACAAAGCAGTACAAACTAGACCTTGAACTATATTTTTTTACTTAATTATTTTCTTATCAGCATTTTAAAGTCTCATTTATAATGTTCCATGTACCCAGGCCAGCCATTCTCTCCCTCAGATCCTTGTTCTTGTCCCACAGGTCAACACCCTCAGCTCTCTTTCTCTGCTTTCTGTGTGATCCCGCACCTCGTCCTTCTGCCTAGTATGTTCCTTGGAACAAATAACGGATGTGTTCCTATAGTTGCTCCACTGCTTCACTTTCCCTTCACTCGCCTCCAGCTCCCCTCCCTTTTCTTTATATTTTGTCAATTTATTTGTGCATTCTTGACCAGCATTTTTCAAATTAGGTGTTCTATTCTTCAGCTGACCTGTGAGCCCAATACAAGTGCAAGTAGATGAATTGGGGCCAGAAACACAAACTGGGGTACTCTTGGGGCAAGTGTGGAATATTGATACATAAAGGAACTTGAATGCATGTATTTAACCAGAGGGAATTCAGAATCTTTTGTTTTTAGAACCAGTGACATCTCATCAATTTTTATTCTTTTAAACAAAACAAAACCCCAAAAAACAACAATGCAACAACAAAAACGGTCTGAAACTAATGAATTTCCTTCCTTGGTCTTTCATCTTTTTATTCCCTTATATCCCTTGACACCAGAGAACTTTTAATCGAAGTTGCCTTTACTTCATTCTCTGTCCTATCATCCTATTTCAGCAGATATAAATAACTCTTTCAAAGGGCTTGCCCTGAGCAATAGCATTTCCTCTTGATCATGCAGGTGCCTGAATTGCTCATCCTGGTTTAATGCTGGGCAGGGTCTTTGTATTTGGGTCTAGGTTTCTCAGCATAAAGGCTCGTGCATTACAAATACTAGTAGACTCTGTCGGGCTGGTGCTGTCAGCTTATTCTCCGCTAGTCCTGCCTGCGTTCAGTAGAACCATTACTGTTTTCTTCTTGATACAGGTCTTGACAGGCTACTATAGTCATAATTTGCTTTCTTTGAAACCTGAAACATCATCCCAAAGATTTGTACGCCACTTCTGCCTTTGTTACCATATTGGCTGGATATACTCTTCTGGTTTTGTTTCATTGCCCAAGTGGTAACACTTATTTAGAAATATAAGGGCAGGGATGGTTTGTGGCTGGGTATGTGTATGCCTGCCTGCCTGCCTGCAAAGAACAGCTGAGACTGCACGACCCAGCCAGCGCCCTTCATTCTTTGTGTATATGGGGTTTTTTTCCCTCTGCTTTTATCAGCCTTTCAAACTGTAAATTCTTCAGAGCAAGGATGATGCCTTCTTATGTATTTGGAGAGCAGTGGGCGTTCTAAAGTGCTATTGCAATAATATATATTAGAAGCATTTCTCCTCAGACTGAACGCCCTGAGACTAGGCAATTCAATGAAAAATGCACTACTTGTCATCTCTGGAAGGTACCAGAACTCTCCAATTCTGGATTTCTTGGTGAAATACCACTGGCAGCCCTTTCCCAACAGGCCTGTGCAGTCCATTATATGCCGTTGCTCTGTGACAAAGCAGCGCTGGCTTACAGTGCCGTAAATGCACCGGATGAGTGCACGGGCTTTACAGGCTTCCAGCTGTCTGCAATAAGAATCCAGCACAAGTTTCCATGCACTTCTTATTTGATCGTAAGGGCTTTAATCTATTGTGTTAGCTCTAAGAGAGGAAAAAAAAAAAGATCAAAAGTGCCATACAAGAAATAGATAACCATGTAACTTTGTATCTTTCTTCTTTCTAATCCCCCACTCCTAGGCCTGCTGCCCCCTCAAAAAAAAAAAAAAAAAAAAAATTGGTGCAAAATTGCAGCTGTCTCCCGATGTGACAGGAGTGAGAAACTATTGCTTTTTTTCCCCCTGGGTTTATTTTCAAAGTCACTTACAAGTTTAGGGTACATATTTCTGTGCTCTCAGGGAGGAACTTGACAAATTTTAGTGCTGTGCTCCTGTCTAATTCCCATTAATAGTGAATTACAAAATCATTCTGTACTGCTTCACTTACTTTTTTTCCCAATGAAATATATTTGGATGAGCTTGTCTGTCTCTTATCCTAGCAAAGTGTGATTTTTTTTTTTTTTTTTTTTTTTTTTTTTTTTACTTATGTTTCTATCTGCATAATATGCTTGTATTTCCCTAGTCAGATGTGTTAACTGATAGGTTTTTTCTTAAAACTCTGGTTTACTGCTTGTAGATGAAACTCAGTATCTATATATTTGGAGGGAATATTAAAATATTATGGTGATGTAAACTGAACATACACTTCAAAAATAATAGTCTACTCATTTCTTACTCTGGATTAGTTCATAGATTGCTGAATGGTCTGGACAAAGTACTTCTCTATGCCTCATTTTAACTTGTTGTACAGTAGAGATAAATTAGTTACCTATTTCATGGGAATGTTATAAAGACTAATAAATTACTTAGGCAGCACTTTAAAGCACTGGTATAAGTAGGTGATGAGTATTAATGGTGAAGATATTCAGATGCACAAATGGCATTTGGAGACTTAACAGCCATTTCTACTTCTGGAAAATTTTCCCCTGGCGATTGGTGGTAGTGATTTGCTATAGCATGTGACCTGGGGGAAGCTACTTAACTTCTCTGCCAAATGGGAAGACTAACGATGCACCTCAAAGGCGTTTAATCTGCAAAAAGCTTTGAAATCCTCAGACGAGAGGGGCACTGTCAGCTTATTAGAGTTGTTGTAAATCATCGAGATTTTTTTGAAAATGTTTCAGCCTGTGCTTCATCTTGCATGATAAGGATGCTTTCTGTTCCAAATATCAATTTTATTAATTAATTAACATATCCTATTCTATTCTCTGAAGTTGCTTGGCAGAGAACTGGACATGTGCTGAGGATATGATCCACACTTGCCTTAGAAGTGACATTGTTTTATTCTTCATGTTCTTCTTATGTGACAGCTACACACTGTATGGTAAAGAAACTGCAAAGTCAAGCATTCTGGTACTCTCGTTTCAAGATGTTCAGATGAGAAAACCACACCAAATGTCTTATTGGAATTGGAGGGAAAAAGAATTTGTTAGATATTCATTTAACATGCATCTTAACACACAACATAGCAGCCACTCAAATGTTGACTGGCTGCTGACCATGACTAAATTTGATTACGATGGTTGACAAACACTGTGAGGTCAGTTGTTCAAAATACCTTAGAAGATGTCCAGATCAGAACTGAAAACATTTGGAGTTAATATAAAGGGGCCAAATTAGCAGCAGCATAACCAAGAGGAAAACTTTCCTCAGCATGGATTTTTGTTCTTCTGGCCAAAATTGTACTTTGAAAAAAGATAATCAGAGAACTTTCCACATCTTTAGCACAGCGCTCCACCTGCTGGCGCCATAGCATCAATTAGCTAGCAGTGTAATTCACAGAATATCAATTGTGTTGATGAACAGATGTTTTGGCATGGTGATGATAGGAACATGCTGCCAGTATTCTTAAAAAGTAGGGCCCCTGAAACCTTTGGCTTGTGATAATGTGCTTCACCAAACATCTGTGGGTTAGCAGAGATGATGGTGGCAGCAGTGGCTTTAATTTTTCTTCTATTGCTTCTATTTCCATCTATTTTTTGAGTAGTGACTATACCTTTATGAGGGTTCGGAGAACATACCTGGTCACATCTTCAGGAATTATATCCTGTAATTCTGTACCTAAGAAATTTTTGGTGAAGCTGAAGCTTGAAAAAGGAAACAGATGCAGCAGAGACATTTTTTGTTTTTAGAAAGATGAGCATGTACTAAGCAAAACCTATGTCAGGGCAGGATTCAGTGTTTAATCAACTATTTAGTGAATTAAGCACTCTATTTCCTTTGAACTACTCCAAAACTTTGTTTTCCTAATGTTTTAACATAAACTTTCACTGAGTTTTTCTTTACAAATTTCCTTTCAAGTCCTTGTAGACTGACAAATTCCGCATACCAAAACCTGCAAGTGTTCTACATTTGGTTTTGCAGAAAGCCTGTAAAGCGAAGTTGGCCAATAGACAATAGTGATTAAAATCTCAATGAGAAAATATTTCGCTTAGGCTTGAGTAGCTGTATGTGCCAAGGTCTTAGAAGGAATTCAGAGCAATGAAGCTTGATATTCAGATGTTCTTTGATTTTTATTTATTTTTAAACTGTGAGGCCCGTTTAGTACTTCTCCAGAAATATTTTAAACCATGTAATGTCATATAATGCAGCGGTTTATCAACAGTCTGAATTTTGGAAAAAAAAAAGAGAAAAAGCTTTTCTTTTTTTATTTCTCCAGTCTCTTGACTCCAAGGTTGAAACATTGCTATGTGCCCTTTTGATTGTTTAATCTATGCTAAGTGTAAATACTTCGTTATAATAATATAAAATTAAGTTGTGTTTCTGTGGAATTGCTGCTGTACCAAAATGGTCAGCAATTACAAGGTATCATTTCTGAAAAGGTAAATGATTGCTAAGTTCAAATAGCAGTCTCATTTAACATCGTTACAGACATAATTATATAACATCATTAGAGACTGAATCCTTATGTCCATCCTAGGTTCTGGCCCAATCTGTCTGTAGGAAAACTCTGAATGACTATTTGTGTATTGCTTATTTACAAAAATGTGGTGTTCTGATTCAATAGCAAATAACTGGAATTAGGGATGTTGACTTAACTAGTCTGGATGTATCACTACAGAGGAATATTTAGAAGCAGATAATTTGGATGTTTAGTAGATACAGCTCACAGAAGAGCATTTATGAAGTGCTTTTGATGCAGAAGGCAGTGGCGTGAGTAACCTAGCCTGTCAGTGCACATTGGACAGCATACAGAGTAAATATAAGCAAGCTAAGGAACCTCTTATTAGATTAGCAGTGTCCATTAGATTGGCTACTGGGAAAAGGGGTTTGTAGAAAACAGTAGTTCATGCATATTGTGTTGTTGTCTCTTCAAATGTATTTGCAAATGCTTTCTTGTATACAGCAGCTACTAATTGCTCTATGTAAATATATATAGCAATAAGACATAATATATCCCATGAAACAGTTCCTTGGGGTAATTTGTTGGGGAGTTTCTCCCAGAAGACGACATACTTAAATGCATAGGCTGTGTTTAAATTACCAGTTTGCAGAACACATTTAAAAAAAAAAAAAAAAGGCACTGTTGTGAAGTTGTCCAAGCACCTGTGGGAGTGAGGAGAGCAGGGCTAGCTTCAAATTACCAAGTTGTCAGAATGGTTATTTGCGGAACTGTGATGTTACCTACTTCTAGTAACAGCTGGAAAAACCAACTGGATCCCCACTGTGTATAGCTAGTGGCTATGGCACTTGCAGTTTCTAAGGGACATGGAATTACTCATTTTCTAAGGTGCTATGAGTAAAACAGAGTGCAGCACTACAAAGAATCTGCAAGATGATTACAGATAATTGCCTTTGGGATGCTAAATGAAATAATAAATAACCAGAAGGCTGTGCTAGCTAGTTTTCTAAGTGACCAGCTATTAAGCATGTTATATTCTTCCAAGACTTTGCAAAAATTTGTGTGCAGCCCCTCTCTACACCACACGCATACTCACATACTGGAAGTTTTTAGTCACCTTAAAGTGGACTTCGTATTCGATGCACTTTGTATCCACTGCTTAGACCTAACGCTTCACCCTCAGCACCCTGTCTTATGTGTGGCACAGCCTCTGGTAGGCAAGGTGTGAGACTGAATGAGAATCCTTCCCACCATTAAGAACTGTGAATCATTTTGTGGTTTGCGATCTAGGAAGCTGTCACTCCATGTTTCTCCTGCAAGACCTTACACTTCAGAGAACAGATTTGTTACCCCTGTGTGTCTCTCACCTTTTGCCAACAAACCGGCTTCTCTCAGATCCCTCTCTCTGACCCTTTCTAAGTAGGAGGAGTGAGTGTCTGCAGGCGTAATTGTATGTGATTCTCCCTTCCTGGTCTGTTGCAACTGTTTTCAGGCCAAACCAGCAGCTGCGGTAGGATTGCCTGATTGTGTAGAGTGGATTGGGAACAACTGAATCCCTGAAAAACGCAGTCTTCAAAAACAACAACATAAAGCAAAATTCAGCCACTGCCCCCATTTTATAGTCTGGTGGATAAATAGATAAAGGAAAACATTTTGTGCTGTTACTGACCTACTTATGTAGAAGACAAAAATGGTCTCAAGCTACCCGTGAAGTACAAGCAATGTTTTCCTACCAACAAGCTGATGGATGTTATCTCTGTTTCAGTAGAGCCAAATTTCATTTGCTGAAAAATTCTTGTATATACGTGGGCTGAAAGTTGGAGAACCATATACAGGACCTAAGGTATTAATTAGAATTGTTATTTTTTTTGAACAGCAAATGGCCCTCCCCCTTTTACTCTTGCAGATCTAAAATATATGCTCAAGAGTAACAGCTGCAAAAGAATTCAGCTCTTTACAAAGGTCTACTTAGGAATACTAAAGATATTGTTAGTCTGTGGACAAAAAAGAAATTTTATTCCTAACTACAATTGAAGTTAAAAGCAGTTGTTATGGCAACTATTGCAGTATCTTTATTGGTATTTCTACTGTTCTGTTTGGGAGAGGCAACAATGCTGATCTGCATGTGACTGATAGAATGGGAGAACGAGATGCTCCGGGTTGCCAAGTAGTAAGATGAGGATTCTGGTAATGTGTTTTAAGTTAACCTCCCCCCGTCCTGAGGGAACAGGGAAGCAAGGGCTGCCCATAAATGCAGACAGATTGCACAGATAGACACAGAATCAGAACACTATTTCCAAACCTCTCGGTACCCAGAAGGCCTGGCTGAAAGTACAGCCAGATGGTTTCACATGTCAATCTTGGTAGGGAAATCTCTCTGTGCTGCGCCCAGGGAAGTGTGATGTATGTTGTTTATTGAGTGTCTAGAGGTCCTATCCAAATATCTGAGAAGAGTCGGACAGAAACTGTTGCCTGCGTACTCTAAATGAGTAATTTAAGAATACTCTGCAGCAATGTTTGTATTGCCTCTGTGGATAGTCCCTCAATTGCAGTACCTTCCAGTTGTGAAATTACGTTTGCGTTTGGACGTTCATCTGCAGTTTACCTGCAGACTTGTATGTGCTTGTTGGGCTTCTAGGTTTGACTTGGACTAAGCTTTGTTCCTCGATTTTTTTTTTTTTTTTTTTTTTTTAATTTTTTTTTTTCCTTTAAATTGGTTGTTTCCTTTATAGTTTTCAACTTTGGTTTACTCTACTTTCATGGTTGTTATTACGGTAATAGTAGAGCACCTGCAGAGGTCAGAAAGGTGTTATATAAACCATTGTTGTTTTGCAGGCAACTGTTGGCACGTATCATGAGAGAGGGATTTCTGCTCAGTTTTTAAAAGCAAGGGTAATACAGATGCTGTTTCTGAGTTAAACACTGGACACATGGTGCAACGTGGAAAAACAGCTAGGGTCAGCATCTGCATTGTGGTGCATTTCTATCTTTAGCATCAGGAGTTCAGCACTTAATGACTGGAAGAATGATCAAAAATGCGTAAGTTGCAGAGGTTCAAGAGCTATATGAGTATCAGCACATGCCTGTCTCATCATACATGTTTTTATGCTGTCTTTTATGTCAGGAAATAAACTAACTTTGAAGTATTGTATTCTGTCTTTAGGTAGATGAGAAGTTCTAGACCACTTCAAAGACACGTATATCATGTTAGTACCACTTTTATAAAAATGATAAAACATTCCCTATGTGTTTCTTTTGTCATATGCTGTGTGCTATTAAAGTTTTCTGTTGGATCAGAGAACTAGAGAGTGGTCTCTGATAATACACCCCAGTTTGGGAGCCAGATACAAAATTTTTCACAAATTATGCTCATGAAGTCCATTTTCTTGAATGTTTTAGAAGGCAAAAGTGAGCTCTGGACTGCAAGCAAACGTCCTTGTTCATCCCATGGTAACAACATCTCTTTAATGAATAACTATGGACAGATATACAGAACCCATAAGTAATGTACTTGAAGAAGTTAGACAACTTAAAACGCTCGTGTACATGATGGGCATAATGAGAGGAAAAAAACAAAGCTCATTCTGAGCTGTAAAGTTTGGCTTTGCGAATAGGTTATAATATTGAGCAGACTTTAATTTTCTTGTTCTTCAGTATTTGAAATGAAAATAACTTAATCACAAACCAAGCTTCCTTTAGTGCAAGAGGCAGAACACAATTAATTACATTAAGGCTAGCATGCTCCTACTTTGATCTGGAAAGATAAATTGATAAAGAAAATTGGAAAGCAAAATGTGCAGCACTATATAATCGCACAAGGAAGAAACTGTAGTTGCATCCAGGGATTCCTGGGAGTTCCACCATGGAGCAACCTGAGTCTGTGTCCCCATACCCTGTCCTATTCCCTCTTCGTGAAGTCCTAGCCTGGAAACAGAGGGAATTGCTAACAGATTACACTCCTGCAGCTTCCTTCTAGCAGTCACACTATCAAAAAGGCAAATTAGTGGCCATGATTATAAAAGACTATTGAACTCTGACACAGTTGATAATTTTAAAAATTTTCGGTGATATGTATGTATCGGAAAGTGCTCTGTGGGGAAGTGTGAGGTGTGACTTGTCAGCAAATCTGCTGGAAAATTCAATTTTCTTGCACCTCTGACTCACATAGTAACTTTAATAGTCTGTAGATTCTACAGTTCTTTTAACAATGCCAGACACTGTATTAAGGTAAAAGAAAGGTATGGATCAATAGGCCATAATTCAATTAACAGTCAAGATTGAGGTTTTAATAACTGTGTTCCCCTAGTAAGCATGTGACTCTTCAAGTGATCCCACAGAAATTGACATACAAGAAAAGATGACAGCTCTCTAGCTAATTTGATTATCTAATAATATACATCTTTCATGAAAGGGCATGAGAATGTTTTCCATAAAATAAATTATTGCTTCTGCAGACAATCTAAAGTCGAAGTGAATAGACAGGCTTCTGAGACAGGCATTGTAAGTGAAGATCAGGTTCGTGACCATCTGATGAACCTGAAAGTGAACAAGTCCATGGGACCCAATGGGATACACCCACGAGTACTGAAGGAACTGGCATATGAGGTTGCTAAAGCGCTATTATATTCCAAAAGTCATGGCAGTCTGGTGAGGTCCCCACTGACTGGAAAAGGGGAAACATAATCCCCATTTTCAAAAAGGGAAAGAGGGATGAACCAGGGAACTATAGGCCAGTCAGTCTCATCTCCGTGCCTGGTAAGATCATGGAGCAGATCCTCCTGGAGGCGCTGCTGAGACAGAAGAATAACAAAGAGGTGATTGGGTACAATCAACACGGCTTCACCAAGGACAAATCATGCCTGACAAACCTGGTGGCCTTCTATGAGAAGGTCACAACATCAATAGACAAGGGGAGAGCAACTGACATCATTTACCTGGACCTGAGCAAAGCCTTTGACACTGTCTCGCATGACATCCTGGTCTCCAAGCTGATAAAATATGGGTTTGATGGACTGACAATTCAGTGGATAAAGAACTGGCTTGACGACCACACCCAAAGAGTGGCTGTCAACGGGCCCGTGTCCAAGTGGAGGCCAGTGACAAGTGGAGTCCCTCAAGGATCAGTACTGGGTATGGCCTCGTTTAACATCTTTGTCAGCGACATGGACAGTGGCATAGAGTGTACCCTCAGCAAGTTTGCCAACGACACCAAGCTGTGTGGGGCGGCTGACATGCTGGAGGGAAGAGATGCCATCCAGAGGGACCTTGACAGGCTGGAGAGGCGGGCCCATGCCAACCTCACGAAGTTCAACAAGACCAAGTGCAAGGTCCTCCATCTGGGTTGGGGCAATCCCAAGCACCGATACAGGCTGGGCAGTGACTGGCTTGAGAGCAGCCCTGAAGAAAAGGACTTGGGGGTGCTGGTAGACGAGAGGCTCAACATGAGCCATCAGTGTGCACTAGCAGCCCAGAAAGCCAATCGTATCCTGGGCTGCATCAGGAGAAGTGTGGCCAGCAGGTTGAGGGAGGTGACTCTCCCCCTCTACTCCACTCTCGTGAGACCCCACCTGGAGTACTGCGTCCAATTCTGGAGCCCCTACTACAAGAGAGGTATGAATGTGCTGGAACATGTCCAGAGAAGGGCCACGAGGATGATCAGAGGGCTGGAGCACCTCTCCCATGAGGATAGACTGAGAGAGTTGGGGTTGTTCAGTCTGGAGAAAAGAAGGCTCCGAGGAGACCTTATAGTGGCCTACCAGTATCTTAAGGGGGCCTACAAGAAAGCTGGTGAGGGACTTTTTAGGATGTCAGGTAATGGTAGGACTAGAGGGAATGGATTAAAACTAGAGATGGGATGATTCAGACTGGATGTTAGGAAGAAGTTCTTCACCATGAGGGTGATGAGACAGTGGAACAGGTTGCCCAGAGAGGTGGTGGAAGCCCCATCCCTGGAAGTTTTTAAGGCCAGGCTGGATGAGGCTTTGAGCAGCCTGGTCTAGTGGGAGGTGTCCCTGCCCATGGCAGGGGCGTTGGAGCTTGATGACCTTTAAGGTCCCTTCCAACCCAAACCATTCCATGGTTGTATGAAACTACATCAGTAAACCTTGACTTGTGCAAGCTTATACATGATACACAATGTTCTTTTCAGATCTTTTCAGATGATGAAATCTCCATGTGATTTAATCTCTCCTAGGAAACTTCAGTCAAGGATTTAATACCTGAAAGCATCACTTCTAAGAAGCAGAATTATTTCAATTTGCCATCCTTGACAGCAGTTATTGATTGTGAGACCAAGTAGACAAAGTCATGCTATGGAACAATACAGTGGTTTAAATATGAACTGTTTTAAGTCTGAAGTGTCATCTTGAATATTTCTGTCTCTTTGCTATAGAATTTGAGAGTAGAGAGCTTTTTCTTCAACTTTTTTGACTACTAAATACACAGAAATCATAACAATAAGATGCCTAGGCAATGTATACACAGAGTGGAAAAATGGAGGTGGCATGCATTGCATTTAGCTGCAGGCAGAAGGATTAGGAATATAATATATAGCCAGCCAATGTGGCTTCAAAGTAATTCAGTTTAAGTTGGGACTCTATTTTTTTAGAATAGGAAACTAAGACAGATTAGAAAAGTGATACCTGACAGAAATTTGAAGTTACTACTTATAATGGTTTTGTCGTTTGGATTTTTTCTTGTGTGATCTCTACCCAGGTAAAATGTGCTCAATAGCAAAGCGTGCGAGGAACAATAAAAATCCAGGTGATTCACTTCTCTAGCATGATGATGATCTTGCTTCATCTCTTAATAAAAAAAGCTCTCTCCAAATGGCTGCCAAATCTGATTAGGTATGTTCAGCATAAACACTTAGAGCACAAAATCTGCTTTGGAGAGTTGCTGTCCGTAGGTAACTTCTAATTCTTGTCTCTGCAGTGCTTGTTTTGTACTTTTCAACTGTTTAGAAAGGTGTTCTCAGCCTCCAATTTGTTTGGTATCATTTTTTGTGTAGGTTTACAGTGCACGTGTGAGTTCTGAACACCATTAAACACGTGTATAAACAGGGGTTATTTGTTGAATTCAGCATGAGCCTTGCTTGAGGGGTACTTTGGGGACCCAGGCCAATTCCTCATAATACAGACCTGGTGCTGTTCCTCAAAGTCAGTGTATGTGTGCTAACTTATACTAGGTGAGGATTCATGCCTGGTACCTCAGGTATTGGCACAGCAGGTTGCACAGTATTTTCACGCTAATGTTTGGCTCTGGATTTGAGTAAGAACTGCTCAGTGATCTTCAGACTGTGGGAAGCAGCAGGACCTTTCAATTTGTCATTCGTCACTGGTTTTTCAAGACTATGTGTAGACATATTTGGGACAGAAGTTTGGGATGTATTTTTAATATCATCTTTCTAATTGTGAGCCTTTCCAGAGCATTTGGAACTCAAGTGATAGAAGACTTGCTCTTCACTATATAGCTGAACAATGTCTAGGAGAATATAGAAAATGATAAAATAATGGTAAGATGACAAAAAATACGACACACAGAAAACCATTATTAACAGAGGCTGGAGATAAGAATGTAGCCTTTGGTGATTTGCTTTGAATTGAAATGTCATCTGCAGCAAAACATTCCCAACTGTTGTGAGAATCACTGTCACAAATAGGCATTTCAAATGCAGGTATTTCATTTCCTGATTTGGGTTTGGTTTGGCTTGTTGTGTCCCCCACTGAGTTTAAAGGTGGACTCAGTCATGGTTTAACCCCAGCCAGCAACTTGGACCACACAGCCGCTCGCTCACTTCCCCCAGTTGGGATGGGGGAGAGAATTGGAAGAGTAAAAGTGAGAAAACTCATGGGTTGAGATAAAGACAGTTTTAATAAGTAAAGCAAAAGCCACGCACGCAAGCAAAGCAAAACAAGAAATTCATTCACTGCTTCTCATGGGCAGGCAGGTGTTCAGCCATCTCCAGGAAAGCAGGGCTCCATCACGCATAACTGTTACTTGGGAAGAAAAATGCCATCCTTCTGAATGTGTCCCCACCTCCTTCCCCCAGCTGTATATACTGAGCATGACGTCATACGGCATGGAACATCCCTTTGGTCAGTTGGGGTCAGCTGTCCCAGCTGTGTCACCTCCCAACTTCTGCCCTCCCAGACTGCTCACTGGCGGGGTGGTGTGAGGAGCAGAAAAGGCCTTGACTGCTTAGCAACAACTAAAAACACCAGTGCGCTACCAACACTACTCTCTTTCTAAATCCAAACATAGCCCCACACCAGCTGCTAGCAAGAAAGTTAACTCCATCCCAGCTGAAACCATGACAACTCTTAATACTTCCATTTAGATCTGAGCAGTTGTCACCTTCTAAACTGTGGTTCGCAGTTTCCTTATTCTATTCTTCCTTTTGAAAGCTGAATGAAAATTGCATTTACCTCTAGCCTTTTGCAAGTAATAAATATTTGTTGTTTTTGTAAGATGGAAACACATATATTCTTTTAATAGAAAATTCTGTCCTATCATATATGCACTTCAAATGAGGCTACTTCACCGGAAATAATATATTATGATGCAAAGTATATTTCTGTGGTGTTACAAGAAGTTTTCAGATGGTTTGTCACAAAGATCCCCTTCTGAGACTATGCATAACAAGACTGAATTCAGGTAAAATCGTTACTTCCACCTGACAATGCTAAGCTAATTTTAGTCAATAAACAAAAATACATTGCTTTGCTGTTTCAGAATACAGCTGTGAATGATGTTCTGCACTTTTAAGTATTTTCATGATAAAAGCAAGGGGGGTGTGTGGGGAGAATTTAAGAAACACTACAGCAATTCGTAGAGAATACATTCTTATTCAAAAGCCTTAATGATTGCCTCCTGAGCTTTTGTATTAGCACAGCTATTTTGTATTCTGGTTTTGAGAAGTTATTTTGACTTAACCCTGTGGAAAACCTTTATCGGTTATTTGAGCAAAAATTTAAATATGATGAAGTTGTGTTCTGCTTTTTTGTCTGTGCTAAAAACAGAAGTAGTGCTGAAGGTATTCTGGATAGCACAGTGATAAAATTGTGATCCAAACCTTTCCTTTTGGTGTCTTGTTTCCATGTCTTTAAGACTGTGGATTGATGAAGTGCACGTTAATGTGGCTTTGGTTGTTGTGGTTTTTTGTTGCCAGTAAAACAGTCAGTATGTGAGTTTGTACATGCATGTTTATGTTTTATACAAAAATTATATATATACACACATACACATATATACATAACTTAGGGTATAAAAGAAAATGTGGTGCATTATATCGATGTGTGACCTTGAAATCTCAGTTTCCCTTTCTGTGTATCTCCAGGATAGCATGACATCTGACAGCTACTTGCTTTTAGTTATCATTTTGCAACAGCCTCTTGATGAACGTATATAAAAAGGCTCAGTGAAGGGTGTTGACTGATTAACTTCTTTTTAGCAAAGACACAGAAGGTAGTACAACTCAGGCCTGATGTTGGTGGATTAAACGCCTCAGATAAATTTTGGTCTTTCAAAAGAGAGAAAACCAAAAATAGTTGCCTCTGCCATAGCAAAAGAGGACAATGCTAAGTCCTGTTCTGCACAGTTACTCCCAAGAGATGTTGGCAAGCCTGGAAAGACCAGGCAGGTGACGGCACTCTTGAATTCTCTGGTCAGAGGTCTAGCTGGGAATGAATAGGTATGGTCTGTACTCCGTGCTCCTCAATGCCTCTAGCTTTGTAAAAACAAATAGGTAGGAACCTGGATCTCTTCTGAAGACTGTACAGCCCAGTTCCAGAAGTATACCTAGGGATCTCTGATACAAGGCAGACCCTAATCTACTCCCCAAGGATGTGAAGGTGTTCTTTTCTGTGTGTTGTGGTCATGTTGTCAGCACAGCTCCTTTTCTCCTTGTTGCTGGTGCTTTGCCCCCCACACAGATGTTACGAGAAGACACATAGTGGAATTCCTACAGGCGTGACAAACCACTGTATATGATATCCTGGTATGAACAATTTGGCTCAATGATAGCTGAGGAAGTACAGGAAAAATAAATATATGTAATCTATAAATATTTGAAGAAGTACAGTAGGAAGAGGGCTTATGGTTACTTGAAATTGTCAAGAAAACCTCACCAAAATATATTTGGAGCAGTTCTACAGCAGAAGAAGGGAGAGGGAGCTGACTGGATCTTTCTGGTCATCTTCGTCTCTGACCATACTTGGGTGAGGAGGTATGTGGCTCCTGGAACCATGTACTTCTTTGCCCTTAATGCTAGCTTTCCCTCTTTAAAACAATTTAAAAAACCTCAATAACAACAAACCAAACAAAACCCAACTATTGCAAAGGTAGATTTGGGAATGTTTTTGAGGCAACTGATGATTGAATAATATTCTACAGTGTTCCAGGAAGTGAAGATGAGTTTTATTTTTCACTTAGTATGGTGATTACTTGTATTTTACAGTGCTGCTGCTATATCCATATAATTCCTGTGTATCCAAAAAGGAAAGTGGCAATGAGGCAGTTCATGACTAAAAGTGAGCACATGTCTAGCAAAAGATGGCTATGTCCTTCAATTATGCTTGTTCTGCTCTGTTTTTCTCTCTCTTCCAAGATAAGAAGCATTTAAAAGAAAATCTGTTCTGAGGCCTTAGGGTCTCAGAAAGTGCACAGCAATGGTGCTGCTTAGAGACGCTCATACTTTCTACTATACCATTTTAGTAGACTTGGCCATAGATTTAAACTCATTTCCCTTTTTCAGTAAGTTATCACAGAAAAATGTTTACTCCATGATACAAAACAAAGGTAAAAGCATATTATAATGCATGTGTTTCACATATAGCTGGATTGTTGTAGTATAATGTTTCAAGTCTGGATTTATGGTGTGTTTTTTTTTTTTTTCCCCTCTCAATGTTTATTTTGCTAATTCCGCAGTAGTTACTAGAATTGCAGTGTGATCATATTTAAACCCTTAGTTACCGTTGAGGTATTCCTGATGATGTTGTTCTATTTTAGAGAAGCTGAAGAAAACTGTTCCTCAGTGCAGGCCCCATGGGAATCAGCAGCAGCATCAGAGCTGGTGTGTAGCGGGAACATATGGCTGGATACCACCAAACATGGCTTGGCGAGACTGCACGGCTCATTTTGAGGTTTTTTTTTTTTCCACTTAGCAGTGAACTTGAGCACGTTGCTGCAATGTAATCAGGAGTAACTAGTTGTCTTTGA
Source organism: Rissa tridactyla (assembly GCF_028500815.1). Classification (NCBI taxonomy): domain Eukaryota; kingdom Metazoa; phylum Chordata; class Aves; order Charadriiformes; family Laridae; genus Rissa; species Rissa tridactyla. The sequence continues at coordinate 12,100,296 of NC_071469.1, read as the reverse complement.
GCAAATGCTAGATATTCATTTTGGTATGAAATGAGACAGTTCAGAGCCCAGCCCCTTCCTTTCACTTTTGTCAAGTCTTTGCCAGATATCTCCCCCTAGGGCTCATCAAAAAAAACCCCAACCCACCCGAGAAAGTAACTGCTCAGAGTGCAGCAGGCCTGTAAGCATCCAAGGAGGCCGGTGTGATCCGTACTACTTGTTTCTTCTCTTATGGCTGCAACTCCATCCACTGAAGTCTCAGTATCTTTGCTGAAAGGAAGCTTAGTTTCTCTCATGCTACTCTGTACAAGTTCTGTGCTTTTTCTCTGTCTGAACATGCAGTTTCCTCCTCATTCGCCTGGAATGCCTGTGAAAATAAGTCCAGTTGGTCAGTGGCGGAATTTGGGAATGCTCGGAATTTGTGAAATGGCTCTGCATGCCGTGTACCGAGCATTCTCACATCCAGACACTGCACGTGCTTCAGTGTGCGGGAGCATTGGCTCATGTGTGTAGCAACGTGTTCTCTCTACAGGGTGAAATTAAAGCTGCTTTATCTTGTCCAGCTGTGGTACCCTGACACTCAGGTTATTGATGTTCTTTCAGGGTTCTAATTTTGATGGGCGTTTTCACTCAGACAGGCCTGAGGGACCTCTGAAGTTGCTCAAGGTGCAGGTGTTAAGCCCGTCTTTATTGGCTGTTACCGTTTCCCTGTTGTCAGCTCAGCATTTTCTTCTCTGAGAAGCAGATGTATGGTAACTATATACAGCAGAAGGTTGAACACATGTAATTAATGTGCTATGTAACTTATTAAACAGTCATGAGAAACAATACTGTTAGGTGGTCCTGAATGTGAAGCCAGTCTGTAAGACAGTTTGGCACATAACCAGCTCCAAAGGAGGTTATGACTGTTACTTAAGATAACAAACAACAGAATAAAAAGAACAAATAGAGTAATAAAAAAGAGGGAATTTACATACAAATAAAAGCAGCTGGAAATAAAGCGGCCCGTAATCCTAGTGTTCTGGTTTATCTCATCAGATTGTTTGTTTCTTCCTCTCCTCATCCCAGTTTTAGCTGAGATGAAGTGATATGGTGTTGCATTCACACCTACTGAAAGAGAAAGGCAGAGTGAATTCATACTTTTTGCTGTGCTCTTGGATGGAGCCATTTTTATCCAAGTCTGTGGTACCCAGGGAACAGTGTATTAAAAAAAAAAAAAAAAAAAAAAAAAAAAAGAAATTGTAAGAACTACAGACAATTGGAAGGGAAGTGCATTCATTGAAATGGAGCCCAACCCATTGAGAAATGTCAAGGTTTTTTTTTTTGTATTTTTCTTCCAGTAGCTGCCGTCCTTCTCTTGGAGCTTTTTTACCTTCTTTTTAATTAATTCTCCTCCCTGCCTCACTTGAGCCCTGGGGTTCTCTCTGTGGTTTTACTTAGTAGGTACTGGTAAGGAAAAGTATGGGGGAGTGTATTATACACCCCCGTGCCCCCCACCCCCATATTTGCACACTGGCAGCTACAGTGATCTAGACAGCAGGGAGAAAGGAGAAAAATCCTCCCTTGCTGTAGCTGCTAGCGTGCAGGCGGGACTCTTTACCACAAGTCTGGAGAATACTGATTCTCAGCAGCTACTTGCCAAGATCAGGCTTGGGTTAATGAAACTGAAAACAATGAAACCACCACTTAACTTCCAAACTGATTTCCATGGAGACAGCGAGACAGTAATAGTGTTTGGACTTTTTTATTCAATAAAAGTTTGAGTTATAAATATTCTCCATTTGTTTCCTATTTACAGTTGTAAAATATTTTAGGATAGCCTACCCATCACCTGTCATTCAACATCCCTATAAATGCCATGAAAACATCATTGTGAAATAAAAATGTCTTATTTTCAGCCCACAAACCCAACTTCCACACACTCACAAAATAAAATCAAAGGGACAAAAAAGAGGAGAGAAGGAACCGGGGGGGTGGGGGGCGAGAGGAATACAGTACAGCAGGCAACAATGCAATATTTGCTACACAGTAGCAAAAGAAATGGGTAAAAAATTTAGTCTGCTATGATGACAAGCTTTTCAGGACATTTGTTATAGACCAACGTTGTCCAGTGCATTTCTGAAGGACGAGCTGAAATCCAAATTCATTTTCATTGTTTTCCTGCAATTCCAGGCAACGCTTGGATTTTCGGTTCTGGATTGGACCTCCCTTTAAAGATGGGGGGGGGAAAAAAAGTGTTTGGATTAAACATTGTGAACTTGTTGCATTGCTATTGTGTGATAATATAGAGCACATTCCAATGTCCATCTACTAAAGTCCACCGCTACTGTGAAAAATGTTTCAGTTAGAGACAAGCACTAGGTTGGCTTTGGAGTGAAGGTTCCCTTTGTCACAGGCTGCTTTAATCTCTGATGTAATTTGGAATAGCCTCAATTGCTTGGTTACCATTTCAGCAAATGGAGTTTCTAGAATTGAGCTGTGTTTCTGGCCGTGCTTTTTAACCATGAGCCAAAAGCCTTCCTCTTTGCTTCCGTTACCTGGCTTAGTGGCTCTGCTGCACCTCTGAAACGTCAAAAGCAGGCAAAAGAGAACCCGTGCCTTGGCCAGGGGTGTCCTGCATGTAGGCTAAAAAGCAAAAAAATTTTGTTCTTTGAATTCTGAAATTTTTTTTCTGAACTGTTTTTTCTAATCTTATCTTGCCGGTCCTCAGTGTTGACTCTCTGTTCAATTCTCAGCTTAATACTGCCATATTAAAGTCCTGTCTTTACTGTTGAGTTGCAGCAAATCTTAAATCACTGGGGCTATCACACAATAAATTACAATTAAATCATCATGTAGGTGACAAATTACTTTTTCCCTTTAGTTTTGGTTTCACTTGGTTCTTTCAACCCTCTCTCCTGTCTAATAAAGATAATAATTAATTTGTACACATCGGTGTCTGGGAAGTTTCTTCCAAGTTATACAGAGTAGAGTAATTTGCACAGAAGTCTGAAAGTCTGTCTTCCTCTAGAGTATCTTGGACTTGTGTAGTAGAGAATCAGTGGCTTAATCGCAAATCGAAGAATGGGGTGTAAATCAGTACAGATGAAGTATGGAAAGAGCAGCCACTTTAAATTACTTATTTGTACAATGGGGAAAAATTAGTTGCTATAAAAAAAAACAACCCCAAAATGCAACCACCCAATACCATACAAAAACCCCACCTCATCTGTGTTACGCCTTGCATTAGGAAGTCATAACTGTGAGAAATTTCTATTATAATCACCAGGATGTTAGCATAAATCCCATAGAAATGCTGAGTTTGATTTTTTCAGAGAAGGCAAGGGCAGCTCATGCTTCTGCTTCATTCCGACAGGCGGCTGGGAGGTCTCCTCTCCTCCTATCCTACCACTAATAGTTAGTAAGTACTTTCTCTGAGAAGTGACTTCTAAAAACATTTTTTGGGACTGGCTAATGAAATGCAGAATTAGGTTTGAAAGGTGTAAGTCTTAAATATGGGTTTGGGTAAGAGACTGTTTTTCTAGAATAATCCACAAAATTCAAAACATGAGGCTCCCATAATACTCCTTGGTAGGGCTACATGCAGTCTAGATACAGTTTTCACTGCTTAATTTACTAGACACAAGCTTACAGTAGGCATTTTAATATACCTCCATAACAAAATGCTGAGCGAACTGTATTTTCCCACTGCTGTGTAACTATTATTGACACTCATTAATAACGGTAGTTAAATTTGGGTGTCTGATGGGAGCATAAACTCTAAGCTATCTATAAGCAATAAAACTGCTTGATATACAAGAAAGCGGAAGAAACTAGTATGGGAAATTAGTCAAAGCTTCATTATATGCTATTTGTTCCCTTATGCTAAACACGCACCCCCACTACCCTCCCCCCCAAGTTACTTTGGCCTTCTAAAGCTCACTGTGGTAAGATTTTTTTTCTTTTTTTTCCAAATGAACTCAATGAGCTTTCAATTAGGTCCTTCAGATATAAAACTCTAAGGTAATGGGTATTTTCTCAAAAGAAACAGTTGTTTTGTTTTGTTTTGTTTCCTTTTAGCAAAACATACGGTCTCTCTTAATGAAACCTGTTGATTATGGGTTTTCTCTGCATAGACCTAGTGTTGCATGGCACCCAGGGTCACCTCCCTGTGTTTAAATTGGGAATTACAGTTTATCACAAGTGTTTCTGCCTAAACCCAACCCGACGTCAACTTCCTTGTGCTTCCAACTGATGCTGGAGAGGCTTGTGTTGCTGTCATTCAAGTTAACCAGTTCTGTATCTTTCATTTATCAGTCAGTCCTTCTCTCAGCTCAGACCTTGCGCTAAGGAAGCAGGAGGAAGATGCTGTCCCGCTTTCTGTCTTGTCAGAAAACTAACCAGCTCTGGGAGACTTGTTCAGCTCCATTACTTGCCTGATTTTCGTACGTGGGATGTGAATCTGGGTATAGTACTTTTAGACCTCTCCTGTCATTTCTATCTTACTAGCGTAAGTGAAGGAACATAATTAATTCTCTCCACAGCTAAATCAGAAGCATTATCCTAGTACAACTCTTCTTGCCCGAACTCTGTGAAATGAACTCTGTGGTGTCCATCTTAAGAACAGCTTTTATGTTTATGAAGAAGGATGAGCTAGGATGCTCGGGTCTAGCTGGCTTTCATGTCCAAAAGAGCTAAAAATCCACAAAATTGAGTGACTGTGACAGCCTGCTCTGAAACCATGGCAATGGGAATGGAAAGTCCCTAAAACAAAACCCCCAAAAGCATAAATAATCCAATCTTGAAGTTAGCCGTTGTTCCAATAGGAACCCCAACAGAATAGAAAGTTAAACAGTAACCTAGTAGTAGCTGATAGGATGAAGGTATAGCCTCTAGTTACCTTAGATAATTTTAATACTAAAAATCCCACCTCTAGGAGATTTTATATGTAAATGTAAGACCACCTTAGTACAACGAGCCAGACAGAAATCAGGACATGCACAAAAGAGTTTTTGTTATATAACTGCAAGTGACCAATCAGCTATTTTAATGTGTTTTTTTTTCCTTATTACCTTTTTATATAAAAGACCCTACCTGTTTCCTACGAGGTGTGCTGGCTGCCTTAGATCCCTAGCACCCGAATCTGCAGAACTGAAATAAAGACCAATACCTCCACAGAACGTGTTGGCTGGCTCATGCACACCGGCTGAAGAGCCCTTATATTTAGGGTCTTCAGCAGCTGGGCTGGGGCAACCACCTTGTTTGTTGTCTGCACTTGGTGAATCCCGTTCTTTGGTGCCTATTTTTCCTCCCCAAGGACGGTGCATGGGGCCTAGTCACCTAGCTTAGAGCTCTGTTAGGCAGAGGAGCCACAGCACTAAGTCTTAAATACTGCTGTGCTGAGTTGGAATTTCTGTCCACCTAACTCCCCTTTGTATCAATGGTCAAGGATTTCTTTCGCTGGAATGGGCCAAATGCCATCTATTCCCATTGTGGATTTCAGGGTAGAGGAAGGAGGATGTTCACAGTGGAGACAATGTTTTTTCTCTGTTCTAAATCACCTAGGTGATTTACATAGGTGTTACAGTAAATGTATTCATGCGAAATGCTTTAATAAAGACAGCTACAAAACCAAAGTGTAAACTAAGGAAAAACAAAACAAGCAAGCAACCAAAGAACCACACAACTCTCCCCACCTCCCTCCTTTTCTTCTCCTGATGTGCCCCCCTGTGAAATTCGGCTTCTATTTAACAGAAACAAGTGACTCGGAAGATAAAAAAACTGAGGAAGCTCTTTTTGATGTGCAGCAAAGCACTCTGCAGTGGCTGCTGAAAATCACCCTGCTGAGTACACTGGAGCTGCTGTCTGGAACATAAAAGAGACACCAAAGTTAAGCAGTGGCTAATATGTGTGAATTGAGTGGTGTAGAGAGCACGGATGCTTTGAGCAGCATGATTTTTTTTGCCCACAAAAGAGAAACGGGAAGACTCAAGTCCCGTTAGAAACAGAACAGCTTGGAGAGGTGAGGTCTGTACAGAACCACGGCTTAATCCCTCAGAGAGGCTGCAGTCTACGCAGCTTTGGTTCCTTTCAGTAAGCATATAAATGAAAGAACTGCTCTGAAGTACAAGCAGAAGGGTTTGTATAGTGCTTACTTACAATTTCCTGTTGTTAGCCTAGGTAATTGTGTTCATTTTTTCCCCCCTTCCTATGCCTAATGCCAGCCTGTGATAGTGGTACTGGTCTGTTATCTCTAGGGTGATGACAGTGCACCCACTATATGTTGCAAAGCCTGAACTAGCCATCTCTTAACTCATTAAAGCGCATGAACTGAGTAACTCCACTGAAAGCAAAACAAGCAAGCAGGACTGACGCACTGAAAGCTAACGCTACATCTTGCTGCTCTGACTGGCCTGGCCTCCAAATTGCAGTATTCCTGAGTGGTTTCTGCAATCCGTCATCATTGCTAGCATTTGGAACCCTAAAGCCAAATGCAGACAAAGGTGTCCTTTTAGTTAATTCTTTTTTTTTATAACCATTTAGTAAAACTCGTATAAAACAGTCATGTTTACGGCTTGCTCAGCAAAATGGTTTATAGTAATACTATGCTTCAGGCAAAGTGAAAGGCAAGTTGTTTATCTGGTTCCCTTTCCCCATCCTAGGTGGGGAAATTTAAAGGCAAAAAATTGATAGCCTAGGGTAAAATCTTTAATCATGATACATAAAATATAGTTCTATAGGCTGAAACAAGTTAAAGAGGAATTCTGCCCTGAACAGAATTAGGATTAAGATTGTGGATGATGAGAAGGCAGCTCAAAGGCATCAGAAGTCTCAGGAGGATAAATAAATATCCAGGTCAACTATTTTATAAAAATAGACTGCACATGACAGCTCTAACAACTTTGACTGAAAACTTGATGGGGTTTGCAATGCAAATTGAAGCAATGCCTGTGAGAAGCACAAATACTCTCAACTCCTGCTGGTATCCTTAGACACGCATAAAACTTATGGAGTGTTTCGTAAGCGTACTTTTAATGTAAACGCTATCTCAAGTCATGCACCCTGCCATGACCAATAGCTATTGGAACGTGCCACAACACGCGCAGGGGAAAGCAATACTTTTGACTTCCTTCAGAATTATTGTACATTCTGCCTATCTGCCATGTGTAAGAGATTTCCTTTCAAGTCTTTCACTAAAGCAGAATTTATCCAATAATAACGGCATCTAAGAATACCATTTGATTGTGTCCACAAACCACTGCAGTACAAGGATGGGTGAACATGGTTGGCAGGGAGGCATTCCCATGCGAGTCTGTAGTACGTAAAAACCAACTTGCTTTTAGAAAGTGTGACACGTTACAACTATATACTTACGTATTCTAGGTTAGAGCTGGAGTGCTATGAAGCTGTGCAAAGCAGTTAGACAGTCTTTGCTGAACTGTTCTATGGTTTTTGTTTTGGTTTATTGGGTGGTGGTAGACACACGGTTCCCAAACCTCCCCATTGCCATAATAATGTAAATAAACCAGGCAATAAACCGGGATGAGTCCTCTCTGGAATACTGGTCCTTGCAGAACCAGGCTTAGTTGAAAGCTGTCATAAAGCTTCTCTAATGTCTAGAAGGCCTCCTATCCAGAGGGCTACAAATAGGACAAAGCTTTGGTACAGCTTTGGAAATACCAGAGATGGTAAATACAATTTTTTTGTAAAGAAACCGTGTAACCTGAAGTCCCGCCCCTCCATACCATAGCTACTGCAGAACTGGGCTTATATACCGTGTTATGCTCCCACAGCTAAACAAAGCATGTTCTGACTTCATGACAAAAGATGCATTAAGAAGTTTCCGTAAGCATATACCCAGCCAAAAACTTCTGAACTCATGGCTTTTCTTGCCAAAAATGTCACCTTAGGGTGACATTATCTTTTGTGATGAATGATAGACCTTTTAATCAGATGATATTTTACTGGTCGCAGTGTAAAATCTTTTTTATTTCTGGCTGTATTTAATAGACATTTAGCATTATATTTAGTCTCTAATTTTCTTCAGTAAGAATTCTCTTCAGCAAGAACCAAGTAGTTTTCTGTTCTTTGTTACTTGAAGTTAGATTGCCAAGGTTGTGTTTTGATATATGAACAAAAAAGCACTCATCAGGAAAAGACCAGAGATGCTACTTCACGTAGTTTAGGTGTTTTAAAGGAAGGATTCTAACGTGCGTATGTGGCATCATTAAAGCTGAACAAGTAATTTACAGCATCTAACTGACTTGGTCAATTTAGTCATTGTTTGTACTTGGCACATCTGCTAGATATGATCCATGACATTCCAGTCGTTTAGATAGGTGTGATGAGTTCTGTGAGCTGCAGAAAAAGGAATGTAGAAAGGGAAAATGGGGAAGTGAGGTTGTTGCTTTCAACTAGACCAGGGCTTCAGAAGCTAGTAAAAGCTCTGGGCATAAAACTGAAGACAGGGTTTGATCCCTTATAAAAATGAGGGTTACTAAATGAATGCTGGAGGTTGTCAGCATTACTGAAAATCAGACTGATAGCTCTTTTTAACACGTTACTATAAAGCATACGCTTTCATTACAGGGTTTAAACCTAGTTTCTGCTCATCACATTAAAGCTCATGTTATTCTACCTAAAAGAAGAAAAAAAAAAATATGGTCCTATCAGCTTGCCTAATCATGGCTATTTCAGAAAAAAGTCTTACAAGGTTAATAAGTATATCCAATCTTGGATCATGTATGCTATATAGACTGCTGCATTCACTAGTCTATAATTTTCTATTTGTACCTCAGTCAGTGACCTCAAATGTTTACGTGTTCACTCTGCCTTTGAGGGAGAAACTCTAATCTTCACTATTGCTTTGATACGTTTGAATCAAAGAATTATGCTGAGGTGTATATAACACAGATAATCTCCACTCCAAACGGAATGCACAATCTTCTCATTCACTTCCCCAGAATACTGGGGTAAATTTTCAGTGACTTGTTAGCACACCAAATTTAGTCTAAAAAAAAATTATTTGATTTTTACAAGTCATTTTGTCTTTTATGTGGTCACTTCTGTGTGGATGTTGCTGCAGCGGTCACAGGAAAAAGTGAATAATTTATCCCATACAGTAATTAATGTATTTTCAGTATTGCCTTTGCTTGGAAATATTGGATAATGGTTTTGAGTTTAGAATTTCTGCTTTATAATTGCATAAAGGATATAGGTACGTGTAACGGTATATATAGGTAACTGATTAATTCCTTCTCAATTCTAAAGCAGTATGACAAATTTTCCAACTCTTTGGCGAGCAGGTGCTCTGTAAGTAAAGCAGGCTCTACAGCATACTCTTTGTTGTTCACATCTTTCAAAAATTAATTTTAACTATTTAAATTAAAGTATTCCTCAGTGAAGTATATTATTAACTGTTGCTCTACTTTAAAGGCACTTTGTTCCTAATGTATTTGTTACGACTACTGTGAAAATAAGGTGCATTTAGCTGCTATTATTGTATGAAATATTATCTACAGTACTGTTACATATTAAAAAGGTGTTTTCTGTCAGCTATTAGGATCACTATTTACAGTTAGATAGGCAACTGAGAATCTTTACCAGACACTTTTAAAATGTGAATTTATTTTTCCAATACTAACCAAAACTAAGTGCTGTGCACAACATGAACTTAGATGGACTTATAACAGGGATCAGCCAAACCATTTCTTAAGGAAAAAAAAAAATTTTTTTTTTCATCCTCCTCGTTTCTCCTCCTGAACTCAGGTTCTGTTGTCAGGTAGCCGTCCGAGCTCTGGTCTTACATCCATTTACCGGTACCCAGTGAGTACGTACTATGAAGCATCATCTGACAATGGAATTAGATGCATCATTCAACAGTTACAACTGTTTAATGTCTATGTCACAGTTTATCTCATTCCACTACCGAGACTTCTGAGTGAGTGTTCAGATTTTACGTAATCATAAATGCTAATTTTTTATATTGCTGCAACAAATTTTTAATACTGTAGCTGTGACAAATCAAATGATGCAGCCTTATCTGTATGTCCAAACTAGGTTTTAGTAACTAGTGGACTGTGCGATCATTTTCTGTTTCGTTTAATCTAGATTGGCAACGTGACTGTGGAGCAGTCTAGGTTCTGAGCGCAGCCCTCTAAAGTTGTAATAGTTGAATATTCAGGATGTGGAAATACACAATATTGCTAAAGAAAATATTTAAATAAAAGCAATTAAACGTGTCAAAAGGAAATGCAGTTTCATACAGAGGATGTAATTGGAATAGAAAACAAATTACAGAGAAACAGCATAAAAATCAGAAACGGAATGTATAGATTTATATCTATCAATAGTGTTTTCCACATAAATATAAAATTTTACCACAGATTTAAATCGGATTACAAAGGCCCATTGTTAATAGCAAGATTAAGAAATAATACCTTGCAAAGAAATAAATTCAAGCCTCCACTGAAATACAATGAAGCTATTCAGGATATGATAGTTGAAAACACAATTTGCTACAGAAAACGATGATAAAACTAAGAAAACTAAAGTGGGCTTTGGAGTAGAATACATTAGCCAGACTAGAAAGATCATTAGGGTTTTTTTCAGAAAGTAAACACAAATCATGACTGTATCAATCAGCAGTGGCCAGGAAATCTTTCTGACATATTATTAGAAAAACATCTGCAGAAACAAATATTCTAGATATACAATATGATTTTTTAAATTAATTACTGAACACTGTTTCTGGCACGGGGTGGGTGGGAAGTAGTTTAAAAAGGGAATCTTTTATCCATACATAGCCCTGATGATTATGGCAAAACACAAAATCTACAGCTGAACATATTGTTTGGTTTTGTTTTGGCAGCAAATCCAGATGATGATGCATTATGCTGATCTTCTGATAGCTAGGATTACCTAATAAGTCCTTTGTAGAAAAGGAAAAACTAGCTTTGTGCTATGCAGCTGATAATGATGCGCGTCGCTTTCCTGACTACAGCTGCTGTCCTGAGTAACAAGTTGAACGGACAATTCATTCAGAAATAAAGGGAATGCCTTTTCGACAGTCATAAAAGAGTAAGCTCCAGAAATGCATGTTGACATTTTCTGAAATTTTTTTTCCCTCTGTTAAAAGGGGATGCTGCTTGTAAGTGTCTCTCGTGCATCCTCCTTTTGCCACGTACTGCCTACTGTCCTACTTGGTAGCATTCAGAAAACTGTAAATGCAGAACCTGCTACGCTGAGTAGTTGCTGGCTATTTAGTGTTCTAACTTCAATACTCTAGAGTTCTGAATTAGAAATTAAGATGTGTTTCTGCACTACGTAAGTTAACGACAGCAGCTACGTTTTATACCTGCTTCTACTAGCCGTAGTGTTAGATATAGGTAAATCCTCTGTTTCTGAACATCTCTGGAGTCTTGAGTGAAACCTGGCCTATAGAAAGGAATCCAAAGTTAATGCTCTGCACCAGCGTTTTCTGCAGGGTAACATTTTCTCTTATACAATCTTTCTTTTCATGGGTTGTCCCATACAGTAGCTGCCTGTGTAGAGAAACAATATTACGGTATAACTAGGAAAAAGAGGGGAGTGCTGGATACATTGGCTTTATTTGCATGTTTTACAAATAGAGTTTGTGAAAAGCTTAGAAAAGTTACCTTTTTGTCTTTCATTCTGAGATTACATATAAATGACTTCTGCAAACAAGTCAGGCTTGATTTATCTGCCTTGATCTAGGCTTGCTTCAAGATGTCTAAAGTAGAAGACAGAGAAAGGCAACAAAGATGCTTTAAAGTGGATGGAATATTAAGATGATGGGGAATTACAAAACATACTAAAATATACTAAAATGAAATAAAACCAGCACTTTGCGTAGGATGTAAATGACAATTTACAGTGGTATCGGACTTCAGTGATCCGATGTGTGATGTATGAATCCGATTCATACATCCGATGTATGAATACCTGTGAATACCAGTGTGAAACTGGTAGATTAACTTTTTAAGGAAAAAAGGATTGTTAGAGGTTGCAAATTTGCAGCAACTACTCTGATTTATGCGGGTTTAGGAAACCTGTTGAACTCATTGTTGCAGGCATCAGTGTTTGATAGCTGCGAACTCATATTCACAGGCATCAGATGTTTTTTGTGGGCTGGGTTAATTTTAAGAGTGCTGATAACACAACTTTTTATAGGCATGCAGAGATGATCATTCAGACAAATCCAATCTTGGTCTTCATGAAGAGAGCACATTAGGGGTCAAGAAGGGAATCCTCCTCCTGGTGTTACGGTGAACTGCTGGCTCAGAATAGAGCTCGTTTCTGCGAAACAGGAAGCGTTGGCCTGAAGCAGTCTTCTAGATGAGGTAATTAATCTAGTTAATTAATTTTCTGATCTGTGATGCAGGAAATTGTGTATTCCTAGGTTTTGCCCTTTTGTTTGGTTTTGAAGCTATCATCACTTCTGTTTATAGTGCTTTCTAAGGCTTCTTCTGCATTGTTTGTCTGTGCAAAACTCTCATTAACATGTCTCCCCCCCCCCCTTTTGAGTGTGCACAAAATGCAATGTTAGTTTGCTAATGAAAATCCATTCACAGCATGCACAGCGTGAAGATCATGCCTAAGAGCACTTACTGTCTGATTCTTTTTCTCTTTATGGATGAAAATGTTGTTCTAACAATAGCATACCTAGAAAACTAATGTAAAGAAGAAAAGTTCACATTATATTTTCCAACCTTAGCTTGGCTTAGGGAATACCTAGTTATTCATCTTCAGCCAGAAAAATAAGAAACTCCTTTTGGCACAATTAGATAACCTGAGATTTTTATACTTTCCCTAGGAAAGACAAGATGTTTTCACTAGACAACTTAACATTTTATTATTTTTACATTATATTTATTGGTTTTGGATGAGAGAAAATACACATTCCTATTTCTTTGCGAGAAGTGAATCTTACTAAAATGTAACTCCTTTGGAAAACAAAAATACTGAATAACAGTTTTATTCCTTTTGTGTTGTGTGTGGTGTAGTCAATTAATCTGGGTTTTCTAATCTGAGAGCTCAATATGAAGGCGTCCTAACTCATTTTAACCCAGAAACTGAACTGCTTGCATTGTCATTATATGCTTATGATTAAACCAATCTCTAGAGACCAAGAAATAAATTGAGTGTCAACTGAAGAAAATTAAGAAATGAATTTGCACTAGTATTTCAATTGATCTGCATATTCTAACATGGGAATTTAAGGTGGGCTCTTTGGGACTTTGGTCACAGTAGCTAGCTATTGAAAATGGCTTTTTCCCTCATAACAACACAAATCTGTTAGCTGATTATAATTGATATTGGGAAAGGAATGTCCTTGCAGCTGCATCACAAACTTTGCACAGTTTACTCAGACAATAATGGAAATAATCTATTTTTTGTCGGTTATACTGGGTATTGTTACTGTCAGGTTCAGGATACCAGACTTGATGGCCTGAATCATCTCACCAAATAACTAACCCTCTTTTCTTCTCACAGACACCATTATTGCATCCTGATTTAATTGCCTTCCAAGTGAACGTTTTTCTCGAGTATTTGCATCTTGGATTGTAGTGTGTTACTCGGTAGCCAAACCTCGCTTACATACATATTGTTCTTGTCTCTATTGGAATTAAAGGTGTGACTTCTACTGACTTGATCAGGACAGAGTTTTGGTTTTGCCTGGGAAGTTAGAAATAATAAAAGATGTATGCTAAAGGTAAAAATACTTCCATCCATCTTGCAGCTGAGGAATGCGGAACTCAAGAAGTGATTGGTCCAGTGATGCACATGAGGGACCAAGAACAGAGCTCAGATCTCCTGAAACCCAGCCACGTCATTTGGTAAGTGTTGGTTATCAGTCAAATTGTAGAAAACATTCTGGAATTGGCTGTTCTTTTGCATGTCTGTCATTATAAAGCTGTGCAGCACCTTGTCAGCAGCAGCTGTCATCTGCGATTTTTGGATGGAGCCTATCTGGACATCTGAAATTAGGAAAAATCAGGTGGAACTAGAACAAATAATTTCTTTGTAAATAAATTGGTGTTTAAAATTATATGCTAAAATATGCAAATAGGGTATCTGTTTTGAAGGAAAACATGGGTATATGTTAGCTTCCTTCTAAATTAATTCAGCACAAGTGTCTTTGGAGCTTAAATGTAGTCCTCAGGAGAGTAAATACTGCATAATGTGATATGCTGGAAAAGACTTGAAATGCACCCACTAAAAGCTCATTTTACTGCTGTGTTCACACACCAACTTCCTAGCTGGCAAATTCTACACCTAATTTGTAAACATTAAAACTTGCTATTAAAAAATTGCTCCAAATATAAGACTAAACTTATAGAATCATAGAACGGTTAGAGTTGGAAGGGACCTTAAAGATGCAGCAATAACTGCGAAAAAATTTAATACCGTTGTTGAAACAGAGTATTATCTAGTAATAGTTGTATTTAGTATTTTTTTCTGCATGTGTTTTGCATATACATTTTCATAGTTAAGTTGAAGTCGAGTAACCAAAATGGAGAAAGGCCGAATGCTTACAGATTTTTGTATTTCTAAATAATTCCATTCTGCATAAATGGGACTAAAGAGTTTGTAGGCTTATAGTAAGACATAGCTCAAGAAGCCCAAAACCCAAATACTCTAATACACCTGTTTTTAAAAAGTGTTTAATATGACAAAAATATTGGTTAAATTGCACATGAATTAGGGACAAATTTACTAGAGCAAAAATAAAATTAAAACATTAGCCATCACTTTCTCATGTCTAAGCAGACCAATGGTTCCAGTTCCTTGTCCTACAGCTATTAACACCTTCTGCAGTTATCCAGTTAGTTAAAATATTAAGTACAGGCAAGCTAGGGTAATATTTGATCAAAGACAGGCAAAGAGTAGCTAAGTATAGAAAAAAGTGCTGCTGATGCACTGGACCCATGCACCGACCCTGCACTGGGGCCCCTGGGGCTTGTGGAAGTGCTCTTTTGTGGTTGAGTTTGAAACTGAACATTTGGCAACAGCAGCTATTTAAAAACCAGATAGCCTCACTAAAAATATGGGGCTTAACCCAGTCTGTTGGCTCAATTAATTGAATAATTAGGTTCTGATTTTGATTAGATTTCTCCTGCAGGATCAAAATCTGTATTTTTTTTTAACAGGATCGCAATCACTTTCTGTTCTGAGCTGCCAGGCAGATAGCACTGCATAATTACACAGCAGTATAGCAGTACCGCGTGTCTTACACTGCACGTACATATTGAGTGTATGTGCATCTTTGGGGCTAGAAGTACAGCATAAATTCAAATTCTTGATAAAGTAATGATGCTGTTTTTCTACCCCGTGGCTCTCATAATGGAAGAATTTTAAAAAGATCATGGGGACAA
Organism: Rissa tridactyla; assembly: GCF_028500815.1. Lineage (NCBI taxonomy): Eukaryota > Metazoa > Chordata > Aves > Charadriiformes > Laridae > Rissa > Rissa tridactyla. Next base: position 12,084,940 of record NC_071469.1, on the reverse strand, counting down.
ATGTTCCCATGGTCACACAGCTCTACTGAAATTAATCCCTCTTGTATTCCAATGTCCCTGGCTAATGTATGGGCTGAAAACTAGGAGCGGACATTAGAAGGAAACGGTCTGCTGTGTAATGGTGTTAGCCTCCACTTCTGCACTGTGTACGATCAGCAAGGGGGCACATGAAATCAGTACAGAGATTCTGTGCTTGCTTCGCAGGCCCCCCGTTTAATCCCACCATGCAGTCTGCCCCTGCACTGCCTTACTTGTTTGGGATGTGGTTTGCGTAATGGTTCTAGCTAGCAGTAGTACTGCACATCCTTTCATTTCATAAGATAAAGACAGGTAAGAGTAATTCAGAATGACTGTCTGGAGAAGGCCAAAATCTGTAGGAGGAACAAGATGTAAATGCTTTGAGTAATTTTAATGTCTATTCTTTCTTTATATAGCTACATAGAATATCTATTTAATCTATCTATTATCTAATAACTGTTTAAATGAGATCTGAATCATCATGTTTGTCTGTGGAATACTGTAACAACCGAGTAGTTAATTTGCTCTCGTCTGTCTTCCCTTTCCTTCCAAAGCAATTCTTACTATGTATTTGGGAAATTATACATATGGTAATTACAGTTGTCAGCAACAAATTTCATTTACAGCTTCTCAGGATAGCATAAACCACCCCTCTGAACGCTTCTGAACTGGAAAATTCCAGCACTGACTAGAATCACAATTGTCCGTAACGTGTAAAAGCAACACTAGCATCGCAGGCAGACGTGACTGCTGGTGGACGTGGGCACAGGCCAATGCTGAGCAGGGGCTCCGCACAGCCTCTCCCTCCCATGAGGTCTGCGATGAGTCTCCATCCCTGTAGATGCACACTCTTCTTACCTCTCTATGGCAACCACACCGGAAACTGAATTACCAAAATTAACAGAGCTTGCTGTACTGAAAAGAATTCAACACGGAACGGCCTTAAAAGGCTTAATCTCTTAGGCTTTTAGCTCTAACCTCATGCTCTTGTTTATACCTCTTTTTACAAAGAGCCCTCACCTGTAACGGTTCTCACAACAGCAAATAGTGACAGCGTCACTAGTTTGGTTAGAAGCATAAGAAAGTGTCACATGCCTATCTGACAAAATATAAACATTAAGACACTTCAAGATAAAGAGTAATTACAGAAAAACTTCCTCCTTTTGCCTTTGTTATGCTGCTGAAGGAGTCATAAAGTGCCTTAAGAGTGCTTTCTGGATGGCCTGCTGTCACCCAGGTGATGTATATAGAGATGAATTTCACTTGTAGGGTACTCATTGTGTCACAGCAATAAATCTGAGAAATCAGACTGGAGACAGAGAAAACTTCTTAAAAAAACAAACCAACACCCCCCTTCCAAAAAACCTGACTGCAGCATTTAGAATGTACCATTTCTTAGTACACAGAACAAATTTAATAGTATCAGATAGTCAGTTCAGAAGAGCATGGTTTTGGCCATAAGCAGTTTCTACTGAAAGACGTCCCAAGGAGTTATCTGTCCAGATGCACTGGCCTCCATCTCCCACCCCTCTGAGCCCCTTCTCTGTCACCCAGCAGACCACGTAACGCATCACTCCAGCAGTCCCAGGGAGAGCAGCTTCACTGGGCACCTGGAGAGTGACTGCCACACGGGTGTGATGCTGGCCTGATGCTTCCCTCAAGCACTGGGTTACCCTGGGGAGCAGACTGCTGCTGCCAACACGCTGCACGTGCACCTCCTCCTTGCCTGGTGTGCGCAGGATTAATCGTTTAGTACTAAATAAGGGGAACTTGGTGGCGACTGTGGTTAGTTTTTGCTTTAATAATGGTTCATGATGCCAGAGCAGCTTCCTTGATATCATGTTTAAATTAATATTTTAGTAAAATTGTGACCATTATTTTACTACCATGTAATTCTTGAAATTCCATCCCCTCTGCCTTGTGCAATTTCTGGTGATCACTTACTATTTTGCTATAAGGTCTAATTTTGTTCTGATTAAAGTAAAAAGTGGTGAGACAGACTGAACTAGGTGAACTGTCAAACATCTAGAAGACTTTTCAGCATAAAAGTATTCCCAAAACAAGCATTTCCCTTAGAGAAGACTTGACAAGCAACCTGAACAATAAAATTCTTGAACGCTACCCCGTTGATGGGAGTCTTTTCAGGACTAATTTACATAATTTGACATAATTACAGTTATAAACACTTGAAGAAGCCTTCGAAGGAAGAATGTCACTGAAGCCTACATTTTATTGGGTCTCTTGCATTTGGCAGCTGTACAAAACTGTGGAGCATGAAAATTTGCTCAGATGGATCCTGATTATACAAACACATCATACAAGCTTTGAATGCCCAATGCAACTTTGTCCTGTACAGAAAGATACCACAAAGTCTCCCAAGGCCTCTGTCCAGTCAGCCAGCATGATGGATAATGAAAACAGTTTGAGGGACTGGAGGTGGCTCCCTCCACTATTTTGTCCACCAGATCACAGTGGCCATCTGAGTGTCTGACTCCAATTCCCTACAACTGAAGGTAGCCACATAACTTAAAATTTTAACATCAAAGTAAAAGGAAAATTAAAAAAAATCAATTTTGATAAATATATATATACACACACGTGTATGTATGTGTATGCAGACACACACTGCTAATCAAAGATGCAAATTTAGAATTAAGTAATTCTGTACTAGATCTACAGAAGCAAGGAGACCATTAGCTGAGGATGACCCCTATTTTCTACTTTTGTCATAAGGATTTCTCTCATCATGGCATTTCAACAATGTAAGGGAGGAGGAAAATGTTATCTGAAGAATACTGTTTCTAAAGAGCTGTACAGTCTTCTGTCAACCAGGCTGAAGTCCACATCCCACCACAGACTATCATGGTGCCTCTCAGAATACAGTGTGTTTTGCAGAAAAATGAGAAAGTTTCCTCATTCAAATTTTAAGATACATGTCTGTAATGCAGGGCAAATACTGATCTATGTGCTGCTCGGGGAAATCTAGTTCAACTGGTTTATCCTGCTCTGGTTGGTTAGTCTTAATGCCATTCCCTTTCTGAGACAATTCTCTACTTGCACTGCTATATTTTTAATTACCTATATCATCAGACATTCTTGTCGAACGCCTTGAGAATCCAGAGAGTCAAACCATACTTGCAGCCAAAGGAAGCTGCTATAAAAAGCTATGGCCAGCATCTACATTTTAATTAATATTTCACAAACTTCAAGACTAATAATGCAATAAAAAAAGACTCTTTTCAGATAGACAGCTTCCAGTGTATTCACAGAAAAAACGTCTTTTCAACAGACTAATGGGAGCATTTCAAATGCAGGTGATCAGTTGATCTTGGCAAGCCTTGATTACTCTCATTAGCTTTCTTCCACCTTACAGAACTTACAAGGGCCTGTGCAGCATGCTGTATGGTGAGAAATAATGTCATTTTAATTGCATTGGGTGTTAACAAAATCCTTTTTTTTTAATTATTTCATTTGTCTCTTAATTTATCATAAGGAAACAACTAATTAGCTTTCACTTCTCCAGGGTTTCTTTGTAGAAGACTTAAGTACAGTCCATAGAGTCTAGGTTAACAGCATTGCACCTTCATTGGGAGTTTGTATTTGGAACACAGAATGGAAACATAGACAGAAAACAAACCAAAAGTAGTTAAATACTATTTTTGAAGCTTTTAATAGTGAAATTACCAGTGCATTCTACTGCTGTCCCCCAAATCACATCTAACATAATCAGTATTTCAAAATAGCAGCAATGTTCTGGAGTAGAAACCATTAATTGTCACCAACAGGCTGGGGTATACAGAGCAATCACTGAATAGGTGGCCAGTATTAAAATGTTACTGAAATACTATTTAAATAAATACGTTGATTATACCTGTTACAACGGAACTAAGAATCGAGTGCAGAGATGGCCACAGTGAGGGCTCTCCTCAGGACAATACCATTGTTACAGTTTGAGAGAAGACATAATTAAAACTCTGCCCTTGAGGGGACTGAAAGTAAAAGCTGAGATGTCCTTCCAGGTTAGGGATTTAAGGTTTGCTGCTTGAGAGCTACCCTTTAAACACAAAGATCTTACTTTCAAGTATAAATACAAATTATGTTAATAGTATGCTTTACTGATTACTGTTCAAATGCTCTCTGCACTAATGTAGATGCTAAATAAATTGTATTACTAATGTCCTAAAATATACTGATCATGGCTGTTGAAGTTAAAGAAAGAAACTAATGAGTTGGCAGAAAAGGTATTTGCAAACCCACATGGATGTTACAGAAAAATTAAATGCCATAATAAAATTACCTTAACGGTGAGCCTCGGCCTGTGGGCTGGAGTACACAACTACATTTGTAGACTCAAAATGCAGAGGAGCAACTGTGACCTGTCAAACTTGCACTAGTTATTAAATCTTTCCCAGAAGCTAAATCAGGTACTTGTTTTAAAAAGTATTGTAATTTGTTTTATTTATCAGAAGCAACCGACATGTCACTACCTGACATGGTAAACTTCCAATGTCTTAATTCTTACCTTAGAAAAATCTTACCTTCCTTTGAAAGACCAAATTTAACTATCTTCAGCTTCCAACCATTGGAATCTGTTTTGTCTTCAGGAGATAACCTATGTCCCTCTGGAAACACTGATATGCTTTGAGTCACCCTGCCACTTCCTCTTAGCTAAACCGAACAGTGGTTTCCATAAGCATTATATCACAGAGCATGTTTTCTAGCCCCAGAACTTTTGTGGCTTCTTTAAAGCCTTGATTTCTAAATCAGTTATGAAGTGTGGACACCGGGCCTGGACTCAGTGTCCTATCAGCATTCTCATCACTGTGAAATCACTTCTCAACCTTTACTTGCGCTTCTTTTTATATCTCTCTTACACTCACTCACACATAAAAGTATTTGTCTTTCTAAGTAAGTAACTGCAAAAGTAGCTCATTATGAGGCCGTATCATCAGTGACCCACCACCCCCTTTCTCTGAGTTGCTACTTTCAAAAAAAACGAACAATAAAAGACCTTTTCTGTTTCTTGTTCCTAAATAGGTTACTTTGCATTACACTCTACTAAAAATAACTTTTTTTTTTGATTGAGATAATTCTGTAACAGTACTCTACCTTAGAAACAAATAATTTATTGTGAACTCAGAAAATATAATACAAGTTTTATAATAACCTCCTGAGGTAGATGACATTGGGATCAAATGTAAACATAGCTTCCTGGCTCTGTGCAAGGAAAGCAAGGATAAATCTAGTTCTGTTCTGTTAGTAAACAGATTACTCACACTTTGGATACAGAAACAGAGCTTTGGAAGTTCCTGAAATGTCTGCCGAGTAACGATTACCTGAGTAAACTGCCAGTAAAGCTTCATTCTCTTGGCTTTGGCATAATTGCATTCAATGAGCCTGGGCCTGCTGTTCACATCCACCAGGCATCTGTTGTCATCATCGTCGATAGTGGGACTCAGAACACCCACATGGAGCTGCTGATTGCTTGTGTAATAAACATTCTGCAACAGGAAGCACAAACAAGATTTGTGGCCTCTAGACAGATGCAGCACTTTTACCAATAAGATAAATATGCTGAATAGCAGTAGGCTGACCCCGTAGTGGCTTTTAAATCATTTCCTTTCACGCAGGAGGCAACACAACAATTATTTAAAAGTTGTTCTAAGTTAACAGTTAACTGTTACCAACAAGTAAATGTTGGTTAACTGCTTAATAGGAAATACACAAACAAAACTGATTGTTGTTTCATCGTGTGCCTTTTCACTTCTGTTTGCTATGGTCATGCACAGTGGGTCCTCAAAAAGCAAGATGTACACCCTCTAGCAGGACGTGGGGGTAGTCTGAACATTGCCATCAACTCTGCTGAGGCTGTCATCTGAGGCTGACACCTAGCTGGAGAGGTAAGAAACTAAACAGCAGCACAGCAGTTCAGCAGGAAGGATCTCAATCTTTTATATGACAGACAGAAAGATAAATTAAGGTCTTCTACAAACAACTTTGAGGCAGCTAATCGGAATCCAGGATATACAATAAAATGTTATTAGCAGTTGGTGACAGATACACAGCCAGAGAGAGAACAGAATGGCCATGTTTCAGGCCATTTGTTCGCATTTTATTTTGTGTATGTCAATACACACAGACACAAGAGACTGGAAAAAGGGACCAGACACTGGCTGCGCTGGATTTGTAGCAAAGGAGTACACTCAGTGATTACACTTATGACTGAAGGCATGAGACTATTATATTATACAGATTCTTTCCACTCTGTTTGACTACAAACACATAAGTGTGAGGTTTCTCTGGAAGAAAGAAAAAGAAGGGGAAGAAGAGAAGATAACAGGTTACATATAAGCCCAGAAAGGTAAGACAGGACTATGCCAGGATTGTCTGTTTGCTAATCACAAATAGAATTTATTTTGCTAAAATCAGACCTTTTTCTTGAGAGGACCACGAGAAAGATGAAATAGCAACATCATGCTTTACGAGTCTCATCTGGTAAGGGTAGGTGTAAAGCTTTGACAACTCCAATGGTATCAGAGTTGCAACAGACAAGAGCTGGACAGAAGCACCAAACTAACGTCCCCATCACCTTACTGTATCCATTCTATGTGTCTGGAACAAAAGGGGAGCTGGAAATTATGCTGTGTGTATTTGGGAATCCTTTCTGTTCCTGGAGGTGGATAGTACTATCTCCTGCTATCTGTTCCTTGGTGATGTTGTAGCTTGTTTTGTATGTGCATATTCTTATTTGTGAAAACTCTGATAAAATATTAATTGCAAATAGGAGAGAAAGCAGAGAAAGAGAACAAACCAGGACTCAGGAGAGATTTGGGAGCTTCATGTAAAAAAGCCAACTTTGAATGCTAAAATCAGTCAATGCAGAGATTAAATACAGATCAAAAGAAATGGTGGTATTTCTGCGCAAGACAACGTCCTCTGCTGACCCTCCTGGAACACTTCCAGGGCAGATCCACAGCAGATGTAAAACGACATAGTTGCATAAAAGTTTATGAAGTTGCCATTAATGTTGTATACTAATGAAAGGTTTGACCTCCTTCATCCATTTAATTTTTTTCACCCCACGGAAACGGTAACAGAAATCTGAGCTGGCTGAACTGAGGTGAGTCGAGGTTTTAAGAGTACGAATAGAGAAAAGTCGAATAGTTCAGTCATGCCTCACAGGAGAAGAGAAGGGTAAATAAAAGGACCCAGCAGAGCACATTTCCTAAATGGCTGGTTATTACTGATTGAAGTAAACCCTAAGAACTGTGGAAAGACTAACACAACCCCACCCCAATGGACTCCAGCCGTAAGTTAGATAATTAACGTTCCTGCAAACAAAACTGATGCTTCAGAATACCAATAAACATTTAGAATGTGCTTTGTAGAAGGACCAACAGCAACTATTTTAGATATATTTAAGATCTTTCCAGATGCCTTTTTTGGAGAGAGACTGAGGTAGTGATAGAGCAAGGCAATAAGATCAAGATGATCTTTAAAGGGGATCGTTAAGATACATTGACCTATAGATCAACGTTTTCTTGCAGCTTGTTTGCTTCTTACCTAAAATTACTACTAGAAAAATGAGAGCGAAATTGTCAGTTATTTGTATTTTTTACTAATAGGAAGTGATTTGTTACTTCCGTTTTTTCAGCACATTGTCACCACAGAAAACACGTTAGAAGAAAATCAAGGGGGGGTTGCATTTTTTTGTTAAAGAAAGATACACATCAGTCACTGAAAACAAATGCGTGGGCTTGGCTGGAAGTGAGAAGAGCACGCTCTAGCACAGGGCTGCTTGTGCAAAAAAAAGTGGTGTACCTGCAAACCCTCAGGGCTGAGCTGTTTTTATTAGCTCAGTCTCCTCAGCCTTTCACAGAGTGGCCTGAAGGCTCCAGGTAATCTTTTCATCTTCCTGGATAAAGCAATCACAATTCCTACTGCAACTCCACCAGCTTTTTTTTTAACGTCAAATCAGCAATAGTTCAGCGTGAGCATCTTTCTGGGCAGAAGCAGAATGATGGCTCTGGCTGGGGGAATTACCCAATTCTGTTTGTTGGCAAAACTGTGCAGAAATAGAACAATCAAATGCAATTATGCTTAATAGACATAATTAGCAGGTTGTTGCTTATCTTTAATGAGCTCACCCTGCCTGCTAATATCACTTCATTTTTCATTGTGGACCAGTTTAGCAAAAGAGGTGTGAAATCCTGCATTCTCACCTAGTATTGGGAAAGGCACCTTTCAGCTTTTAAGCAGCGTGTAAAAATAAGTTCAAACTGAAACCGACTGTGGTAAGGTGGCAGTTAGTCCTAATTACGTTCTTCCAGGACGGTGCTTTGCTTAGCCAGTAATATGGATATTATTTAATTATTCTCGATATTAATTATAATAAATATTATAGCATCTTATCCAATAATACCATATCTTATTCCAGAATTGAAAACATTGCACAACCTGGTAGATTTGACTACGGTGTTTTCCTAATGGACGTATCACATGAAAAGCACAGACCCTCTACAAAGTCTACTTGAGCAGCACGCTAGCAGACAGCAAGGTAATGGTTTGTGTTGCACGTGGTCAAAAAAGTTTCCTTAAAACCTATGGACAGTCCCTGGCTGCTTTCCCCCAACCCCAGAATGAATTTTTTTGTAGTTTGGTCATTGGGTGTTTTTTTTTTTTTTTAGTTTAAAGATAGTACACCAATTACCGTTCCGGAGTGGGCAGTAGGAGATTAACCAGCTGAGTTGCATGAAATGAATTACCATCTCATAACACTTGTTAGGTATGCACATATATGACTTTCTATTGATCATATTTTAAATTGACCTGCAGGTAAAATACAAAAATAGAAACTTGCAGATTAAAACCACACTCATGTTTTATCATCTTATGTGTAGCCCTATAAAAACTAGTTTGCATTTGTGATTTAACGAAGTTGTTAATGAGATAAGATAAATGCCCACAGCAGTACTTCTTCAAGAGGATGCTTTTAACAAGCATCAACAAGTACGCTAGCTCTTTTGCACTCCACTTCAGCACAAAATGGACAACTGAGGCACTTTTGTTTACAACCCTTCAGAAGATACAGGCAAAACACATTTTACCAGTACATTTGTTCCTGCGATATTGCAACATCATCATCAGCTAACACAACAGGAGAGAAATCTTGCAGTAACTTAGAAAAGTTATTTTTGAACAATCACTCTAGTACTTTCTTGGAAGTCCAAATGACTGAATATTGAATATGGACTATTAAGTCATTAGGGTGACTTTGAAAATTTTACTGGGAACTTGGACCTTTCATTTCTGTTACAACAGCAAATGTCACAGCAGTCGTTCTTCAAGGGACTGGAGACTCAACAGCCAAACATTTGCTTAGCTCCACTGAAGTCAAGACGCTTGACAAATCTATGCTGATTTACAGCCTTCAAAGTTCCTTTGCATTCCCATTGAAGACACAGCCTTCGCAAAACACAACCACACATTTTTAAATCACCATCATATACATAGTCCTGGAGGAGCTACTGAATTTCCACCGGAAAAATACTGCCTGGATGTTAGTACCAAAGCACATGATGAAAAAAACCCAGCTCCCATATTCTGTAACAAAATAAGCCTCCTTGTGTTTCCTGAGTCTGTTCTAGTCCACAGCACTTTACTATCTATTTCTTTCGCTATAAGAGTATTGATGCACAACGATATCTCCTGGGTAACTGGAAGGGAGCACCTTTGTTCAGGAAATCAGTTAGGTTCAACAAAAGGCACTTATCTTCACAAAAAGTGAAACTACAAGGATTCAGCATTACTGTCAGCTAGAAACTCTGTAAAAAAGTATGCAGGATTTGTGATCTGCAAAGTGTCAGCGTCAACATGGGGCCTGAGCCATAGGCACTGCCACATCTCCTTCAGCCACGCTCCCACCAGGTGCTTGTCAAGGGTGGATGAGCGCGTTCGCACAAGCTGACAGGCTGGTTCCGGAGGCTGCCACTTGCTGCCTGCTTTCCCTGCCCTCACTCCAGGTCCAGCTGTGTTCAGTGTCCTCACGAAACTTCCTCCAGAAGCCTGGGGCTCACAGCAGATTCAAGTGATACCAAAAGAAGTTGTTCAAAACAAAACCTGGTGCTATTAATCTAACGATTTGCAGCAAGCAAATGATTAAAGTAACAAAAGCTTCATACCTGGGTCTGAAGAAAAGCCTATCGGTTCCCTTCAAAGCCTGACATAGTTCTCTGCCACAAGGCTTCTGTTTCAGTCTCTCATGTGTTCTCGAAGAACAGCCTCATAACTCGTCACTTTCATAACTAATCTTCCTCTGGACAGTAAAAGGTGAGCTTTTTTGGTGAGCCGTTTCCAATTTTTTGCAGAGCTGCTGAGAAACCTGGCCTGCAAATTTCCCTGTGCTTATAAAACTGCATCTTCCAACTAAAGGACCAATTATTCGTTAGCTATCTTGAATTTATTTTCCTAGAGGTGTCCCTTCTAAGGCCATTGCTTCATTTCCCATTTGCTCCACCTAATAATCTGATTATTCACATTAAGACAAAATATAAGACACGCAAAGTGAGATTGGTATTGCATTAATAAAACTAGAAAAAAGGTTCACAAAAATCTTCATAAGGTGAAAAAGTGAGATTTAGTAACGGCATATTTGCTATTTGTTCTAAACAAATATTTTTTTTAATAACAAAATTTATTTGCCCTAAAAAGACATATAAAAGATGGAAGACACAAATGAGTGGGAGTTGAGAGCTTCGTAATGACTACGAAACATTAGACAAAACTTGGTGTCCTAAATATTTTTCCCACCTGCATTTCAGATGAACTCATTTGCTGTATGTTGTTTTTTTCTATTTAATATTCTAAGCCTAACTTTTCCCAAAAATTTGCTTGACTATCAGGAAAACTTACAATACAATACAGCGATAAAACCAAAAGTTGTATATAGTACTACTACTCAGGTCAACTCCAGAATAAAGCACAAGCAGCTTCACCCTTTATTTGCCATTGGACCAAGCAGATACTTCTTTCCTGGTGTTCGCGATCATCTGACAAGATTTGGTACCTTTGTTTACACGGGGGGAACGATGCTAAGCACAATTCACAAAATCCCATTAGTACTTCAGTTCCCTCACGATGGCAGCGAGCTCAGCCCAGCCAGCCAGAACGGGCCCAGAGCTTGGGACAGACACCACTGGTACAGCTCAGCCAAGGCAGTCAGGGCCTGGCAAACGGAAAGGTGTCACTGGTCTTTCTACAAAATTACCAACTCGATTGCCACGGCAGGTTTCCTGGAGGGCTAGAACGATAATTTTGGTGGGATACTCAAATCTCGTGCTGCGTTGCAGTGGTGCAGCACAGAACACATCCTAAATCTGCCATGAGAGCAGTGAAGGCCCAGGTAATTCAGACAGCTTTTTTTTCCCAGTGAAAATATTTCAAACAACTACATGAAATAAAACCTGCACCAAAAAAATGTGACGCTGCAGAGTACAAGGGAAGGTCAATGAGCTCTGCTTACCTGGACACAAATACATGCCTTTGTCCTCACAATGATGTAATGGAGTTTCTATTCACAAGATGTTTGCCCTAAAAGGTCAAATAGCGATTCCCATAGCAATTAACACTGAAATTCCACTGACTTTAAGCGCAATGAGATTTTTGGCTCCAAGTTTATTATTAAGCTTTGAAAAGCCACCAGAGTTGATAAAGGCTTTGGAGCTCAAGTGGGTTGCCAGTTGCGGTAAATTATTCATAGGAGCTGGTTTATCATGTAGCAAAAAGTTACAGTAAGATGTTCAACTTAACACAAGATGATTATCTGAAGGATAAATTGCCAACTCCCCACTGGAAGTTTAAAGCAATACACACCAATTTTCAGGCTGAAAGCCATTTGTAATCCTTATGGCAGTGTTCCCAGGTGAAATCACGCTGGAGACTGGTACATGACTCTGCATTTATAATGAGCAAACTTAATGCTCACCACCAGCAGTATTTATTTGCTACCCTGCTTTTGGCATAATAACTATGAGGGATAAGAAACCTGATTCACCACTACTTTATTCCATCTTTGAACCGTATTTTTCTTCATATTAATCCATGAAGTCACTTATTGTCAGGAGTAATATATTAACATATTAGGTCCCAAGTCTCACGGCAGATTCACACTTGACTACAACTCCAGCTAAAGAGCACAGTCTGGTGGATTCCAGTAAATCCAGACTTCACTAACATTGCTGTTACTTGGCTATTTATATTGTTCCTGACTTTTATTCCAGCGGTTCTTGTTACATAAACACATCTGAACGAAAGAACTTTCCAACCCCGATAAGAAAACTCAACAGAATCCACGTTCATTATGAGTAACACAAACAAAAACATCACTAGATAAAAATCAAGTGTATTTCCATTTCCTATTCTTGTAGGGACAGAGAGGAGAAGGGGGGGGGGGGGGGCTGTATTGTTCTGTAGCCACCATCAACAGCATCACTGTGTCCCATGCTGCCCTAAAAAAAGTACTGCTGAAGAAGTACAAGCATAAGGCTGAGAATTACAGAAAGTTACCCCTGTGCCACAGGTCAACCCTTACAAGATTCATGTTATTTTTCTGAGGTAGGTTTTCAGCTGGTGCAGCCTGGTGATACAACTTTAGAACAACTGTAACCATATCCATGCTGAGGATCTATTCACTATGAAACCTGTCTTACTGATGGGCTGACCAACACCACAATTTAGACTTAAATTGTAAAGTGTGTAAGAAGGAAACTACTCACTATTTCACTTCAGTATTTAGATTTGTATGTACTGAATTAACCCACCAGCATACTGATGATCTGACCTACTTGCTCTTCTTCATGCCCGTGCACTAATTAACTTTTGAATTCTAAAGCAAGAATACTTGATAGCAATAAAGCCAAGGTGCTCATAAACTTTAAATAATATAGTGTGATGCTATAAATGCAGGCTTAAAGACACAAAAATGTTATCGTATTATTTTAATAGAAAACAGAGAGGAACTCAATGGCAAACTTTTAAATTTAAATTCATGAACCTATATTGCAGCGGAATATCTAATTCTGCTGTTGCCTACTTTGGTATTCTGCTTTAGTTTTATTTAAAACAAGCAAAGAGAAATCCTCTTACTTAAGCTCCACTTTTTAAATTGAATGGAACTGTCAGTCGTTGTTTTTACATATGCTTTCAGTACTTAATTCCACAGTTCTCCTAATGCTGGTAACTACAGAATTAACAAGACCTGGATAAATTAAAATTTTACTTGATTCACTTCCTAAAGGTTCTCTTGGTTTTGCTCTTATCCCTACACAAGATCTCTACAACTCTTCCAAGGCAAAAAAATAAAAGGTAGTAAAAAAATAAAAATCAGAACCATTCTGGCAGAGACAACTGTCCTTTTTTTCAAAAGCATGCTGTCTTATGGCTCCTGTGACTTTGCCTGTCTGAATTTTCCTTTTCCCCTCTCCCACAAATCCCTCTTTACCCTTCACGGTTTTCTTTGTGGATTCCTACAGAACCCCACGTCTGTCTTACCCTGTTTTCTTCTCCTTCAACACATACCCACCTGCAAACAACTCAGCCATTGTCCCCATATGCTGATGCTCTGGTCCATCCTTGACACCAGAGTTGACTCCTCCTGGCCAAATTAAAATCTGAGCTATTTCATTGCCAGCTGTGTATAAGCTTTTGGTGGCTGAGCATCAACAGGTTTAAAAGCAGACTTTTTACCTTTTCACAGCTAGACCCAAGCGCTTCACATTACTGTCACATCCAGGTAATCGTGCATTTCTATAACGCACATCTTCATCTCGAACCTCTTCCAAAGTCATCAAATCTTGTTATACAGCCTTTTTTTTTTCCCCTGCAGAATCTCTAAAATACACCTTTTCCACTCAAAGTTGACCCTTGCTGGCTTCCTCACTGATACCAACACTCATGCCCTCTTCAAATCCATCCTGAATGCTTCTGAAAATTTGGTTTTCAGGTTGCCTTTCAGGAAGGCAACATCCTCGCACTTGTGTTTTACATGCTGCATAAACGGTTTGTCTTTATTTTCAAAGCCCTTCTCAGCCCCTCCTCTTTTCACTTATCAGCCTAGCAAGTATAAACAGGTTATCTTCCAGCTCCTAATTACATCAGGATGCTAACCTTCATTGGTCACATTTTACAAGGAAATATTCCTGGATGCTAGGAGAAGTACAGCTGGCATCTACCAAGGGACTTATCTTCCTCTGCACGTTCCACGGCATTTCCCTCTTGCTCAGATGTCTCAAAGATTATAAGATATTTATCTATCAAACAATAATTTTGCTGATGTACCAAAAGCATTACCCAAGAATGCTATGTCAGTACCTCACGGCATTCCCTTCTCCCCACTGCCACAATCTCCTCTTCCCAATATTCTCTTTGTAGAATTTAGCTCTTCAAATCAAGGACGTACTTTTTATTATGAGGCTGTAGAGCACTTAATATAATAGATTTCTGGGTCATTACTGGGATGCCCACAACTACAATAATAAGCCTAACGATAAAATAATATGGTGCCAGGGATGATTCAGGTAGCTCACCACTTCTCAGAAAAAATGTACGTGTTTTTCCTAGTGGTATAACCTTCTGAATGTTTGTTAAAATAAATTGTGTTATTTCTACTATTTTACCATTTTCTGCACTGAATTTGATAAAATTTTGTGTCTGCAACTAATAAGTCAAGTCAGGCAAGTTACAAGCAAGTGCCACACCTTCTTAATTAAGGTACTCTACTAACATCTTGATCTCAAGGGTTTGGGAGTTGTTTTTTTTTTTTTTAAATGAAGTCCAGTCGTCTTTAATCCTGGATGGTAGTGAGCAATCACTACGGATACAGAGGTCCTTAATTCCTCTTGGCTTCCACAAGTGCTGTGCACTTCCGGCATTTTGTGAAGGAGACAAAGTAAGGTAGTTACATGGACACCTTTGAGAAGAACTCCCAGCTCCTTAAAGACATTACTTAGTCCCTCTGCCTACTGCCTCCACTGAAAGCAATCACAACCTGTTTCTAATTTTAGATGAGCCAGATCTCACCCGTTCTTCTTAGGATCATGCATACATTTGATTTAAGGTTTCCAGAGGTACCACATTGACACCAACATATGCAAACTACAGGAAAAATTGTCCAAAAATTAGTTATTTTGGTGCTGAAGACAATAAAATACTGACATTAAAAGTGAGGCATTATGTACAGAAAGGGAAAATAAAAAGGCAGCACATTTCAACCTCAGCTGGTTAGTGAAAGTCGGATTATCTTTTGTTTGTTTACGCTACCAGCAGGAACATACTTATTTTTCCCAGCAAAACAAAACACTCACAAGAGTTCATCAGTCAAACTTAAGTTTATAAAGCGACCTTCTTGCAAGCACCTTTGAGAGAAGAACAAACTGAAATGCAAACCAAACTGCTCGTAACGTCTTAAAAAGTCTCAGCAAACGTGGTGATTTTGTAGTCCTGCTTCTACAACACGCAAAGGAGTAAATCCCATAGCAAGAAAAATGGGGCTTCAGTCATTCACAGCAAACCTAAAATAAGTCTGATGTAATTCCACCGAAATCAGATGAACTGTCAGGATCCAAGGGAGTCTTTCCCCCTCTTTCTTTGCATGTGATACAGTTTATAGATGATATACAACAAGAAGCATCAATACACTGTCCTAAATGAAAACATACGCCGATTTGACTCTACAAAGGCTGCAGTCAGAACACAGGTGGAACATCTTGTCGAGACTGAGGTGACGCTGGAAGCTAAAGATCCGGTAGGACTCACTGAATGTAAAACAGTGAAAGGTGCTTCATACCAAGATTTTTTAAATCCCCCCAGGTTTTATGGGAAGGTGGGCTACCTGCCGTTAGATTTAGTCTAGGCTAGCAGAGTGGCTCAAGCCAAGCTATAAAAAACCCACTTAGAGACTTAAATTACAATGGACTAAACACGCTGAAATTAATATGCAAATTAAAGTTGAAGTAATAGCCTAGGACATCCCACAGTCTGTCATGACTCTCTGGCACCAGTGACAAAAGGGAAGCTCTGAAGGTTTCACCTAGTCCTATTAGCAGTGTTTCCCGCAGCAGCAGTTCTAACCTCCCACTTGACTTCCTAACCTCTCGGTGCTTGGTGTATAATCATTATACTGTAAAAGTCTTACTATGCGTATTATTAAACTCGTGAATTAGTTAGGAATGCAATGTGGTGATCCATGAGGAGAGCAGCACTAGCTCTTTGGAGTACAGTGACTAGTTAGAAAAACCTCTGCAGTGCAGCAGAGGACCTCAAAATAAACACCAAAACAAGGAAAAGAATTTTACTTTGTTTAAAGACAGAAGTGCAAGAGAAACTCGGCACAGATGTACGGCACTACCCTAGGCAATTTTCTTCAGGTTTTAGTCTCACGTGGCTTCGGGAATTGTACAGCTGAGATTGTGACATACTGCCATCTGAGAACTCCATCTTGAAGGCTTATTACTTGCAGGTATATTGTGCATTTCCATATACAGAACGCTTAGTGTTGCAATTTCAGTGGTAAGTGGTTCTCTTACCAAGCTCTGCCACTTGAGCTACCCAGTGGATGCTTCTGTAGTCCTTTCCCAGGTTAGAATTAGTCTTTTTTCAGAGTAAAACCCAGAGACTATTAAAGTTTGCAGAGGTTTTGCCTCAGGTTTTCATGTCATATACAGTCTATAATTACAGAACAGGCAAATACTACATATGGCCAACTTTCATGCTCAGTAGCATTATTTTATTAAACTACTCTATAACAAATGAAATCTCTGCCAGGCTTAGCAGCCATACATTTAGTATTTGAAAGAACCAGTGGCACTTCTGATAATATGAATAAATTTTCAGACATCTGATGTCTATGCTGTGATTTCCTTTTCTTCAAATGACTTATGTGACTTAACAGCCAACTTCACAACAGTATATTAATGGAGGATGAGTGAGTTAGAGTACTGATGATGCAGACATGACTGACTGATAGCCACCAGAGAAAACAAAGAGCAGAGAGCACCTCTACCATTTTTTGTTGGCCATTTCTGTCATCCATAGTTGAGCTTTTCTCTTCTTATAAAAGGTCAAAGCATCACTTACATTTCACTTTAAGTTTGTGCTACTTGCTTTAGTAGGTGAGGGACTTTGGTGTGGTTATTGAGTGGACAGGGGTGAAAGGTGCCGAGTGGTGCACCTCTCAGTCCCGTGGAGAACGAAGGGAAGTTACTCAGCGTTCCCACCCTGACACGTTCGGTAGTATTTCCCCTCTTAAACAAAGTTAAGCCCATTGAGCTGAGGAAAAGAATTTCTGATATTTTAAATGGGCAGCATCAAAATCAAAGCAAATCCTTAAATACAATAGCCTACAAAAAGTAAATTCATTTTCCCTTAGCTGTAGAGGGTGTATTTCAAGTGACAAAGTCTATCACTTCAACTGATTTGTTTCAATCTTTATTGTTGGTCTCTCTGTAGAGACTGTCAGAAGCTCATGAAATTTTATCCAACCCAATTGTATCCTAACCCAAAATTTCTTTCCTGAAACGTTTTTAAGCCTTCCAAAGCAAATGGAGAAATAAATGTACCTTAATAGAAATGGCACTTTTCCTGCCCACCAAATGTTGTGAAGTAGTGGCTCCACTGTTTGCAGGGCGACAGCAAATGACACTCAGAGAAAAAAGTCAGCATCTGGAATTTAAATGAGGAGTCTGTATACTATGACCTCATGCAAAAACCACAGCTTTGATCCTGCCTGTGTTCATGAATAAATTGCAAAGTTCACAAAGCTCTACAAAGAAAATCAAAACGTGTCTCAGGCTGGAATACTGTGCTCACATCCCAGAGATTCCTCCTTTCTTCTGCTCTTCTGGTCCCCAGGAAAAGGGCAAAGAAAAGTATCACCTGATACATTTTCATCCCTGAATGTACTTTTAGTGCTAATGACATTTTTAAAAGGAAAGATGGAAATGATGGAAAGATGGGAAAGATGGGACTGGAGCACCTCCCTTATGAGGAAAGGCTGAAAGAGCTGGGACTCTTTAGCCTGGAGAAGAGAAGGTTGAGGGGGGACCTGATTAATGTTTACAAGTACCTAAAGGGTGGGTTTAAGGAGGACGGAGCCAGGCTCTTTTCAGTGGTTCCCAGTGACAGGACAAGGGGCAATGGGCACAAGCTAGAACATAGGAAGTTCCGTTCAAATACACGGAAAAACTTCTTTACGGTGAGGGTGACAGAGCACTGGAACAGGCTGCCCAGGCAGGTGGTGGAGTCCCCTTCTCTGGAGATTTTCAAGACCCGCCTGGATGCAGCCCTGAGGGATGTGCTTTAGGCAACCCTGCTCTAGCAGGGGAGTTGGACTAGATGATCTCTAGAGGTCCCTTCCAACTCTGAAGATTCCGTGATTCCGTGATTCCGTGAAATGAGGAGGGACATTAGAAGTAGCATTAGCAAAGATTTTTTACCATGAACACTTCAGTCTTAAAAAGACTGTCTAGCAACAAATAAATAAATAAATAAAGCTGTTTAAAAAGCAGAAAATTGCTTTCATTAATGCCAATTCAACTGTCCCAGCTGTGTGGGAAGCCTTACTGTGCTTGACCAAGTGAGCTTCATTTCGTCTATGACAAAGAACACTGCCAACTTCGTATTGCGCCCCTTGCACAAGTCAGGCTGTAAACATTGGCAAGAAATGGAACAGTAAATACTGTGATATGCAAAGGCACGTTGCTTAAGTGTGCAAATAGTACGATACCTCCCCCCCGTTTTCATTCATTAGGGCTTGATTTCTGGGGCCTTCCATCATACTGTGAAGGCTCACATATAAATTAGTTAGGCCTTACAGGTACCCACAGGCCAAGTAGAAGAGACTCAGCTTTTCTGAGTAACAGCTCATCGGGTGGGTGAGGCAGCACAGTAAAACCAGCAACTCTAAACCCAGGTTGTTTAAATGACCTTCAAGTACAACAGTGAATAGCTAAAATAGCTATGCTAAGCTCCGGGCTGCCGAGGTATCACTAGGCTGTGAGGCTAAGCTGCTTTCATCACGGAAGGCAGATTATGTCACAGATTTTCCCCTGCATTTTCTGCCTGTTTTAGGAGCCTTTATTTTATTATCTGAAGTAGATTATCCTCTAACATATCTGCAGGACACAGACCTAAAGAAAAAAAGCCTTCTGCCTTGCTGTTTAGAATTAATACAAAAACTAGGCACATCAGTCACTCATAAGTCACTGAATATTTGCAACATAAATAAAAAACTTCTTTCAGGGCTCTTTTAAGTAAAATCATTTTACAACATCCTTTTGATTGTTCTAAAACAACAACAGTTACTGCTGTTAGCAGCCTCCTAATTTGCGTATGAACAAAAAGACTAAGGCTTATTACATTGTACAATAAACTACTTAAGTGTTTTGTACTATTTTGCACAGCTGATTCTCCCCAAAGCACAAATCTGGGTCCCCACATGCCCCCTCTAGGACCAGATCCTCCCTAGGAGCACAGGGGTGGCAGTACCCCAGTGGAGCAGGTGACCGGAGATCACGGGCTCTGCAGTCTCCTGCCGTGGGTTTTGGACACCTTACCGTTCTGTGGTAGAGCCCTGCTGGCCTCACGCTGCTTCAGGGTAAAGGGACATTTCTCCTACACTGAACCTCTGCTTGCAATAAGACTACTACATGGGGAAACCTATTTCACTGAGTGGGTTTCTCTGCATTATACATATTATGTTGGTCTGTGACATAAATTAAGTGTAGCAAAACCACAAAAGAGCATTTACAGAGCTAAATTTAATTCAAAGCCACATGAATTATACTTAGCTTTTCCCCCAAACAAAACCAGACTGGAGTAAAATGTTGGATTTTCAGTCAACAAACTGCTGTTCCAGATCCTTCCTTGGTACGCATCTGCAGGACAGAACTACAGCTAACTACAGGCTATTTCCTTCGGCATGCTCCTTTCCAAAAGCGCTGTTGTTATCCTGATAACCAGAATCACAGGAGAGCAATCTGTCAGAGAATCTCTAGTACAACTCACTCCGTGACTTCTACTTGTCAGACTCACAGTAGCAAAGAAACCTGAAGAGTTAAAAATTTTGCTACCAACTTCTTGGAAATTCCGAATGAAATCTCATGGTCTGCTTCAAACTAACAGAGCCCTTTCCATGTGAACCAAACCACATCGGCCTTAAAAGCAGGTACCAGAAAATTTTATTCCTGCAACATTCAAAGAACAACTTGGGAGATGAATGAATGGGAAAGCTGAGGTGACAGGCTACATCCTCATCTGAGACACTGAACCAGAATAATGTACCTGATCCCGATACGGTGTCGAGCGCAATCTGACCCGTTCAGATCTGACTGTAGAGATTTATTATAATTTTGTGCTTGTAGTCACTGAAGGGAAGAAAAATGTTTTGAAGACAGGGCAGAAAAAAATCTGAGTCCATGCAGACCCATCCGTTTTCACATCAGAGAAGTGAAAGCGATGTGTTCACATCACTGATCTAGCTTTCCAGCTTTTAGTTCACAAACCTGGATAAAAAGTTCTTCCATTTTGTAAGATTTGAACTTCAGGCAGGCACAACTGCTGCTAAGCACGCCTTTTCATATACGTTAATGTGCAGGCACATAAACAAAGGAAACCTTTTTATCACAACCTACTACGCTAATGCAGTGGTATTTAGTAATTTCTATTTGAACAATGGGAGATTTCCTCATTTGAACACATTTGAGGACAAATGAAAAATATAAGGATTTGGTTATGCGTTAATATAAAATAGAGGAGTTGACTAAAACCCAAAATCGAGTTGACATTCACAGCTCTGACTTACCATCATCGGCATGATCTCCTCCTTACATCCTGAGTCCTGTCCCTACCCTTTGGTGACAGACCTCTATTCTAAACGCAAAGCAGCATGATCTATAGAAATTCCAGGTTTAATGTGGTAACCTGTCTCTGTTGTCTCCAGATTTTTATTTAAACTTCATGTTATTTTAACAAAACTTGTGAGTTCATAAGCGGTACTGCTATTTTTTCCTTCCAAAATTGATGCCATTAGTGCGTCAGTCAATGTAAACCTCACAATGTTAAGGCTAATTTCAGAGTTTGAAAGCACTAAAAATAAATGCTGAATGGAATATGGATGCTGAATAAATCACTACATCTTTAACACAGCAAGAGCAACAAAGCTCCAATGTTCACTGTACGTGCAGTTCCCTGCTAAACAAATACAAAGTTAATATTGTAGTAACATCTGAATGACTTAAATGTATTCATCGGCTTTTTCCACTTGATTGCTCTAAGCCTTTATGGACAGCCAGCTGAGCAGATAGGCTTGGCATAGCAGAGCTATCCCTGTTGAATTTGTTTAATCACACTTTAAAAGAAAGAAAAAAAACACAACAAAACCCAAACCAAAAAGAAACAGGAAGGCAAATAATTAAAGAAACTTTTAAGCAACTTTTTTAAAAGCTATAAGTTTCTTTATGTTACAAAAATTTCTTTAAAGGTGTATCACTGTTCTTTAACATTTGGTGTCATTTCTGTACATTCTAAATTGAATCAAAATTCAAAGAAGTATTAGCTGTGATTGCCACTTAGTTGGCATGTTAGTAGATTTAAGAGCCAAAGAGGACCACTAGTTTTTTTTACTTTGATCTTCCATATGCCACGGGCTATATACTTCCACCTGCTTACCTCTAAGTCCAATAACTTGTACTGCATTAAGTTAGAGTTTCCAGAATAGTGTCAGCTTTGATGACCAGTTGTTACTGTCACTGCTTCTTATGACAGCTATTCATCTGCTCTCACAGCTATATACACTTTATTCCTAATTTGCATCCAACTGGCTTTTATTTCTACCCATTGGTTCTTGAAACAATGCCAAATTAAAGTCTCTAGTATCCCATATTTTCTTTTGGGGAAAATACCTCTACTCTGTAAATATAACTAGGTTTAGATTGAATCAACTCTTGCTAAGAGCTAGTTTGATTGCTGATTTCAAATACATTATCTGACAAACATAGCTCTTTTCTTGCCTTATAAATCAATGCAATTTTTTTTTTTTCACAGTTACTCATAAATATTCAATCAAGATTTTATATGAACAAATAATTTCTGATATTTTCTCTGCTTCCTGATTGGACAAATGATGGTTAATGAGCAAGAGTTAAAAAAATCCCTTGTTCAGAGAAAACACACTGTGGACACAATCATTCTATAAACATTTCTGCAAATAACCCTACTCTGCAAGTGGTGAACAATAGCAGCGAGAAACTAAGCTGAAACAGAATTGCTGATCAGAATTTAAATGAACGCTGTGAAAGTAATATGGCTCACGTAATTACAGAGGGAGTTAAATACGCTTTCATGGGGACTGAGTTTGGGCCATGAATTCTAAATGAGCCAGTGGATGACTTCAATTAATGGCATGACATAATAAAATTATCAATAAAACTAAAGAAATTATAAAGTGAATCTTCCATCTACTGTATTAACTACCTTCTCTAACAGTTAATCACATACTCTCAAGAATTTGAGAAACAGAAATCTGACCTTCAGAACTTTAACTCTGATGAAGTAACAAATGAGATGATAGTATAACATCAATCAAAAGAATGTTTAAATTGACAACCATCCGACAATTACTACAACATCAATCTTCAAGTGCTATACATGTGTTCTAATAACTATGTTGGTTTTATGCTGAATTTATATTGTAAGTGACGATTGGTTTTAAAAACTGCTGATTGAAATGCCAATTTGCAATGAGAAGACACCTTTAAAATATGGATAACTCTGGTAATTGCTACATACTATGCAACTCTGATCTATTTCGAATTAATGCACTTACTAAATGTGAAATGCTCAAATAGTATTAGATTATGAGACACTGCAGGTACCCAACACAGCTGTTTTATTTCTCCAAAAGCATTAATTAAAAAACATTTTCAACTTAGCAAAGGAAAGCCCTGTCCTTCTTTTCTGATTGTACTAGATATTTTTGAGATTAAAATCGACTGAACTATGGACATTTTTACACCTATTCTACCTGGCAGAGAAAGACTGTTAATAGAAAATGGGAAGTTAACTTCAGTTTTAAAAAATATTTCAACTCAACACTAAGGTAGCATATGGAATATCCGGGTACTGTGACTCTGTGGCCTCAGAATAGCCACTTAATACATTTTTCTTATGAGAAAAAAAAATAAAATACATGGACGCTTGTGAAGTGCCACTGAAATGATTAAGATATAACTGAATAAGATGGAGCACACTTTTCACCAGTCACATCACGTCCAAGGCCAGAGACAGCTACCACTTTCACGTGTGGACAGGACGTATGGCTTCTAGCAGTTCTCAACTGCTTTGCTGTTGACAACAATGCTCTAGCACAAACAAGACCTAAGAGGAGTTGTGCTGTCCGGACATCAAAAGCCACCTCTCCGTGGAGTAAAGCCAGCTCCACCCCAGGGAAGCCAGAGCGTACCGCACCTACAGCCTGCTAACAGACGCCCAAAGCTGGGTGCTCTGCAGGACCCCGCCAGGTGCCAGCACCACGCAGCGCAGCACTGATGTGCTGTCCCAAGGCCAGCACTTCTCTGCTGAAGAGATCACCAGGTGTTTGCAGCCTTGGCGGTACAACACAGCTGATGGTCTCATGCCAGTGAATAGAGCTAGAAGCCATATTCCTTTCTGAAGATATTTGGTCCCTCTGTGGTATCCCTTTATTACTTTCAGAGGGTCTAGTACCCACGGTGAGGGAACAACACTCATCACTCCATACAAGTAGTGCTCATTTTCAAAGTGCTTGAGTGAGATTTCTGAGTGGAACAACTTCAGGCTCCAAGATCAGGGTACCAGCCAACCATTGCAAAAGTCAGCAGTAGCTTCAAAAACACAACAGCCAGTATATCTTGGGGGTCTTAGCTCCAAAGCCCTTTGGCACCAGCTCACTGGGTGTATGTAATAGACTACTGTAAGCCTACACCCCTGAACTGAACCAAGTCTGAAAGGCAGTCTTACGTCTAATCGGCTTAGTGTTCAATGGGAAAAGCACAGAATCTGAATCCAAAATCCAGTGCCAGGCTTATCATCTAGAAGCACAGCAATATTTCACCTTCACGTTTCCAAATATTTTGATGTTTTAACTTGTTGAAATCCTTTCAGCCAAAACTATCCATACCAAAAATTACATACTCTAACACAACAAAAAAATGCCTGGAAATGTATGTGCATTTTTATTTCCCAGATGGGATCAGTTTTGAACTATTGTATAATATTCAAGCTAACAACTCTAATCTCTTCTAAATTAAAACACTACATGAGAGCTTGAAATGCTCTGATAATTTTAAATTCTTAGGCACTGCACTCGCTCACAACAGTTTGTTTCAGTTAACATTTTCAATGCAGTTTTTTTACTACAGATATTTGGGGCAATTGCCTTAAAAACGTGAACTAGGGAGGAAAGTTCTTACAGTGACCATCACAAGCTGAGTAACCACGATTTGAATGCTATAAAATGCGAAGAAATCAAAAGAAGATGTTAACTTCAAATAGCCTGAAACCCAACTCCTTTGATATTCCACTTACCCTCTTCTCCTGCATCTGCCTCACCTATTTAATAAAATGCTGAATAGTTTCCAGTCAAACTATAGAGACAGCAGATGTAAGTCTCTCTCCTCCTTTATCAATAACAGACATACCAACAGCAGACGAGATAACCAAGACAGACTATAGTGATGCCAAAGCAGGATTTAGTCATATAGAAAGGCAACAGAATTCAAGATGAAGAGGATAAGCCAAGGGCCGAGAGGCAAGTAGAAAAATTAAAGCAATGTGGAAAACATGCAAGGTAATGATAACATGATACACAAAACACAAAGTGGAAATACTTCATAAATTATTAAAAAAATTATGGGAAGAACCTTCTATAATGTACAGTGGTATCAACTAATGAATTTTTCTTAAAACAAAACAAAACAAAAAACCCCAGCAAACTGAAAACCCCCAGCTCTGTCAGCTGTACGATACAACAGAGGAGAACAGAGGTGTTATTAATCCTGTTGTTTCTGTGCACAAGCTCTCTCTGTGGTCCCCAGTGTACTTCTCCATGCCCTCCACAAGTTTGCTTACTACTATTTTTTGCTGAGGTGATGCATTATTCTTTTCTGCAGTAATGTGATGAAAGCTGAGTTTATCAAGTCTAGGTAAATGACATCAGAATTTTTGCCAGCTGAAGTTTCTATTATCTCTATGGAAATTCTGCTTTACTAGGCAAAAGCTTTCTAACTGTGTGTCTTTGATAGCACTTTCTGAGTATCCTTCTGACATAGCTTGTGATCAGCATTTGCAATCTTTCCTCCCATTAAAGGTCAACTCATGCTTCTGTATCTTTTCAGTACATCTTGTAATGTATGTAAAATTGCACCAGTATCTCTACTGCAAAATATTAAATAGTACAGCTATCTTATAAGAACCTTTATCCATTCTCCAGGATTAGCATTTCCATTTTATTTAGAAGAATGGATGATTGAACAGATAATGGCGTATTACAGACAACTGCTTTTATTCATTCCTGTTGTATTTTGTGGTTTGGTTTTTCAAACACAGCAGTCATCGGCGGCACTGGCCAAATTACCTTTGACTCTTCTGCTGCATCTACCTGCATAAAACAAGCAGCCCTTTCTCAGTCAAGAAAATGTTTATTGATTAGCCACTATTAATTAAAAAAGACCTTTATTGCCTTAGAGCCGCTTTGGCTCCAAGTTTTCAAGTAATTCAAGTTCTTAATGTTCTTCCTTCTGGTCCTAAATATTCACAGCACTCAAAAGAATTGAATTAATTTTTGAATTCTTGCTTTTTAACTGCAGTTTAGGTCCTGGACCCTGAATGTCAAGATTTCAGCTTATAGTTCTATAGTAATATTTTCCTTTTTCATTATTCACGCTCACCTTCAGCCGTGATCCTGTACACTAGGTGAGAATATAGATTTCAAAAGCATCTAAGGCATTTGTAAGTCTTTTAATCCTAGGCCATCCTATTGAAACAAAGAAAAAATTTCTTCAAAACAGAACCACTTCTCCAAGAGCACATAAATGCTGTATGCTCCTAAATGAGCAAATCAATGTTACTCTTCGGAAAAAAATGATAGCTTTTCAACTATTTCATTTCACTATGGTTGGAGTTTCAATTCCAAGCGATCAGTTCTTTCAATTCTCGCAGGCATACACAATGTTTTTTACACTACATAGTTTCAAACACAAAAACAAATAAGCAGCAATATCCATTCAGTTATTTTGGGGATGTAGAAGATACTTCCTCTGATCCAGAATAATGTAGTTCTACAGCTTTTTTTCATTGCTTTTGTTTTTAATCAGTGAAGTGGAACACGCAAAAGGCCTGTTCTGTCCTAGGTCTGAAACCCAAAGGAGGACCTCTTGTGCTCATTCTTTTGAATTCAAGTGTCTTTAAACCCTGTGAACGGAGAATGTAGTTCATGGTGTCTGATACTTCCATAAAATGAAGAGACATTGTTGTCTCTGGTCCTACGATCATAAAGACCTACGGTCAGCTGAAAAACAGTCTACAAATCACTCCCTAGTTTATGCTCAGACAATGGACCAAGGGATCAGATACATACTTGTAGTTTACAAGCTAATAATTCAACACCACTGATCTTCACCTGGGAATGAACAACTCTCTTCAGTTTAAGAGAATCTCTCCTACCCGGCAATAGATACTGAATCTGAATGAGGTAAGCAATACAGAATACTGGGTAACTGGCCATATGATCTGTGGCAACAGAAAGCCTCTTGAATCAAACCATAGCAAGTACAGAAATAATATAATTGTAGCAAATGGTTCGTTAAAAAAATTTGTACCAAAACTAGAAACGATGAGCCTGACTCTGGGCTCTGTCAGAGGCGGGCTCCGGCAGGAGGCGAGGAGAAGCACAGACCCTTCTGCAGGGACGCTGGTCTGCAGCGTCTGCAGAGAAAGGCTGCGAGGAGAAAGGCTGCAGCGCTGACAGAATCTCAGCAGCCACACCACAAACCAGGCAGGGCCCAGCGCAGCACCCCGCACAGTCGGAACTGCTCACCAGCGCCAGGGACTGGGTGATGTCCGCTCTTCTGCGAGAATCGGGCCAACCAGCGAAGCCGCAACTCTGGATGCAGCCGCTTCACTTTGTATGAATAACGTCGCACTTGCTGTGGCTGTACAAAGAGAGGAATGGCTGCCCTCTCTA
Source organism: Rissa tridactyla (assembly GCF_028500815.1). Classification (NCBI taxonomy): domain Eukaryota; kingdom Metazoa; phylum Chordata; class Aves; order Charadriiformes; family Laridae; genus Rissa; species Rissa tridactyla. Next base: position 12,057,651 of record NC_071469.1, on the reverse strand, counting down.
CCACACCCCGAGACTTTTTCACTGCAAAGCATCTGGACCAAGATGCAATTGAATGTTTTGTACAGGTCATTTTCCGTACAGCACTCTGTATGTGTCTGCACACATAAAATAATTATCATAAACCAGGTAATTGCTAAATTCTGACCAATGCCTCAGCAGGTCCTTAGAAAGAAATGGTACCACACAGGGCAGATGTCAGATCAGACTGTTACAGACAGACGTTGAATGTGTCTAACGTTTACCTTGAAGACAAGCATGAACATCAACCCTAAGTTTGCATGTGAGTGACAGCTGTTAAAACAGCTGCTGCGCTTCTTTTTATTGCTTAAAAAAGACTCCCTGACAATGTTTATTGTAGACATCTCATCATCAGGGCAGTGATTTTTCAAGTTTGAAGGGTCAATCATTGATCCACATCAGCAGGTTTTGTTCTGTTCTTCCTTATTCCCCGAGAACCACTGAAGCGGCTGCTGGATGTGGAGCCTTCTGTCTAACTATTGCCTTGCACAGAGCCTTGGTTTGCAATGCTTACTGTGTTTTACACACATGCTTAAGAACAGGGTCCTACTTCTAAATAACAAAAGAACTCTGGTTTTCTGAAATGTATGTATTTCATAGTAGCTTCCTAGAACACTATTTTTGGCCTAAAATAATTACAATTTCACTGTAAGTTTAGTTTTCAGCTGTAGGAGAAAAAGAATACGTATTCATCCATAAGCCAGGCTCAGGATCTGAGTTGTTACAGCTATACGCTGTTCCTGAGCTTCAGAAACTCCTTTATCTAAAACTTTACAGGACAGCAATATAGTGGCACTCTGTTGGCAGCGCAATATTCAGTATTTGCATGATTTATATTTTTTAAAAGCAAACAGAAAGGTGTCAAGGAAAGCCTAACCTGTAGTAAAGGACACAATCACACGCTATCTATTAATTTCTCCTTATAAAATGGTATATAACGCTTCTTGGTCAGCATACTTCACATGCGCAGAAAGCCACTCCTAAGGGGGCTACTCTTTCTTGCTTGGAAATTCCCTTCACACTCCTTCTGACAAAGCACATGGTTCTTCTCCCAGCCTTCCTGGCATTGAGGATTGTCTAATACAACGTGAATTTCATTAGGCGGAGGAATCTAAAGAAAATTTTTAATATTGGAACAGACTTACTCAAATTTAGGCTCTCTTAAAACTCAATTTTCAGATAATTATATTTGTAATATCTCAATAGCCTGAAGATCAAACTAACTTTGCTCTAGAGATGTCTAAATTATTCATTTAAAATAAACTGACAAATTTATTTTTCTTTTATTTTTTTAAATTACTCGCAAATCTATTTTAATTCTTTTGATAATTTTTTGCTGAACATCTCTGAATTGTTCCCTCTCCTAGTTTTTGGAAGTTGGACTGATAACTATACAGTGTTTGTGATCAACCCTGTACTTTTTCACTGGAATATAAATGCCTTCAGTGATAGCTATTTTTACTCATATATGTTCTTGTTTACAAATTAACAAATATCTGTGTATGAAAAACCACCATGCTAACAACTTACTTTGAAGAAAAAGTAGTTTTTATGGGAATATAGATAAATAACATTTAAAAATCAGCACTCATGAATCATACAGAGTTTTTAGAACTTCATGGGAGTTCTTGTAAGTGCTGTTTCCCGTACTGCACACACTGTGCTTAGAATACAAGATGTAGCTTTCGGGTCAGAGTCTCACACAGTGTAAACTGGCACAGCTCTGCTTGTTGGCACGACTTCCTCTCATTGCCGTCAGCAGAGGTGCAGTAATTCACACCAGACAGGGCTGTAGTCATCGGTTTTGGAGGGTCAGTTCTGCAATCTCTTGCAAGAATATGAAAGGATATGAACGGGTGTCACTTCTCACCTGCATTTCTTTTCTAGTAATGCTCCCAATCTAGTCTTCTGACCCTGGTCTTCAACTTGAATTCTGCAAAATCTAACTGTTTTTTATTGACTTTCACACCCCTGGATGAGCTTCATGGTTTAACTGCTTATAAATTGAGAAATATATGAGCCGGAAGCTATTGAACAAGGGAACACAGAACTGCCCATTATCCCCTCAATCACAAGCACTTTTCAAGGTAAATCCATACTTAAAATTGACTGATGGTACTTGTTTATTATACAATAGTTGTAAAGTCTCTAATAATGTGGTGTTTCATTCTCAACAAAGAATCTTCTAAATTATCACTCAGGAGTAGTTTTCATGCAAGTGACAGACTGTCACCAGCCTGCCTTCAAGATTACAGGCCTGACTGAACCGCAGTCTTAACACCACCCAGAATTAAGAAGAGAACGCAATCAGGCTGGGGACATGTACTTACTGCAGCCACAAGCAGCCATCTTTTCCACTGAATATGGGGACACTGCTGGAGATGGACCTTTTAAAGCCTAAGAATATAACTGAATTGTAGCTTTGCTTCAACAAGTTCAAGAATTAAAACAATACTTCATTTTTTTCTGCACGAACCACTTAAAAAAAACCCAAACCAGCAAAAACTGCACAACCTCCCATGAACTTTATGTTTTGTACTGTTCTGACAATACTATTCTTCTCTCCTCCCTTCTTTCCATTTCTCTAGCTTACTGCCAGTCTACCTCACCTCCCAATTTTCCCATTTCCCTCTGTTTTCACACTGAAAGGGTGCTGCTTCCTCACACCCCCAGATGCCTCCAGTGTAGTCTCTTTGGCCAAGAACAACTGGGGGCTGTTGTGCTTTGCCTCTGAGCTGTTCTCATGCAACTAAAGCAATGTGATTTCTACCACCACTGAACAATGTAGTAGGAAACTATTTTAATGACTGTTAACTGTTTTACCATGTTCTATCTACTATGTGAGCTATTTTAATAGTTGCAGAAGTCAGTTCCGTTCAGCTGTTCTAAGCAGCAGCAGCACTGCACAGCAGAAGAGGCTTGATATGACAGGCTGAGACATACACTAAAAGCCCCTTCCAAACGGTTGACCACCAGCACACCAAAGGTACCAAAACCACCTCATGGCCTTACTTCATGCACGTGTAATAGCTGCCCAGTACCCAGGGTGGCTACGAGAAGTAATAGATGCTCAGGTGTGATAGTGACATTCGTGCTGACCAGGTCTGGGGAGTTATGCCAAGATACTGCGTGTTGCTGTACAGATGGGGGTAGTAACGGCAGCGTTGGGTTTGGACAGATAGTGACCAAAGGCAGAAATGGAAGGATGTGATGCTTCAGAAGCAATACACTCCAGCAGCAGAGCAGGGGGAGGATGAGCAACTTAGAAAAGTTATGCCATTCAGATGCTACCACTTAGAAAGACAAAGAAGTTCTCAACAAAATCTGTAATTACCTGGGCAACATTTTGTAATGAAATCGTTCTTCCTAAAGATAAAGTAATAGCGATTCTTCCCTTCAACTGCAAGATCGCCAGGCATTTGGTTATTTTCACTGGTTGAACATGCAAGTTGCACTACTCAGTGGATGGTATCGTAACTCCTGACGCGTCCAGGCTTCTGGGGACCAGAACAAAATACAGCTACCCTGGGAAGGACTCTCTGAAGACAGAAGGAGGGAACAAAACATACCTAACCGTGGACTCTAATTTTTCGAGTGCCCTTTGCCTTTTCAGGCCAAGCCAAATACCCTGCTGTGAGAAATTCCTTCTCATTAGTAATACCAGAGGACTGAGGAAACAGACGGATTATGTTCTGATTTTCCATTCCATCTTACTACAACCAAGATTTGCATCAGTTTCTCTACTTGTAGAACAGTACTACAAAATAAACACAGTTATAAAGCACTCTAAGATACTTGCAGAAATGAACTATGAATATGCTAATGTTAGTTACAGTAGACATACGGAGTATATTGCTGAAAGGTTGGGGAATCTGATCACAGAAATCTTACCATCACTCATTCTGATGTCTACTTAAAATGAAACTCAGGCACTGCAGGGAAAATTATTTCTGATCATTTCTTTGCAATATTTGAGGATATTTCCTTGTAATTTTCTACAGCTTTGTTGCGTGAAAGGGGCAATTGTGAAGCTACACACGATGTTCTTGATATCGTCTGCAAAAAATGGAGCATGGATTTTTAACGTCAGGTATGCAGTTTCCTTTCTGTTGACTGCAGTGATTTCCGTCTTGTATAAAATACGCTAAAAGGAAACAGTAGCCGTATGGACAATTCTGAAACTATTATTTGATGTCACACACTTCATCTAAGCCATTTCCCATGTAAAAAGATGAAAACCCCAAAACATCTGAAGGAGATTAGTGGGGAAAAAAAAAAGGGAAACTACCCGATTTAGAAGACAGGCCATAGCAGCAACTAAGAACAGCAACTTAAACTGCGTATGAGGGAATGGTTCCTGGCAGCCAGATATATTAATACACATCTAGATGCAATTGTGCAAAGCCCCCCACGGTGGCAGCTCTAGAACTGTAGACGGTGTAGCTGCAGCAGTAAAACTTTGCACCGGAGCTAAGAATGGCATCACCAAAACCCTCGGGCACACATGCAGTCCTCAATCAGGGGACTAATCTTTTTGACTATTTCGATAAGGACTGCCACGTGGGCAAAATAACCCCCTTCATACAGCATTTCACCACTGCTAGAATAAAATTAGCATCTCACCAATATCTTTTGTGGTTACTGGCAAGTTCAATAAGATTAAAAGGAGTATTTATTCAAATATTTCCAATATCCTAGTGGGACTGTACATGGCTGCAGTCTGCTTAAGCAAGAGAAGCCAGATGTGCAATGAAGATCTCGAAGAAGTATGCCGAGTAATGTTTGTTGGTGCTTTCCCTCTCAATAGCATAATCCCTAACACAGAGAAAGTCTACTCCTCTTTTAAAGAAAGTTCTTGCTCGCTACTGGGATCTTACTTGTATGGGCCTTTTGGGGGTTGTTTTTAACATCGTTAGTTATAAAATTAAATACATAGGAATGGGAAGGAGACACAACACTGTAATTATAAAAGGAGCAGAATCTTGTCAATGAAAGTTTCCCTTGGCTCTTTTCCCTCTGTCATTTATTTGCTGCTATCTCGCTTATACAGAACTTCAGCTGATATACAAAGGTAGTTCTTGATCTGGTGAATATTCAACTGTGCTAATTAAAGTGACTTTTCTTATTGCTGTTAGTTTCTTAACTATAATTAAAATTTCTAATTGGAATTTACAACCATGCCTTTAGTGTGGTGCTATCACAGATGATGTGCCAGAAGAGAGTTATGGTGCCCTCCCAGAAGATGAAGAATAATGGCTCTGGCTCACAGGTGAATTACACAGTTCCTCAGTGAAGACTGAGGATTAGCTTAAAAACCTCCTGGAGGCAAACAGTGGTTACCACATAATTATGTGACAGACAAGCCACAGCCCATGCAGTGAGCCAGTCTGATGGATGGGATTTTCAGATATTTTTGTCTTCATCATTCATAATTTACTCAAGCATGATGCCACTAGTGATCAATATTAAAGGCCCTCAGCGAAGGAAGCCGGCACAGAACACAGTTGCAGCATGTGTCACTTGGGAAGGAAGTACAGAATCTTATCTGCACTTCACCAAGCTCAGGCTTCCAGTTCACTATGAGATCCAGGCACAGAGGACAAGACTACCTCGTTGCTCTATGTTTATTTCTGAGATATCAGGAGGATTCACTTGCTGTATAGTCAAATCACGTAACTGACAATTCCATGGGTAAAACCACATTCCATAACTTAAGTGGAGCACAGTAGGGTCCTTTTGAGAAAGCAAATTGAAAAAGCAGCCAGAGAAAAAGATGATTCAAACTGGAGGGATTTTCAGTTTCTCCAATCACTCCCACAAATACATCCATTTCCTTTACGTCTCACTTTTGCTTATGTTACTTTTTAGAGTAAGATAATCTTCACATTTGTCTTTGACAAACACGTTCTAGAGCATGTAACATTATTTTTACTATCAAGATTTGCTTAGAAACACTTTCACCTACGCCCATACACTTAGCCACCTGGGGAGATAAAATGTCTTAACCTTCTTGTTTGCCAAGTTAAAAAATCCAGCTGTTGTGTAAGAAAATAGAAAGGTTTGGGTAATTTGAGTCTTTGGCACACACTAGGGTAACAGGACAACGGCACAGAAAGAAAAAAAGGAGCTTTAGAAGAAGGGCTTTCACAAGAACAGGGTTTGGAATTTGACACAGCTGTATGGTGTGAAGGTACATTGCAGATTTGTGAAAATGAGACAGTATATCAAGTAAAAAAGATGTTGCTTCAGATAATGTATAAATAAACTGTGAGTATACATATGTATGTATGTAAAATGTTTTAAAATGCATTGTTTCATTTATATGACATGCACAGCTAAAGATCAGAAATGAAAGCTTTTATCAAGAAATCTGGGTCAGTGCTGACTCCTGTATTCCTTAAATTCTTTCAAAACGAATAAACAAACTTCACTGTCAAAGTGCTAATATACCAGTGATTCACAATTTATGGCAGAAATAACGTTCTAGGTTTCTACAGAAGAGCTACTAACCAGCTTATGGAGGTATTGTTGCAGGAAAACAATAGCAGGTACAAAATGGTTCCTCCCACACAGTCTACGAAGAGCAGCTGCAATACCAGAGATCATTAGACAGACTAACCTGTGGTGTCATTCCATGGCAGATATACATGATTGGGATATTCTCCGTGTCTGGCCCTTGATCAAGGCACAAATCACTTTTCAGGGAATTCTGCAGCTAAAATAAAGAAAAAGAAAAAGAAATCAAGCAAGTCTTCCCTGAGAAAAAGATGGTGTGATTACTTTCTTTTCTTCGCAAAAAAATCATACATAGCTGAGCAAGGAAATATGCAAAGTTAAAGATACTTGTTGCAGTGAAGATACTGAAGAGAAACACCTGGACTAAATTCTTCCTTGTAGGTAATCTAACACTACTGATTTCAATAATGTTGCACAATGTTTCAAGGAGGGTACATTCCAAAAAGCCTTCAGAGATACAAGTAATTTTTGATATAAATTTTTAAAATATTAAGTCTAGGGAGTCTCTGGTACACACTATATACAAAAGACAATTTTTTACCAGGGCAGCTAGCTGAGCTTTATGGATGGAGTTTCAAACATAGGAGAAAGCCCTGTAATTAAACAGCTTTTCAGAATCACCTCAGGAGAGTCTTCTGATTTCTGGAAATAATTCAAAAAAATCCTTTCTGCTGACACTTCAGAGACTTCTGGCCAATTGGTATGCACTAGCTCTTCTTTGCACTATTCTGAGCTAACCCATGCACAGCAACCTAACTATGAACCGACTGCAAAGTTCTTGGCCCTGTTCATCACAAAGCCCTATATATGACCTGTGCAATGCTGAGACAGGATTTTCTGAAAGTCAAGAGCTAAATTAACGAGCACAGATAGCTGGAAGGTCTTTTTAGAGTGTGAGGCCAAAGATGTGGATTGCATACCCATGGGCACGTATAAAGGTGTTCAGCAGTGTAAGATCAGTTCAGAGAACACGAGAGAATTGTCGGATAGAGGGGATGAAGAGGCGATGTGGTTTGCAAACATGTGTGATTAACTGATCAGTCCTGTCAGCTGTGTACAGAAGCCTCCTTTGAGGAAAACAAATTGATATGCTTAGAAAGGAAGTCTAGAAGTGCGCCAGTAGGTAAGAAGTGTGGACAACCCAGAGACTGAAGTCAGGCAGTGAATAAAATCAAAACCATGAACTCATCTCTACAAGATTTTCAACTCCAAACCTAACTCTAAATTCAATAACAGACAGGACAAATCTTAACATTAAAGGGAAAATATGCATTAGGTATCAATACTGGCCTTATTCTTAGCTTCAAGCCTTGAGATTTAAATAAAGTTTCCTCTCTCAAAGCTTTGTATTTCTTAGCCATAAACGTAACGACAACCACGACTCTAATCATAATCAGACATTAGGCAGCACTCTCTATCCAAACCAAGATAAATATCAGCCTTATTAATTCATGCCTGGATTCATCATTTCCTTCGGCTTTTCAAAACCTCTTCCACAAACTCAAATTCTAATGCTTGTCCTAGCCCTAATGTTATAACCTTTTCCACAACAATCCCCATTATAAAGCAAGCAAAAAAGTCTGTCTTGATCAACATCAGCATGTGACTTAGCTGGGAGGGCTGACCCAGCAGTAAAACACATACAGAGAACTTCAGAGTCCCAAGCTCTAAAAAAAACCTGACATTAACCCTAATAGCAACTGTCTGGTGATCAGGCGCTACAGAAAAAGAGACAGAATGGTATATTCCTTTTAACACCAGTCCTCTTCTTATGAACCTTGAAAACAAACAAAAAAGAGCTCTTCAGATTTAATTTCTCAAGCTTTTATCCCAATCACAACTCTAAAAATAATTTAGAATATCTGTAGAGAAATGATCCCTACAGAAAACAGAAAAACAAAAAAGCCACTGGCCTGTTAACTAATCATGCTGTTTCAAAATCTGAGGCCCAGGCTCTTAGGAACCTTCTCTTTCCAAAATCTAGTGGCTTTGTGGCAACCAACAATTAACTTGGGTAATGCAGTTTTAGACTACCAAGACTTAATTACAACCCAAAATATAACCAGGTCACTAATCCTCACTCTGAAAAATGGAAATAATTAGTCAATGCTGCCATTTGCTCCCTTTCAAACTTAAAGTGTTGCAGCATACAGAGATAAAAATAGACTACTGAAATTTCCAATTTGCAAAATTATCTCAAACATCAAGCTGAAATCAGGGAGACAGTCCCTGCACTAAATACATCAGCTTCTGGCCCACCAACATCACTTTTTCCTAACTTTAAGCGTACTTCAGAAAGAAATTTGGTTCCCAACTCCTACTCTGCCACCAACCCTAACCCTAGCTATATGCCACAGCATAAACTAGACGTGAATGATACAACTATTTTCCTAACTCTCACGGAACAGAAGGAAATTTAGAATTCAAGAAATAAATATGGGTGCTGACACTGTAGATGCCTATATCTAACCCTCACCCCTATTCAGATAACTTTCATAATTACTCAGTATTTTTTTTAATTAATGGTAATGCTATAGTAGCAATATATCTTTTTTTCTACAAAAAAATGAAGACAGTTGATGAATGGAAGCACTTAAGAGAATCAGCAAGCAGCTCACTTGCTTTGAAATATCACACCTTTCTCCATTACAAGACAAGCAAGTGACAGGAAAGCAGACATGATGGAAGATTAGAGATACAAACAATTCTTTTACTAAAAAGACTGGGGCACTTCATCTTTTTGTTTCATACAACTGTATTTATAAACCAGTAGGCTGTGTATTTCATAAAACACTCCCCCTTTGCCTGTATAGATAGGTTGCCATAGCTGTCCACTACTTCTGTTGTGATAGTACAAATAATGAAACAAGGACTAATCCTCACATCTTTCTTAGCTGATGAGGCTGCCCTCACACTGCAGACAAAAGACTGCATCGCCTGCATTATTATGCAGTACCTAAATATGCATGTTCTGCTGACCAGTGAGTTCAGTATTTCTGTAGATTCTTTTTTTTTTTTTTGTATCTTGCCAGCAAGGAACCTTCAAAGGCTGACGAAAAAGTCTCAGCAGAATATAAAATCATAGGGTGCTTGTTCACTGATTTTCATTTTGACTTACCTGATACGGAGTTAACCCTGAGACTACACAACAAGTACCTTAGCTATTCCACTGTCTTCCTTTTTTATCTAGTGTCACTTCTACCTGCACGCAAAGACTTTTTAGCCAGAGGTACCTACAAGCAGAACCCTGCACCTGTTAGCTGCTACGCCTCCTTCTCCCCAGGGAACTCCGCTTCTGATTAGATCACGGCATCGCTGAGGGCCATTCCACCCAGTCTACGGGAGAGGCTCCCTGCACGCAGGTGTGATTTTGGCATTGTTCTGAACTATTTCGGAAGGTAACCATGATCTCATGCATTTAACAACGACTGAAACCTTTGTCGGAAGTGTTTTTCTTCTGTTTTTGATTGTATGAAAAATCAGCACGATAATTTTAACTGATCATCAAAGGGGTCATGGAACTGCATTTGCCAAAACAGAGCAGCTGCTCTACGGCACCCTTAAGGGTCTTCTCAGAGCTGTACTGGCAAACCACACAACTCAGATTTCTGTTTGAGGAGGAATGTCTCAAACCAAATCTTTCACTCGTATGATCTGCTCTTAAGTGTTACGTTTCCTAATTGGGACTTGTATGCAAAAGGGCAACTTTAATTCAAAGGAATCCATTTTTGTGAATATGACACTGGACAGAGAATATAAAAAGGATGTCCTAGCTCTACTTGCTTATTATGGCCCCATATTAACCTGCTATGCTCATCTTCCATGTCATGCACACCTGCCCTCTCTTTTTAGATTGCTGCTTTTCTAGGGGCAAGAATTGTCTCTGCTTTAATTAGCACGGTACAACTCAAGTGTAATTTCAACATAGACAAGGGTACTACACAAGTAATGATAATGACGATCCTAAAATACAGGCATTTGAGGTTCTAAATTAAGATCTGGCTACAGTATTAAGAAGCTTGCAGTTCAAATACTGAGCCTATTTTGTTAATTCACCTGCTGCCGCAAACCTTCCAACTGACAGCTCCAACGTGTCTAAAAAATCATGCCTTGAGTATCTCTGAGTGAAACGCAACCCATGGAACAAACAAAACCAAAACAATCAGGGAGGAAAATACCATTCAGAATACCTCAGCAAAAACTACAGCAGAGCAGCCGTCTCTGTCAACTAACCAGTCTAACAAATTATTTAACTAGTGACTTCAAGTTTATCTGATTCTTCTACTCAGAGTTTTCATGAATTATTTCCACTATACATGTTTCTCCCCCACCTTTTTAGAATGGGAAATGCAAACAGATCCTTACCACTCCATAGGCGACAGTATCTGAATACATTCTCATTTCTGGATACACGCTGACAAGATACCACCTAAAGGTCTTGCACTGGAGCTTTTTCCTCAAGGCCTTCCTCTCAGAAATATCACCAATATCAATTCCGGAGTCCTGCACATAAAACAAAGGACAGAAAAAGCAGAAAAGACATCAGTGATACACTCCCATGTAAACTGATCATCCAGGGGCTCCCTCATTGCAAAGATGACTATGACCTATGATAAATACCAGCTTTGGGTTGCAGAGTGAGCCTGTCACCCACAAACACTCCATAAATGCCCCAATTAAATATGATACAGGTCACCGTGGCGGGGTCTCTTTCAAAGTCTGCTTTGGTCAATGGAACTGCTCCTATTGACTGCAGTGGGGTTTAGATCTAGCTTCCAATGAATATCACTGTTGTTCTCTAATTTCCTGGCACTTTCCAAATCCAAAAGTAATTGGCAGTAAGTAGGAAGTTGCCCTAGAAACAACCTTGTTGCCGGCATCCCACTGTGGCCTAATCACTAGTATATGACACTTTCTGGCCATTTCTGAAGCCTGGGTTTACTGCTTCACTGCAAAGAACAGAAGCTCTGCTCACCTTTCTGAAATAGCACTTATTAAATTGCTCTTGTAACGTAAAAAGAAAAGTTGCTATTTTTGTTAAAAGCAATTGCAGAATATTCTCTCCCCTAATTTTTATTCTCCTTTACATTTCTGGCTAACCTAGTTTCTACTTATCATAAGAGCAGATCATAAAGTGTTAGTTTCATAAAGTCCCTGTATATAAAAAAATCAATAATTTATCACACTAAAATCACACAGTGGAAATTTTTAGAGAAGGATCTAAGTGCAAATCCATGGCTGCTATTTGACAGGAAGTAAAATGAGACATCTTGCTCCACACTCTGCACTACCACTACTGCCTCAGAACAAAATGGGGGATAAATACATTTTCACAGGGAAATCCTACAATCTATCTACTTAAAACAACAGCCCTTACTGGGCCTTAAACACCCCAAAGATTTTGTCTGACACCAGATATGATTTAAAAATAACATTGGAAGTATTGAATTTTCTTAAGTTACACATCAAAAAGGTATCTTTATAAGTATGTAGCTTTCTGACCTGCTGAAGCAATGACTGCTTCTTACAACCCAAAGCACTGAATTAACGTTAACCTGGAACGAGTATATTTTATTATGGAAGAATTTTCTAATTAAAGTAAAATTGACTTACAGATTAGCAAAGTATACTAAAAAGTAGGAAACTAAGGCATAACTCAAGTTAATCATTAAAAATGATGACTCCCCTCCCCTCAAGCCCTACATCATAGAACTTCATGTGGAACTACTCCTTAACCAATCATTTTTTCCTGACTTTTCTAGGAAGTGACTAGATAAAGGAATGTGCTGTGGGGTGCTGTAAGACAACCAACTGATCCCGTGGAAACTCCTGCTCATGCACCGCTCTATCTGCACTTTCCAGTGTATCTGCCACTTGTGTGAAGGAAAAGGAGGATGCCAACGCTCAACTTCCAGCACTAACAAGGCTTCCTGGGATCAGGTACTAAATTGGTCCAGTGCATCCCAACTCCTTTCCATGAAAGCCGGCAGTCACCAATGCTTTTTCCCTCATAATTAATTGTCTAAGGTAAGAAAGAGCATCCAGGGCCTCAGTAATCACATCCTCCCATGCAGATGGAGAAGGAAAACAGCTCACAAGTAGCACACTGGCTTTATCACCAGCAACAACTCTGTGTGTTCCCCAAAGCTGAGAATAAGATGGGAGGAAAAAAAAGAAAATAAACAAACCGCAAAACATAGGGGAGGACACATGGAGAGCACAGTTCTTGCTTCTGGGACTTGAAAAATCTCTCCTTCGGGTTTTAATTGCTTTTTCTGAATCTATTTCTCTAAGTAGTTTGGATGCAGAAATCACCATGGTATCTGAGATCCCCATTTGAAGCCCTCAGTACCTCAGAGCCACCCACGGAGATCCCAAGAGGGAAGTCACAGCATGCCGACAAATGAGTCTAACTCTTTTTTATTATTATTAGCTCTCAAAGACTAAAACCTTTGGAAACATCTGACTATGGGGATTCTCAGAGATCTGGAATTCCTCCACGGAAAAAACAGGTCCTGTGGTTAACAGTTTGGAATAACATATTTCATGGAAAATCACGACTGTTATAACTGAACACATTTCTATTACCTACACCGTCCGTTACCAGTGCGCTATTTCATCAGCTTCCAGATAGAGAATTACTCCTGCAGTTATCCACTTGTGCAACAGAATTTGGCCTTTTGCTATCTGTCTGGCCTCTCTGCATGTCTCCCACAATGATGTCTCGCCATCTTTTTGCCTAAGCTGAACCTAGGATTGATTTGAAAATTGTCCCTCTTTGGTATTTCACCTTTAATTTAATGTTGAGGTAAGCAAAGATGAAACAGAGATACTGCCATCCAGTCTGATATCTAAATTTGACTTAATCCATCCCCAGCCTTTCTCACCCACCATCTCTTTGCCCCCTGCCTACCGGAAGTCTCTATTACAAGTGTCCCACCCACAAGCTTTATGTTATTTTTTTAGGTTGCTCCTTTACACTGAATACTCCCTCTTTCTACTGATGTTTCTATACCAACCAGAGACTGCATTGCTCCTAATCTTTTGATGTATAAAAGAGGACTCCCACTAATAATGAAGGTTTTCTTTACACTGACTGATTCAATTACAGTGTTTGGGAGCATAATTTCATACTGTATTTTCCTCTTTCCCTTAAAAGGCCAGAAGCTTTCCTTAAACACGTACTTGTTTCCCACTGCTCTCGAATCACTTCAGTACTCACAAAGTTTATCACGGGAAAGGAAAACGAAGTCCCAGTGCTTCGGAGCTCTTCCCCTGATTCTTGCCACCAGGCCTTGCACAACGAACCCAAAGACGCTTAGAACAGCTTCAAATAACACAACTGATTTGGGAAACTGGAGCACATGCCAGGCTGTCAGAAAAAAACAGAGCCCCAACACTCTGCTAAGTTCTTCCCTATTTTCCACATGCTGGGTGAACAACACTTGAATGTACCCAGCTGTAAGTCACAGACCCCATCTGACAGAAAAACCTTCTGATGGTCACAAAGGTGCCACACTGTCCCTGAACAGCCTGCAGCAATTACTAGGTAATGAGCAGATTCAGGCTTTATAGGTGTGTGACAACTGTGAAAACTAAGCTGTCTCCCAGTATGTTTTAAATAAGTATGTGGGCATGTGTGTGTTTATTTGATTTCCTACAGTGGTGCGAAATACAAATGAAGGTTCTTTGTGCTACAGGTTCCGTACACACACAGAGTAATAGATTTCTCCCTACAACAGAGGCATCTCATTACATTGCAGAAGAGGCTACCGCTATTAAAATCTGATTTAGCGCTTGCCATTTCCAGCGTTTAAGTCTGCACTACGGTTTGACAGCGGTAGCCTTTGCGAAGATGAAGAGAGAATATAATCTGCATTGCAATTTATTCGAGCAGTTCAGTGCAATGATTAGTACATTTGTGGTGGGAAAATGACTGGAGATTGAAGTAGTAAGAAAACTTGTTATTCCTCTTCAAAACTGTGAACAGAATCAGTTTTCAGTACAAGATCTACCGTGCAAACACCTTGATGCACTTTGTGACCTGAAGAAATCAGTCGAATCCACGCACTACATATATTTTTCCTTTGTTTAATAAAATATATTTGTTTCCTTTGCTTAATAAATGAGTTTCAAAATTTATTATAACAGGCTTATTTTTTTCTGACCTATCGGCACAGTCAAGACTGTTATTATTACTTGTTAAATTTCCATTTAACAAGTAATAATAACAACAACTTCTCTTTGTATTCTCCATGAATTTATTTCCAAATTGCATTCAAATCTCAACTTTGCACAAGATTAAGCACCACCACCATCATATCTGTATGAATATTATACAAATACGAGTATAATACTGTATATCCTGGTTAGCAAAAGGAATTTCTAAATTCTGTCTTAATGCTATGTTTGCACGTCAAAGGATTGAATCAATGAAGATCAACCAGTCTTCAGGAAAATAACTAACAATAAAAAATAAAAACTAAAATTTAAATCTATCAGGTTAATCTCAAATAAAATTCATTTTAAATTGTTTTGATGTAAAATAAGTAACCTTATCTTCCAGAAATGTCTTTATTCTTGTATGCACTTCCGTGTGATTACTCAATACAGGGACACTTAAGGGGTAGACTGCATTCTGTGAACATGGGACTACCTTCCAGAAAGGTCTTCTCTCTCTACCAGATCATAAAGGATTTTTTTTTTCTTGGTGCTTTCATGGTGTATTATGTGGCTAATTCTGCAACCTGAAAACAGGACAATGTTTTCCCCACTTTGCCAAGAAAACTATTGAAAGCAGCTGAATTAACATCAGCATTCATGTATCTAGCTGGGTTTTGGTTTCTAACCTTTTTTCCATATTAAACTAAAGGAGGAGAAGTACAGCATTTTATTTCTTGAACCAGAAATCACACCAAAACCAGTTTATCTGAACAGCTGCAAAATCACTCAAGAGAGATTGTACAGAGATTTTAGTAAAGAAAAAATAAATTGCCAAAATCCATTTATTAAGTCTTAAATATTTGCCTTTGCTGTCATGATGAGAACTGCACACTGTAAGTCAAAACTGAAATTCAACTACGGCCACAGTTTTCAACCCCTAAGTGGAAACAACCTATTGTACATGGATCCTGAGTATTTTCCAGAATAGGTACAGTCGCCTTTTATCAGAGCCCTATAGCTCTTAACAGTTCATAGCTTAAAAACCATTGACAACAGAAGAACAACTAAAATCCGATATCAAACTGAACTCTCAGGTTAGCCATTTGACATTACCTTTTCAATACAATGGACCAACCACTGCTCATCTATGGAAAAGAAATCTGAACAAGAACGCCAAAAGGGAGGCGCCAAAAGGGAGTTGCAGCTAGATTCTGCGATATGTCATGACAGCCACCCTTACTCTGATGTGAATTTACTCAAGAGTGACACACCCACACTTGAACTGATAAGATGTCAATACCCCTTGCCCTCTGGCAGAAATCCCCTCACAAATCTGGTGGAATTATAGCTCTCTGTGATGGTAAATAAGACACTTAAATTCAAAATAAGATATGTAATATAGATTTAATGCTTCTTTTTTCCACATTTCTGCAACTACTAGATTAAAATCTCCATGAAGAATCATCAGTGAGGATGATGAACTTGACAAGAAATTAATTTTTAAGGAACCTGAAGACAAAGAAATTATTCTAGAATAAGGCAATATATATTTTTATATATAAGCGTGTATGTATAGGCATACCTTATGCCTATACGTAGGAGATAAATACATACACATGTGTATACAAATAACAAAATCCTAGCAGAAAAATCAATATTCAGGGAACCAAACCCAAAAGCATCTAAGGCCAAAGCTTGCAAACACTGGTCTTTGTGACTCACCTCCTGGGGTATGTTCCACGCCATATAGACATGGCTCTTAAATTCATCCATCCAGACTTCAGCCACCCTTAGTGCGTTTCTCCGGACATGAGCAGTTAAATCTTCTGTGTATGGTTTATGTGCTCTTTCAATGTGGGCAATCCTGGAGCAGGGCAGAACCTCAACACTTCCTCCACATTGCCATACCTAGGACGAAAAAAGATTATTCTGCTAGTGAGAGCTCCCTACACCACTGCTGTCCTTTAGTAAATACACTGAAATTGTTTTATTTCTATGCTTGTCATTGTTACAAAGGAGAATAACTACTTGAGACTTATTTGACTATACGGAGGGGTTTTTTAGACAGTTGCGAGGGGAGAGAGTTATTACCTTGACTTACCATGAATTATTACTACTACGTAACTTTACTACAGAATTATTACATTACCAGTAGCCTCTCTTTGCAATCTTCCTGGATCAATTTAGCTATTCTCAAGATTATTAATAGAATTATTTATAGGGCATCCAAAACAATCACGTCTGGGTTCAAGTTTTAATGCCTTGCAGGCATTTCTCGAAGATTGTGCACAGTCCATCTCAATGCATACACGCCCTATTCAGAATCTTGAACTAGCCAGCCTTACGTAAAAGGGAAACTAAGCTAATCCACTTTTTAAGATCACTAAGGTTTCAGGTTCTAGGAAGACCGGGAATATAAATGCATCTTATGCTTTGCTTCAAACGTAGCTCAGGAAGGATCAAGTTTATTTCTTTTGAGAAGGAGTTAGAAAGACTAAGACTGCATGGTGAAAATGTTCTATGAACAATTTCAACACACACTATTCTGACAGATTATAATTCATTTATAATGTAGGTTACTGTACCTGCTCAAGTGTGTTTCAGTTTTGCCCACTACTGCAGCTGGGAACGTCCATAATGTTAATCGTAAGTATTGCATCCATTTCTGATTTTCTCTCTTTCTGCTTTCAACAAGAGAGAAAACCATCTTGGCAGCCTTAACAGTCAGTGAAGTACTTAAATTATTCTACATACGGGTTCTTTTACTGTGTGTCTTGTATTATGTAAACTTCCTAACAAGGTCAAGGCAGTCCATTCATAATGGTTGAGTGGATGCTGCTCAGGTGAAAACCCAGATGTACTCAAACCGTTTGATCCCGCTGAACAAGTACCTCAGCGTCCCAGAGGCAGATGTACTCACTGAGAAGTGACAAAGTTTGCCTTATGATACTGCTAGCAGAGATTCCTGAGGCTTGCTAACCAATACCAAGACAGCAAAAAATGAGAGCAAGCGTGCTCCTTCCTCATACAGCTCATCCAGGAGAGAGTATATTTTGATCTCCCTCCTAGTGGCCGGGGATGTGGGCTGGCAGAACATCATGTTCTGGAGCTGACCTCAGACCCCTCAGGTTTGTCCATCCTATAGGCATATGCTCTACTAAGGAGGCACTTTGTTCAGTCATTCATTTTATATATTTAGACATCTGGCTTGAATACAGCATTTAGGCATTTGGCAGCTCCTGAGACCAGAAAATGTGGCATGGATTCAGAATGTTTACAAAGCCTTTTCTGAACTGGTGCCTAATTGCATTCAGCATATGCTGGGAGAAGAGATAGAGCCTTGGTTTTCAGAGCTCTCTGGAAGATGAGCTATCCCATGAACCTGTACAGTCGAGAAGGGAGCTGAAAAGACTTCAGCATGTCTTTGTGTCCAGAACTCGGAAAACCGTAAGAGTAAATAAACATAACCATTACCAACATCAGGGCAAAACTGAGATGATCACAAATATTTAAAAATAAATGGGCAGTTGATCTGGCACAAGAATAAATAATCTGGAAACAACATTAGTGTCCTATCTTTCTAAATATCATATAAAGTGGGAAATCCAGTTTAACAATCTAACAAAAATAACGGTTTGTCAAACATTTAATTCTAAATGGTTCAGCTACATTTCCTAATAAAGATTAAATGTGAAGTATCATCAGGCTTTGTTCACACAATGCCTGCTTTCAGTCCAAGCCGTTTCTCAGTACAGCATCGACATCCCGCTGTAAATTGTTTCAGAGTTACTCACGGTACACTGTTTAAGTTAGTGTCATAAAAGACAAGGAAGATATAGAGAGGGTCATAACTTAGCCTAGGACAAGACAATTCACACACCCGCATGCGCTGCCTGCTCTGCCTAGCCTTTGCTCATTTTAACTAGGGTAGGCCTCAATCCAAGTCTAACATGCGAACACCAAATCTTTTGTGGGATTTTCAGAGTTAGGTCTGAATGCCATCTTGACAACAATTCACAAAAAAATGTGAGCCAAAAATCCACAGTCTATAATGAACTGAATTTCCAAGTAAATTTCTAGGATCTGAAAATCTGAAGAGCGGACTCATCTATAATTTTAATACTGATTCAGTAATCAGTGAAATCTAATTTGACTTTATAATGAAGTCATATGTGTTTTCAAAACACATCCTGAGATGACAAAGTCTTTAATACAGTCTGTAAATAACAATTACCCACTATCTGAATAAACATCAATTAATCAAATCTGGTGGCCACTCCTTTCTCTCAGACACTGACAGTCTTTGTTCTATTTCCAAAGACTAATTAATTACTCTACAAGAACCACGGATTCACTTAAAAACTTAATGCTAAGAGGGAGTTGTCAGCATAGGTGCTGACAGAACAGGCAGGTTGCATTAAACAGCTTCAAAACCAAATCCTATTATTTCTAAACAAAAATCTCCTGCAATCCCTGAAAATGTGATAAGCACACACCAAAACTGGACTAGAGATACACGCTAGTAGTTTTCATATATCAAGATGAATAAAAGTCCTTTAATTAATGACTTTTTAAAGAGGAAGACACGAGAAACACACGTGATCTGAAGACAGGGGAAGCATAAGTTACAGTGTGTGCAGAGCTTGCAGTTACAGCACTGCAGAAGCAGCACTGCCCTAAGCTGCAGGCCACAAAGCCTTGCAGAGCACTCGCAGAGTGAAAGCAGACGCAATTCTTTATAAGCGCAGAAAGCCCAATCCTGACTTGCTCAGCTGGTCACATCTAGGACAAGCCACAGTACCTTTCCCTCCCGCAAGCGTTCTTTGCCAGTGGGATTACAGTACGGTGAGAAAGCTCTTTTCTCCAAACGTTTGATCGCACTTAGGGAGAGGCCAGTTGCACAGAAAGAAAATGTAGGTAGGCATTAAAGTGGGATTTTCAAATGGGCATGAAACTCTCCTGGAGTCTCAAAGGACTCTGGATTCCCAACTCCCCAAAACGATGTGCAAAATCTCCAGACAAGGAATGAAGGGCTTTGCTAGTCATACACTAAATATTGAACACTGTAGTGAACAGGATACATGAATACTAAACAGTATAACATCATTAACTGACTGCTACAGAAAGCGTTAGCTTTTTTTAATATTCTTCCCTGACTGTATTTAAATAAGGGAATTTCTTGCAGCTCGGTCAAAAACACCCATCCATTTTTTCTTTCTTTCCTTCTCAGACAAACTGTCCACGTGAATCTGACCGCTCCTAGTTCCCCCCATCTCCTTTACTCATGCAAACAAACCCCTGGTACTCCAACCATTGCATTGGAGCCATTGTGGATGGCTGGATGGTTTTTCAAGACATCTATGAAGATGTAAATCTCACACCAGAAGTGCACAGGAGAGACTCATTAATTACTCTGAACCAACACCTTTTGGTCAAAGACAATTTTTAGATTTTTTTAATTAATATTTTAATACTAAGAAATATATTTTCTTGAAGACTCAACTCAGAGGGAAATTGCAAAGCCTTTTAGAGCAGTTTGTTCTTCATCTAATAAAATTCCTGTAGACAAGAGATTGTCTTTATAGTTGAGAAATAGGAATAGCAATTGAGGGGTCAATTCCTCACGTCTTCACATGTTTCCCCTGTGAATTTCACAGCTCTTCTTTTGCTGTCACTAGGAATCTTTATTCAGGCTTCATCCATAGTGAATAGCACCTTTCTAGTTCTCCAGCACTGTTATTTTATGTGATGGCTATAAATAAATACAAAGGTTTAAAATCAGTGAAGCTTTTCCAAATTATCAGCCATGACTTTAGTAGGAACTCTAAAGATAAAAGATCTTCAAAGACTTTTTTTAACCACATGGAATGGTTTGAAATAAGACATTATATCTCTAAGCATTACTGCAATCAGTAATAATGACAAACCCACTTGTACAAATTGCAAGGAAGAAACCTGATGAATTTCCTGAACTATGGTTAAAAGGAAATGCAGCAGCTTTTCCTGTTGCCCGTGAAGATGTTTTACCCAAGATACCAAGAGGTGGAAATTGCTAGCAACAGTCTCAATTTCCTGCTAAATCCCTAAACATACATGTACTCCATATGCTTCCATCATTGTGATACAATAAATAGCAACTCACGCTTCATTCTGTAAAAGCATCAACTGCAAAATGGGTCTCAGGCTTTGCCTTAAGGCCTTAGAAAGTTTTCAAGCGTGAGAGACTGCGTATATTTGGGAGCACTTCTCATGGTTGCTGTAGCCCCAGCAAGGCAAAAAGTTTGCTTTTCTTTGGAGGAATTTCTTGAGGTTCTGGTCCTGCTGATTCACTTCAAACAAACAGTCTTTTAGAAAAAGACCAACTGGAGTTTCCCTTCCAAAGAGCTCTCAGAATCCACTTCACTGTGTTTTCATGCTCCTTTCCAAGAGTACCTTAGAAAGGGCTCTTTATTCTTGAATTTCCTGAGGAGGTTCATATATTTGGTATAGTCCCAAGCAGGGCTTAGAGGGCTTCCTTCTCTTGAAGGGTTCCTTCATCACTAGCAAAAGTTAGTAAAATTCCTTTAAAAAATTAAAGGTGTAAAGGGACAGTAGCAGTGTCCAAGGCAACTTGTACCAGTTAAAAGGTGAAAGACTAAAGTCAGTGAAGCCTATGACCTCAAGTAAGCAAAACAAGTGGGAGATGGTAGGAACATTAAATGAATACAGCCAATCAAGTTGGGGGGAGGAGGGGGGAAGAGTGGGGGGAATGTCCCTTTTACATCTTAAGTTGTTAGGACTTATGTTGAGAATTTGTTCAAGCTTTAATCACTTCTTACCACTAATTTACTGAAGGTACATTTACATGAAAGCTGTAATTGTGGCCCTACATGGGTGTGAATTTATGTTCACCAAGGTTGAAGTAGCCCCACAGAGCAAACAGAAAACACGTGCTTCCCATTGGAAGCGCCAGCAAAGCAGGGAACACGTAAAACTGCAGAGAGAACATGGATGGTGGCAACACAGATCAGCTGCAACTTCCACTCTGGTAAAGGAGTAAAGGATGGAAGTACTGGGCAGCCCAGCGGGACGGCACAAGTGAGGCAGCAGTAACGTGCCAAATGGCTTCCTTAAGCATTTTGCAAAGGCGTCAGCCCTAATACTGCTGTGCTGTCATCCCTCTCGGTCCCACCAAAGCGACGGCAGTAGTGACAGCATTTGCACAGCCTTCAGTGTGCAGCAGAGACGGGTGACACACATCCTTAGAAACGTCTAAATCAACCTGGTCATAACTCTTTTTAAGGCATATTCCATGCACATCTGGAAAATCTGTTTCACTAGACAAAGGGTCTCCATTTCCATTTAGTTTTATTTTTATGTATGCATCCTTGAGTAAAACCTTTTCAATTGCATTTAAACATATTTGAATTTGCATATTTAATCAAAACAATTACAATTCTGAAGCTGATCCCTCTCTCAAATATTTAATTTATACTTCATTATAAAATGATACAAGACATCTTCATTAAAAGTGTTTCTTTTTATCTCTTTAATCACTGAGTGTTCATGTTGTGGAAGCTTAATCTAATAAAAAAATAAACCCTACGTGATGCTAAGCAGTTTATTAGCATGTACTGCATTCATTAAATTTACACAGATCACGCAGTTTCTCCGAGAACTGATGTGACCTTGTTTGAAACCATCACTTCATTTCATCTGCAAACAAAACTTTTTAATAATTAAGTGATTTCTCAAAAGGCGGAAGTAATTTCTGGCTTCTGTGAAGTCTGTGAATGACAAAATTTGAAGAACTCGTTAAAGATGCCCTGAAGATAAAAAAAATAGTCAGTGTGAATTAACTACTACAGTGGATACAAAAAAATAGTCACCAATATCTTTAAAATACATTTTGGGGAACAATTTAATGCAATATTTGTGAATCTTGTTAGCCTTTGTCATTACTATTAATTATTTACTGATAACCAATAATGAGCTTGATGCTGTACAGGCAAGTATGAATAAAATATTTTTATTCAATACCACGAGCTAGCTAAGTTTGTGATCATTTTGGGTCTGCATTTTTACTTTGCTGTCTCGACAGGTGACTGAAGAAAGGACAGTGAGAATGGTCAGACACAAAGGTCACTGAAATCAATGTTCACATTTCCAGAAGCAATCAGTAGGTTTTGAATGGCACCCTGAAAGTTTTTGGATTGTCATGTACATTTGGGTATCTGTCTCTGTAAAACCAGAAACTATACACACTGAATTAAACACGTTAATCTTTATTTAGGTCGTATCTCCACTGAAGATTAGGTCATAATCTTCACTAAATAATCGCAGTAGTGACAATAAGTACTGATGGATTTAGCTAACTTTCCCCAAATTCAGCAAGAAACCATGCACAGCTTTGCTTATTCCACTGGTCCCAAACAGCTTCGTCTCACAGCAGAAGTCTACCCAAACAGTAGAATTAAACGCAGAATTCTGGCCTGTGTCACATAAACTCACGATTAGAAAAATCAGAACATAGGTGGACAAGAGAGAAAGAAAATACACTGCTTACTGAAGCTATGATTATGGTTTACTCCCTGCTTCTAGATGCTGAATGGGTTGGAAAAGAGAATCATGCCATTGGCATGTAGCCCTGCAGAGTGGGAAATCAGGGTGTAACTTAGTTTCAAGAGGTGACTGCCTACAGTCATAGCTCAGAACAGTATGCGCAGAGAAATCAGAGACTGAAGAGAGATTTATTTTTTTTTTAAATTCCTTCATATATTTTACTGAAACTCTGTGAGGTTTTTGAAGACTATTCTACTTCTCATCCTCATACAAGCCCATCATAATTTTAGGTAAACTACCTATTTGTGTGCAAGAATAGTTTTTTTCCGTAATGAAGCTGATAATCTTAATGTGAAACTGTAAGCAACCTACAAAAACACACCCCCACAATCTAATACTTTTTAAAAGGAAATAAAAGGCTTTAACATAACTAGCTGCTCTCAATTTTAAAAAGTAAATTATCCCTTAAATCTTACTTTTGAAGTCATCGTTAATTGCCTCATAGGCCTCATTTTACATTAATTGTGCCTTTATAAAACACTCTCATTGAAAAAGTAATACATGAAAAGATTCTTCCCATATTAAATTGTCAGTAGTTTCCTTCCTCTTTTAGCTGATTGCTTCATTATGTACTTTTTAAATTGTTTTGTTCTGCAGGGATTAATTTTGCACCTATCTTCATGAGCTGTGAAACTTTTACAATGTATTGTTAAACTATGTATGTTATGTTGCTGGTTTACAATTGCAGGAACTCCTCTATGCCTTGTGTTATTAGGAGATAACGTGCTTCAAGGGTCACTGAAGGCATATGGCTTCATTCAGTTCTCTTTCAAATGTGTCTGTCGTTGCTAGGCACAGCAAATAACTGACACATACGCTACACTGCCAAGTTTAAGTCATGAATAGGAAGTAAAAGAAATCACTTTTAATCTTAAAAAAGCAGCAAACTGAGTAACCAGATCACCACGGGTTTAGTACTCATGGAGCAACTTTGTGCACTTCCCATCTTTTATATTTTTACCTTTCTCTCCCTTACCACAGCTGTACTTAGCTTGATCAGTCTTGTTAATCTTGCACTAATCCTAAAGACTTCATCAGTACCAGAATACCATGCCAAAATAGAATAGAGCAGAGGAGAGGAGAGGAGAGTATTTTCAGTTGGAAGGGACTTAGAATGATCATCTCATCCAACTGCCTGACCAGGGGCTGACCAGAAGTTAAGGCATGTCATTAAGGGCATTGTCCAAATGCCTGTTAAATACGGGTGGGCTTGGGACCTTGACCACCTCTCTAAGAAGCCTGTTCCAGTGTTTGGCCACCCTCTTGGTAAAGAAATGCTTCCTAATGTCCAGTCTAAACCTCTGCTGGCACAGTTCCGAACCATTCCCACATATCCTATCACTGGATACAGGGAGAAGAGCCCAGCACCTCCCTCTCCACTTCCCCTACTCAGGAAGCTGTAGAGAGCAATGAGGTCGCCCCTCAGCCTCCTTTTCTCCAAACTAGACAAACCCAAAGTCCTTAGCCGCTCCTCACAGGACATTCCTTCCAGACCTTTTACCAGCTTTCTTGTTCTCCTCTGGACGCATTCAAGGACCTTCCATCCTCCTTAAATGGTGGGGCCCAGAACTGCACACAGCACTCTAGGTGAGGCCTCACCAACGCTGAGCAAAGTGGGACAATCAGCTCTTTTGACCGGCTGGTGATGCTGGGTTTGATGCACCCCAGGATGCCGTTTGCTCTCTTGGCTTCTAGGACACACTGCTGACTTGTACTGAGCCTGATGTGGACCAGGACCCCCAGATCCCTTTCTGCAGGGCACCTCTCCAGCCACTCCTCTCCCCATTTATACTTGTGCCTGGTGTTACTCCATCCTAGGTGCAGAATTCAGCATCTGGGCTTGTTAAATTTCATCCCACTAATCATTGCCCAGTGTTCCAATTACCTAGAACCCTCTGCAAGGTATTTTGTCCCTCAAGAGAGCCAACAGCACCTCCCAGTTTGGTATCATCAGGAAACTTGCTGATGTTTCAACACAACAACAAGTTAGCATGCTAATAATGCAACTCTTGCATCCAGACTGTTGATAAATATATTGAACAGAATTAGCCCTAAAACTGAACCCTGAGGAATACCACTGGTGACCGGTCACCAGCCAGATGTAGCCCCATTCACTACAACCCTTTGAGCTCTGCCCTTCAGCCAGGTCCTTCATCCACTGCACCGTGAACCTGCTCATCCCACAGTTGGACAACTTGCCCAGAAGGATGCTGTGAGGGACAGCCTTACTGAAATCCAGAAAAACTACTTCCACTGCCTTCCCTTCATCCATTAGGCAGGTGACCTTAAACAGGACTTCCCCTTTGTGAACCCATGTTGACAGTGCCTGATGATTGCATTATTCTTTAAAAGCCTTTCAACAGTACCCAGTATAATCTTCTCCGTAATTTTTCCCGGAACTGAGGTTAGACTAACAGGCTTGTAGTTCCCTGGGTCTTCCCTCATGCACTTGTAAACTGGAATAACATTGGCTAGCTTCCAGTCAGCAGGGACCTCCCCAGACTCCCAAGACCTTTGGTAGATGATCAAGAGTGGTCCTGCCATAACATCCACTAGATCCTTCAGTACTCTGAGATGAATCCCATCAGGCCCCATGGACTTGTGAATATTCAGCTGATAACAGCTGGTCCCTTACAATTTCAGTGTCCACAAATGGAAAGTCACCGTTCCCACACTCATGGGAACACTCCTCTGACTCAGGGGACCAGGCAGCCCAAAGTCTACCAGTATTATTAAAGACTGAGGCAAAAAAAGCACTGAACGCCTCTGCTTTTTATTCATCCCTATTAGTCAGATGACCATCTTCAATAAGTATCTTTCCAATGTTTTCTTTAAGCCTCCTCTTGCTATTAACGTACTTTAAAAAGCCCTTCTTGTTATCTGAACAACGCTGTCCAGTTTCAACTGTAATTGAGCTTTGGCCTTTCGTGTCTTCTCCCTGTGTATACAAACCAAAGCTCTGTAATCTTCCTGTGAAGCCTGACCTTGCTTGCAGAGATCATAATTTTTTTTTTCCCTCTTGAGCTCCACAAGGAGTTCCCTGTTCAGCCAAGCTGGTCTTTTGCCCCGCTTGCTTAACTTAAGACACAAGGTGCTATGACACATGTAAAGGTATTTGGCCTTTACAGTTTTGACCCAAACGTGCTGGATCCATCCTGGTGTATCCATCCCAGTCATCTACTCAGTTCTGTTACACCACAACAATCTCTTGCTCTCCCACACTGGTCTTTCTCTAATCTTTGTTAGATTACTAAATCAGTCTTGCAGTACTAAAAACTCTCCATGAAATTAAGTTCTAGAGAGATGTCACCTCAGTATCATGTTAAAACAAATATGAAATCTTCACAGACTAGGCCACAAAGAACTGTAATATCAGAAGCTACAATGGCACTGCTACCATGCCATGACTTGAAGTGCAGAAAGATATTAAACATAAGGCTATCTTATAATAAAGCCCTAATTAATTTGCATCTCACTCGAGTCCACTGATTTGTAAGTGCATATTGACTTAAACTGTTTTACTTCTTTCCATACCACTATAAATAACAATTTCCTATCATAAAACATCAAGATGTCTATATTACTGCCCAGTTGGCAACACACAACCACACAGGCACAACCAGAGAAAAAACATCTGTGAGAAATCTCCAAGCGCCTCATCCTCCTTACTTGTAGGGAATAGTTACGCCACGTATTAGCTGATGCTGTATCAATCATTTGCTTTCCTGTGGGAGCAGCTAATAAAATGTTCTCTCCCCAGAAAGAGCAAAAACACAAAAATGATTCACTGGTAATGTTGTCTGTATAATTGCACATGCTGTAGCTGCAGGTTACCTGCTGAGGCATTCGTGGGCGAAAGGGGGGGAAAAAACCAATTATTCCACTGCAGGTTTGACACAAAACCAGAAAATGCCACAAAAAGCCAGTTTCTGTTGATGTCATGACTGACACCCATTTGGAGGCATGACAATTTACTTTTTTTTTTCTTGACAGAGTTTTTTTTGGTTTTTTCTTATGGAATTACAACTCTGTAAATAGAGAATTCTAGTCTGTGTCATCTTGGAATTCAGGTTGTTAACACAATGAGGCAATAATTCTGGCCACACTGAGAAGCCACTACTGGTTACACAGGGCGCTAGGCAAGTACTTGCACTGTACTTACACTGCCAAAGAATCATTTTTGTCTTGATGAAAGCGTGGGCTATGAAAAGCATTGGCTACATCTTGTAAGAACTAACATTTGGGTCAATCTTTACAAATTTTTCTTGCAGAGTTCAGTCTAGAAATGTTCCCTTCTGAATTCACAAAACGGATAAAAATAAAATAGACATGTCTATTCAAAGTTTTAATGTAAAGTTAAAAGACAAATCACTATCTTAAAAAGCAGTATTTAAATGTTATCTAAAAGTAGCAACTAAGAACATGCTTATTCTTGCAGTTCTCAGCCCTTCCCTTCAACCTCATACTGTTGAACAGCACCTGTGATCATACACTAAGGATTTTTTCTGTACAGCAAATCATCCCCTACTAGGAAGGGCTATGGTCTACTTATTAAAATAAAGTTAAAAACAAGGCTTTAAGACCACGGCAAGTGAAAAAATGGGGGACATCTGCATTCATTTTCCTGAAGGGAATTTAGGGAAGATCTACTTTGCTCAGTGGAGTGCCATGAAAGGGGACCCGGCAGCAAGGACAAAGAGATGCTGTGCACACATGACACATCCCACTGCTCACTCTCTGTGCAAACAATCCCGCGATACAGTAGCTCGGCGAGAAATGCCTTCACTTTCCTTGTTCCCTCCTAATAATTTCTACCTCTTGGCGCACCAGCCTCTCAATTTTCCTAACACAACGGTTTGTGAGGCAGCATGGTAAATCACAAACTGATTAACATTAAAATTAACCCTGCAGTTTAAAAAAAAGTTACAATGTAAAGGTTTACTTCTGAACCGGAGGTGTTCTGAGACAGCACGTATGGGGCAGCCATTCCGACAACTATGCTGGCAGAGCCAAAGCACGGGTGTGCTGCAAGAGTCAGACCAAGAGGATGGCAAGAAGAAGGATTCCTCTAGTTCTCCACCGACAGAAAAAGCATCAGCTTCATGTAAGTTCTATAAACAAACCACCAGACTAACAGGAAATGAAGCATATACATTTATTATAATGTTATTTTATTGCAAATACAACTAATTTCACTATGGCAACATACCGTATAAAGAGTAGTGTGCCATACTCAGTCTGAACTATAAACGCCACTTTCCTCCTGGGTCAGCTGATATAAAGTCTTGATATATCACTTAGTGGCAGCAAGATCCGTTCCTTTTCCCTTAAAGAGCTATTACCTTCTAACAAAATCTCCTCCTACCCATTTAACAGGGCCGTTATATTCCTGTGAACACAAATTCAGCTGCAAACACAAAGTCTTTGTGACATACGTAATTAGTCCAAGTTAAAGCCTGGGCTTACATTCCCTTGATTCTGATGATGACTTAGTCTGTGACCCGAGGCAAATCACCGAATATTTGTTCAGGCATCCCTAAAAGTGATACAAACATCTTCGTGGTAACAGATATTTGGAAGCTTTATCAAACACGTGGGCTGCTTTAAATGACAAAATGATTGCCACAGGCTTGCTCTTGATAGAAAATCTTCTGCTGACTTCAGTAGGAATTGGAATAGGCCTTTAAGAAGTCTACTGAAAATTAGACTTGAACCATCTAATGCAGGATCTAATTGATTGCATCTAATTGATTGCAATGGATTTGTAAGGGCTTCCATAACTACAAGTACTGCTTGTGCAAGCACAACCCAGAAGCAGAGCCCAAGTAAGGGTGAGAAATGCCAGCCTTATGCTCACATTTTGTTTCCGCTATAAGGCAGTTACCAACACAGTTTCTGTTTGGTCTCTTGGATAAGCAATGTGATTCCAGTTTGCCCTCCAAATGCAATCTAGTCCCTTAAGAGCACACTTCAACTGGGAATGATTGAACACACACCAAAAAGAAGCATTATTCATCCTAACGTGAATTTAAGAATATGATTCTGAGGCACAGTAAATGAGTCTTTCAAAAATCACAGATAAAGTGACCAAGCTGCTCAGAAAGGATGCTGTCAAGTCTTGCAGCAACCAGCCTGCCTTTATTTTCTTATGGAGCAAACAAATAGCTTTGCAAGAAAATACTTGCTTGAGGAGAAAATACAGCGTTGCTTCTAAGATTCAAAATGCATTCATATTTTGAACTCATCTGTCAGCTTCTAGCTCAAGGCAACAGAACTCCATTAATATTTATTTAATAATATATGTTTAGTATTTTACAAATGTTATTACACAGCCAGAGACAAGAGTAAAAATCTTAGAAGTTAAAATAATACACCAAATTAGAGACAAATAGAGCTGAGTAGAGAAACTAATTCATCAGAGTCAAGAGGATAATCCTCCAATCAAAGACCTTTTTTCTGTGGCTTGTTACGGTTTACCAACAATGGATGCTTCAGATACAGTTGCCAATAGTTGGGGATTTTCTTGCACTCATGTAACACAAATAACTAGATATTTGTACAGATGATGCGGTGACAAAAATACCTCCTGGGAGAGGATACTGAAATAAGTCTCCATTTCGTCAGGGTCTAATTCCTGTCCCCGCACAGTGAATATCCCATCAGTTCAGCGGAAAACAAACCATTTCAACATTTTAGAAGTTACAGTAATGGTTTCTCTAGAATGAAAAGAAATCCTAAATAGGCAGACTTTGCTGCTCAGAACCATCTCAGCTGGGAGATTAAATCTTACCTCACATCACTGAAGATGCAGTTGCTAAAAAAGCAAATGGAGGCTAAGGCTGTGACTCTGTGCACGGGCAGAGAAACAGTCCTGTCATCACATGATGCTGCAGCATATGAGTTTGGCTCACAGTAGCATTACATCCTCTGGAACAAAATTAGTAATCTAAGGACAGAAAACCATGCTCTACTGAGCGCGTTTAAGATAAACAGGTAGCTCAAATGATCCTAACTCTTGCTGCTATTTCTGTAGTTGAAAGTAACCTCTCCTGTTCCTGTAGGTGCTTCCTCTTACACGCTTATGCATAAAATGTCCCAATGAAAGAACTGACTTCCAGGGCCTAAATATTGCGAAGAACGGGAACAGGCTGTATTAAAATTGCTTAGAAACTCAAGCCATGAAAAAAATCAAGGAAATTTCATTAGATATCAACTCCATCATATTAGAGGATGTGACACACAGCATATTACTTCTTGGCTAGCCTGGATACCAGGTCAGTTTGGGCACATGGTGTCTGCTTCTCCACCCCTACATGAGAACGCGTATTACACAGCAGAATACTAGATGAAGCTAGGTACTTCTTAAAAAAGGAAAACAGCAATGAAAGATAAAGCACAGTGAGCAATACGTAGTCATGGATTGGAGAGCATCATTTTAAAATGGAAACATTATTTATTGCACTGATACTGTAATGTAGTTTTTGTAGAACAGTTACTTCTTTATTAAGTGATTTATTGTAGGCCTCACAGTTGAAAGCAACGCAAGTAATCTAGAGATGACTATTTGCTGCTGTAGAGACGAAAACATAGTTGAGCAGCAGAGACAGACCATCTGGCCTGAAATCACCTGCTGAATACAGTTTTCCATGTAGTCCTACCCAAAGGAAATGAAAGGCAGCCCCTGGAAGCTGCACCTCTAGGGATAAGTGCACCTGAATGACATGGCCGTCCACCATAACAGGAGAGCACATTTGAAGCAGCCACCTGTATTTTGCCGAGATGTGGTGCATGGCCCCAGGCGTGTGCCAGAAGCAGGGGGCTGAGGGAAGGAGATTTCTTTTCAAGCTTAACATCTGTAGAAATAATACTGTGCTTCCTAGAAGCTCTAATATTGCACTGTACATTAATATTCATCCTGGTATTATCTGGGATATGCTGCGAATTGTAAGAAGAGTTGGTAATAAACTGCTGCAAAATCTGTTCATTACAGCTCAGTAATTTGTTTTGATACAGCCTGGAACACAGATCCAAGTCAGGATAAAGTTAGATGAGGCAGCATGCATTATGCTACCTTGCACACTACAATCTGTTACAGATGAAAGTATTTTATGTAGGTCAGGCTCTGCTTCCCTAGAGACAGACAAAAAGCCATAAGGAAATCAGAGCAGTGCTGGGCCTTTTTCCAGTGATCCAGTCTACTCCAAAGTTTCAATCATGCAGAGATTTGTGTCTCTCTGGTCTTGTCCATCAAAGTACTCTTCTCAATCAACTTCTGCAAGGCTAAGTATAGCAGACTGGACAGCATATATCTCATGACGCAAAACCAGATAAAAACTCCTCACACTCGCAAGGAGACAATAGTTTTGTCAGTTCAAAAAAGAAAAGAAAAATCAAAGTGACACTAATTTTCAACTCATCGTAACACTGAGCTGCAAAATCAGTTTTCAGGAACAGAAGGCGGCTCTCTGGCCCTCACAGTCAGGAGAACAGTGATATTAAAAGAAGCAGTCTTGCATTTCTCTCTGCCTTTCCTTAAAACTGTGCTCTAATGTAACTGAGAAGGGACCTGCCCGTGCTGCAATAACACTTTATATCTGACAGGTGGGAGAAAAGAATTTCTGGAACCCAGAAGTAAAAATGAGTATTCTTTGTTATATCTCACAGTCTCAGCCGAGGATTGTGTATTTTTAAAATAAATTCTTTTTTTTTGCTATTGTATAACAGCATGCTTTCATTCTGGCAACCAAAAAGCACAAAATACAAGCTTCCACTAACATTTCATAGCAGAATTCAGAGTTTAATTTTCTAACACTTATCATACCATTTTTCATTACCACCTTTCTATCTAAGAATTTCTATTTTATCAAAAACCTGAAAGATTCTCAAACAGAACAGCACTGTATTTTCAGAATGGTATTTAGCTGTGAAGAGATACAGAAAGAAGTAGACGTATCACACACAACACTGCATCTAGTAAACAGGTGAAGAGTGTACGACGGAAGAAGAAAATATGTGCATTTATGCACTTTATTGATATCTTAATTCCCCTCCAGAGGGAAGGCAGCATAAATGCCTATATATTCCAGTTTACTCCGCAGTGGTTTTTCTAATTTAAATAAATGAAGTAAAATAGAAAGGCTTTTCCCATTACACCGATGAGAAATTATCCTCCTTACTGAGTCCGAGATCATAGGTAACAGGGAGTTCTGGGTATCATGTCTGCAGAATTCTAGCATACTCTTTCTAGCATATTCTTCCTAGCATAGAATAATACCAAATTCTGTATTTGTATCCCTGTCCCAGATAAATTCTTTAAAAAGATATAGGGGCTTTTTCTCTCTTTTTTCCCCTCCCTCCTCAAATACAACGACCTATACTACTACACAGCTGTGTGTCTCCTTTGCATGCCATCATCCATACATTTTTGACTGTTTTTTCCCCTGTAATAAGAAGCACGCTGTATTTTAAATGCAAGCCACCAGTGTTGGTTGGTTATGCTCCTTACCCTGATTCCCAGCTCCACATTCTCTCCTCCGTATACTTCCATGCCTTCATCCAGTAAGCCAATCTCTTGGAAATATTCTCTATCTACTATGAAGCATCCAATCAATGCAGGACTTCTGGAAGAATAAAACAGCAGCAACCCAAATTAACAGACAGAATATGAATAATTTTATTATTCAGAAATAGATTATAATTGCTGTGTCAAATGGTGCGTCACGACAGATTCTTAAGGAGGTGTTTCTCATACAGATTTATCTGGCTTTGTCTTCTCATGTTCTTGATTCTATAGTGAAATAAGCACCATTGAAGGCAAATGGACTCAAAATGATAGGACACACATATTCACCGGAACAGGTAGGATTTCAGTGCTTAGAATACTAGATCCAGGAGGCCCAACTTTGTTTCTGAGGCACCAGCCACTCTAGTCTCTGTCCCTGCTAAGTCCTCACGTTTCTTGTCTGTGATAATTAGCAAGGATATCCAAAGATGCCCAGTTTTGCACGTTTAGCCAGAAGCTAGGTTCTACAGCGAAGAAAACTTGTGTCTACATGCTCACATAAAAGAAAAGATTATTTCTTGAATAGGAACTTCCAGGTCAGGTTTTGCAATACAGAATCAAGAAATGTCTGCCCTTACCAGCGTACTGCAACACTAGTTCATTGTCCTGAGCCAAATTTAAATGTCACATATCTTTACCTAATAAATAAGCTATATTTATGTCATGACCTGAATTAGCCAACCTCTACTATGCAGAGCCAATCTTAAGAAGGTAAGAGTTCAGGCACAGAGAGTACAATTTTACTTTTTTAGATGCAGCGGAGGATAACACAAGAGTAATTTAGCCTTTTCATTTTCTCCTACCTTACAATCCACAATAACAAGAAATAAAAATGTCTTTTCTGATTATTATGCTGGTATCAGGAACTCTGGTAACAACAGGATATTAATTAGCAGTACAGGGGAAACCACTCTGCATTTACTGGGAACATTCAAGCTGCAGGAAGAGTAGACATCTGCTTTCAAACAGATTATAGGATGTCTTAATCACAAATTGTAAAATTCTACAGAAATCTACACATTCATGCCTTTAACTTGAAGTGCTATAGCGCCCACTTTGTAACAACAAAAGACTGTTTGTGATGTATTTATTAATGAAGAAAATAGCAGTTAATCTCACTTCAAAAACCATGCTTCTTTCATGACAAAGTACTCTTGCTTTTGGTGTTGCTTTTAAAGTATTTTTCAGAGTACCTGCTTCCCTTTTTTATAATTCTAGAAGCATACTGGAGCCATGATAGAAGGCATCAATCAATACATGTGGCTTTTTTTTGGTTTGTTTTAATTATCCAGCACACACATACTGTGTATTGCACTGAATAAAAGGTGCCAGGGAAAAGGCTAGGGAACAAACCTAAACATCCAATATTCATAAAGGACATTCACTCCGCAATCCTCACATAGAACAGAGTTTTGGGGTAAAATGGAAAAGTAGATTTGCTCTTTATTCTGAGTTTAAATACTTTTAATTTAAAAAGTCATCATAATTAATATTGAAGGTTTGCTTCCCCAGGACTCAGTAGAATACTTCAAGGTATTTTCATGTTAACAGACCTCATTAACACTGAGAACCACTCCTAATGATGTGGAAATTTCCACCCCTTTTTACTTATGTCTGTAGCAAACCTGTGACTTTTTATCTCCTACTTTCCAATTCTGAGGCCTGTTCTAATGACCAGCATGTGGGTCAACGCAGTTCAGGGTGTCTCAGCTGACAACTCACGATAAAAGTTGCCTGCCTGAAAAGACAGAACTACTGGATGAAAGATATCCCTTACACTGACTGCGCAGAAACTGATCGGCAATGATGACCCCCTCACGCTGCCACTGCTATTTAAGGTTCTGCTTTGTAGGTGGTGAGAACAGTCTTCATACTTTCTTTCTGCAGAGAGCTAGAGTACAGGCACCAGTGACCTCCTTGGTATGAATGCAGAGCTAGAAGAAAGGCCTGGAATCTCAGCAGAGCTGCTGAGAGGATTCAGAGGCACCTCCTCCTCTCCTGGAGACAAGGGTATTGTTCTGTACCAGGCTAACAATACTCTAGAGAGGATAAGAAAGTACGGAGATAGATTGTACCAAAGCAAGGATCTAATACAGTCTTTGCTCACACACTAGTGGACCAGCATTAACTCCTAGGGCATAACACAGCTGTAAAGCTATGTGACAGTATTATAAAGAATACAGCTGTCACATCAGTTCTGTTTATATAATGCATTTGTAAAGAAAATTCTGTTTCTCGACCATTACCACTAAATTAGCAGGCAAGGCTTTCGGAGAAAGAAGTGCTGCTGAGCATTCAAGTCTACCATTTCACTTCAGCTCTGTGGTTTGCCCCAATTAACAAGAAAACTATTTCAAAAGATCTACTGGAAACAACAGTTTTCTTGATCTGTAGGGTTGTAGGGGTCAAGGACAAAAGCTGACGCAGACAGCTCAAGGACACTTAACTAATTTAACATGAAATTTAACATTACAGTCAGTAAAACCTATTACATAGCTGAGACCACTCACCATCTGTCATACCTAAATGAGCACTGCCTGCGACACACTAACCTAGGTGACAGTCGCATCTTACCTTATTGGAGCAGTTGTGTTCTCCAGTTTCCACCATGACTTAGGAGGGTTCAGGTATCGGCACCACAGCTCCCAGTCAAACCCCTGCGCTGAGAGGGGATATTCCTCTATTTCAAAATTATCATACTTAATATTATCAAATGATGGAGAAATAACTCTTTTTCTGTTTTCTTTTATCCTAGTAAGCACCGGTTCAGCCCTAAAAAAATAAAAAAAAAAAACACGTTATGACTGCATCTGTAGAAACATAGCACTGATGGAAATAGCAGCTTATACTGTATATTTCAGGAAGGGCAAAGTCTATAGCTGTTACCCACTCAGAGCTCCCTTTGCTTCGAGATGGGAGTTTTGACAGAGCCAGATCTGCCCCAAAATAACATTCCGCAATATTTTATCTAGGATGCCCTTTTATTAACCTTGATGTGAGCTGCTGAATGGAAGAAAATAGTATCTGCATATCAGAGCATTTACACCCTTGCTAATAAATAATGATAACTTCAGGCTCTAGATATTATCAAGGACTTCAAGATCAGAGCTAATAGTAGATCTATCCTAGGGACCAAAGCTCTTGCCTTTTACCATCATTTTTACTCAAGAAGAAACAGAGATAGTAAATCCAGCCTGAACAAGTTAGAACATGTGGGTTTAGTTCTGAGCTACTTTTCCACAGAGCAGCAACCTCAGTGCCAAAATGACACTTCTTTGCTTACACTGTAGAACATAAAAGACACATAATATTTTTAATTAAAAGAAGATAAATTTGCTCCTATGGGCAAAGGGCTACATTATTGGAGGAGGTTTTTAACATGAAGTTTTCCAATATAGTTTAAATACATTAGACCAGCAGATAAGTTACACTATAAAATGGATCTAGATTATGTTACACAGCACAAATACAATTTTCATGCTTGTGTCCACGATTATGTCTGAATCTTCATTAAAAATATCAGAATGCTAATTCACCCTCTATTTGCAAGATAAACACCGTTCAGTAATTTATAAACAGCGCTTGGAAAAGGTCTCCTTTGGTCAGAGAAATTCAGACGCACATACCATCCCACATTAAATTCCACATGGGCATCAAAGAGAGCGACTACTGGTGCTGTGGCTACTCTCCATCCACTAACTCGAGACCGAATCAGCCCCTCTTGTTTGCTGTGTCGAACCACCTTGATGAAACCAGGCTTACGGGCATTCACTTCATCAACATACTTCTTTAGTTTCTCCTTGAGTTCTTCTGTGGAAAGGAAAGAATTAGAAGTTACCAAGAAGTATCAGCTCAACAAGATGTAAAAACCTGTTCTTTCAGCAAAACAGGAGTCTTCACACACGGAAATACTCCCTTTCGATTTAGCTACTAAGAATTCTCGAATTGTCAAGTCTAAAAGGAGGCAAACAAAAAGCAGAAGGATCATAAATTATATAGTAATAAAAAATTCCAAGTGTAACTACTTAGCCTACACAACTGACATCAGAATCCTACCACTGTTTAACATTAACATGCCACAAAATCCTCAGTCATGAAGTATCATAGCTACAGAAGTGCATATTATGTTACTGTAGCAACAAAAAAACTATCTTATATCTCCATAAAAATATGCCCAAGTATTGTCAATGAACTTTCTTTACCAATATTTCAAGAAAAATAATTAAGAACAAAATGAATTACCTATCCATTTTCCATTTTTCTTTCTAAACCTTGACAGCTCTTTTCCATCTCTACTAAAAAGTCCCATGATTTCTGTTCTTTTCTCAGGAGAACAAAGACCAGTAAAAGTACTGAAGGAGAATCATTCCTAATTAAAATATGATAACTTTTTAATCAACAGCTATCGTATCTATGGTTTAGAGACCATTACATGAGAAAACCCAATAGGTAGATCTGAAATATGCTGTTCATTATTATTACTAACTGAATACGCTGCTCACAATTACTCCTATGTTCTATTTATGTTATGGTACCACTCAGAATTCCCTTGGTGTTATTAAGCTCCCTTTCTTCCTAATCTCTCCACAAATCCAGAAATATCTTTGCTGTGATGCAGAATAATGCCCCCGTGGTAACGATGCTAAACTGGATATCATCAAATCTGCATTAAAAGCTCAATGCTGCCTAGCCCTTTCTGTGAAATCTTGAGCAAGCCATTTAACTTCTCCATAATCAATTCCCCTTCTTTTCAGTCCATTTAGACTTTACACTCTAGAGAACAGCAGTTTTCTTTTTCCCTGCACTTGGCCAGTACCTATAGCCCTGGGGCACTGAGCTGAGGGGAAGTCACGTCAGACAAGGGATGGCACCAGAGCCCAGCAGAGGAAGAAGCAGCACCCAGTAGTCAGTAGTGTGGGTGGGAGTACAACTTCTGTCATGTTGGCTGGCCCAAAATGCTTCCCAATTAAATACAATAGGATTTTTCTTGAGACTTTCTCTTCAATTGTCTTGCTGGCATTAGCGGTGCAATCTGCTCCTAGCTACACATCAGGGGGACATTTCTGCATTGAGCCCAGTTAGCTTCTCAACAGGATAAGCCAAACACTCTGAGAACTGATCGCCTCAAACAGGTCTGGACAACACGCACACTAGAACGGTTAATGCAACAGAAAACTAAAAGCAAGCACACTTTATTAGCCACATTAAACATCCTTGGAAAGAAGGTGGATGCGTCCTCCCTTAGGCTGACAAAGCAGAACAGAGCTGGTTCACAAGGGGTCCTCTAACCCAAGGACTGTTACAACCCATATGACCTTAGTGGACCTGCTTCTCTGAGGATATGGAGGAAAGGACAAGACGGTCAAGTACAAAGACTTACTACATTTACCCCTCTTTGTAAAGACTCTCAGATAGCCACCAGGCATGATGTTCTTGCAGCTGGTTCCACTGATATTGCAGGACTGTGCATGCTACGTGCCTTTGCGTAAATTAACTCTCTACATGGAAGCGAGAGAATACCAAAGAAAAGTGCTGATACTTACAGTTTTTCATAAAGAACAAGAATTACAAAGAAATAATCTGATGACCATGTCCCTCACAGTCCTTAAACTGCAGCGATATTTTAGGAATGGCCTCAATATATTCCTCGAATTTTCCATACTATATTGCCAAAATCTATTCAAATTGTTTATCTATGACTGCGTCACCTTGAATAAACAGCATGAGGCATTAAGACACATATCACAGAGCACTATTCTACTTTGTGTTATATTTGCTGCGCATTGATCAATACACTTTTTTTTTCCCCCTTATGAAGTCAAAAAATCATATTCAGGTTTTCTATCATGCTTGTGTAAAGCCACATGTTACTGTTCATCCCCTAACACACAGATCCGTAGCAAGAACAAAACTATCAAACCAACCTCTAGCTAACAGCACTTTAAATTTAGAAGATGACATTTATGTTACTGAAATTGTGCCCATCTAAAAATAGTGCAAAACAGTCCTCTATTCCCAAAATATAACATTGTGGAGGGTGAATACCAAAACATGAAGATCAAAGCTTTGTTCTCAGTGTAAGTGGCTAAGTGGCTGTTCATAGCTTCGCAATACCAGGAAGCTTTATTTGCCACAACAATGCAGCATCACCATTGAGCATAATATATAAAAGGAAAGCAGGCTCTAACCAAGGAATTGAAAATCAGTACCCTTGATGGAGTCACTGTTCTCTCAGTCACCTTCGCTTTTAGCAAGTGGGGTATTCTTACTCCTGTCATGTACTTTTCCTAATGTGGACTGACTTTATAAACTTGATTAAACACAAAATCTTTTTCATAGGTAGCTGTAGTATGGAAATAGGTGGAAATGGAACAGAACCCAAATCCTGGCTTGCCACCAGCATGACTTCAGCTGCACATTACAGCTGTGACATTTACAATACTTCTAAATTTCTGGTTACATTGCAGCTTTTGGAAATGAAGTGGCCTGAAAGAGTCTCAGGGGAACTTTGCAGGCTTACCCACGATCAGGGAGTATGGAGGAATCCTTCCCCGGACTTCATTATCAGCCTCAGGAGGTGGAGGAAAGTGCTGCATTTTACCTAATCTTCAGAACTGGCCCATAAGCAGTGACTTACTCTGTAGCATGTACTCTGTAGCACAGTAGACAAAGCAGTATTTTGCAGTCAGGCATTTTCTGGCCTTTGCTATTTAAAACAGATTAACCTTCCTTTGCAAAGGCGGAGTGCTGAGCAGAGCATTTTGTGCACCCTTTGTCTTACAAAACCTATTGGGCAGACTCTCCCAGAAGAAAAGATAAGTCTACTAAAAAAACGTATCATTTTCACTCAGCCACAGGACACAACAGACGTAAATGAAGCTAAAAAAGTCGCTATTTTGGGAAGAACATTAAAGATGCCCTAGCAGGATTTTTACGTCAGGATTTTTGCATGCATTCCCTGTTTTCCTGAGTTTTACATGAGAAATCTGAGTTCAATTATCTGTGACATTTTTAGAGCACCCCACCCAACTGGACTGAATGATGGGACTCTCCCCCTAGAACTGATACACTTTGTGATGGCACTGATGGTCTTCAGCAATATATTTTTAACACATGCTCTGCTTTTTTTCCACTGCAGATTCGTTGCCTGAATAATAAGCAGTCTTTTTCATTAATTATTGTGCTTCACTGCTTTATGCCACCATAGGGAGAAGAAAGGGAATGAGCAAATGTGTCATCTTCAATACACTGCTGATTCGGTTTCTAATTATGGAAACAAACAGGCTTATAAAGATAGATGTGTTTGCCTTTCAGGGCAGAATCTCTCAAATAAGGACTCAATTTGACTAAGCTGAATGAGTATCTACAATTGGAAAGAAAGAGCAGCCATATACGGAACGGGAAAACGGTGCCGATCTGGCGCTTGGAAATCTTGCACTCTACCACCTGTCTCTATATGGTACAGATGTCTGGAGAGCACAGCACAACTCTCCTCATAAATGTAGAAAACATAACGAATGTGCCATAATTATGTTTAATATTAACATAATTAAGTTCTAATACTTCTAGGAGGTTGTTTGTTTGCTTTTAACAAATCCACAAAGATTTTGTTTGTCAAGTTTTCCCATTTGCCAATCAAAGCAATGATAAAGAATTCAGGCAACTTTGCCTTCAGAAGAAAGGGCAGAAGCAGGGAGCAGAGGAGTCAGAAGTTGTCAGCCGTCCCACAGCTCCAGAGATTGTACGTGAAGGGATCGTTTAGTTCGTGAAAATCCCTTCACAAGCCATCTTCCCTTCAGGATATGGTCTGAGAGAACAATGGTTTGAGAGAGGCCCTGGCAATGGAACTGCTCTCCTTGCAGCGCTGCAGGCTGTTTGGCTGGTGTGAGTGGCCAGTTCTAGCTCAGATGGGCTATCTGGACCACAGTCCTGCCTCCTCTTCAAATGCTGGGGGGTTGTGGCAGGCAACACAATATGTAAAAGATTTCTCACATATGCCCCAGGGAGTTTCTCACAAAGAAAACCATCTACAGATCATGCTCTTCATCCAGTGGCATGCAACTCATCTACATTTTGAATGTCTCTACCCTCCCTAAATTGGGAAGTTAACAGGCTAGATGCTCAACTATGTAAGGTGCCTTGGCCCCATGGGACTCCAGTGTCCTACAGCAGCTGTGGATCCGTCCCCAGACTTCAAATTTTTAAGTTATTGATACAAACAGTGTTGTCATAAATAAGGAATTGCTGCCTCACATTCATAGAGAAGTAGCTTAAAGAACGATTAAGCCTCACTTTCAGTAACTTCCTTGCTTTAATGTACTCCCATTCTGAGTGCTTAAACGAGTCCTCACATCTCTCAGAACAATTACATTTGTAAAGTCTGACACTCATGATTTGCTGAGACAGATGCATTTTACTGACTTCTTTTTCTTAGCTGTAAGTTTGCCAACAGAGCTAAAATAATAAATAAATAAATAAATAAATAAATAAATAAATAAAAGCTCTCTCATAAGTCTATGCATTTTCTAAAGTCTAAAAGTCCCCGTTGACTTCAGTGCAGCAGAATGCACGCAGGATGTTACTGTCATCTCTGCAAGGCTTGTGCTTTTACCTTTAGGGAAAAATTTACTTCCACGTCAAAGGCCCAGGAATTACCATGTCCCTCTTTAACCTTAGCATTTGGCACAAACATGGCTTCTTTTACTGTGAAGGGAAAGAAATTATTCTTCAATACAGAATGGAGTGTAACGTAACAATCGTCCTCCCCCGTGCCAGAAACTGTGGATTGACACATTACATGAAAGGGGCAAAATCCTGCCAATTCATTATTTTTATGCTCTAGCTTTGTGTGTTCATTGAGCTGCTTAGAAGGCACACTTTGGTCCCCAGGTAAAGAACGATCAATGTTGGATATTTTCTTGGATCATAAAGGACACTTCTAAAGGCAAATCATTACAGCAGCTGCAGGCATACAGCAGAGCTACTGCCTGTCTTGGAGCCAAGGGACCACTGGTCAGTTTGCTCCTGGCAACAATCCCTGGGCCTTCCTGAACGCCCTGTGCAGCAGGTCAGAATGGATCCGCTGCCTTGCACCAAGGCAAAAGAGCCAACTGGCAGAGCACAAGAAGTGGGTACACCATGAGAACTACAGCCATACTAGGAGCACCTCATCAGGTACATCTTGCTTCTGCAGGAAAGGCAGGTAAATTGGCAAAAAGACAGAATTCGCACAAACCAACTGATTTTAAACCAAGGTTTTTCCGTCTTCTTCATCTGACTATTTGTGGTCCAAAGTCTTAGGAACAGGAAGAATGGTTTTTCCACTCTTCCAATAACAATTTTATAGCCTTTAGAAAAGCTGAATGTATTAACGTAGCTAACTTTCTTTTTGGCAAATAAAGAAAGCCTGTTAAACCTGGTTTGCTGCAAAAAACCTCCCTGTCACTTCCCTCTCAGTCACTCTGTAGGCATACAACCTGAATTCATGGCAGCAGCTAGGCATGTAATAAAAACTGTTTGCTCCACTTTATCTAATAGGCTTGTACATCAGATTATGTCACTTATTTTGTATGCAGCTCAGTGCTTCATAATTTTTATTTTCCTTTCCTCTGGCCCCTTATCTTTCATGCTCAAGTGATCACCTCTCATCTCTGTAGCAGAAGCAGACAATTCCAAATGGAAAATATTTATAACCAGATAGAGGCATGTCATTTGTAATGCACATGTGTACATAGAATATTGGCAACAGAGGGCAACAATGCACACACAGATAACCAGGGCCTGCTGTGCACACGTATTTAATAACCTCATGTTATCTGGTAAAAGATAAACCACCCAAGGGAAATTACCAATGTGATGCAAGGAATTGATTTGGACAGACCTCAAAAACAAAAAAGCAGTATAGTCCTTTTCCTCCATTACTACACCTAACTTGTATTGTTGACAGAGATGCATAATCTAATCTCAGAAATTCAGGCTATCCACATGTAAAGCCAGATAGCATAATGAACTCTCATAGTCACAACCTTTGCATTCAGCAATCCAAAGTCTCAGCTGCTGTCAAACCTCTCCAGGTCTATTAAGATAAATGAGGCCTACAAGAATTCATTCCAGCTCACACCTCGGACTACAAACCAAGGATTTATTTCGTTTAGCACATGAACGGCACCCTTCTTGCCACAACAAAGGCAGAAAAAAAATACACATTTCCCCTCTCAGCCCCTACACACAAAAAACACACACTCTTTCAATTGCCCAGAAGAATCCTTTCAAAGGGTTCGACGGGGGCCGCTTTGATCTGTTCTCTCACAAACACCGTGTCTATGCATGGGAAGAGCTTAGGTGGACATGTCACTGAATCCTCTTGCTGGTTGTAAGGTCCTGGAAATCTGAGAGCACGAGAACCACGTATCAGCAAATAATTCCACTTCAAAAGAGTAATCAGTAAACTAGCACACCTCCCAACACAAAACAGGCTTTGCAGAAGAGACCTGTGCCAGCAACAACTCCTTGAGCGATCTAGCAAACATGAACACTACTTGTGTTTTGTTTTGTTTTTTTTTTAAATGATGCATAGTTCCAATCCCAGCCATGAAAGTGGGATACCACCCTCCAGATCATTAAGTCCTACCTAGAAATATTGCTGCATCTTAATAAATCCCAATAGTATGAGAAAAACAATGAAAATCTTTTGGAAACTGTGGCAGCTGAATATCATGTTATGGAGGAGGAGGATACTGGAGAAAGAAATATTACATCTGTTACTTTTTGTTAGTGCTATTCTCTTGTAGTAATGTCTTTATAATAAGGGCTGTAAATCCCTTTTATTTCCCTTTTATTATTTATTGAATACTGTTCAAAGGGAGTACTCAATTTCTGTCCTAAGGTACATCCTGTTCTAAGTATCAGCGAGCCCACATTCTAGCAGCAGAGTGTCTCTCAACACTTTGCAAGACAGAGAGATAAATTGAGAAGCCAGATGAATCTGCAAGGTCACATCAGAAGTTGCAGATGGGGAGGAACAGAACCTGGGTCTTCCGAATTCCAGGGCAGAACATTAACACTGCATGACTTCCCCGAGGCTGTGATTCTG
Organism: Rissa tridactyla; assembly: GCF_028500815.1. Classification (NCBI taxonomy): domain Eukaryota; kingdom Metazoa; phylum Chordata; class Aves; order Charadriiformes; family Laridae; genus Rissa; species Rissa tridactyla. The sequence continues at coordinate 12,013,699 of NC_071469.1, read as the reverse complement.
CAGTTTGAGCCGTGGCCCATATGGAGCCCAGAGAACTCTGTGCAGATGCAAGAGCTCATCCACATCACTGGGTCAGGATTAAGAGGCAGCTGGTATCTGAAGCTCTTGTTAATGTCAACAGAAATGCATTGCAACAAAGGAATTAAACACGGCCCTTACGTTCCCCTAACAACAGGAGAGACTCACACGCTTACCTCTGAGTACAGAGTACAGCTTACCAAGGGTAAGCGTTAACATCAAGAGAGGAAAAGAAAATAATTCTGCTCTCAGGTGAACATTCCTTTGAGCTCTTTAATGAATTTAAGTGTATGCAGCAAGGCAGGACTAATAAAAAGAAGTACAAAGTGTTTTTTCTTAGATTACAAAATTACCAAATTAGAAAGTTCACAACTGACAAAGAAGCCAGTTGGGCATGTATGTGCTTATAGCAGCAAACGTGCAAACACAAGCTAAAAGTAGAACAGGGACTTTCCACGCACTGTGAATAGTTAACCACTGCCATCCAAACAACAAAGCAAGGCCACAGAGGATGCTACGTATCTCTTCGTGGCAATACCTACAACCTTTTCAACGGAAAGCTGCTTAAATCTTCAACATATCTTTAAGCACAGACATGTAATTATATATTCTTAATTGTTCCAATCAACTTACTGATTGCTGGATGCTTGAATTAATCTCAGCAGGAACACTATTCCACTCTGGTTTACTGTGTATGACTGATTCCCATTTAGGGACTGTTACTGGATATATTATGACTACAAAAATGCGATCACAACAATGGTTAAACCTGGTCAGAAACAAGAACTATCACTGAAATCAGGTATTTGCATCACATCTGATGCAAGAACAACTTCTGGTGTTTATTTGGATACAATAGTTTTAGAAAGGGATCATAAAGTGAGCAGTACACAGGCATCAAGTCTGTGCATTAGAGGTGACACCGTGAATACAATACACTACTGAAATAACCACTGCCAAATTCCGAGTTCATAATTCAATTTCTTAGTGTTCCTGGATTCATTTGTAAAATGACCTTTAAATGTTAAAAAGAAGTGTCTGAGAAATGCATTCTAGCCCCAGCTGGAGAGCAGCTGTTTCCAGGAATCTAAGTGCTTTTTTTTCCCAATATACAGTATTTAATTCTAATCTATTTCTTGGACGCGTATGGAACAGAAAAATCACTATTCAGAAAAAAGAAACTAAATGCCTGAACAGAGCCAGAGCAGACTGTATAAATCTAGAAAAATACAATCTAAAGAGCACATTAGAAATAATCCATATTTCTATAACCATAAGATGCAGCAAGCCACTTGCCGTACTGTAAACTTGAAAAATAATCGTGAGTCCAAGAAACAGCGTGGCAGTTCATGTTATTATAACAGATTCATAAGGAAAAGGAAACTGCCAATTAAAACACAATAGTCCAAGTGTAAGCGCTTTATTTCTGGAGTAGATTCTGAGTAAATAAGTTGCATTAAAAATGGAACATGCAAATATGCAGTCAGAAATGTAAGGAACAGAGCTGCTGTCTGAATCAAACCTCTCTCTAACAGCAGGGAAGTTGAGAACAGGACTATAAAAGGAAGAGGAAACAGAAAGTAATCACAGATTACTTCTGGTTGGAAGGGACCTCTGCAGACCAAGTCTTGACTCAAAGCAGGTCCAATTAATCAGTATTAAGTAACATTCATTATGCCAGAGAGCATTAAAAGATAGGTTTTGGTTTTAATAAATAGGACTTAGCCTTGCATGCCACATTGTTTTTTATGAAAATCTTACTTTATATCAAAAATTATAATCCAACCGTATACTCATTGAATAGAGCTACTCCTTGGGAGCAAACCAGTAGCCAGCATGCACCAGACCTGATGATACTGTGAGAGCATCCTTGAGGGTCAGGACAGTAATAACGCTATTTCTCCTTTTGAGATCTCACTCTACAAACTAAACTGCAGTTAAGGAAAAACAAACCACAAAAACCAGCGCCTGTTTTTAACTACATCCAAATGTAGAGTTACCAGCTTTTCTTTTGAATGACTGAATCTTACTCTACCAGCCAACCCTTACACATCAGATGCAAAATGCTCTATCCATACTCCAGGTCAGAAAGATTGATTTCTTGCCTACCTGTGATCATGTGTGTGAATGCAACATCACAAGTGACATGATAGCATGTGCAAGTTATAATTAGCCCTTGTAAAAGCCAGCTCTCACTTGCCCTCATATTGTACCACATAGCCTTGAAAAATTCTGCCAAACACAATGTATCACATCGCACATCCATCAGAGTCTGCTAACCTGTCATACAAAGAAAAGGCAGGACCTACCCCATCACATACCAAGCAAGCAAAGAGCCTTTAGTGTGCACTTCCACTACAACCACAGAAGGAATGTCTCCTCACAGACCACTGCCAAATTCATTTGGGACAATCTGGGAGCTATCTGCTGTGCTATTTAAGTCGTGGGTTTTAATCACATCATTTGACTAATTTGGAAGTTACAATTTCTCCTGTTTGAAACTTCCTAAAAATATGGACAAAATCCAAATAGTTCTTACTCCCGTAAACCACCCATTTAAATCAGAAATTATTTTCGTTTGAACACCGAAAGAGCTGCAGGATTTGTTTCTATCTAAATATAGAAACTGGTTTTTTGGAAGAATCAACTGTGTACATTTCCAAATTAAAGCAACAAATTCTGGCTTGCTTCTTTCCCAGCACATTTGATTACTCCTTGGGAGTAACACAGTGCTGGGACCGTGCCATTTGGTAGCTGTGGAAAACCTCTAAATCTGGCACGTATGATGTCCAAGTAAAGGACTGCTTATTATAATAGTTTATCATCCACTGCTTCCTAAAAATCCCAAACTCCAAGTCTTAATAGAACACAATAGCATACAATTTGCATCTTTAGATGAAATACATCAGCATACAACAAATTATTCCAAGCCTTTCCTCAGCTATTATAGAAAATTTCTCTGTGGGCATCTAATCACATTGTATCCATTAGTTTTAAAGAAATGTTTGGGGTTTAATTGTTATATTACAAGTGTTGTTCATGCCGTGCCTTTCTGCATCAGAAACATGCAAGGGACAGTAGCTGCAACCCTTATGTTTTCTAAAAAAAAAGGGGAGGCATTAAAAATAACCCAGGCATTACCTTGAAACTGAAATTCATAATACCTTTTCAATTCACAATACAAGAACAGCATTGTTACTAGCATCCTACTGCAGCCTGGGAAAGATTTGGTTAAATCCTGCTTAATTGGAAGTATGTTATTTTAAAAATACAGTATGTTAATCTGGCTATTAGTATGCCTCCCAGCAGGGTGGAAGCCTTGCTTGCACAAAACATGCCCATAGAAGAACATACATCAGCCTTTCCTGCTCCCCAGAAACAACCAGCAGTAGCGTCAATGTATTTTAACATTATAAGCAGGAAAAGTGTCTTTTTACTGTGCTGAGATAGGACAGAATCCCACCAGACTCCCAGCACTTCCTCCTGGAGTGAGCAGCCAGAGGCTCAGGTGACTGGGCTGCTCCAGGTTTTTGCTTCACACCGCAGATGGCTGGAACTACCAGGGAAGGACAGTACCTGCTCCAAACTACAGGAAGCAGGCTGGCTACCAGTTCAAGTTCTCATCTTGTCAGCAGAGCTGGTTGGCGCTGTCTGGGAAAAACCATGAGGAAATGCACAGCACTTCTGGATCTGCTGCCTGGGATTGAGCAGGGAGCGGTCCTCTCTGCACAGGTCACGCATCAACGCCTGACACCGCCGAGCGCAGCAGCTCCTGAGATGCTAAGGATAATGGTCACAGAAAATGGACTGAAATCAAAAGCATGAACTGGGCATTGAAATGACTTAGATCTTGCAAGATCCCACTAAAGAATATTTCCATAGGGGAAGGCAATGCCTAAATTTAACAGTATCATTTAAACAGCTTCTAACTTTTTTTTTTCCATTGAGTATTAGGCAAACAAGAGTCCAGAACAATATTCTTGAATTACAATTTCTCTTACTAAATTTAGATACATTACGACAGGTTTGTTCATCATTTGTGTTCTGGTAAAGATTACATTAATTTTAGTTTGTGTCCTCTCTCATTATTTTGTGTCATTTAATTTTAGCTCTTTCCTTCAAAATTTACTTTCTAAAGCAATGCTTTAACACCTATGGTCAAAGCAGGAGAACCTCAGGACCCACCAGCCTCTGCCCAGTAAGTACAACTAAGGATGTGTCGGACTTACTGTTCATGTGGAAAACTACGCACGGAGGCATTTCTATCCAGGCCCTCCCCACCACACTTTTCAGATAGCTTCATTTTCTCAATAAATACAGTAAATTTTAAATGTCTTCATGAAGAGCTCCCAGCATAATCTTTATTGACATTATTATTTCTTATACACATTATACTTCTGAATCCTGACATTTATATAAAATATTGCTTGGGAATTTTACGGTCTTTTCCAGGAGATCTTTTTATGAAGGACTGTTAGCACTAAGTACTCTCTGTATCTCACTTAGCTGTGATGTGGTCTGTAGCACCGTAAACCTACCAGACTCCGTTTATTATAGAGATTCAAAGGCTTGAAACTATCACCTCCTATCCAATTCTTCCAGTATACCGTTTGACCTTTCATTGTGAATAACGATTTTGCACAGATACAGGCTAATTTCGTTGGACTGGATTTTGATTTGCAATGATTTGCAATTTCATTTGCAGTATACCCACATTTTTCAGAATAGTTACTGGCTGACTTCTCAGATTTACACCTTTTCGCATCTTCAAAAGAATGCTTCTTGCACAGCTAAATTTCATAATGAAATTCCGTGATTAAATTCTCTCCAACTATGAGTATTAAATTTCTACCTTGTCTGCATATTGCAATATGTTGTATTGAAAACCACTTGACAACTTCAGACTGGGTAATGATCTCAATTTCCTATATGGCATTCATCTTAGTTAACCTCAGAGGGTTATTATACAGCTATATTCTTATTAGCGTGTTGCAGAAGGAGACTGCTCCAGAAGGTAGTAAACTCAGAGTTATAGTATTCAAAACTTTAAAATACCGAGCAGCATTTATTCCATAGAAATTTTGGTGATCTTTCCAAAGCTCAAAAAGCCCCAGGCATGGGTCTAGTAGAAAGCTGGAGAGCAGAAAGCTCCTCCAGGCACGTGACTCTTCCATCTTCAAGGGCCTCACATCACCCCCCCCCTTTCTAAATCTGCCCCGCCATGAGAAGTTACAAATGTGTAAATTGTAGTCTACATCGCAAACAAGGCTGAGCTACCTATGTTGGAAAGAGTTAAGTGGCCTAAACAAACTGCAAGTTAACATAAAATTTCTGTGATGTTTTGTGAGTCAGACTAATAAATGTACATGCATGTGACACAGCCAGCCAGCCCAATGCATTTTCCCAGGTTCTCACTCCCTGTCACCAACACTGGAGATAACAACTATAGCCACCGTGCCACACCTGGAGAAGGCAAGACAGATCAAAATAACATGGACATTTTGGACCCTGCCTTGATCCCAAGACCATCACCTCATCCATGACATGAACCAGCAGGTTACATGGCATCTGATGAAACCAAAGGAGAGCGCTGCCTTGATGTTCACAGCCCTACTAGCACTGGCAACCTGCTACTTCAATCTATAAGGCAAAAGAAAGTCTATGTAACAACACGTCTACTTACTAAAGTTGGGGTACAATTACACCCAATTTACTGTCATGCAAATCTTTGCCATTGGATAGCAAAGTGGCCCAGCTTTATACAGTCCTTGACCACTTGCATTCTGCATAATATTTCCCCTGAAGAGGTTTATATGCCCCTCAGAAGAGGATGTGCAAAGCTGTTGTCAAAGGAACTGGCAGGGTTTTCTACCAGAGCTACATTTACAGTCCATATGAAGAATGGGAACCTGACCAGATGCTGCAATTCCAATTAGGGAACTCGAACCAGCAAAAATAAGAAACTCCAGTAAATGTCATAAACATAGAAAGACAAAATGCTTGAGGAGGTAAACAAGAAGTGGTCACAGTTCAAATACTGCAAGCTGAAGACTAGTCAATGTTCCCATCTTTCACCACAGGCAAATTAGGGTGATTAGAACAACTAAAACGCAGAGAGCTAGCAGGTTTCATAACATCTCTTTTAAAAACGTGGCAGATAGCTTTTTCCTCAGTTAGACCAGCCAGAAGTACAAAAAAACCCTAAACCTACCACACAGCAAAAGCAAATAACCTTCTGAAACCCAGAAAGATGACCAACTCTCAAGAAGTTACTCAGTCTTTTTACTGCATGTGAAAACTGTCAGATTTGCTTTTTTTATTTGCTATCTGAGTGAATCTTCTCTGTAGCTAAAAAGTAAACACTCTGGGTGTTAATTGGAAGCATTGGTGAAAACTAATTAAAATTGCTGTGCTACAATCGTGCTTCAGAAAAGGTTTTTTGTATCAAATCCTAATAAAGATCTGTTTATCTTGTACATGCTTTGTTTAATCCCTTCAGGTAGACAAAGAACATACCAGCCGTATCTTAACAAAGAGAGGAAGCGGCAATTCTCTTCTGATTAAAGGACTTTCTTTACAGTTAAATCTAAAGCCATTAATTAGGGGCCTTGGTACAAGTTATCCCCAGATACATACAATTCTTAAACAAAGGGATGTCACGATAAGCACTGGGAAAGCATATTCCTAGGAAAGAGACTCATGCAACACCACTTTTGGAAAGGTATCGGCATGTGCCAGAAGCCACACAAGTAGGTTGGCTCCAGTTGGGAAATAAGCTGTTGCTACACCTTGTGATCAGCTACCTCAAACACACCTGGCAGGTTCTGAAATACTCCACTGATGTCAATTTTTGCTCCTCGTCTCAAAACAAATCTGTTTTGTGTATTGTTCCAATACCAACCCATGTGACCACTGCTTCCATGTGATCATTCCCTAATGAACTACTCTTCCCTGTCCTTTTGCTCTCATCAAGACTATCCTTCCCTAATGATGTGAAACAGACCTGATATTTGATATATACTAGCACACGCAACACCCTGGCATCAAACGTACATAAAATTGGATTAGCTACGTCTCTTTTTCCTCTCGTCTTCATCTAGATGTAACGTCTATACTCATCAGACAATGCCTTATTTTTCTCCACCCTTCTGCTACTTTGCTTTTGCAACTCATTGATCCCTTTGATTTGATTTACAATGCACTGAACAAAATCAGGAGCAGTACCAGGGCATACCTCTTAAAGGTTCTTCACTATGCTCTTCACTAAAATCCAGTAATTTCTTTCTCTTCATAAACACTTTGTATTTCACTACTACATGACCAATCACCATTAAACCATCTCTATTTGAAAGTGTAAAATATCCACTAGCATAATATTATCAAGTATATGCAATTGAGTTTTACCAGTCAGCAAGTAAAGGCTCTGTCCTGTGAGGACCAGGCACCACAACACGCAAGGACACAGCTACAGTGTGCAGTTCACAGCACACACAGCCACCTGAGCTAGCACTGATGAACTGCTATGTCTGCATACGGAGCGCCGTGCACATGCACTGCCTCCAGGTCTGGGAGCAGTATGACTGATTTACTTGCAAGACTGAGCCTACAGTACAGGAGAGAGAGGAGAGTTTGTAGACATTTAATGTTTAAGGTGGCAATGACAAAGAAATAGTCTTTCCAGTATAAGACGAGAACAGTAACATTTGTAATAGCGGTAGTTCACAGGCAAGTTCACCCTACAGGTTTTGACTGCGTTTCCCTTGGAAGACTGTACTCCAGCCAGACACGTGTTACAGCTCTGGCAGAGAGCTCTGTAATGCCAGAGGAAAGGACCTGGCAGCTACAGTCTTGTGCCTGGAATGCCGAACAAATATTTAGCTATCCTGGACCCAGGCCACGCCGCATACCTTACAGATAAAGGCTGAGACCTCAGATCCACTTCGAATTGTTAAAAGAAGCTCATGCAGAGAGTGGGATGGGCTGCTATGTACAGTATGACATAGCTTTGTGTCTGAGGAAACATGCTGCAGTGCTCTGAATTAGTGGCACTTCCCTTAGATGCCAACCCTACCTGCCCATCTCACACTCCAGCTGCCCAGCCACCGACTGACAGCGCTGGTGCCTGTGGCGGAGCACACCCTTCGGGCTGACATTACTTACCCCGACCCCGAGGCATGGCATAAAACCACCTGAGTTGGTTCACGCACAGCTACTTCAGGTGTCATTTCCTTGACAAGTGCAGCATCACTTTAATTTCTCACAGCAATATGTCATTCTTAACATACTCCTAACCATTCTCTTTGAACCTGTATTTCTAACAACAACACTTTAGTCGTATGATACACTGCTCTGAAGCTCTATCCTTTTAGTTGTTGAAGGGAAGACATTTTTACAAATCCTTAGCATCTGGCCATCAGAAATACTTGTGTGAATTAAGACAAGAAGAGCAGCTTTGGTGAGAACTATCCAGTGTCTGAATGAAGCAAATACAGTCAGTGAGGCTCAGCTGGGCTCATAGAGCAAAAGAGGTTACGCCCACATATAAAAACGCAGTCAAATTGTTCTAACTTTGTATTTCTAGCTTAAATTTCCAGTCACTAAATCTTTTTCACCAGTATTACAAAGATACTACTGCTGTTGGAGATTTTGAAAACCTAACTGGACACGGTATTGGGCAACTTGCTCCAGCTGATCCAGCTTTGAGCAGAGGGCTGGGGCTAGATGATCTTCAGAGGTCCCTTCCTATCTCAGCCATCCTGTGACTCTGTGATAAGAGTTCACATCTGCCTTGGGGAGAATGCATTCATTTCTTTTGATGCACACCCATCTTCTGATAAAATAAACAAGCAGCCATAGAAGAAATGATACCATTGAGCAGATGGTTTGAGAGCAATACAGGAATTGGCATGCGTATGATTTAGCCTTTGAACTTTTCTGTGAGCTAGCAATGTCCAGCCATAATGACATCAAACCCAAGATTTTAATAATAATATATTTTCAATCTCATAGACAAAGTAAAACCTTGCCAAGAAATCAAGTGAACGTTTCTGAAGCTGTAGGGTCAAGGTTTTAGAAACAGATACCTGAAACTTGACTCCTAAGCCTATGTTATGGGACTGAATAGAAGTTTTCTGATTTTCATAGATCTTCACAGAGACTAAACACTACAGCTTTCAGCTGAATGAACAAGTTCACCAGTAGTGAGATAATGGGAGTGTGTGTGTTTCACTAATGTTTATGCAACTCTGCGTATCAGTGACCAAGTAAAATTATAAAACCTTTCCACTTTAAAACTATACATATCAGTTAATAAATACAAGTCACACTGAAGTTATTCCCTGTCACAAGTCTTCCAACAGCAACAGTTTGCTAAACAAATCGAGCTTTTCAATTATTTGTTTGCAGATGGTAAATGAGAAAGCATTAATGCGAAGGAATACGGTGGTCTTACGCACCATGGGCTGTTATGCAAAGAAAGGGCTGTGAACCCTTTTACATATCTTCTCCATATAAAATTCAAATGGATTGCAGAGCCTGACTGTTTGTTCTTTCATATGCAGCAATCTCTGCTTAAAAGCATGTCTCAAAAATTTAGTAGTGTGGACACAGTCAATGTTTACCAACTGTTTTGAATATTACAACATGACAGACACTAAAGATATTTCTAGTTCTGCCTACTGGCAAGCGAACATTCACAGCACTGTTAAGGGCTTTCATCAGAGGATCTATTTTTTCCATATTTGTCTAAGCCTCACAAATTTTGCGGTTAGAAATTATTTACAGTAGAATAAAAATAAATCCACCTAATACAGAGAACTTTCTACTACTGGTTGCAACTTTTCCACCTTCCCTTCAACAGGAAGAAGAGTTCCTGAGATATTTTTATGATGGTCAGAAACTGTAACAAGCTTGTTAGAATATGAAATCCCTGACCTGAAAATCCACATGCTGACTAATGACTTATAAACTGAACCTTAGAGCTCTTCCATTTAAAGACCAAAAATAGTTTGATGAATAGAGAATCAAAGCCTGCAGCGCTGAATGGACTTTGAGAGATCGCCCGGTCCTTCTTCCTGCCCCAACACAGAGGGAACTATGTTTCGATTAATCCTAACAGAAGCTTGTCTCATCTCTTCTTAGGTTTACTCAGCAAATACTGTCCCATACTCTTCATAGATGAATAAAATGAAGCATACAGTAAAGACAAATATATTAACAGTACCCATTAGTTTGTTATCTGGCACAGTTAAAAATCAAAATACCCCAAACCTATGGTGATTAAATCTAGATACTTGCATTTGAAACCATAAAAATAACTGGCTTCACACTAATTACTTCAAAAGCCATGAGCCATAAAACACAACTCTTTCCACAACTCTCCACCGACAAGAATATTTTTCCCTCATAAATCTGAAGACCAAGAGGAACTCTTGAGTAACAAGCCCTTTCGAACATTCATAAATATTAACATATTTCGGAAGGAAAAATCACTGCAGCAACTTTGCTTTTAGGGTTGATATTTCAGGCTCACCCTTCGATGGGGGAAATGTAATGACAGAGAGCAATATCTCCCATCACCAAGCTGGAGGGTCTTTTTTTTGAACAGAAGTTCACTGGGAAATGCAGTATCCTCCCACGAGCAATACTGAACAGTCACAGCAGCAGGCTGTGGGGGGATGATAGCTCTAACAAGCTGGCAAGACGGATAGCTGGCTCTAAACACTACACAGTCATCAGTAACATTTAAAAAACAGCTTTTATACAGAGCAGGGAAAAACCGTCCAAATTTGCTCACGGCCAAATCACTTGAACACAACCAAAAAAAAGCAAAGAACTAGTTTGACAAAAAACACTTTAAATACTAAACTGCAGAAGAAATACATGGAAGGTGTTAAGCTATAAAACTATCAATTTCAATAAAAGGAGAAAAAAATATATTTTAAGACTTAGAAGTTAAACCAGAAAAAAATCAAATACAACAAATCACACCATGAACGTAAGTGATTCAGGGAAAGGTATTTTACAGCCAAAAAAAGTAATCAAAATCTACTAAAATCAGCTGACTAAGAATGAGACTGATCTACCACCTCAGACAAAAAGTCAACAGCTGTTTTGCGATTTGCATTGATTTCCCTTTCAGATAAAAAAAAATTAGGTTATTTCAATTATTCTCTATTATGTTAAAAGGAACAGGGTGACAGGAATCTGTGTCTTGTCTAATAAACATTCCAGGCAGTTGTCACAGCACCTACAGTCCCTTGGAATTTTTTTTTTTCCCACGTGTATACCAAATCTGTGGTAAACTAGCACTGTGTTCAGGGAAGCCAAGACATTGATGCTCTTGTTCATGACTTACAGTATCATATGATGTAAATATTTTCATTGACTGTAATGGCATTAAGGAAGATGGGATCCATTATGAGTCTAGCTGCTAAACAGCACCTTAACCAAGGAGTACCTCGCTGTTTCCATAATATAAATCACACAACTACATCAGGCTTACAATCCATTATAAATAGACACAGTTGGCTGTAAGCAATTAGTTAGGCTTAATGATTAGGGTGACACAGTGTTTAGTCCCTAACGAAGAAAACAGGACAGTTAAAAGGGTTAGATACTTTTCAAAAGGGGACTAAATTTTAAGTGAGATTGTCTTGAGCAGACTTGTTCCCATTTTTGCATCTGTGCCAGGAACAGCACAGTAGCAAATGAGTTTACTGACAGAAATGCCAAATAAACACATTGAGAAGCCTGGAACCTGACTCCAGGGACAGACCTGAGCAAGCAGTATAATTCCTCATTCCTCCTTCAGAGGAACTGTGATTTGGCACGCTTCGGAGAGGCATTTATTTCCTAGGGAGAAAGGAAAGAATACCTGCATGGCCACAACAGCTATCTGTCATCACTCCTCCCTGCCCTGGGACGGCTCACCTATTCCAAGCAGCGTGCGCAGTGCAGATCCATACCCTGGCGCTCCTGGCCCTCCTGCTCTGGAAGCATGTCCTGCATACTCCTGCGCGCTTACTTCACTTACTAGGTAATTTACCCACAGAAACACGTAAATTTTTGTCTCCTGGAGGAGTTGAACAGTTGGAATCAGAATTGTATTAAAGCACATGTTGCAGAACGTTTACAGAGAAATCTGACAATTTTTGCAAAAGAATACCAGACAGAGCACAGGTGGTGCCTCATGCTACCAAAGAAACACAGAACTATTAGGCAGCTATGCAGGTACTCTTGGGATTAATGCACAGTACTTATAGTGGAATTTTTAGAAGTGAAGTGCCAGGCCAAGAATCTGTTCAATACTCCTTTCAAAACTGTATGTTTATTCTATATAATTTGTGTATTTCTCAGCTGTCACTAGTCAAGCCCCTTTTGGGATGCTACTGTGCCCTTGGGCTGAAGCTTATGTCAACAAGGGTTCTGCTGTTAATAGGATAATGCAGGCAGTCTAGCCCTCAATTTCAACAACATCTTATGCAAATTATCCAAAACTCACAAACGATGCCCATCCATTTCTAAAACAATTCCTTAAAAAATAGGGACATATTTATTTTATACTTACTGATGTTTTCATGGGCCTTTTTTAGTCTGGAAACTACTGAACAGATAACTGATTACACAGGTAACTACATGATACAACACAAAAGCAGAGAAAACACTTTTTCCCTAACATAGCCAGTTATATAAATCACAGGAATGTCTACTGTAGTGGTATATATGGCACAGACAGAAGTGCAGTTTTTGCACTGATATGAACCTTTAAAAATTGCCAGAATTAGAAATCCACCTAGTTTAACTGGAGATGGGTAGGTAGGGCAAGGTAAGCCAGCAGCAAATTTGGCTTTGGTAACCAAAGTAACCTGCTGCGATTAAAAGTTTCTGAGTGTGGACTGAAACTTATTTGAAATAAAATCCATCTCCAGCATACAGATTTGCCTACTCAGGCTATATCTGGTATAAGTTAAGTGATCAGTGTTCTGGATTAAATAAATCACGCCCATTACTGCTCTAATAAAAAGAAGAAAGTCAGCCAGAGTAGCAGCATAGCACAGGATAGTCCATCTGGAGAGCTTTGCATTTTTCAAGAAAATACTCTATATGAACTCTAACATATACAACACTGTGCAGCACCATAAAAATTAATGCAATTTATGGAATATATTTTGTCATATATCAGGATTAAGTCTCAGTTCATAAGATCCTGTTTGAGAGATTTAAATCACGCACTGCAGTTTTTCATGTTACTTTGATAACATTGATAATCCAATCCCAGGAAGTCAAATGAACTATTGAACATACAGCTTCTTTTACTGTTCTACTAAATAATTCCTCTACTTTCTTCCTGACCTAAAGTTGATTGAGCTATTGTGCAGTAATCCACAGTTGATTAAACTCAGTTTGATATATTCTGATACAACAGGCATATTTTTCCGGGGCACTTTCCATTATAAGGAAAGCTGATCATACCTTTTTTACCATTTTACTGTAACCAAGTCAGCTCTCTCAGTGTTCCTAGTTTAGCGCCATAAAATGAAGGTTAGTTTAACAGACCATTTTATTAACTTGCCTCCCCTGAGGTTTTTCTTTTTAGCTACTTTAAAAGACCCATGACTTCCTAATTTTTGTGCCTTATTAAAAGAGTGCTAAACCCAACAAATATTGGACACAGCTAACCTGTGCTGAGCATGGAGTCAGAATTACGCATCTCTGAAAGCAACTCAGGCTTAGTTTTGCATTCTTCTTCATGGTAGTCTCTGTAGGGCAGTCCCTCAGACGGGAGCTCCAAGGAGCTGAAACTTCTGATAGGAACTGACAGGATCACAGTTACATCCATTTAGGAAGACAACTCTTTCTTTTAATGATGAACCATTTCTAGTTCAAGGAGGTGGGATATGTGAGCATCTATACTGACCTAACATCACTGAAGGACTGGATTTCATTCATTTTGTGGTAACATTCTCAACTAGTTATATGACTTTATGGATAATATTTTTCTATTTCACAAGAAAGAACCTACATCACACTGTAGAACGCAACCTATTAATGAAAAGGGAATTCCTTAGAGACAGTCAACATCTTTCAAGATCAGACCTTATATTAAAAACAAAACCCAAAAGCTTTGGATGTTCGGTAAAGCCATAGTGCTGACATAAGCAAAGAGCAAAAAAGCTCTTCCTATAGAAAAAAAAAAAAAAAGGAAAAACAAATCCCAGAACTTTTAAAGTAAGGAAATATCCTCTTTTTTCCTCTTCCATTTTTAAGAATAATTTTGAACTGAGAGCTTTCATGTATCTAATCTTGTTCTTTAGATTTGATATCATGCATGCCTAGTTTAATCACAGCATCTTGAGAAAGGCGGAACACCATAAGTTAAAAAGAGCTGTTTGTGATGGAAGCTTGAACACTACAATTACTGTACCATTTTCACCTCAGGGACTACTAATGTACATCTGCAAAACCAACAGAAAATCCAATTCTACAGTGTGTAGTAAAATGGTAATTTTGACTGCCTAAAACTGGATTTACTGATCCACCTTCTGCTGAAGTGCTCATGCCTGCATGACGCCTGAAGCTTTGTAGAGTATTCCAGGCTGTTGTAGGACCATCTAATAGGGAAACACAGAGAACTTCACATGCTCAATGTATTTTCAAGGATATGAACTACCAATATTTCCTGATAGCAAACTCTCTCCAGAGCTCCTACTGGAGCATACAATAATAGAGCCACTTATTCAGATTGCATATGTGAATTCAAAAGAAGAGGGGACTGGTGAGAGTTTAGTCAGTGTTACATAAAACACTGCTACATTTCAGGCTCAAGTTAATATCAGGGAATATGTAAAGTACTGTTATATCACTGTATAACAACTGATCTTTTCAGGATTGTAGGATAAAACTGAAGTACAAATTCTCTTATTTTATCTGACATGTTTCTCTTCCCATGATCTATGTAATCATTCTCCTGGAACACCATCTATGTCCACAAGTGATGATGCTCTTTTTACCAAGCCACTGAGGTTCCCTGTAACTTCATTATTTTCTGCTTTTCTTCTCTTCTGGAAGACATAATTGCTGTAGCAAAGAGACAAGCTAGAAAAAAATTTCAAAAGTCAGGCACTGCTTACTTCAAATAGCTCCAGCAATGTGCAGATCTAGACAAAAAAAAAGGGGGGGGGGGCAGAGAGAAATAAACTTGACAGTGTTTTTCTTGCCCTTACATAGTCTTTGGGCTCCCCAGGAGAAGGAAATTCTGGACAAGGCTTTGTTTCTCAGTCGTAAAATCTCCCTTTCTTTTACACAGCCTACTTTTTTTCTTGTCTACACTATAGCTAAACCATTCCCCTCTGATACGAAAGCATGTTGCATAGCTTCTGCCTACGGCCTCTCCCAATCTCCCCAGTTTGCCAAAACAGCAGCTATGAATTCCTAACATCTCTGCTCAATTTCTGGTGAAAAGCTTTCCTAAAATCTCTTTTCTAATACTGGACTAAATGGTTTAGATTTGTTCCTAGCTGAATGGGAACCTTCATCATCTAGCAGTTCTCCAGCTTCCCATATCTTGGAGACAGTGTTCCCAGAGACGACAATTTGATGGTCTCAGCAAGAAGCCATCTTGATCACAAAGCATTCCAGAGACCTTCTATACAATTCTGTGCAGTTTTCTCTCACATCAGCGCTAGTCTCAGCACATAAGATCCTGAGTGTGAGACATAAATCATGCACACAGTCACACAACTTTTGCCAGTGTATTGCTTAAGCTTTATCTATTTGTATGTGTGGGAAATGGTTAAAGAGAAGAAAGGTTCCTTTGGAAACTGAGAGGTATCTGATGAGAGAACACAAAACCAGAGCCAGTGCTACACAGTTTCACTTGCAGGTTCAAAACTGATTGTCGAAGGCACAAAGAAGTTTCAAGCGCACAAATACCACTAAAAAGTAAACTTAGACATTTCATATAAGAGGTAGGCTACAGGGAAATGTTTTAAACTTGTTTCTCATACAGTAATAATAATACTACAAGGCAGGGAGACATGGTTGTTTGACACTGAGATGTTAAGTACATTTTTCAGGTACTGACAATGCACTTGTTCATGGTAATAAAAAATGGAAATCATTGTTTATTTGCTGGCACAGAAGTTGTCAACTTGTTTATTTGCTGGTAAATGAGTTGTCAACTTGTTTTCCATTTTTGAAGACCTTGTTTTTCTCTTTACACTTTGTGCACATAAGCAAGGATTGAGATTAGAGGCAATAGGTCAGTAGGAATAGTCATTCCATAGCATGTAAAACTGATAGACAATGTATTTAACCATAGAAATATCTTTAAAATTCCTAAAACTTCACCATACTTCGATGATGTATATGGTATTTTTTTCACATTCATAAAGCATTAATGCTGTGTGCATCTCATTTCCTTGTGTTTTTTATTTTATTTTATTTTACTTTATTTTTCCAATTATTTCTACTGTATGCAAATCTGCTGGTATTTGTACTGCTTGAAAAGACTGCCTCAAATAGAAGATGGCAGCTTTTGAAACATTAAACAATGATTAGACAGGCATTGGGCCAAAGGAGTGTGTCAGGAGCAAAGGAACAATACAGCAGCCGACAGTAAGCTATCTTGAGAGAACTGAGAGCGCTTAGCAATCCCATCAAGATTTTCTCTGCTGCCAAACGAAAACAACGATTCATGCTGCCATATTATTTAGCATTCATCGTGATTCTAAATCATTTATTGGAGAGTTTACACTGCAGTGCAGACAAACCCTGTTAATTTTAATGAAAGGCAAATTGTCCTTAAGTTGGCATCAAAAACCATGAGAAAGCTTTGGAGCATGTACCATTCCTCTCAGATTAAATTTGAGGGGAAAATAATATTTTAAAAAAATAAATCATCTGTTTATTCACAAATTCCACTGCAAAATGCCATAGAGGTGTGGCAGGAGGCTACCGGGAATACAGCTCCATACAAGTCCGCCAGTCAGAAGCCTCTGTCAGACTGTCAAGACAGCAAGATTTGCCATGTCCTCTATGAAGCAGGTTGCAGAATTTACTCAAAAAACTAACAGGCTTCTAGACATTTGTGAAGACCATAAAGAACATGAAGGGTGAGTTTTTAGTATACAACCTGTATCTCCTTCCATATGGACTCTCATCTCTATTTCTCTCTATCCAGACTCACAAAACAGACTTCCAGTAATTGGAGTCAACAAGGACTCTTGTTACGGAGGCCCAATAAAAACAAAACATCTTTTCCAAATAAACTGTGTGAGGAAAAACAAGCAGAAATTTTCACTCTCTCACAGCCTAACCTTTAAGTCTTCATTTTCCCCATGTTAGTTCTATCATTGTAAATGGAAATTTTAGCTTTTATGTCCAGTTTCATCACAGTTTCCAAAAAGTTTTAAATAGAACTTCCCCAAAGCTTTCCAGGCTGCTGCTTAAAAACATACTAGTTACTTTTCCAGTGCAAAAGGAAAGAACACCATTTCACTAACAGCCCCACAAATAACTAACAGTGAATGACTGAAGTCAAGTAATTTAAAATGTGATCATCCAATATACTTGGAGAACACTTTAAAAAAATAAATGCCAAGCATATCTACAGAAAAAGTATGCCAAAAGAAAAGTCAACATGAATTGATTTTTTTTATTCACAACAAGAATTCCAATATTCTTTGATAAAAGGTTCTGTACTTGAACTTTAGACTTACAGTAGGTTCTGCAATGTCTTTGAAACATCTAGCAATGCCTATACATGTGCCTTTGGTATGCCTATTGGGTGAACATAGAATAGCCTGTAATTTATTAATATATTTTTGCTAACTGATTTTTATTGTTTGCTGATACACTCAAATACCCTTAAATACTTCCTTAGGCAAATCTCTTATCATGTCTTGGACACTTCAGCATGTTAAGAATTTTCAGGTTCTATCACAAAGAAGTTGTTAAAAAGTGTTCTGGTGCCATATATATATATACGTACACACACACATACATATATGCACAAACACCTTCCGATATCGCACTGAAGAAGTGTTTGAAATTATCAGCTTTGGCAGGAAGTTTTACCACCAGCTTAAGTCAAGAAATCAGCATTAAATTTATGAAAAATTATCTTTTTATTCATTTTTCTTTTTAAGAAAAGTATGCTTGGGTTAGGAAGAAAAGGTAAGTTTTAATAAAGTTCATTTAAAAGGCAATTTGTATTTCTTACTTTATACAGGACACAATCTTTTAACTCACTTGCCTAATGCTACAGAGTATTTTCCCCATCCCCTGTGAAACTCTCACAATTGTAAGTACCAGAACATCTCAAATACAAATTCTACT
Source organism: Rissa tridactyla (assembly GCF_028500815.1). NCBI lineage: Eukaryota > Metazoa > Chordata > Aves > Charadriiformes > Laridae > Rissa > Rissa tridactyla. The sequence continues at coordinate 11,995,342 of NC_071469.1, read as the reverse complement.
GGATGCAAGGAGATCTCTGGATACTTTACAGGAAAAGATGTCAAAAGGAAATAATCTGATCAAACCAGAGTTACCTTACTGACATCAACAAATACCAGCACTTCTCTCACAAGATCTACACGACAGTCACTGCACCGGATCTATACTTATGCCTGCTACTTAGATTTAGTGAGATGTGTTTGAGAATGTTATCAATGGAAAATGTTCAAGCATTCCTGAAGGCGAAACAATCCCACAAATGTGAGAGAGGGGAAAAAAAGCAAACAAACAAAAAAGTTTTTCCAATCGAACAATTTCTCAGAGATCTCTAGTAATTAATTTTAAGGCTAAAATCACAGTGACAGTACTGAGAAGCAGACCAAGGCGGCATTTATTCGCTGTCATTCCCACAGTCAGGGTGCCACCAGCCCGTAGCACTTCCAGTGTGCATGGGTTGAATACCTCATTGCTACCAGAAGAGCTTAAAACTAACCTGTTCTTGCTGAATTTGACTACAGCCTCCAACACTGTGGGCCACATATGTTTTCTGACTCACACCTGACACAGGTGATGGTATGTCCTCTATGTTGCCCCAAATTGTTCTTGTAAAAGAATCCAAAATGCCAACATGCAGCTATTTATCATCACCTACAAACTTCAGCTGTACTGTCTGCATTGTGCTTTGATATGATCAGTAACCTGAGAGCACATTTGACCGTGCTCAAACTAAGGATTGTGTCATTAGGGCACATCAGAACAGACGCAGGGATGAAGAACAAGAAAATACTGACTGTGCTCTGCACCACCTGACATATATAGGGTACACTGCATAACTGAAATAAATACATAGATTGGTATACTGGGATTCAAGCAAAACCAAAACCGTCATGAAAAACTGCCAGTATAGCTTTCAGTTTCATTTGCTATATGAAAAAAAGAGAAGATATAAGAAAACTGTAAAACTGCAGCTGAAATCATCCCTGGATTTTGTCTGCTAGCTCCGGTTTTTCAGCATTTCCAATATTGTAGTTCAGATACTCCACTTTACTGCCCTCCATTAGGATTAAACATGGCTCGTAGATACCGCTGAGATGACACTTAAATTAGTTCCTCCCACGCTGAAATCAGATACATTGTTATTCCAATCCTAAAGCTTAGTTTAATGACAATGGGCTTGTCTTTTTAGAAAAATACAAAAAAAAAGGCATTATCTGGTGATAAGGTTTGGAATTGCATAAAATAACTTTTTCTCTATTCTGCTGCCTCCATTAAACTGCCAGTATGGAAAATGCTGGGTTTAGATGCAGGTGCTCTGTCCTATCGGACCTGCTATACTGATTCTGACATAGAAAAAGGTATTTTGTTAGACTGTAACACTGCAAGCATATTAGGACTGAATGAGCTAAATTACCTTGCAGATGGAATAAAAGATGACCATATATTAACTTGCAACAACCGCTGGCTAGGGAAGATTCATTTCATAGTATTATATCAACATTTGAATAAAAAACTCTGATGTCAGGGGACTGCAATAAAAGCTCTGCTGCCCGCTGATGACCCCGATGTGGACACAGGTTACGCTATCAGCTTGCACGCACATTGAAATTTTGCTTTTCCAACCATACAAACAGACTGAACTATACTACACTGCAGGTGAGTAAAATAACTGGTTCTTTTGAAAGGGCACTTTGTCACTGCAAACACCAACTGAGCACAGGCTTCCACAGAGGACAATGGTCTAACAGAGGTGGGAGTTCTCTGGGATGCACCAGAAGAGCCACACTTAGGTGCAGCGGTCCTGCAGCCCCACCTCACTCTCATAGCGCCGGAGCTTCCTAACCCTCCAGAAAATGAAGGCAAGGACCTTCCACATCAGTTATAAAGAATGGGGAACATGACATTTCCCATCATAAAACTAAGCAAACTGCATGCTGGTTATCCAACAACTTTCATACAACTATAATTACAATGCTACAAAACCCAGAGTCTTGCCTCCAGTGAGGCACCTACCCCCACGTGTGCCTGAACACAAGTCAACATTTGACTCTGAGACAGCATGGAGTTCAGAAATGGGAGAATTAGAAACACTGATCTAAAAGAATACAACGTAATTGTTTTTAAATGAAAGCAAAAGAAAATGGAAAAACATGTCTGAAAAGGAGGTGTCAGAGAGAAAAAGGAGAAAAATGGAAGAATGATAAAAATGTGCCGCAAGGGAAGGAGCAGAATACTCTGGGGGGAGGAGGAAAGGAGGGGAGTAGGAAAGGGGGTAGGAAAGGAGGGAGGGAAGGATGGGTCAGGCAGGAGTTTAATTAATGTGGCTAAAGGCAAGGGGGAGCTCAATGATGAGATGAGAAAAATGGAGGCGTGCAGTTTATGAGAAAGAGTAGCAAATACTGGGGTGGAGGAGACAGGGAGAAGATAAGATGAGTGCCTACCCTGGAATTTGAAAACATGGACAATGGAGACCCTGACTGAAGGACACAAGCTCGTTTAAAGAAGGACGAGGTGTACGGAATGGACGTGAGGAAGTAAATGTCCCAAAAGAGCAGACTGCCAGGGTGGAATGAGGAAAGGGAAAGCAGACGAAGAGAATAAAGACCAAGGATATAGACCACCCCGGGCGAAAAAAAGAAGGAATGAACACAGGAGGTGAAAAAGGTATGAAGAGTGATGAATCAAAGCAAAAGAGGGGCAAGAATAGTTGGAACAGACAGCCGCCTTCATCAGCAGCATCCCTCTCTCTTCTGCTCTGTTGCTCACTTCCTTTTGATATCCTACTCCACAGCCTCTTCCCTCTAAAGCACGGATCAAATACAGTGTCACAAGGACTGACAAGTATGAGGAGAGAACGGTCTGCAGCCACTCTAGGGCACCATCTTCAGGATCTACTGTCCTTATAAAATTCTCACAGTTCCTTTACATTATAGCGGTTCTTGATTTTTTCCACAAGAGTTTTGAACTGCATGGCCAGTCATCGATGGAACATGAAGCAAAGCATCCACATACTCCACTCTCTCACACCTCAGAATAAGAACAACATTCCTCATTCTGCTAACTTCTGTTGACTGCTGAAACAGATGGCCAGCGGACTATGTTTTGCTTCTGGTTATTTTCTTCTTACATATTTTCAGATGCACCCACAGTAGCTGGCACACACGCCAAGACACATCTCATTGCAGCCCTAGCACCAGCACAGAACATGTAGCAGTAAACATATGCTCAAAGAATTGTCTTCATTTATTCAAGTTTCAGTGCTAAAGGTTACTATGCAAGTAAAACGCATAGTTTGTAACAACAGCTAATGTTGTTCTCAAATCTACAACACAGACAGATCTCCTGGTCTATAGATGAAATAAATGCTTTTTAGCATCTGATTCCTAACTAGCATTACACAGCCCTCTTTCATGTAAATCCCTGCCGACGCTACTGAAAGTTTGCTTCTGTAAAGACTGTGCAATAATAAGGATTTCAGCATCAAGACCTTTAACTAATGGGAGGAACGAATGCAGGCAGAAAAAGCAAAGCCTTCACAATGCATAAACCATGGCCCAAAAGTGAATGCAGTTTTGAAAATAGTTTGTCTTTTTCCTTGTTTTTAAATGTTTTTATTTGCATTTTAATTTTGCTGACATTGAGGTAAGAGCAGAACAAGAAGCCAAACAGAAGAACAGCAAATCCTAAAGTTTTTCCTAGGAGATTGTTACTAACAGGTTTTTAAAATCGAAATTCATAGTTGTCAGGTCCATAAGTAAGTCATCTTCACATATTGCTGTAATATGAAATCTAGCATGCATTTGGACAGTAATTTTTAGGTTTATTCATCACTGCTTTTGTCAAGAAAAAAAATAAAAAAAAAAATCAGACAATGTTCTATTCCCACTATCTCTCAAAAATAACCACAGAGGAAATATACCTTTCTAATGACAAGGTCTGGACGCTGTTTGAAAAGCTTCTTTTTATTCAGTGTTTTGAGGACAACGTTGCAAATCTCTCAAAGGTGATTCAGTCACATCTGACCCACTTTCTACCACTCTGCTAATTCTCTTCCACACTGCAAGTCGTAAAATTAGCATCCTGTGATATCCAGCATTATTACTGCAATTCAACAGCTGCATTCATGGAAATCTCAGGACAAAATGAGAATCGTTAAACTGAACATGTTAGAATATTTCATTCACGAGTAATGATTCAAAGAAAAAGGAAGAAACCTCATGAAATTTGAGCCTCTTTTGCAACATTTATTACTAACTTTAACATGAAGAAATGTCATAGAGGATGGTAATTATTGCTATAATATAAATTTTTGTAAGGCATACTCTGGACACATTAATTAGCGATGGTTTTTGTCAGAGTTAGGTTGATGGTTGGACTAGATGATCTGAAAGGTCCCTTCCAACCGAGGCAATTCTATGGTTCTACGCTTACTGCCTCCCCATGACACTGAACGCAGCATGGCTCACAATGAGGTTTTTAGAGAGATTTCAAATCATCTTGAAGTATCTCCAAGAGGTGCTTCATAATCCAGTGGGACTCAATACCAGAAAGAAGACTCAAAAGCAAAGACAGGACTCCAGTGGCACAGAAGGTCACCACCCTCTGCCCAGAAGGCAGGATGCAACAAGCCAGAGAGTGAATGAAACACTATTTCAACCAGGCAAGGCTTTTTCTAAATACATTTCTGACGTGTAATTAACTATCAGCAGATGTGGGCATCGTCACATAGAAGTTTTTTTAAAGCCTCTTCTCTGCAAATCCCTCTCCTCAATTGCATTAAGTCAGTTGGAAAACTCTGCTTCTGAAGGCAAAAATGAGTAAATTATTTTATTGCCAAGTTATAAACTAATGAGTGTACTATCTCTGAAAAGCAAACAGTGTTCCTGAGGAGAACGGGAAACATTTTCATCTGACAGACAGCACTTAAAACTACAGTAAAACAGCTGAAAACAGTACAGTTCCTCTATTTCACGCCGATGTCACTGAGACCCAAATGAGGTCCAAGTGAACAACACTGATATTCGGTTTGTTTTTTCTAGTAAATCTTTTGTTATTATACAGCACACATGCAGTCACTGAAATGCACTTTTTTAAACCTTCAATTAAATATGAAACATTTAAGGGTTATGCTTATCAGAATTCCACCAGAGAAGACGGTATGGTGAAATGCGCACATTAAGCCATGGAAAGGATCAAAACTTTGTGACCTGCAAAATCTATTTTCTGTTTTTAAATGGCAAGCATTGGCATTTTCACATTTTTCTAACTCGAAATATTTATTTTTAAAAGGGAAATTCACAAAGAGATTAATTGGATTCTCCTGAAACATAATTGGGAACTTGAAAAACTGCACTGAGGTTTAGAGAAAGTCATAGATAATTTCCTTGACATACCCTGAAGGGCACAAAATAAAATACTATAGCTTATATTGTTCAAGACAAACGTACAGACTTCGGCCATACACTTGAATATATCGTTTCTTAAATCAGCCTTCTGGAATGTTAAATTTAAATTTAATTTTAAAAAGCAACTAGTTGTTCTACTGTTCTTTTTTGAGACGGAGATCTACTGAAATTAGGGGTGAATTCAGATGTTCATTACTAGAGTCAGAATTTGTCCCACAGCAGTTTACTGTAATTTGCTTTGTTTGTCCCCAGTTTACTGTAATTTGCTTCCCCTCAGAAGCAGGAAATTTTGGTGCCCTCCTCTAGTGCCACTCATCATACCTGCTTTTATTCTAAACCACTATGCTATGTGAATCAACCAAATAGCACAAGAGACTCCAAATAAAACCCATGTTCATTTGCAGTCTGTCTGATCTCTGTTCTCACTTTTTCTTTCTAGTCACTTCCCATAGTGTGATGCTTCTTGCCTGTGAAATCCACGGCTGTGGCATCACAGAAAAAAAAAAAATCTTATATCAAGTTATAAAAGTTGCCATCCCCGGCGAAAGCCTGAGAGTAAACGTACCGCTTATAATTAGGATTCTGACAGGTCTCTGTGAGAAGCAGAGCCTGGAGCCGGATGCAAGCACAAAGCAAGCCTTTCCCCCTCAGGTAGCATTACAGGGAAACCCAGAGTAACCCACTTACCTTACAAGCAGCAACACTCGCAAGCTGAAGAGCTACTAACAAAAACACAGAATGACACTAAACATAAAGGATTAGTTTCAGCAATGCTAGAAGGGAGAAAAAAATTGAATATAGAATATTGTAAAAGCAAAAGTAAATTGTAAAATAAATATTTCAAGATTTAAACTAATAATAGAAAAGCCCATAAATCATCTTTACAATCGCTCCCTTTCCTACCAAACATCCATCCTCTCCAAATGGATGCCTATTACCGGGTCTTCAGCATACATTATGGGATAAAGAGGACGGTAAGAATCTAATTTACTACTGCAGGGAAGACATGCCAGCGAAAGGGTTAGAAGAGCAGCAGAAAATCCTGGGGAGAGCTGAATTTTTCTAGGAGACTAAGTATCACTTTGCACAGTGTGATTTTGTAGAGAATGACATGAAACACCAAGCGAGGAAAGCCAAACCAAAGGTTACCTTCCTCTCAATTTCTGTCTTCTGTTTGGGGCCAGGATCCTAAGGATTTAATGCACTGGAGAGTAAGAAAGGCAAACCTGAATAAAAGGCACAGCCAACTATAAAAATATGATACTGCACAGTACCAATACTAATACTAACACAAAATGTGTCTGAACAGGTCTTCCTGAAAGATGACGTGGTTCCTGTGATATCTTATATATTTCAGGTAAGAAATACTGAAAAAGAATAATTTTGACAAGCCCACAGAGCACAGTGCAAAGTGTATTTGTTAGTGAGCTCGTAGCAGTGATGACAGGCTCTCAGAAACACTGATATTTCTGATATTGCTCCGCAATGTGCCCACTGGAATAACTGCCTGTGAATTATAGAAAAATCAGACTCAAACTCTAGAAACCTCTTTTTTCAACCAGTTTATTTTTCTTCTTTTATAGCTGCCTTGTGGCCAGTTCCTCTGTGTCCAGAGGCCTCATGCCCTGCAGCACCAACAGCCATTCAGATTCACTGAGCTCCTGGCATCACATTAACTGTACCTGTCTGAAAGATGCAGGAATGAATTTCTACAAACACATTCCAGAGTCCAAGTGCACCAAAGTTACATTCCAATTTTTTTTCCTATCAAACTGCTATGTATTGCATGAGGGAGTGCACAAAAATTAACGGCAGCAAGAGTTCACCAGTAAAACCATGTCAAGTGACTGAACTACTTGCTGAAGCAAATTAAAAGTCTACCTCCGTTCACAGGATGTTTCTGAATCACATATATACGTGTGTGTATGTGTGTGCAAGCATCTTGGTTTTGGTTTGGTTTTTTTGTTTGTTTTTTAAGTTGCTCATAGTTTACTGTTTCAGGTGATTCTTCATTTACTTCACTGCATTGCTACATCATAAAATGTGCCATAAATTAAGAATAACAACTCATAAATCTTGCATACCAATTTACCCACACTATTCCATGAGCAGGCGTTTCAAGAAAAGCTTGGTCAGCCCTGGGTAACTCTAACCATAGTAGTATTCACCAGGACTGGAATTAGATTTGACATAAGCCTACATCAAGTTGTTGGGGTTTGTGTGTACTCGAAAGAATCAGGATTTTACTTTTTCCTTCATTGACAGTCAGCAGAAGACGAGATGTTGAAGTGCACAGCCTAGGGTGGGGAACTTACTTGTTTACAAAGAAGTTTCTTTTCTGTACAAATCTTAGACACATTTACGATCAGCAGTGAGTCACAGGATCTAGCTACAGGGATCACGTAACAGCTGCAATGATAGCAAGGATAAGGGAAGCCCTTTTTTCCGCTCTTTCCTTCAACAGGATCAATTCAGATTCGCCCTGTATTTTAGGAGTTCAGAATGAAATCACCAGCACAGCAAAATTTTTCTTTAAGTTCAGAATCCTGTGCTTATTAAAATTTCATCCCTAAAGTTGACAGAGAATAAGACTTGTAAATAATGTCCAGCATGGCCTCAGTGACAAACACCTAGGGCAAGCACTGAGCAACCAGACATGAGCAGTCCAGTCCTTCAGATCATGGAGAGCAAAATCTGAGTACAGACAGTAGAAAAGCAGCAAGGAGGGGAGAGGAGGTGAGGTGAGGGGAGGGCAGGGGAGGTGAAAATCTAAAGAAGATGTCTACGAAATACAGAAAGATGTTTTATACAAGAGCACAGAAGGCATATAATCTTGAAAGCGCTCTAAAGTATTAAAACTTCTTGGGTCTTTAATCTATTGTTACACTCAAAATTCTGCTTAACAGACACCTTAAGCATATAGAAACAGCATCCTATCTTTGTACGTGCTCCTTTTAACATGCCCCATTTGTGCATATTTGAAGACAGCCCAGCAAGACTGTGGGATGAAGAATGGAGAAAATACACCAACAACCTTTGAAATGCCATTGGGATGAGGAGGAGCCAGTATTTAAGGATTCTCATGTATGACCCAAACTCTAGGGAAAAAATAGAAAAAAAAAAAGGAAAAAAAAAAAAGAAGAACCAAAACCTCTTACCATTATTACTGTTATCATCAACTAAAATAATCTCTTTGAGCAGGTGAGCAGGAGTCCGGTCAATGGCTGAATGAATGGAGCGCAGAATCACCGAGAGAGCTTCATTAACAAATATGAATACAATGCTGACCTCAGGAAGTCTGTCAGGAAATGTAAGGTTTCTGCACCTGAAGGAAAAGGTAAAAAAAAAAAAAAAGATGTAAACAGTTAGAAGTCACACAAACTGTTTCAGAGAAATCTATGCACAGCCATAAGAATGATAAGAGAGCTTTTGTAGGCATGGATCAGAACGTTCCCACACCTGTTCAGAGCACATACAGGCAAGAACCAGATGAATTTCTACCTAAAAAAAGGAATCCCTGAAAACGGTATCCTGAATCTGCCTGTGCAACCAAGGCCTAGAGTGAGCTCGCTTTTCCATCCAAGGCCCAAACCACTGAAAATTAGTTTTCAAACCAAATGTAAACGCTTGTTTAAATCCAGCTTCCAACAGCAATTGTTCACAATGTCTTTCCGGACAGTGCAGACAGGAATACACAGAGTTAGTCCCTTACTGTAAAAAGCACCTTCTTAATAGCCACGTTAATCATTTTTGCTACAGAATCTACCACCTACCTCAGTCAAAATCACGGCCTTCTTTCTCAACTCAATAGTGAAAGATCCAGCTCCAAAGAACATCCTGCTACAAAAGCTCAGACAGACAGTGTAGCCAGAAAAACAAGTAAAAAGATGGAAAACTTATCTGTAAGCTCAGTCAACAGGTTTAATCAGAATGAGGAATACTCTTGTAACCTGATGGATTTTTCTGTGCTTTTTAAAATGTATATATTTTAGCCACATTCCAATTTGCTTATTCAAACAGCCGTATGGGAGTGCCACCCACGACTTCAAAGTTCCTTAATATTTATTTTATTGGGGTTTTTTCCCTCCTTGTTTAAAAAAGGATTCAAACTTTGTAATTTTATGAAGAATAGAAAGCCCTTTTCCCAATTTCTATCTTTTAAACTGTCAGGAAAATATTTGCTTTTTATAATAAAGCCACAAGTTAATTAAGTAACGCTAACCATTTTTCTCTGAAACTTTTAGTATTTTAATGCAATGTTTCTAAACAACAGTTAATTCCACCTTTTTCTCAGATCTGAGACTATTTACTAAAATGAAATTAGGCCACAGGCTGACCCAGGCATCATTTCCAGACAGGCTCTGTGGATGGAAATGGTTGATGCTAACGCTCTTCTCTGCCTCCTGACAAGACTGAAGTGGCTATCTTCTCTCAAGACGCCTAGATTTGCTACATCCAGGAACTCCTTAAAGCTATGGAAAGCATTACTAACAGCCGATGTTGAGCATACAGAAAGCATGGATGGAGTCAGGATTTTTAAATCATGCTTGAATGTGACTCCTTAACTAAATTTGTTTGAAGAGAAAGCATAGCAGTTTTTTTGTTTTTTTTAATATTGAAAATTCATCTGGTCAACCAATTTTCTCAATTCGGTGATTAGTTTGAAATTGATGGAAATCACATTAAAGAAGTTATTTAATATTTTAGGTACTTTTCTCTCTGTTACTATGTGACAGAATTATATAGACACGTAAAACAGAAAGTAGTCTTGAAAAAGTAACAACAGTTTTAGTCTTAAATAAGATGGTCCATTCATCTTTCAGAAACGAATGAACCTGTTCAAAGAGATCCACAGCTTTTTGTTCCACAGCAGCAATACAAGAGAGAAACAATTAAAATGGTGTTTGGATTTACCGATTCCCACTTGTAGCTTGATCTTTTGGCAGCATAACAAATCAACACTTACTTTCCAAAACCAGTTTATATTTCTACTGGTGTGTTAGTTCCCTATTTTCAGGGGTAAGACAGCTTGAGCTTTAAGCATCAGACTGAAAAGTTTTTCTTGAAGCTTTCAGGAGAGCTGAAAGCATGTAACTTTTTTTTAATTTTTTTTTTTTTTTTTTTTTGAGTACCACTGGCCAGCAGATCAAATACAACAACCGCTTCTGGAAGTGTCATTGTGTCATTTATAATCAATGGCACCCCCATCCCCCTATCCTTTTTTTTTTTTTTTAACTGAATGCCAATTCATTAAAGATGACTTGTAATAAAATTTCACTACTTTGAAAATCAGATTCTCAAGAAAGCTTACATTTGGACATCTTCTATAACCGGCCTTTAAAAGCAGGTGCAGTCATGATTCTTAGTGGCTTCAGGAGTTTTTCTGGCAATCAAGATTTTCTAACAAGTACTTATCAATAGATTCATGAAGGAAATCTAAATAAAAATCTACATATTGCATCTTTCAGCAGAGTGATATGCAACCCGTAAAGTACACAGCTGCTCAGAAGCACACATACAAAACAGGAAAGGAGACGCTGCCTCCACGAAGCGCTGTGGGCCCTCTGAATGAATCAGAGCCAAAGTACGTTCCTACAGATAGGAACTTGAGTGTTCTTTATTGAAAATAAGACACCATATCAAGAGGCAGAAGGAGCTGCCTTTTCTTCCAGAAGACAACAAGTGCAAGGCAGCACTGTTTTTCTCTTTTTAGCCACTAGTTCAGGAGTTAAAACCTTCAAGCACGACAGAAGAAGTGTGAGTTCAATCTTCTCTTATCTCCCCAGAGAGCTATCTAACTACGTGCCAGCTTGGTGTGATTATGTTCAGCCCCCCTTTTCAGAGGCATTCCACTATCTGTGGAACAATTAAACGTACATTAAGTTGGAGTGATACCAAGAAGACTCTAGTCTTGTGTTTAGGGCAAATTCCCTGGAGGAAGGACCTGGCTTGCAGTACCCGTTCCAATGGATGTTCATGCATTTTAAACACTGGACTTCACTCATTATGGCTATGTCCAACCTTCCAGATTATAATGCCACAGTAACTCCTGTGATCACTTTTTTCTTTCGTTTGCAAGCTAATATTTATTGTTTTCATTTAAGAAGAGCTGCTTTGGCTGAAGGAATAAAGGCATTTCACAGAGTCTGCAAATCAAGTGTCAGGGCACTTCATTGGGAAGCAATACAGAATCACAGAATGGTTGAGGTTGGAACGGGCATCTGGAGGTCAACCTGTCCAACCCCTTGCTCAAGCAGTGTCACCTAGAGCCGGCTGCCCAGGACCTTATCCAGACAGCTTTTGGGTACCTCCAAGGATGGAGACTCTAAAACCTTCCTGGACAATCTGTGACAGTGCTCAGTCACCTTCACAGTAAAAGAGTGTTTCAGTTTGTGCCCATTGCCTCTGGTCCTGTCACTGGACACCAGTGAAAAGAGCCTGGCTCCATCCTCTTTACAGTCCCCCTTCAGACATTTATATACATTGATGACATCCCCGCTGAGCTTCCCCTTCTCTAGGCTAAACAGTCCCAACTCTATATACACACATAAGGTTTCAGATCTTCTTACGGAGAAAAGATAGCTCTCCACACCTGCCTCCTGTACCCTAGAGTGAGTATTTTAACCTCTGAAATCATACATTAAAGAAAGCTCACCTTCTGTGACGAACAGTCTCTTAGAGCACTGCTTAAAAACACTGCCTTGATGACTGACTAGGTGGAGCAGGCACAAATTGACTTGGGGCTCAGCACTGTCAAATCTGAGGTGAATCTTTGGCAAATGTGAATTTTAGGTGCCATGAGGGTGAAGTGCCATCTGAAAATAGGATTTTCAAGGTGTATATTTCAGGCTCAAAGTGTCTGGGAGGCCCCTGTACTTATGATCATACTAAAATTTTTAAATACCAACCCTCACAGTTTTCCAAAAGATGCTAAGACCATTACAGATCCAGCTCCTTGGAGAATATACCCTATTCATGGCACAGTGTGTGTGGCGTGTGCATGCCATTCTGCATTGACAAAGAAAATTCCATATATAATCTGGATACTATTATTTTGTGGATGTCAATTTATATGCAAGTTAGATGTACAAATTTGCATGGGCATAATGAGAGATTTTTAACAAAATTATAGTCTCCTATTCATCTTTATAAAGCTAGCTCAATTCTGTTTCATGTAATAACTGAAATTTTATCCAAGTTTTGAAAACTGTGCTTCAAACAGACTATGAAGCAGTTAACAGGCTTAAATATAATTAAATAATTTTCAGTATTAGCCTGTAAAGAACCTACAAAACCTGTTACTTAGTGATTCACTTGTAGCCAAAATGCATAGAGATATAAAATGGTCCAGAAAACAAGGCTACAGCCAATCTATCTTTTAGCTGTCTAGCTTAGGCACAGTAATACCTGTTATCCTCAGCCATACCAATGTACCAAGAAGATAAAAATGAAACTCTAGGAAAAATGATAAGATATGTCACCTATCAGATAGAAAAAAAACAACACAATGATTTTGGAAAACATTTTAAATGGCAATGAAAATACACTGAAAATAGTTCAGGGAAGTTGCTTCCTTAAAAACTAGTTTTTTTCTCCTCTGTCACTTAAGCTAAGGTTGAGATATATGTAAAATATACTTTTGCAAGAAATTAGCGACAAACTACTTTCCAAAAATGTTGATGACAAAACCAGCCCCACAAAACACTGCTTTCCTATCATAAATCCATGCATAAACTGAAACGTTCAAACAAAATTTCTGCTTCTGACATGTTTTTGATCCATTTCAAGGAAACTATTTGTATTGTTTTTCCTACCTGCATTCATTTAAATCTTTTCAAATCAGATCACGCTGGAGAAGATTTTCCATTGCCTGACACCTTGTGCAAGACAAGACCAAAGTGTTTAATGCTATGAGTGTCATTTGACTCCCTTTTTTCTCCACCATTGTGATGGTGTGCTCCACCACCAACCTGACCTTTTTCTCCTGTAACCCCATCCAGGCGATAACCACCCATGGTGGTCATAACGGGTGCATCTAGTCGTGATGGCTGCATCAGGCTCGACGTGTTTTTGGGGAGACAGATGACAACACGATAGCCAAGGGCTAACTTGAGCAATGTGCCTACCTAACCAGAATACTGGTACTGTGGTCGATATGCAAATATTACTATAAGGCAATCATCTTACCCCCATAACTAGTGAACTGCCCAAGAGTCCTTTGAGCTCTCCTGCATGGCAGCAGGCTGCACACCAGCATCTCCCCTTGAGTAGGAATGCCTCTCAAGGTTACTCCTCAAGGTTGAGAGATTCTTTGCTGCAACAGATCCTCAGTAAGTGACTAATAGCATGCTAAACTTTGAAATCTTAACAAAATGATATAAAGGATTGATTGCGCATATATAATCCTTTAGACATAAACCGCTGACCAAGTCTGGGACTAGGATTGGATCCAGCTGCACCTAGACTCCTCTCTGAGAGGGAGTTTAGAAAGCAAGAGGGTCCTTTCTGAACCTCATGACTTGACGGGAGGGTGTCCCTCACAGTTTTGTCTGACCCTGTCCTCTATGCAGTAAATAACCAAGTGGTGTGCCTTGCCAGCGAATCTTGTTAAACCACTGTTGCATTTACTATCAAACTTTGCTAAATCCCTGGTTTATATCAACAAAAGTATCACTGCTTCTCTCTACAAGTGAAGTGCATCACTCCATCGGTGACAACCATACATTAAAAGATAACTACATATGATACAACAGAATAGAATTAGGCTCCCATTGTGTCTAATTTTTTTAGTCTTTTCAAATGGATTCTTTTCAATGAGGGTACATTCCTAAATTGAGTCCATCTTTTCTTTTTTCCGTTCAGGCTCATTTATCATCTTTACTTCCAGCTTGAATTCACTTATTTTTTAATGTGTGTAGAGTTTTTTAAAAATGGATTTTCTTGCCTACATTGTTTTTCATATCAGATGATGACAATAAAAATTACCTACTTTTTTTTTTTTAACACAAATCAGAATTAAACACACACACCTCAGATCATGCACAGAACGCAGTGCAGTTTCACAAGTATGTCTGTCTTCCTCTTTATGTCAAGTTTTATGAGGAATAAAATTCCATAATTCTAGGAACAAACACGAAATAGATAGAATCATAGAATCATTTAGGTTGGAAAAGATCCTTGGCATCATTGAGATACAGAGAAAGGGTGCGTCTATATGTATATAAAACATAGGTGAAGGGGGGAAAAGGGAGGAAATTGTATGGATCAAAATCTTGGATCCATTAAGCCCTAAGAATTGAACGGTTGCGTGGCAACCAGCATCACCCAAGTTTCAATGACAGCTCTGCTTCGGACTCATGTGGGGGCCTCGGACAAGACCCCTAACCTGCCCCTCCACAAAGTGAGGCTCTTGCTAAAAAAACCAAATCCACAAAGTATAGAGCATACTTCATAATAATGACTAAGTGATTTTTAAATATAAATTCTAAATATTATTTAGAATTACAATAACGAGTATCATCCCAATGTAGCTAAAAAATTACCTCTAGCAACCTACTCCACTAAATTACATCGGGCTAATAACACTAAAGTAACAGTTGTCATGGTTACCAGAAATTTAGAGAAACTCCTGGTGTTCTGTTTCAAGCACAACTCTGGTAAGCGGAGGACAGCATACATTATGAATCTTCTTTCAAATATTTGTCCACAAGAAAATTACATTCCTCTAGAATATATGCATTGTGATAAGACAATTTCGCCAGTCACATTAATATTAGTTTAGCATAACTATGCAGTAAGAACAGAGCAAGAATGATTTCCTGTATTAATAACTTACCTCTGAGACTTTCTACAAATATGTATATAAATTATGAAAAAGAATTATTTTCTGCAATTTTTGAGAACCTTTCACCATGAGTTATAGCGGTATCACATCCAACAATGGCAACAGAACACGGTTTTTGTTCTAATCCCTAAATTATGTCATTTATTCCACATTTTTATAAAAACACAGGATGCAATAAAGCATATTACTAAAACATTTGGGGTTAAGGTATTGTTTTAAGAACATATGTGGGAGGGAGCTTTAATACCAACAGAGTACAAATTTCGCAGAAGCACAAGCAGAAATAGAATTGTACTTTCTTCAAGATCTGGTAACATTTTGTCATCAGCCAAAATGGCAAACGGAAATTCAAGATGTATGGGAAGAAAAAAATTTCCATTCTGGCATAAATGAAATAAATAGCACTAAAACTCTTGCAAAAGAACTGAGTCTTGTAAGAATTCCAGCTCAACTTTTTACGTTTATAATTCCATTTCGTGATCATTCTTCATTCTTTCTTTTGCTATTACCGGTATTTTAAGTGTTAACCGAATTATGCTAACAAGGCTGGCATTGAACAACATATAAAAAGGGCTTTTTTCTTGATCTCTGTGGATTACAGTCTATTACTACAGAACTACAGCCAGTAAAACAGTACTTCTGCTGCAAATCAAGATATCTTTGGTTTTGGTCATCATCTTCTGTTATAAGGGAGCAAAGGCAGGCACACAATTGTGTGAGGAATTTGAATATAGAGTTACCATATAACTATAAGCGAACACGGCTAACTTTTGTTTTTCCTCCTGGCACCAATCCTTAAAAACAAACAAAAAATTTGTAATAAGGAATTATTAGATAACAGACGGGGAATATGCAGATAAGTTCCAAGATTGTAACACAAGAGTGATTAGTTCTCGGTCTCCTAAGCATCTTACAGCATATATTTAATTGCAACAGACAAATTCCCCACTCCTTTTAATAAAAGCTATAGGTCCATTTTTTCCTTGGTATTTAAACCCAAGACCCTTCTCTGAATAAAGAAATAAGAACAGTAAGCTGGGAGTTGATGATCTTGATAAAACTAATTTTTGGAGGAACATGAGAAGAATTCTTTATAGGTATTTGGCCAAAAATTGTTAGCTTCTCACAGTATTATGCCATGGATTATTCTGAGTATGTTTTAGTGTAAATGTGTGCCAAGTGAAAGAACATCCACATGTTATGACACATTAATAAGAGACTGAGAGAGAGAAAACGAGAGAGAGAAAGAGGGAGGGAAGGAGGGAGGAAGGGAGAGTGGGACAGAGAGTGCAAGTGCAGATTATCACATCGCATCTTCTTTCAGTTAAAGGAGACAATAGGGAAGATCAAAACCAACGAGTGCACATCATTATTAACTTAGGTTATTAGAGCAGCTTGGAGACTGCAGCTGATTTGGTAACACTGCTAGTGGTATTAAATACTTCTAGAGCAGCCATTTGAGGAGATAAGTTCAGACAGGGCAAACTGAAGCACGGATCAGAATCACAGAGGGTGGCCACTCAGGCAGTACACACCACTGCTATGAGTCCGTTTGAAGGCACGCAAAAGTGAGGTAAGAAAAAGAAGGATTAAAGGTAGAGAGATGAGTAAAAGAGAGCAGGAAATATGACAGAATTAAACATCAGATATTTAACACGAATGCTGAATAATTTGGCAGTTTTAAGACTTCCGACCAAAACAATACAATAGGTAAAATACCAGGCTTTTGTGCTCGTTTTAAAGGATTCCCCTGAAACATCAGATATAACATGCAATATTTATGCTATCTTTCATGAGTAGAAACAAAAGAACTCAGTCAGAAATGAACACAGAGCCATATCCGTACCTAACATAAGCCCAGCAAAACAGAACTGTTCCACTGAAACATCTGGAAGCAAATGCTTATGGAATGCAAGTCTGTAGGAGCTGGCTTTTGGGGAGAAGAAGAACTAACATGCAAATGCCCAGCCTGAACCTCACAGAGGTCGTGTTTTTCTTACACCAGTTTTAAGGAAAACTGACAGATTTATATAAATGTGACGTATTGTGCACTACATCCAGGACCACCATAACACTGATGGACATTTTGGACAGATGTACACACATAAACAGCTTTTGTCCTAAAACACATCACTCTCCTCAACTGAATGCTTAGTTTTTCTCCCTTGTAGTTATATTTGCATTCAGTGGATATCCTGCCTGCTGTTCGTGCCCACTTTATCACAAGCCTAATTCTGCTGCTTTTCAAGACTTCTACTATTGTCCCTTCCCAAACTGAGCCTCAAAGTAATACAATTTGGGACTGGCGAACTGTTTGAAACAAGAAGTACTTACAAAATGGCCAGAGCCTTTTTCTGCACAGGAAACGAGACATCTCCTCTGCACTTGTCTAGATGCCAAACAGCACTGACTCAGCGAGGAAAAGGGCAAGTCTGGTACAAGCCAAATGCTATACCACACTATTTAGCAATCTCCAAAGAAGAAAAAACATCTGAGCTTTAAATGCTGTTTATCCCACTCCACCTTTCCTGCCTTTGCTTCTTCATACATATAGTGTTTTTACCAATGCAAAAGAAGTTTGTCTGACTGCAGTTACACTGAGTGAAAAAGTTGCTTTATGCCTACTGGTCAGCCCCTTCATGTCACACAGGCTACGCAGGAGCAAAACTCTGCAGAACAGTTCCTCTGCCGGGATCCTGCTGCTCGCCTCTGTTTCCATTACTCCTCACTCTCTCATCACATAAGCAAAGAAGAATGTTATCTCTCTCTCCCACATGTGATTCAGCACAATGGATCAGGTCACAAAAAATTTACAAGCCAACGAAGTAGAATCCTAAGTGCATCCACTCAAAAGGAGATTCGGTACACAGCTTTGGGATCCCTAAACAACCTAAGTTTTAATAATGTCTTTCTGTGTGAGCTTGTTCAACATTTCACTCACGACAAGCTTTGTGGGTACTGCCTGCCCTACTTAAAGTAATGAGCACAAAAGAATTATAACTAACACAGAAGTATTATCCTGTTCCTGCGCACAGTAAGGGCAACATTGCCTTCCTCAATGCTTCCAAGCTCATTAGAGCCAGTAGTTATTTGTTAGTCTGCGATGTAGATATGTTACAGGCTAACAAATGCACATAAGGGTGATAAACAGCAGAGCACGCAATTTCAGCAGCAGAAAATAAATGGAAGCCATGGAAGAGACAGTATATGCAATACTCCACAATACTTCTTGTACTAAGCACTGCAAAAACAGAGCCTACTTCAGGATGTGACAACTACTTCAGGAGGCTAGCCTGTCCAGGGGAGTTATTATAATCTGTATTCTAACACATTACTTTGGACTGTGCTGGGGACTCCACAGTGCTAGTGCAAATACTGACAGTGAACAGTAATCAAATTATGCATGATTTATCACAGCACATGAGGCTCATGGCTGTACAGAGGGTACAAACCACTCTGCAGTACCTAAAACATGAGAAGGTCCCACTGCAAGGTGTGACAATTGCCACAGCCTGACTCAACTGCAATCTGCTGGACTTTTCCATCTGACTGATGGTAATTTTTCTCCAGAGAAGCCAGAGTTCAAGGGCTTGGGCAGAGTGCACTGCCCTAACTACTAAATGTGGTCTCCCACCTCTGCATGCCACCTGCAATGGAGGACTGGGCAAGGCCAAGAATTTGCACTCTCCTCCACATGTGTTGTGTCTAAGCAATCTCTAATTGTTTTCTCGTTTTCTCATGGCATTAAACGTTGACAATATCAACCCTAGAAAATCCTCTGCTATAATACAGGGTTATTACATATGTGGAGTGGCCTTTCTCACTGCAGAACCTTGCAAAGAAATGCTGAGCTCCTCTGCTAAGTTATTTTGATGTGAATTCTCAGAGGACTGCAGGCAGAAAGGTGGTCAAGGCTGAGTCATAGAATCTTCATGGTTGGAAAGGACCTTTGAGATCATCGAGTCCCACCAAACAACCAACAATCTCTGCCACTAGAGCATGCCCTGAAGTGCCACATCTACACACTTCTTAAATACCTCTAGGGATGGTGACTCAACGCCCTCCCTGGGCAGGCTGTTCCACTGCCTGACCACTCTTTCAGTAAAGTAATTCTTCCTAATATCTAATCTAAACCTCCCCTGCCGCAGCTTCAGACCATTTCCTCTGGTCCTGTCATTATTCACCTGGGAGAAGAGGCCAACACCCACCTCTCTCCAGCCTCCTTTCAGGTAGTTGTAGAGGGCAATGAGGTCTCCCCTCAGCCTCCTCTTCTCCAAGCTAAACATGCCCAGCTCCCTCAGCCTCTCCTCATATGACCTGGTCTCCAGACCCCTCACCAGCCTGGTAGCTCTCCTCTGGACACGCTCCAGCACTTCAATGTCCCTCTTGTACAGAGGGGCCCAGAACTGAACACAGTACTTGAGGTGAGGCCTCACCAGTGCCCAGTACAGAGGCACGATCACTTCCCTGCTCCTGCTGGCCACGCTATTCCTGATAGAAGCCAGAATGCTGTTGGCCTTCTTGGCCACCTGGGCACACTGCTGGCTCCTGTTAAGCTGGCCATCCACCAGCACCCCCAGGTCCTTTTCTGCCGGGCAGCTTTCCAGCCACTCTTCCCCAAGCCTGTAGCGTTGCTCAGGGTTGGTGTGACCGAAATGCAGGACCCGGCACTTGGCTTATTGAACCTCATACAGTTGGCCTTGGCCCATCGATCCAGCCTGTCCAGGTCCCTCTGTAGAGCCTTCCTACCCTCAAGCAGATCAACACTCCCACCTAGTTTGGTGTCATCTGCAAACTTACTGAGGGTGCACTCAATCCCCTCATCCAGATCATCGATAAAGATATTAAACAAAACTGGCCCCAAAACTGAGCCCTGAGGGACACCACTGGTGACCGGCCACCAAGAGGATTTCACCCCATTAATCACAACTCTCCGGGCACGGCCATCCAGCCAGTTTTTAACCCAGCACAGAGTACACTTGTCTATGCCATGATTCGCCAGCTTCTCCAGGAGAATGCTGTGGGGGATGGTGTCAAAGGCCTTACCGAAGTCCAGATAGACAACATCCACAGCCTTCCCTGCATCCAGAAGGCGGCTCACATGGTCAGAGAAAGAGATCAGGTTGGTTAAGCAGGACCTCCCTTTCCTAAACCCATGCTGGCTGGCCCTGATCCCTTGGCTGCCCTGCACTTGCCATGAGAGCTCACTCAAGATGATCCTCTCCATGATCTTTTCCTGGTATCGAGGTCAGGCTGATAGGCCTGTAGTTCCCTGGATCCTCCTTCTGACCCTTCTTGTAGATGGGCATCACATTAGCCACCCTCCAGTCATCTGGTACCTCCCCTCTTGACCAAGATTGTGGATAAATGATGGAGAGAGGCTTGGTGAGCTCTCCCACCAGCTCCCTGAGTACTCTTGGCTGAATCACATCTGGCCCCATAGACTTATGTGTGTCTCGGTGCAGAAGCAGATCATTGACTACTTCCTCCTGGATGTAGTGGTGGGTTCTTCTGCTCTCCATCCTTATCTTCCAGCTCAGGAGGCTGAATACCCTGGGGATAGCTGGTCTGACTATTGAAGGCGGAGGCAAAGAAGGCATTAAGTATCTCAGCCTTCTGCTTGTCCTTGGTTGCAACTTTCCCCCCTGCATCCAGTAAGGGATGGAGATTCTCCCTGGCTCTCTTTTTGTTGATGTATTTATAAAAACTTTTTTTGTTGTCCTTAATGTTAGCAGCCAAGTGGAGCTCCAGCTGGGCTTTTGCCTTCCTAATTTTCTCTCTGTATAACCTAACGAGATCTCTGTACTCCTCCTGAGTTGCCTGTCCCTTCTTCCAAAGGTGGTAAACCCTCTTTTTATTCCTAAGACCCATCAGAAGTTCCTTATTCACCTAGACTGGACATTTTCCCCGCCCTTTAGACTTGTGACACTTGGGGACAGCCTGCTCCTGGGCCTTTAAGATTTCTTTCTTGAAGAGCATCCAGCCTTCCTGGACCCCTTTGCCCTTCTGTCCTGAACAAGCCAAAGTCCACCCTCCGGAAGTCCAAGGTGGAGGTTTTGCTAACCCCCTCCTTACATTGCTACGAATTGAAAACTTGACCACTTCATGATCACTAAACCCAAGACAACCTCCGACCACCACATCTCCCACTAGTCCTTCTCTGTTTGTGAACAGTAGGTCTAGCAAGGCACTTCCCCTGGTAGGCTCATGTCATATCAGTATGATATAAAAGGGGCTACTAACACCACACGCTCCTGTCAGATCACTTAATTCTCCTGGTCTCAACTGGGGCGAAACATATATGAATTACATTAGACTTCGGTTATGTGTATACTTCTGTTGTCTTTCCAACTTACTACACTTCATATATAAATTCAGATGATAGACCAGACCTGAGCCCAGACACGATATGAATTCCAGTCCTTTAGCTACCTGCCCACAAGCCTTTGCTGGGATTCCAATGTCATGCTGACTCTTGCAGAACCACTGCTGAATGCAGGCTAATGAGCTGGGTTAGACCTAGGCTGACTCCATCCAGAGCTATTGTGGCACCTCTGTCATATCTGTGCTTTCGTGCATTTCTAGTCAGAACAGGAATACCGCAACCGACTAAGGTCCAACAAAGTTGGTTAACTCTGTCTCCATGCCACTTTCTATGTGCTCTCTTCAGACCAAGCTGTCCCTGGCTTTCGTGCTGTGCTGCTTGAGCCTAGTATCTGCCCATGGATAACTTAAATACATCTATATAGACTCTGGAAGTGACTAATGCAATTGGCTTTAAAAATAGGTGCTACAAATCCTAAAAATTATTATAGTGGAAAATATACTCTTGCTGGGTAGGGGTTTTTTCCCCACAATAGTCATGTGTGTGCTCTCACACAAATGAGAATTTGCATATCAGGAGTGGGAATTCTTTTTTCAGCAGCATGATTTTCAGAATACCCTGAATACCACAGGGTGCCATATATACAGCAAACAGTGTAGGTATTACCTGACAACACTCCTCATTTCCCTCAGTATCAGAATTTAGTACATTTCAGTGTCAGATTACCTACTTGCTCGTGAACCATGATAAAGGATGCGGGGAGGGGGGAGTCTTCCTGAGCTACCATAACTAAGCCATTATTTTGTACGCATACATCCATAAATACATTGTAATGTCTAACACGTTTCTGGCAGATAGTTAACTAAGGATCAAAAATTTCACAAAAATTAGGATCGTGATTCATTTCTAACTGGAGTTTCTTTTAAAATCCCAATGCTAATTTATTTCTTTCAGCTACAGTAACATTCATTTTCTCTGTCTTTTTAATTTTTAAAACCCATAGCTATAAAAAATTTAGATTTAAATCGTTCAGGAGAGTCATTTCAAAAGAGATATAAGAACAGACACATTTCTGTCATTGATGTCTTGTTACTTACAGAAGATTTATTTTTCCTCTGAATTAGTTTACAACAAAAAAAAAAAAAAAAGGAAGAGTGTCCTTACAGACAGTGCTAAACTAATTTAACCAAAATACAAATATAACTGTATGGACCTTGATTTCCTTAAAGTCATAATTTCAGCCAATCCACAACATAAATATTTCTAAACTGTGATATATAATAATATATAGCATAAATATATTAAAAATTGCTGAAGTGTTGCCTGGAATAGCGTTCATATCTTTTCATTAATATCAGACAAGTTAATACAGGGTAAAACATACTGCTTACTGCTTAGTTATTAAAACATTTGGTTAAAGTAAGTGATTAAGATCACATCTGGATTGCTTTTGGAATTGGCAAGGAACTAAGAAACCTTTCACATCTTGGTTACTGGTTCAATTCAGTAAGTACCCATGATGTTTATTTTAAAGATTTTTTTTTTTTTGTGAGCTGCAAAAAAAGCAGTTTTCCCTCCACTCATTTCCCCATCCCCAGAGCTGCTGTTTGGTCAAAGGATAAGATGTATCACCAAGGCTGAAAAGAGTTGAGCGTTAACTGTCTCTGTAAAATGGTCCTACCAGAACAGGCCTCAAATGCACTAAAAGGAAGGTCGTTCACTCCCTTGGTCCCATCCATCTCACCAAGCCACTGTGGAATAACAGTGGATGTATTTACCCTGCCTGACATGCATGATTCCCAGCAGAGAACAGCCCAGTAAAGGAAGCTCCATGGGCTTTCAGCCGCTACACGCTGCTTGACTAAACGGCACATTTCATCACTGGAGCTTAACAGTTTCACCTGCTTACTGATCTTTATCAGACAGCTGGGGGTTTTCAAAAAGAGCACTTATTATTTTCTTGTGATAAAACTGAAATTTAACATAAGAAGGTTGCTCTTTTAGCAGTAAAACACTTGCTGTGTAATATAAATTGTAGGTGAGATTAAGGTTCCAAAGGATCTTGGGGAACTTTTTTAATGGATACTTAGTGGGATTTTAATAGGACTTAATTTGGGCACTCCGGTGTGTCAGGAAACATTTGAAACCTCCAACCTTCATATAGTTGATAGAAATTACTTGTTCTGGCCATCGTATGTAAACTACCTTCTATGTGATCACACAATACAAGACCTCCTGGTGAAAAAGAACTAACAGACTCTACAACTCAGAACCTACAAAAACGTGTTGAACGACCGCACTTACCCGTTAGGCCTAAGGTCAGGCAGGGGCCTGTCCAGTGGTAAGCGATCGCTCAGGTAAGCGTTGTATCCGTAATACTGGAACTGTTTCAGTGCGATACGTCTGTTTTCAGGACTGAGATCCTGACCCCAGTGAGCAAAGAGAGATGAGTCAGTGAATGCTTCAGCAGGGTTTTCTTCCAGTTTTGGTGGAGCTTCTACAAAAGACAAAGACAAAAAGAAACAATTTTAGACTTTCATTCCAACAGGCTCTAGGGTACGTTACTTTAAAAAGTGTGACTTTAGGGAGAACACCACACAGAAGAGCACATGCTGCCGGCTTACAGCAGCCTGTAAGTCTTGACATAACGTGTCCTTCACCTCTTGTGACAGTGTTAACTATTAGCACTTAAGGCTCAAAATTTAATATTCAAAATACAGTTAAAAACAATTATTTTTCATTACAATCACACTGAAGGCCGGGACTGACAAATCTAAATGAATTAAATTTCAAAAGGATTCTTATCAGACAACAAGAATGTTATTCTGGTTTTATATACAAAGATGAACTATTTAATTTCAGCCTGAATTATCTTGCCA
This sequence comes from Rissa tridactyla, assembly GCF_028500815.1. Taxonomy (NCBI): domain Eukaryota; kingdom Metazoa; phylum Chordata; class Aves; order Charadriiformes; family Laridae; genus Rissa; species Rissa tridactyla. The sequence goes on along the minus strand of NC_071469.1, from coordinate 11,970,913 downwards.
GAAAAAGATTAAAGTTTTGAAGGGGAAAAACAAAGACAAAGGAAGAGAAGAGAGAGTCTGTACAGAACACACAAAATGGCTGCTGAAGTTTTTGTGCAAAATAAGTTCTTTGAAACTACATGTTCAACAGAGAGAAAAAATTCACTGCACTTGGCACCCATGTTTAAATAGCAAACCAGTTTCAGTCACACAATAATTTTATGGTCCAGTTTACCAATCCAGGCTATTTGAATTTACAATGATACTACTGGGATTGCCACTTTTTAATATTTGTGTCATTATAAAATGCTTTTGTTCCACAATGCCACAGATCTGGCTTCTGCAACAAATAGAGAAGATGGGAAATTATATACCTAGAACTTAGTTTAAGAAGATTTCCAGTACAATGAAATCACAGCACTCGTTCTCAATACTGAGTTGCTCAAGAAGTCTGTTCAAGGTGACTTGTAAGGATCTCTGTATCAGTGCTATCTCATCCCTCCAACCAGCCCTTCAGCCTTTACTCGGGTGACTACACAATCTAACACAGAGAAACCCCCCCTCTGTAAACGCTTTATGATATACAGTACACTAATAAAGAAAGATCAAATGCCTTACTTGACCCCAGTTTGTCATCAGAAACTATTGACTCACAAAGAAAAAAACCCTTGGTTTTCTGGAAGTCCTAACTATTTATGAACAGTCTCCATAGCCATTAACAACTAACAAACTAAATAAAAACTCTCATTTCCAAAGAGCTAAATTCACAAACCACAACTCACAGAGACTTAGGTAAATAAAAGAGAATCTTTGGAAAGTCTTCAAATGGGTCCAACAGGCAGAAACTGTGTGCAAAGTCCTCCTCAGTACCCACACAATCACCTACAGACCTGACAGCTGGCTTAAGGCAGCTGCGTGGAAACACCTAAAGAGAACAGCGCATGTACTAATAGTGCATACTACCAGAATTGTGACGCCCAAAGAATGCCACAAAGCACATTCTTTGATCTCTTACTAAAAAGAACCCAAAATGCAAAAACATAAATTGAGAAGATTAAGTTGTTTGATCTATTCAAGATGTTTTCCTTTTCCCCCCGACAATACTGACAGGAAACTAATGACATTTGCTTCCCTGCATTACATTCCAACCTCTGTAAATAGGTAATGTTTTTTTGCTTGTCTAAGTACGGCCTCCCAGCCTGAATCCTGGAATTGGCTCCAGCTCTTCAAAGATGAAAGACACGCCAAACCTTGCTATCACACAGACAAATATGACAGAGTGGAGCTTGGGAGTTTACATACAACTTTGCAATGGAAATTGAGAAAGCTTGATAAATTCAGATCATTTTAGAAGGTCCTAACTTGATAAAGGCAGAACAGTTTTTAAATACCAGTCCAAAAATCACAGCAATGGAGAAAGTCACAGGTACCTCTATCTGTTCTTTGACAACTATGTGGTCTCCACAAAACCAACTTGAATTTACAAAAAGAAACTCACAAACTGTCTTCACATCATACGAGATATTTAGATCAGGTATGTTCCCAATCCTGGTGCGTAGAAATTAAAGTTGCTTGGCACTTTTCAAGAACGTGTACATTCATGCTAATCGAGGAAACTATGCAAATATTTTTTCAATCTATTCTGTATCTATTGAGTTTTATCCAATCATTTTGTGGGCAAGAGTATTTCTTAAAGTGATCTACGAATCTCTTGCTGCTTTCTGATTGAAAAAACTCTCAGTAATCCAGGTTACTGGACTAAGATTTTCCAGCAATGGATATCTGTGAATTTAGTTTACCAGCTCTAATAAACCACTTGCCAAATACAGCCATTTTTTGTATACTAAGCAAACATGTTATTTCAATACGTTGCTCTACAGGAAAAAAGCATTAGCAAAACTTTTCAATTAAAATTCTAATCAATGGAATTAAGCACACATCTCTGATGACAAAGTCTTTCTTGTCTTTATTTGTCTGAAAACCCTTGAGGGAAGTGACTTTATTCAGGAGGTCTCTCACAAGAAATAAAAACAATTATTATAAGACCATCAGCTGCCTTTTGACTAATCAAAAAGCATACTTGATGACTTAGTCTCTGAAAACAGATCTTGGCCTGAAGTCTCACAGCCCGTTCTTCTTACCACTTGCTTCTACAATTGCAGAATGATCATGGGAAGTTAAGGCTCAAAGGTGAGCCAGTAAGTAGTACTGCCTGAAGCAATACTAAGGTAGGCACATTTATCTGCTCAGTTATTACTAAAAACAAAACATCAGTTCCATTTTTCCTGTGGGAAGAAAGCTTACCACCCACAGTACGTTGCTGCAAATGCTAACACAGGGTCTTCTCCACATTAACTTTTCACACCATGCAAAGAGGAGCACTCTACACAGACTGGAGGCTGGTATTAACTGACGCTTTCCCACTAAATCAATCAATTGGTACCAGAGATAAATCACCCAGATGTCAGCTGGCTGGACACCTGGGCTGAGGAAGTCTCCTTCCAGAAGCCTGGCTGGTCATAGCATCAGCATGGGGTTGGTCACACACTGCTTACCTGAGTGAAAAAAACTCACAGCTTGTTTTCCATGAGCATCTGCATGTCTTTAACTCATACTTTACGGATCATGTTTACTGGTTATGCAATTAACATTATTATGAAATCTATTGCTTCATCTGATCTCATTGACTGCAGCCTCCAAGATGGAAATTCACTCTCCTCTTCCTATTGCTCATTATGTAGACTAAGTCAGAGACACCAATCAGAAGACACAGATTGTACATGACATGGAACCAATTCTCTCCTAGTAATAAAAGATATTTTTATTAGAAATTGAAGCATGAATTAACTTGCATTAATACTGCCCTTGTAATGAAACACCCAAATGCACCGATTTCAATAGTCTTTTCTAGTGTGTTAGGCACAAATAGCAAGGTTTGGGTTGCAGAGGGACTGCAGGAGTGGCATCTGTGGGAGAAGGTCAGGTGCTGCCCTGTGTCAGATGTAGCCACTTCCCCAACAGACTCACTACTGGCCACTTCTGTGAAAAAACAAAGGGCAGAAAATGACAAGGCAACAAGGGTACAACGGAGCTGCACAGAGAACAACAGAGGAAAGAAGAAAACGAGAGAAGACCAAGGTCAGGAGAGTTGGAGGTGCCCCAAATTGTCTTTGTTTCTTAATCCCCAAGTTAGTAATGAAATGTTTGTTTTAATTGGTAATAAATTAAATATATGCTTTCTTCAGAGGGTGTACAACCAAGCAGCAAACTGACAACAAAATGTCTATCCCTTATTATTAAGAAACTGCAGACAAGCAATGTGTCAGAAGTAACAAGACAGACCCTATTCCATCAGAAGTTACGCATTTCCTTTTACTAATCTGTGTGTTCTGCTGTAGTGCACCAGTGTATCCCTTTCCTTCCTCTCCCTTCCTTCTTTTGTTATCTATTTATAACCTATGCTTTGTTAGTTTTTCTCAATACGTCTTTGTCTCTGACAGTTTTCATAAGGCAACTCATACAACTGTTACTCAAAGAACAATATGATTAAAAAAACCTGATCAGACAGTAAGGAACTTAGGACAGGATTTTCTTGATTACCACCAAGCATATTTATAGCATCATTTGATAACAGCTAATAACGGCACAGAAATTGTTCTACCCACCATGAAAATGCAATTATTTCCAGGGTAGTTCAGAACAACCACTTAATTTACAACAGCATTCTTAAATTGCGAAAGGAAGGAAATGAAGACTATTGTATCCACTGTAATTGTAGTAGTCTTCAAGCATCTTGGCAAAATATAATTATTTAATTACCTTTTGCATAATGTAATTATTTAATTACATGGGGATGTTTTCTACCCAACAAATGCATCTCTCTGTTTCAGAACCAAAACAGCACCGATGCATTGGCTATGCAAAGGTTTAGCAGTGGCCTTTCCTCAGTTTTGTCACCAGTATAATTTTATGTTGCATCAATCTATTTCTTGTATATCTGCCATGTAAGTGCTGATCCTGCCCATTCATACTTCCTTATCAAGAATTCAGAAAGAACATGAGAACATCAGAGGCTGCTTCAAGTTTCCGATGGCCTTAACTAATAAGTTCGTGAACTCATGTAATAACATTAACAGCTGGCATTTGGTAGATTAAATGGGTAAGAAACATTGCTGTATTCAATCTAATTTCAGTGGTACCTAAGGCACAATGATACTAAAGCATCTATAAGGAATAATTTTTAAAGCAATTTAGCATCTAAATCTATAATTGGCACTGTGGCTGTTCGTATTGTATTATGATTCATCTATAGAAGCCTTTAAGCTTTAAAATAAATCAGTTGTCCTCTCTTCCAATACAATATCTGCAATTAACAACTACTTGGTTTACAGAAGAGGTCATAAAGACAGCCTTAAACAGTAAGAGTTCAGTACTTCACAAGTCAGTAGACTGCATGTGCTTTATCCTCCTCCGTGTTCCTTAATTTGGACCATCCACTGCTACCAGTAATACACTTTTTTATCTCTTTTTTTTTTCATTTATTTATTTTCCTAAGCTGTACATTGCATAACTTTTCTCCAGGTTATGACTGATGCTAAATTGTCTCTGTTGTAATGTTTTTCATGATTTCTCATGCCTGTCTCTCCTTGAAGTTTCATCATACAAGAACAGCCCCCCTAGCTGTTAAGAAGCATTCTACCAATAGAACCCCAAGGACTTGATGTAAAGAACCTGGATCAAAATATGCAACAGAAAATGGGAGCAGAAAGGCCCATCCCTAATGACAACTGAGAAAATTCTGGTAACATAGTTACCTTATGGTAACTAAATGAATATGGTTCTGCATAATGAATTAGTAATTTTTGTAAAAAAGCCCCTCACTTACATGCATATTGCATACCTCAAAAAGAAACTCTCTTCAGAACAACACTGCTGAGAAAGAAGGGACTAACAAAACAGACAGCTTCAACAGAAAAGCACAATGACATCATTAGCTCTATCTCCATAAAAACCTTTCAAGCTCATTAAGAAGTACTCATTTTTTTCAGCTTCATTCAGATTTATTCCTAGCAAAGGTTACCATGAACATGTTTACAATTAAGAGAAAAGATCAAGCCAGAAAAGGGTTGCAAAAACAATTGCAGGGACAGATTCAGAGATTACTTAAGATTTGTTTTGGTTCTACCCCTCATTTGACTGCAGGCCTACTCACAAAAGTGGCAGTGTTTCATATCAAACATTGTGAAAATGCCTTCCATGGTCTCAGAAGTGCTTTACAAAATCTGCAGTGTAAACTTATATGCTGATTTCAGTAAGTGCCAGTAACAAGAAGGGATAGGCAGTAAGTCAGCAAAAATACCCTATCTGCAAAAATACCCCTATGTCAGCTAAAGACATGCAGAAGGCATCAATAATTGAGCAAAACTACACACGCCCAGGTGTATCAGGTCACTCTCAAAAGAAAAATGAGTCAGAAATGATGCCAGGATGTAGGCAGAAAGGCTTTGATAATGTGCTCTTCTGAGTTCTCCAGTGCTTGACACCTTGATTTACCAGCCTAAAAAGGAAGGAGCATGCAATGATTGAAGAGTTAATGCAGTAACCACGTCTTACCTTACAAGATGGATTCACGATGCGAATCTAAGTAGACTATCATTAAAGACAAAATAAACCTCAGCTCTCTCTGATGTTCAGCAGCCAGATTTTTGCAAAGTCAGGATAAACTAGTAAATGCTTTTATCAAAGAGTACCATAATTTGAAGACTGACTTTCTCACACAACCTCAGCAGCCTTCAGATTCTTGAGGCAATCACAAAAAAGCTCACAGCAACTTTATGTGTTAGATTGTCTCTGCTGGTACTCTGAGAATCATTTCAAGATTTTAAGTACCAACTTTTTCATAGGCCTAATGACCTCGGGCTCTGTCTCCCAGCACTCAAAAACCCTGTATTCGACTTCTTGCAGGTAGTAGCATTTCAGCTTTCTGTGGAAGAAAGGATGCTTTCATCCTTTTCCTCTACATGTGCCCTTCATCTGTTAGGTAATCTATACCCTCTTGCCAGCGGCTATTTCTAATCCCAGACTTCCATTGGGTCATAGAGCCGAGCCTTGATACAGTTTTTAGAAGTGTGAAAACTTTACCTAAATTTTGTCACACAGGAAGATACACAGAGGGAAATCCTAATTTCAAAGTCTGTTGTAATTAATGCAACATGTTACCAGCATCCTTAATAATTACAGTCTGACAATTCCTGCCTTGGAAGGCTGATCCCATGCAGGACCCTGCTATAAATCCTCTACCAGATGAATAAACCTCCGAAATGAAAACACTACCTCCTGTTTGTACAGCGTGATTAAACACAAACAGGCAACAGCAGAAGCAGCTCCCCAAGATGCAACACTGCATCAGCCATGGAGAAAAGTATACTCAGAAGACAAAAATCTGAAGTTACAGTAACAGTGACAGAGCTTCCCGCAGAAAGGTTATTTTAGGTATTCTCTCACCCCCCAAAAAAATCACAGTACTGCTGACAAGGTGTCAACGTTAATATTGTTTTGTGCTAAAAAAGTGAATTTTACTGTTTTGAATATTCAAGTTAAGTTAATTCCTCTTGTCAGAGTCTAGTTTTGTTCCCAAAGAACTGACTTTAACGGAAGTGCACCTAAGAAAAAGTGAAATATCTAAGTGAGTTAAATTCTGCTACCACTGCTTACTTACAGCTCAGTAAGTCATACTGAAGTTGTCAGGGTTCCTCAAAGAGACTGACAGAGCCTGTCAGAGTCTGTCTGTACAGAGCACGAAAAGCAGTGAAGCCCTAATCTTAAAAAAACATAAATGTGATCCAAACTACATACAAAACACACAACCACCCTGAGAGGATTCAACTCAATACCCAGTCTTTGCATAGTCCAGCACACTCTGTAGTTAGTGTCCACACTGTACAGATCAGACAGATGGGGAATGGGAAAAAAAGAAGCCAAAAAAAAGGTGAATCTTTCTTGAAAAGCTAACTGTCAAGAAACCATGATAAAAGTAGTATTTTCCCTGTATGAATGACACAAGTAGATATAAACTAAGAGCCAGAGAGAGGTGTCTGGAATCTTTACCAGGATTCACGCCCACACCAAAGTGCTCTGTGCTTTTTTCCTCTTTCATTTTTGGCCAAACAAGCCATCCTGGAACCCTGCAGAAGCCTGGAACAGATCCAGCTGGGTCTCCCCCGGCGCCACACGTTGACACCAGCGCACCCAAACTCTACACAGAGAGCCTGATCTGCTCCCCAGGGCAGGGCTGCCATGTGTCTCCGCAGCATTCTCCCCTGTATTCGCGTTACCTAGATTTTCCCATTGACTGTTCACTAGACAAGATTGTGGGGAGGTATTTATTTATCAAATGCACGCTCATAAAGGGATTAAGTTAATTGTGCCACATATTCTCAATAATGTACTGATTTGTCATTTCCTTTCAGGCTCCTCTCACAATCATCAGGGTATATTAGCTGTCTGCTGATAGAAAGATCCACGAGATCTTTGAATTCAAATTACGAAGTTCCTATTATCAAGTCTTCTCAGATCTGAAATAATGGAATGCGTTAATATATTGCAAGAGACTGAAAAAGGGATGCTAACATGTATTTACTGAAATTCAGTGACAGGAATTCAAGTTCTTACACAGCAAATGGACAGCCTGGGTATGGCAAGTTTGGTTTTCAAGTAATACAGGTAGAGTAGCAACAGAACGGGAATTGTTGCAGTGACAATCCAGCTCCTGAAAATGTCAGAGGGCAGCTCGCTTCTGGTAAAGAGTCACCTAAGACTCGGCTTCACGTTGCTCAGCATCAAGGCACATGGAAATGTAAGAGATCCAGATGCTTCTCCCAAGGAGGAGACATGGGGGAAGCCACTGGTCCCAGAAGGCTGCAGGTGACTGGTACACAATACTGCAAGACCTTCCACATACCCGGGCTATGTATCTCAAACTTAATTTTATTTGATTGGTGTTTGGTGGAGATGTCAGGCTGCAAACATAGGCAGCTTTCGGGTTTTGACAAATGGATGTTTGTCCCATTTCTGCAAAACTCTGCCTGTTCTACTTAATATACATGTGGGTATGTTCACCCAAAAAGGACAGGTGTTCATGTAGAGAAAAGTTAATCGTTTCCTGCCTTGGCAGACTTTGATACCCTAACAGTTCCCAAAAAGTCACTACACAAAAGTTACTTTACGCTGAACACAGATGTTTGAAGATGACTCTCAAAACGTGCTCAGCGCTAGAGGGCAGTGTAAGAAACAGGAAAATTTGTCTTCTAAGAGAAATCTGAAGTTTTTAAGACTTAAGAACTTGCTAAAGAGCTCTCAGAACTGCGAGCAGCAAACTTATGAACTGCTAATTAACCAGCAAATTCTATTACAGTTGTTATTTCCTAAGGGTAAGAAAACATATAGGAGAAAAGTAAAATTATGTCACCAAGCAAACACTAAACTATAAACAACACTTTATAGGAACAAGGTCTTGGTAAGGGCTCTATATTTCTCCCGTAGACACTAGAACTAGGCCATTCTGATCTGAATACTCTATAAATCCTGGACATTGTTGTTTCTACCAGATACCTTCTCACTACTAGCCTATTAAATTCCCCTCTAGCCATAACTTTGCCGTGGATATGAATCAGGCTAGACAGGTCCCTGCATCATTCTGGCACAGTTAATATAAAGTTACTACAAGCCTGGACAACCTGAAACTGAGTAAAAGCTTTTAACTCACTCAAAAAAGATTATCAAAGGAAATACGTACTTTCAAGTACAATCAATTTCCTCTGATAATATTTACCAGATGAAGACATAGAGCTCTCTGACAGGTACCAATACTGCACTTGGAAGTATCCCCTGCACTTCCTGTATCCCTTGACACCAGTATTTTGACAGAAACCAATTTTGTCTTCTCAAATGGGTAAAAGGCTGATTTTCAAAAAATACATTATAAGGATATTGAAGATTAAGGAGTACTAAGTTCCAAATCTTCAGACTTTCTAAAACACATTTTTAAGATTGTCCAAAGTAATATCTCTCCACATACTTGGAAACCAGATTTTTAAAAAGCATGGGTTCATTTAAGGTAACACGTCATTGCTTAACTACAGGCCTTCAAGATAAAGGGTGGTCAGAAGAATTGTTTATTGACTATCACTTAAAGAACTACTGTTGTTTCATTACAAGAAATACATTTTAAACTGCAAAATTATTTTTCTCATTTCAAACAATTCTGTACTTAAAGTGCTAAGTTAAACTCAACCAGTAGGAAAACATGCAACAATTTTTGGAATAACAGTCTAATGATACAATAATAATCTGCCAAAACCTGCCTGAAAATTAATTTGGTGACCTTATTTCATTCAGTTTGTGATACATAGATCTCAACATTAGAAACTACAGTGCAACTGTCATGAACTGGTAGTGGGACCCGTAATCGAAAGAGAGGAATAAGATGGGCACAATTACCAATCTAATTTTTTAGATAAGCAGCATGATAGTCTTGTTCCAAGTCATGGTTCTGGTTAACAGGAATAAACTCCCCTGCAATGCTGACTAGATCAGATTGTCAACTAAAGCGCTAAACCAGTTTAAGCTCATCATCTCTGGTGTCTGTTGCTTTGTGAGAGTTACGGCACTGGCCTAACACGTTTCTTGGCTTGGACCAAAGAGACAGCATGCTATTGCACAGAATGGCCACTTTTTAGTTATTTGTGACAATATTTTGCAAAATTCCCATCAAATTTCAGTATAGTGAGCACTAAACAAACAAACACAAAAGAATATACAAATTAAAACTTAATTTTACAGAACAGCCAAACAAACAAATTCCATGCCTACAACCTCATACTTGCCTAGCAGGCCGTCATTAGGTAACCTGGTTACACTGCATATTTTTTTTTCCAGGCAAGAGTGGAAGACAACAGAAATTCACAGACGAGAGACCATTTGCACTGGGGAAACAGAGAGCTGCCAGAAATAGAGACTGCTTGTATTTGATGCTCAGTAACAAAGCCGAATTTCTAAAAATTACTTTTCTCACTTCCTTATTATCATGGAATAAATAAGGGAAAACAGGGGAGATCACTTTTGGAAGGCCTAGTATTATGCAATTGCACTACTGCCTTTACAAGCATTTTTTATTTGTAAATGGATGTGAAACAACAACTGAAATATCATGGAACTTTTGTGGTTTTGTTTGGCTTTTTTTTTTTAAATTCAGACTTGGCTCAGTTTAAATTGGAGTCAGATAGGATTAATCAAACATTCTTGGTAAAACCAGTAACTAATGGTTACTGGATTAAAGCTATAAAGATTTTTGCTCAGAACGCACAGCATTTTTGCCACTGGATGGAAAAGGATCTCTCATACAGTACTGAGGCAGGAGTTTTTCCACATCTTTACTTCTCTGTAATCGCCACTGTCACAGAAAACAGTGGAAATGTCATCACTGACCACTGTAGGATGAGTGAGCAGTGGACACAGAGCCCTCTAAAAATCTCATTTCAAAGATGACACTCAGATTCTACAGATACTTCATATTTAATATACACAACTTCTAGGTGAAATTGTCAATGTTGAAGCTTGCTGTATTATTTAGAACTTTCATTCCCATGCCCATTAAAATCCATACCTTCTTCTTTTATTCTTTGTTAAGGAGCTGACGTGTTGGTCACAACAAAACCCCTACATGCCGAAAGTCCTCCTGCAACTGGCATTAAAAGTTTTCCCAACTTGCCTAGTTCCGTTCTTGCACATTGTGGAACTTCTTGTGGAACCTTGCACATTGTGGAACCAAACAAAAGAATTGCATTTTACAACAGGCAATTTTATCATTACTGGTAGAATGGTTAACGAATGTAAAGTTTGATTCAAAATCCAGCTTATTTTGTATTTAGAACTAACATAAAGTTTAGATGATAAATAACTTCTGGTTGGGGTTTTTTTGTTTGTTTGTTTGTTTTTTGTTTAATTACCATGGCTTAAGGACAGCTTAAGTCATAAACAGAGAGGACAGCTGCCTGGGGTGGCAGATCACCTACTTTACCTATTCAAAAGGAAGGGGATGACTTTCTCCACCAGTGCTCCATTGCGTGGTGACAGGTTACTGCAATTATTGCTCCTGCCCAAGACTTCCCTCTAGCTTCCTGATCCAACCCTGTCCTGCAGCTTTCCTCTCCACTCCTCCTCCCAGCAAGCCAAAAGGGTGAGCAGAGGTCCTCTGAGAGAAAGAAGGAGGACAAGCAGTAGCAAGGCCATGGACCTCCAGATGGACTGAGTAGGTGGGGAGGCAGGGAAAGAAATGGCCATTCCAGGTTGACTTCCAGCCCCCTCCTGTCTCCACAGCAGCACCCGACCAATTCCTCCCAGCCTAGCTACTAAAATAATGAAAATACTTGTTCATGACATCCTCCTGTCACCACAGTTGAATAAATAGTTGCATACATTAGGCACTAGCAATCCTCAGCAAGTATGGAAAGGTTTGTAAAGCAAGCTTGAAGGGTACAGATGTACAGTCAATAAAATCTACATATAAAGAGCACTCTGCAAAGGCAACAAAATAAACCAGGTTCCACCGTAAGGCTTAGGCTTAGAGACCTCTCAAAGACAAGCACAGTGAGTTCCAGTGCAGGAAAGGAGATAAAAAGATTTGGAATATTCCACAGATTGTAACTGCACATGTTCCTAAATTTAGGCATCTGCTTATGTGCTTACTAAAAAAGGAATCTCATCTGCATTTAATGAATAGCAGACCACATTTTTCTTTGGGATTAGTGGAGTTTGCATCTACGCAGCTGAGAGGATTTAAAAGCTCAGAGTGTTTTATATCATAAACCCAAATCTATGTCACCTGAAATAAACACGAAAGCACTTAACTATTTTGAAAACTTTATTTTGCCAAGAGCTGTAAGGCTGTGACGCTAATTAGAGTCATATGTACAGCTTTTACTTTTACATAAAACTGAGTAGTTACACCAAAAGTAAAGTCCACATAAGGAAACGGGAACTAGCTCTCTTCTATACTCACCCAACTCAAAGCACCAAAAATAGGCTTCCTCTTTCAGTAATCACATAAAATGAGATTTTCTCTGCTTACTGGGCTGTACTGAGCTTCCTCAGATTTGTTCTCCTTCACCAACTTCCATTCAGTCCTCGAAGCAATTTTGTTTGGCCCCTTCTTCACAAACACAAAAATTCTAGAGAGCAGCAGCTCCCTGACTCAAGACAGTCTTTTCTCTTTTCATAAATGCTTTCAACATCACGATAAATGCTGTAAGCTGTTTCACCACTTCCACCAGAGTGTATCACTGGCATCTCAGTAAACAGCCATTTTGGCAAGTGGGCCTGTGCTTGGCAGGGCTCCTATTTCAAAAGTAGTTTTCAAACACTTGCAGATATAACTGTACATGCTTGGAGTTAGTTCACACATTCAAGATCTTTGCTAAGCTACCCCAACAGATAGAGATTCAGATTTAAATGAAACCTGACGAAATCTGAACAACAACAGGGCTGTTTTGAAGAAAAGCCCACGCACACTTCTGTAAAAGCATCTTCCGTCCCCATTTGCCATTGCTCTTATCATTCTTAAAGCAGTAGACATACACAAATGTAGCACCAGTAACTACATTTTAAAGATTTGCAAACTACACTGCAATAGAAAACAAAAACTAAGCGTAATATAGCTTCTCTGCAGAAAAACATGAATTAGCTATTAAAAGTACTCCTCCATCTTTGATACCAAGTATTTGTGCTAATGTTAATAGCCATAATAAACTGAGATTATCAAGACGTCATGAATTCTCCTTGAAACAGTAAGAAAAAGTAAAGAAAATTAAATCAAATTAAGTCCTCAGGTTTAACAGGTATTTGGTAAACACTGTAAGACTATACTTACCTTTAACTTAGTTTTGGAAAAACAATAGTGAATCAAAAACATGCTAAAAGAAGACAGTAAGTCATGCAGACAACAAGCAGTCTGCATAAACAGAAGGCAAAGAGGATTTTCTAGATTATACCCAGCAAACACTTTGGTTTGTTTACTGTTCTCAGCTGTATGAACTGTTTATCCTACAACATGGCACTGTGAGAAATAGCTACTACCTGAGGTTTTATCCTCTTCTGTGCTATTTTAAGTACTGCAGGTAAAATGCCTTTAATACTTAAAACATTCTGCATTTCCTTTGCAACTTTAAAATCCAGAATAACTTTTACAAATATGTTTTATTTGAAGCTGGATTAACTCTACTCTTCCCCTGCTTCAGCTGTGTGAAGAATGGAAGCATCTGACCAATGTCAGCTCTGTGGGCTTCTGCTCCATTAGAAAGATTGTACATTTTCCTGAGTTCACACAAATATTTCCAAAATTTGATAAATACATTAAAAGAATGAAGAGGGTATCTCCGCAGTGTTATCCACTGTCAGGGTCATGAGATTCCTCTAAAGACTGGACTGTAATGAAGAAAGAATGATAGTGGAAAACTCCATAAGCACTGTTATTCCTCAAGACAAGAGGCAGAAGATGCGCTCGGTTCTCACCAGAGCATACGACTGCCCACGGACTTTGGTGACCATTACATGAGGCAAGAACTGGACACTGAGTGTCATTCCACATTAAAGCATATGATCTTCAGATTAAAGGAATACAGACACAGTTTTTAAAAGCTCTATCTTTGCATCCACAATCAGGTCTCTCTCTGGAAAATATGGCAATAAAATCAGTAAAACCAGCAGAACAGCAAGGCTCAATGATTTAATATTTGTTAAGCAGTTCGAAGAGATAAAATTGTATGTTTTATACTTTTCTGAACAACACGCCAGGTTGATTCCTCAGAAGAAATACTATACAGTTTTACGGACAGGAAGTTACGAAGCCGTGAACGATCATTACGTGGGGAAAAAAGGTGCAGTGACATGATCGTTATTGTTGAAAGAGATCTAAAAGATTACAACATAGGAGGAGCTTCTTAAACAGGTGCTGATTGCTACAAAATGACAAATTCCACTATGATTTACACTAGAAATTAAAGACATACAGAGACGGTACATACAGAAGTGGTCAGTTGTTTTTGTTTGGGGTTTTTTTTGGTTTGGTTTTTTTTTTTTTTTAAGTCATCACAGTCCTATCAGAATTTTAAGAAAAAAAAATTATAGCTAGATCAGAAAATGAATCAAACTTCCGTTGAAAACAGAAATTCTGTTTTAAAATAAAATAAAAAGCAAGAGAAAAAGATGAGGAATCCAAGAAAAACTGAAATTGCTGCCAAAAAAAGGAAACCGAACAAAAATCAAGGAAAATTCAATCTATTTTACAAGACACAATGGGCACTTCAGTTAGCAATTTTTCACCATAGAACTACAGATTTCCATGCAGATCTACCACAACTACAGTGTGAGAAGTATTACTGAAAAGGGCAGAAATTCACAAATCAACCTCTTTTAACTGTGCTAAACCAACACAGAAGAAAGATGAGACTTATGTTTCTACATAAGTAGAAACATCTCCTGGAATTTTTAATTTATCACCTTTCTTGCAATGTAAAACAAAGTTATAGTTTGCCAAAATTCAGCCATGTCGCTTTTCTTTTTGTCCTCTTCCCACACCTGTAGATCACTTTCTGATAGTCCCACAAAGCAAAAAGGACAAGGGGAAAAAAAAAAACCAAATCTTAGTGGGCATATATTTTGAAATTACACAAGTACAAGAATTTTCTAGTTTTCTATTTCCTTCTAATAACCCTGCGTATCGAACATCCTGAAGGGAAATACAATTGTTAAGATTAACAGTTGTTCATTTTGTCCAAGATTAAAATCGAGACTCTGAAAGGAATGTTTACAATCCTTTCAATGGTGCTCAGCATTACTGCACCCCAATTTAAGCCAGGGCAAAGGAGTACTGTGCCCACTGCACAGCACTTCCAAACCCATCAATATCTTATTGAGTTACTCAGAAAGACCGTTACTTACCGAGCTAGCCACAGTACTTCTGCAGAAAGCCTATTCTTCAAGTTATGCTTACCACCAATATGGTCCAAACCTACCATTTACCGGAGAAACACTTGACAAAAATCACAGATGGACATCTTATCAAAGAAATGCATGGTTTTTATCATTATGTAACTTAAATTAATCAAGTTTGCAATATGCTTCAAAAAGATGACTGCACTCTGCAGCAAATGCATTTTTACTCTCAAGTTGCTTCTCTAGAAAAATCTTTTAAGTGCTTTGATAAACACCATTACATTTAATGTTCTCTTGTGTTTTCCGGAAAAAACAAACAAGGAACAACAAAAAACAAAACAACCATCAAAAACCATACAACACAAAACAGCCTGGAAAGGCATTACTAATAGTGACTGAAATAGCTTAACTACTAGACACTTAGGGATCTTACCACACTCATACCTTTCAGGCGGGACACAAGCGACACTCAGATGTCAGCATGCCCATTATGAAACCACTCAGGCAGGCAAGAGAAAATGTAAGGGGCCGAGAGCTTTGTCTTGACTACAATGACTCACACGCTTTCTGCTGCAAGGAAGTACCTTCTTCCACTTGTGATTCACAGCTCTGAACGCTCTCCTGGATTTACATGTCCACACGTTCTCTTTAAAATAGCCCCACAGGCCTGACCTTCCTCTCTAAACAGTTCAGAAAAAGTCCTTCCACTTTACCCAACATTATGCAGTAAGAGCATCTCTACACAATACAAACCATCCGGGTTTACTTCTCTCTCCTGTGTAAAGTGATCTGAACGCACATCAAGGCTGTACTGGGACCCATGACAAAGCTGCTTAAATGAATGAGAGCACAAGTCCTGCTACTGATTTGTACCAGATAAAGATCTAGAAGAACATTTTAAAATAGTCTATTACAGGATAAATTGTCATCTCAGCTATATTAAAATGGATGGGAGTAGAATTTGCCTAAATTTAAAAATCTGCTGAAGGATACCACAGTTACATTTCAGGTAATTGCACAGAAGTATTTTCTACAGGTTCTTCTGTTCCACTGTAAAAGAGAGCAGAATTGGACCTGGATCCTACAGTCTGTGCACTAAATAAAGGAGTGCATTTAGCAGATATCTCCTATGCATATAATCCCAGACGGGTGGTTACTAATCCTAGCTGTTCTAAATAGAAACAGAATTATCTGGCAGTGTTAGCATACATCAGCAAAATGACTAAAAAAAAATGAGTAACGAAAACTGACTTTCACCAAATTTGTGGAATACCTTTAATAATAGAGGACCAGAGACTTCATTATTATATTATTTATTATTGTTACTTTTAGCCAAGACTATTAGGTTAGACAGTAGAAGAATATACTCTGATAAAACACCGGAGAACTGTGAGACATTCAGATTTGAATTTACATATTGCTTTTAGGAATTGTTATGCGCGATAACAGATTTCATTAATCCTGAGGTTATGTACAAAATGAAACACAGTGTTTTTTTCATTTGCTCCACCTGCCCAGCAGGTGTTTGAAATCTGCAGGGCTCGCAAGTTAATTACTGATGAGTCACTAGGGTGGGATGGGCTAATTAAATTCTTTTTGAAAAAGAAAAGAACGGACAAATCATTTTACAAAAGGAGTTAGAATATTAGCTGCAGAGTAGTAGTGAAGGAAGACATTCCAGAAGCAGCCAGCTCTGAAGAGAATACTTGAGAGGAGCTGATTTTACTCTGGAATAGCTATTCATCAATGAAACCAAAGATTTTCTACATTCACAGTGGAAATAATTTTTTTCTAAGAGCAAATGAAAATTCTTAACAGTTTGTTTCCAATTAAGCTTCACTCCTGGAGAAAAGCTGCCCTTTAATACTTTGAGGCTTAAACACAGTTGGCATAGATTGACAAAAATCAGTAAAGGCTCCAGGAATTTTGTAAACAAATCCTTGCTTGTGGCAATGCCAGAGAATTAAACGTCTTACCTGGAAGAAATGGAAGCCAGGATATTTTAATACAATGTTTTGTTTTACTCGAGTTGTTTTCTAAGTGCAATCTCTGAAAAAGGAATAACTATGAGAGAAATTGAAGCCAATTAGAAAGTGGGAGGTAATTTCCCCGACAGGAGAACTAAAGCTCATTGTGTTAGTCCTAATCAGCATCTCCAAACCCTAGCTGGAAAGGTTTCCTAAAGAAGTCCCCACCCAGTGTTTCATCGTGTCACTGGGGAAGAGTGATTTGGGAAGCCTGCTGAGGAGGCATGGCTTTCGCCACGAGCAGAGCTACAGTTTGGCTGAGAACATTGCAATGAATCTGCTTCTCTTTCCATCTGGCTTTAAAACGCGCACATGGAATCCACCTCTCCATGTTGTTGACTCAGCCTTTCTCAGTGTGATCTTGAGATCAAAAGTTATGTCAAGGTTTGCTTCTGTGGCCCATACTGACATTTAGTCAATGGCCGTTGTCTGAAAGAGGTCAGCCAGTGTACAAGGCAGTTGGAGATTTAACTCCAGGGTCGCTTTTGTATTTTAAGGTAATTCACCAGAAAAAAAAAAAAAAAAATTCTCTTTTTCAGGAGCTTAATGCTCCCAGATAGCAAGCTTCTGTTATGCTACCCAGCGCCAGTAAGCTTGCCAGTGATTACCCAAACACTGTTGCAAAGAAGTAGAAACCCATACCAAGAGAACTCCTACACTGTCATCCATCCTAGTTTCAGAATAGTGGCCTCCTAAAAGGTTCAGCGAAGGAGTGCTTCTGACTGTTATTAGCGTCTCTGCAGCTGTACCTAAGCCAATGCAGGAGTTTAAAAATACAAGCAAGGAAATATTGATGAGACCTTTCTCATCTCATATAATTTCCACGAGAGTAGGTTATTCAGAATCAGAAAACTGAGCACAATCTTGAATGGTTTCTTCTCCAGTGAATGTTGTTACAGAAGGTTCTGTTCCTCCCTGACATATATTTGCTCTGATAACACTTTCTTAAGTACTTCTCTGCCAAAGACCTAGCAAGTTGTGGAGGAACAGATGTCTGTTTTTCCACCATCACTTCTTTGGCTTCATCTACCACCAGATTCTACAGTTTCCCAATGCTCTCAGAAACGGAACCGCAGGTACCAGATTTCCACTTATTTAGGTTGTTAGCTCCATCTACAGTCAGTGGAAGCTTTGCACTGTTATTTTCCCATATACTCTCCAGTCTAATTTTACATGATTTTCATAAGTAGAACTTCCTATTTGTGTTGATGATGCGTTCTCAGTATTTTTCGTCTGCTCCTCCTGACGTCTCAACTTGCTGACTCTGGCCAGCTTTCAAACTGCTGCAAAGAGTAACAACCTATGGGCACGTGGAGCGTGCAAAGCTGCCTAACACTGGGTAAGTACTTACATACCGAAACAACTCCACCAAAAAAAAGTGCATAGCCTTCAATGCAAAGAGCTATTCCTAAGATACCTGTTGCCTCAGACCAGAAGAAAAAGGAGAAAATGCTGAAACTTAAGAGCCAAACTGTCCACAAGCACATCCAAAGCCTCCTGTGGAGGATGATGGTTGCACTGGAAACTTACACCAAGGGTAATTTTCTCCTGTTGCCTCTCAAAGTATCCTTCAACAAAGGTAAAGGAAGAAGAGGATTTAATTTTCTGCCTAAAATAATTCCTTAATTATCTTTGTACAACTGAGCACTTACAGAAAAGAGAGAACGTTCTCCCCATGGATCTCATTTTCCCATTGTAAAACAGGGATAGCATTGCTTCCCCTGCCTGGGAGGAGTATTAAAATAAAGCTACACTTCTGAGCTACTCAGTACCAGCCATCACTGAAATGCCTACAAAAACAATAAAAATCCTCTTTCCTCTCATTAGCAAAGACGTTAAGAGCAGCCATTTTTCACAAATTCCTCTGCATCAGCAGATAGTTTGCATCACCAACAATCTTCAATTACTCGCTGTCCCTGTCCCACAAGAAGTTAATACTGAAGATGCCGCTTTCGCTGTTTCCAAGCCACCTGCCTCTAACACTCGCTGTATTACAAGAAGCAGATGTTTACTACAGTTCCATTTCCTTAACTAGTAACAGCGGATTTGTTTTGTGCGTAAGGAGATTAACTAGATTTTCAAACCTCTTTGGAGCTCGGATTGTGAGGAATACTTAATATTTCAGTAGAACTATCTTCCCCGCAAGGAGTCACGTGGACTCAGATATACATTGTCTTACAGCCTGATAAGAATTTCCTTCTGTGAACAACAAATGTTAAATTGTTACCAAGAGGGTATCCATTCCCAACTGACCTAATCGTACAGCGTGTAAAGAAGCAAAAATGCTAATTTTCAAGTTAGAAGATATGGCATTGAAATGATTTTGTTCAGGCAAAATCCTTTCTTTAAATTATACCTTTTAGCCCTAACAAAATGTGTGCTGCTTTGCTTAATTATACGGCCTGCTTTACCCCTCTCTTTTCCCATTCCCCCTTTTTGCTTTTTCTTGCTCAGAGGTATGCAAACCATCTGTGCAGTTAACATGGTCTAATAACCGCCTGCAAATCTGTTTCCCTGAAAGTGACATTACCGGAGCTGGAAGGCCAAACAGTACCAGCTGCTCGCAGGAGCGCAGGCTTCCACAGCACAAGGTCTCTTCCATTTGCTCGCTCTCTGGCCTTTCCACATGGACAACACATGAAAATATCTTAAGACTCCACGGGTCTTGTACTTCTGCTTGTGTCAAACATGCCCACACAGTTAATAATTTTATAATACCAGAGCATAGTATTTGAGTTTAAATGCCAGTATTTCAAATAGTTATCTGGTTTTCACATCTCTCATTTCTTTGAGAGACAATGTCCAGTAGGCATCAGACCCATATTGAGAGAACTTCTGAAGAAGAGTTTTTTGCACTGACTTTAATAATATCTATTTTAAATAGAAATATTGGCACTTATTCTCAACATAGTGCCCGGTACATATATTTTCCCTACATGCTGCACTTTGCTAATATCTGATTTTTTTTAAACGACTTTTATTGACGAAAGGGAAAAATCTTCATCTCAAAAAGGCTAATAGAAGTGTTACGATTTGTTCTTATAATGCTAGACCATTAGAAACTTTTCTGAACTTTTACTGAAAAGATACTTAAATTTTATTCTCATGACCTGCGTAATATAGAAACATAGGCTTATTTTTATTGCTTTTTAAATAAGATTTAAGTGATAGGGATAATTAAAACAAACCAACTCCAAGGGATTTACATTCTCCATCTCTGAAGAGGAAGATTCCAGGGTCAAAAGAATACAACCTTGGCCCACAAAAAACCAAAGCATGTTTATATGGCCACTGTCTTCTTTTAAATTTTTACACTGTTTTCTCTCAGATTATATTTGGGAATCCGGTTCAGAGATTTACATGAAATACTTCATGTTATTTTTTAAATTAAATTAGCAAATGTAGAAATTGTATATCTAAAGTGACATGTTACACAGTCACACCACCAGCCAGAACATTTCTTCAGTAAACAAAACTATTTTTACTGAAACACTGACATAATCTTACTTTGAATACCACTGGCCTAAAGATGACTTGCAGCTTTAGAACAAGTACAAGTGTTGCAACTGGAGCAAAGACTTACTTTTGACCAAAGCTAAAACCTGTATCACAAAAAGAGCCCTTTTTTCCATGTTGGGCGGGGGGGGGGGTGTGTGATAATCTAATTTAAATACACTCAACTCTAAGAAGCTTCTTATTAATGGTATTTTCTTCTGGTAGCATTCACACATTAATGCTCACAGGTTCCAACCCTTAAGAAACGCCATGTTCTATAAAACATGATGATAACTTCTTTTGAACTTGCATTTCCTATTAATAACATTAATCTCAGCTTAACTTTAAGTACTTGGATATCTCTTAATACATATCTCACGATATATTGCTGCCAGTGTAAGGAACGGTAGAAGCAGAGGACAGGTAAGAGCAAGAAGAGAAACCGCTTTCATTACATTCCCTCCAATGTACTAACCAGCAAAGCAGAGCTAATGCGTGGAAAGCAGTAAATTATGCAGGGAAAAAAGGCAATATAAATCTGTTTTCTCTTGGACTAAAAGTATACTCTACATGCCACCGTGTTGTTCCTTCTTGAGTTTTCAGCAATGACTACTCAGATCCTCCTACCAGGGACCGATTCAGCCCTTGCTAATTTTTAATTTAACTAAGTACTAATTTCTAAACCACACCTTTGAGGGAAACAGTCCTTAACAGAGAATATAAAACATAAAGGGATATTGGAACAGTAATCCCTACATTGTTTTACCATTTAAGGAAAAGGAGTTATTCTTTCATGAATACCAGTTAAATGAACAGCTTTACATAAAGTATATTCAGAGTATGAGGCTTAAAATAAGATACAATATATCTTCTCAATTGGTAATAAGACATACTGACAGAAGAAAATAGTGCTGGAAACTGGTATAACCCAAAACTTTGTTGCACTTGTTGACTGACTGATGAATGATCATGTCTTCCCGATGCTTCCCTGGATTTCCAAGGTCTACCTTTTAACATGATCAGCTGTTTATCTTCTAGTCTTACTTGACAAATAAAATTAAGTAGTTTGGATTTATGCTAGCTTCTTCACAGAATTTCCATTTATAAACACAGAATTCAAATTTCTTATTTAATATTTCCCATTAGAAAAGGAGAATGAGGAATGAGATTTTGTCGTATTTGTCATATAATTCTATTTGATGTCATTCCTCTTTCAGTGATTTCTATCTGCATAATTTAATAGTTCATTATCATATTACAGCCACTGAATCTCAAATAGCTGGTAACGATCATATTTCAGAACCTGTTAGCATCCATTTGCTACAGTCCTGTTCTTCCCACCTTCCATCTGAGCCACTTCCAGGTGGTCAGTGGGGCGGAAAAGTATTAATAGTTTTACAGTAGCAGGGAAGAAAACTTGCATCGTACCATCCAACATCCAAAATGTTCAGGTGGATGTTTCTAACCACCCTAAATAGCGTTCTGTGCAACTTTTAGTAATACTTTACATTAGACTCCATGTGCATTATTTAAAAACAACCATATAGGATAAATGTTTGGAGCTTTTTTCTTTTCATCTTTTCAAATATTTAAAAAAATGCCTTTCCCTGTAAAGGAATTAGCTCTATATCTGGATCTAAAATCATTAGTATTTCTTTTATCTCAGATGCCGCCCAAATCATACTCTACTTATTTAATAAGAACAGTATCCAAAGTCAAGCGTATAAGCACAGTCAATCGAGCATGAAAAGACACATGGATTCCTCAGCCAGGAATCAAGCGGGATTTTCTGTCCCCCAAATCATTTTTCCCCCTCTTCTTCCTCAGAGTAGCTTCCATAAAAGTCACTGTAATAAGCTGAACTATTTCTCCTATGCTACTTTGTGGAAAATTAGCTCCGGAGGACTGAAAGCTCCACAAGGACATTTCATCGTAATGGCTGCTGATTCTCTGTAATAAATCCAAGCAAACTCGGGATTGCTTCCAAGGTCAGGGAGGCCAGTCTGCATTATTATTAAAGATTAATGCATATTTACACAAAGTAATATCTATGAATCTATTCCCTCAGATCAAGAAAGCTAATGACTCTGTAGCTCATAAAAAACCCCCACAACTGTCCACAATTTCTCTGTTATCACAAAGGCCAACCTAACCCCCAGTCTTCATCTTAACAGCAAAACCAAAATTGCGTGCCAGGCCCTCGTGGGTCTCCAGTTTCCATTCAAACAAATATTCTTTGATGCCCAAACTTACCCTTTTCACAACTTACATTATACTCAATATTAATGCAAAATTGACTTGGATATGTTTTCCTATTGCAGTCCTAGAGTAACTTTTTTTTGTTAAAAACTATTTCATAGAATCACAGAATATCTTAAGCTGGAAGGGATCTGTAAGATCATGAAGTCCATCCCCCTGCTCCTCGCAGGACTACCTAAAACTAAACCATATGACTAAGGGCATCATGCAGACTCTCCTTGAACTTGCTTGGTTCCATGACCACTTCCCCGGGGAGCCTGTTCCAGTGACTGATATCTGTGTTTACCTTATAGAAAGTGACTTTGCAAAATGCAATTTGTAATTCTACATGTGTCTGAATCTGTAATATGTAGAAAAATGTGACTATCAGGTTGTCTTTACTACATCTTACAGACTGCCATGACCTATGGCCTTGTTGAATCTTAGTTTCTTCATGATGTGTTTCCATCAACACTGAAATGCAGCTACTTACGAATGTCTGAAAAAAGGGGACATCAGGTAGAAAGGCACAAGAGAGCTTGTTCTAAGCAAAGAAAGTACTGTAACCAAAGACACTGGAGAAAAAAAAACTCAGATGAGAGCCAGAAGGAAATATTTTTTTTCATTACTAGAAAGTCTCAATTTTTAAAAATACATATATTGGAGGCCTATTATATACCAATTTAAACGCATACTAATTTATGCTTCACTGATTAGGTGTATCATAATCCATTATGATATTCTAGTAATTAACAAGTTTTGTTACCTACATTTTAAAAATGTAATTTGGAATAGTAAAGGGTAGGTATGACTGAAACATTCCTACAATGTCTACAATATAAACATTTTTCTAAACAACTAAAATTCACTGAAGGAAATATATTCATGCAAGTGTTCAGTTTATGCATAGATGGGATTAATTATTTGGATGAAAATTCAAAAACTTCCAGAAAGTTCATTACTCTTTCTGTGAAATTAAATATCAGATTGATCTCTTAATATATGGAAGCCTTCATGAAAAGCCAATAATAAGCTACTGAATGAGAATTTAGATTAGGTTTGAGAATTTTGTCTTCAAGTTAGGAAAGCCGTCTGCACTCCTAACAGCCACCAGCACTATCAAGCTCATTACTTAACAAGGGCAATCTAGACAGTAAAAGCAACTAGGAACTCAGAAGAAATAGCTCTTTAAGACAAGAATGCTCTCTGGTGACACACTACTGATGATGACTTGTATGTCAATGGCTACAAGAGATGTAAAAATGCAAAAGCCAGAAATTTTATCTGCAAGGTTGGACTATCGGATGTACTGCGTACTCCTCAGAATACAACGGAAAAGATTACTTGATTTTAGTAGTGTTTTGAGTGTAATTATCTATTCTGTACCTTGCAAAATTTAAAGTGATCTATAAAAAAAAAGTATTAAAAGCATCTTCCATGAGTTTGATGATGCTATTTATGCCTCTTTTTAAAAGCCCATAAAGCAACTTGTGAAACTATGGTCTCCCATACTGAGCAACTTGGTGATGATGCTGACACATCAGTTTACTAATTAGCACATACTCTGCAATTGCAATTATGCTTTGCTTCTTTTTAAATATCTTTGTACAATGGAAATATCTCTATAGCTCTGTGATGTTCTCAATATGCAGTTAAAACCTTTATCATACTTATCTATTTATTAACTATCACAAATACAATTTGTCACAACAGTCTTTCCAAAGAATATTACTGTTAATTTATATTACTCAAGCCCAACTCTGCCTTGAAAATTTTACTTGACAGACATTATATTTGGAAAGTTGATACCTATTGGAGAAAAGTTTCATACCATTTTAAAAGATTTGACATGGTAATAAGTAAGCACAGCTCCTCTAAACAAGCAGCTATGTTGGTACTTTCCTGTAAAGTACCAAACTAAACATCCTATAAAGTACCAAAATTTGAAACAATTACGTTTCCCTCCTAAAAGCAGAAAAGCTGCTTTTATTGTCCTTCAGACGTTTCAGTGAAAAGTTCTCTCTTTTTCTCTGCAGCTCTGAGTACACCACCAGGATGCCTATTCTTCCATATGCACTACAGAACCACCACCCCACCGTCCTCCCACCTACTCTTCAGTTTGCAGATATACTTCACAGTCACAATATTTGTTTATAAACTTCCTTATCCTCTCACCTAAACTTCTGTCCTCCACTTGAGGCTTACCTCTTCACAAATACTGCTCTCTGCAATAGTCTCCTCTGCTGCACGTACCACCAGTTAGGCTGGCTTTCTCATGGTTCTTTTCTTTGACTCTCTTGTCAGGTTTCCCATCTTCTTTGGAATGATGTCTTTTTTCCCTTGAAGGGATCAGGACCTTATTTTGGTACTTGTACACCATTCAAAAACATAGTGGCTATATCTGGAAAGGGTCAGAAGAGATTTCCAGTGCCACAAAAACAACACAGGAAGATGATAAATCCTCTGACCCCAGTACAAAGAGACTCTTAGACTACTCCAGCTTAAAGAAATAATTTTAGAGCAGAGACAAGCACAGACTCAGTGTGTAAATTAAGGGAGAGACACATTGACTTCTCTTTCCCTTCAGGCTCTGTCTTCTGCAACTGCTGTATCCCCTAAGGGAACCACCAGTGAAAACAGCTCTGGGTTTTTTTCAGCTCTTGTGCACACTCCTGCCGTCTGCAGTTCCTCCTTCCATGAACAAAAGTGCCTTAATATCCACTGCACCGTGTGGACAAGGACAGGTGCAATGTGATATCAGTTCTGTCCAACTTGCCAGAACATCTTGTCTTTACATATGGACAGAACTTTCAGGGTACCATTCTGAAAACTCAGTGCAGCTTGTAAAAATATTCTGCCAAATGCCACAAGGCACGCCGAACCCAGTACTGAATAAAAAGTAGCATTAAGAGCATTCAGATGCCTTTTATAGGACCAGTTATCGATTGTGCTTACTTGCAAAAAGTTTTTTAATTTATTACTTCCACTGATTAAGAAGATGGGAAATGATTCATATTTTATTATCTGCTTAAATTTTTGCAGAGCCATCACTCTTGCTAGCAAACAAAACCTGTAAAAAATAGCTTTCAAGAAGGCACTGGCCAACTGAAAAAGACTGACAAACTGAGATAAAATGACAGCAGAACGAAGCTGCCTTCCACAAGATGCATCCAGATTGTGAAGCTGTGCCACAAATACACATCAATTTGGCAGGTGGGTAGAAGAAGCAGCTGATGCAGACAGATAACCTATTAACTCTTCCAAAGCATCCTGAAGGTCAACCAAATACCACAGTGATTTTGAGGTGTTTTGATAGGTAGGTAACCCTCCTGCAGGGAGCAACAGCAGTGACCACAGCAGCATCAGGTCTTGACACAAGCACTTAACAAGCAACCTTGTTTTCAGAGAACACTAACTGACATAAGTGCAACTTGTGTAGTCAAGTTTCCTGGGTTGGATTCCGTTTTGATCCTTCCAACCCACAATCCATCCATAATAATAAATACAAGTTTAGCGTTATACCAAAACATTTCCACTTCCACACAAAAAGCTGAATTCCCTCATTACCTGTAGCATTTTAAAATCCTCACTGTTCAGTGACTTGATTAGGAATGCATTTTGGCAAATGCTCTAAGGAACAACACATTCCAACGCTTTCTTATAATCTCAAGTATCAGGACAGACGTTCTTAGTTTCTTTTCATCAAACATACATGCTAGCTACCTCTGTACAGCTCAGCTGTACTTGTGCTCCTAATGACACCCACTGGGAGCTGGAAACACGCAGCCTCGTCCAGTATTCCCTACAGCAAAACAAAGACATTGATTTTCCAGTTCAAGCAATAGCAGCAGGTTGCCTCAGTTTCCTGCCCAATTTCATCTTCAGCAAAATGTTTGCATCTTTACAGCTATTAACCTCATCACTCCATAACATTAGATATTGCTTTATTTTTCCTTTTTAATAGAAAACTCTGTGTTTCTCTAATACTTAGCTTCTTATTCTTTAGCGGTAAAATACCATCTATCAGGTGCTCAGGTAAACAAAAGAGCTTTTCTGTTCAAGATCCGTTTTCTAAAATCTATAGATACGTTTGGCATGTGATTCACATATTGTAAGTGATCAAAACACAGAAATGTCTTCAGCCTCAAGCGGTAGACAAAGCCTTCCAAAAATGAAGCCCGCAGTTGCTGCTGAACTGACTAATAATTAGCACGTGATATTGGCACTGATAAGGCAGTAAATTTAAACCCTTTAAATAAACAATGTCTTTAATATGGTCTAGAAAAGGGATTTTTCTAATTTAGTTTATCCTGCTCCTGATATTTATGTTGAAAAACTAACCTGGGACCAGAAATAAAGAAGAAACACTGAAAGAGTAAATGAGATACAGAAACCAAAATGAAAAAGCCTCAAGCGTAATGCAGATGTACCTACCTAACAGCTCTCTTCTCAATCTATTGGACTCTGCAAGGCTGTCAAATCAAAATTTAGCATCTTCTAAGAAAAATCCAAGAGCTCTCTTCATATTTGGAAATCAAATTTTTAGCTGAGCCAATATGCATATTTACAGATTTTTTTCTAAATGCCAGGTTTGTTTAAAACATTGTCATCTGCAGTTTGCAGAAGATCAAATGGAGTAACAAAAAACTCAAGAAAGACTATCATCAGCCCAGAGACTTTACAAAACGGAAAGTGAGTTGTGAGTAGAGGAGGCTATAAATTATACAGTGGTTTTTTGATTTCACACCCTGAAGAATAACCTTAATCAGATTCCTTGCCTGCCAGGAACAGAAACTCTGGCTCTGCTTCTTGACAGACACAGATGGTAACAGGCAGCCTCATCTCAGCAAGCCTTTCTCCAAATGGATTCCTCTAATATTGACCATCACCCAGCTATGGCATCTGCTAGCTCCACTCTATCCCAAATTCCCTTACCTTGACGAGCTGAGCTAGTCCTAAACCACTGGAAATCTATACTAGGATCAGCCTCACAGAGACGCCACAGTGGTGATCGATAGACTGAAGTGGGATTTCAATCCTACCCACAGCACAACTGCGTACTCCCCATTCTCACTTATTAAAATACCTTCCTAGTTATTATATAAACATTTTTTTAAAACTTCTCAGTATCTAAAGCATAACCCCTGAGAAGAAAATAACACCCACCCCCAGGAATACACACAGACTTTTCTGCTGTATTCTTTTTAGACTGTATCCCGGCAGTAGTGCTTTGAGCACGCTTCAAACAAGGCAGTTTTGCTTAATAAAGGCCACACAATATAGAAAGCCTTGATTCTACTCCAGCTGTGCTTCATCCATGCCTCTCTTGTCAAGAAAAGAAACACCTGTGAAACATGACAGATACACCCCTTCCCAAACCAGCAGATCATCAAAACAGATCACCGCTCCGTAGTACCAGACATAGGACTAAGCTTGCAGAAAGGCATCTGAAAGCTGAGCAGCTCAGAGGGTGTTTCCATTCTCTCCCCCACCTGTTTTCTGGGTTTTGGGGTGGGGATTTTGTTGTTTTTTAATAACAATTCACAATTCCAGACAGGTTGACAACTTACTGAAAATGGTTATTCTTCAGAAAAGTGTTCATCACTTACTGTGTACTGTCTTTATTACATCGATACTGACATTTAACACTCAATAAACCTGCAGCTCTTCTGTGGTGCTCTGCCTTACCATTAAACCCAGACTTCTCCTTTTTCTTTTGATACTTGCTGAGGTTTTCCAGGAACCAGGAGTTGGTTCCATATCTAGCACTTAATTATCATACAAGCCACTTGCATACACTCCTTCCCGCTGGCAAGATAAATCAAGAAGAAAGGGCGAAAAAAAAAATTGTCCTAAGCACCTTTCACAAAATTTCACAGTTGTTTTTCTCTCAACATGCAAAATCAAATTGCATGCCAGTCCATTCAGCTGCAGTTTGTAACTTCCCCAACAACAGCCATTGTGAACTGACTGAAGAAGACTGACAGCTCTCCCAGCTAGATCTTCTGGTGTAAGCCCTGGTGACCCTGGGGAGGGGTCAGGGGACGCTGCTGATTGATGGCTGTCTCTCTCAAAATGGGGTGACATAATAACTTCTCAGGTAAGAATTCCTGCACAGAAACAACCCTGTGAGGCGAGGAAGGCAGAGCAGCAGCACGTCACGGCTAGGAGGGTTCCGAGAGAGAGGGTTTTTATACTCCAACTCAGAATCCTTCTACCCTGGGGGAAATGTTCAGATGACTTTCAACTGGCAGCAGAACTTCCTCAAGCAGAGCACTACACAGGGGGTTGCAGCAGGGCTCAGTGCTAAGCGCTCTGAATTCACTGAGATTTGCCAAAAAAAGAACTAAGTTGACTCACTTAAACTGGGAGCACACAAATGGTTCCAGAAGACTTTTTATTCAACACCTAATTAAGTTATTGATACATGTCGACAGAATTAAGCTACAGAGGCAATTCCCTTCAACATTTTTTTCATTTTCTTCTAGATGTCAAAAATTAGTTACATCCCATTAATTTGATCTACAGTGGATTTTCAGGGAAGCCTGAAGTGCCTGAAACAGAGGGTCTGTCCCCTTTAGAGGCCTGTCAAACCATCCCATCTCAACAGATCTCCTTTGTTAAGACAGGTGTACAAAAGGTCAGCAGGCACAGTGGTGGTGGAAGCTGTCTACTGTCCCTCACAGAGCACGAAGCAAGAGGGTTCTCATCAGTTTACAGAGAACGACGCTGGAACAGAGCACGAGCCCACTGGAGGCTGCGCAAGGGGAGCGGCGCAGGGAATACTTCCTGCACAGGTTTAAGATTTGGAATAGAGGTGGCAAACCAGAGAGCAGAGGTTAACAGCGTCAAGCCTGGCATCTCCAGGCCTACAACAATGACCAAAAGAAAGCTCCAAGAAGAACTGTATTTAAAAGGAAAGGTCAAGTGTGCAATCAGAGGAGGATAAGGGGACAACTTCCTCAAAGATGGGGAGTGATTAGGAGTAACAGCAGCGTGTTGATACGCTGCAGCGTCAAACGGGCTGGATATCATATCACAGCACCCAATCGTTATGGGATGATACAGGAAAAGGGATCCTAACTCTTCAGCTACTTTGATTAAACAATATGGAAACTTCTTTTTAATACAGAATTTAATAGACATTCTGCTGATGATTCTGAACCAATAGGTTGTTTTAAAGAAGCTCCAACCTTTCATCTTCTCTGTCAGTTATGAACCAGAAAACCTCACTTCTAGATTCTTGGCTGTTGGAAACTGGCACTGCTCCAGCACCAGAAACAGCCTAATTCCCGCTAAGACTACAGATGACGTGACCCCTTCACATAGAGGATGACAGTGAATGAAGACTGAAATGTGACAGACGATTAATTCCTTGGGGTTAGTTTCCATTCCAAGTCAGAAACAAAGGATACGTAGTGCTTCATAGGCATGCAATGTATGATAGGCAGGAAAACCAACTCTGGTTTTATTGCAAGCTTTCTATTCTTTAGTAATGTTTCTTTGAGCCATGAATACCTAAATTCATGACAACTGCAGCTTCCCTTAAGAAGAGACAATTTCTAGCACTCTGACTGCAGATTAAATCTGCAAGACCTAAAATGTGTAACAGAGAGAGCTCACAAATTAAAATACATCATGGAAACTCAGTATCTTTAAATCACACCTTTTTCAGTCAATCTTGTGATTCAAGTATTTGACTTAAGAATCCTTACATTTTATAATGCTATCCTCATTAGTCATAATATTTCATTTCTGCATACAACACACTTACACTTTAACACCAAATTTGACTCTAGGTTGTAAAGAAATTAAATTTAACTATGCTCCCTGCAGAAGCCATTTCTAGCTTTTAGTACAGTACACAGCATTAATATGCCATTACTGAGATGTGAAGCAGTTACTTTCTTCCTTGGAGAGACTCTGTAATTCATTTTCTGAAACAAGAGCATGAATGTAACAGAGAAGTTTTACATACTGTTGTCATCTTGACTATTTATTCATTTGCCCATGCCAGATTTCCTTCATATAAGGGACCCCATCGTTCTCCCCTGCTCCCACTGCAGCAGTACTTTGCTACCTCTGCTCTCCCCCAGTCGCTCTTTAGCCATACCTCTTACCTCAGGCCAACACTGAGGGCCATCTGGTGCCATGAGATCAAGAATATTGCAGCCTTTTTGTTCTCCCTGCCAGTCCTCATCTCATTTTTGTCAATACCTATCTGTGCAGTTCACAAAATATTTGGTAAGAACACACTGATTTCCTGTCTGGTTCTTTGTTATTTATGGTGCAGTAAGACAAGCAGTTCGTCATACACAACTAAAGCCCTGACTGAAGAATACCAGTCTGCTGGCCTTTTATACCCATTTCACAAATTCAAATGGCTGCTTTGGATATAAAGCAACAAAATAGCAGGCCATTTCATAATATTAGAAGTCAAACAACGTGAGCAAGTGAGCACCTGGCCCAAGATGTAGAATGCAACATTAAAGGCTACCTAAGCATTTAATAATGTGTTTTCAATAGCAGTACTAAAAGTATTCCACTAGAGACATCGAGTCGGTAGACAATACAACATTTCACCTCACACTTTTTGTTATTCATAGACATATGTGTACTCGATGCCTTCAGATTTTTCTCTAGGTTTCTACACAATATGCTTTTATTCTGGAATTGGACAAACAAAGTGGTCATTGAATGATTCATTCAGAATCATAGAATAATTTAGGTTGGAAAAGACCCTTGGGATCATCGAGTCCAACCATCAACTCCACTCTACAAAGTTCTCCCCTACACCATATCCCTTAACACCACATCTAAACGAGTCTTACACACATCCAGGCATGGTGACTCCACCACCTCCCTGGGCAGCCTGTTCCAGTGTCTGACCACTCTTTCCGTGAAGAATTTTTTCCTAATGTCCAGCCTAAACCTACCCTGCTGCAGCTTGAACCCATTCCCTCTTGTGCTATCGCTAATTACCTGTGAGAAGAGACCAGCACCAACCTCTCTACAATGTCCTTTCAAAGTAGTTGTAGAGAGTGAGGAGGTCTCCCCTCAGCCTCCTCTTCCTCAAACTAAACAGTCCCAGCTCCTTCAATCGCTCCTCATAAGAGTTATTCTCCAGGCCCTTCACCAGTTTCTTTGCCCTCCTCTGCACTCGCTCCAGCACCTCGATATCTCTCTCATATTGAGGTGCCCAGAACTGGACACAATGCTCAAGGTGTGGCCTCACCAGTGCTGAGTACACTGGGTGTACTGGGACAATCACCTCCCTACGACTGCTGGTCACACTATTTCTAATACAAGCCAGGATGCCATTGGCCCTCTTGGCCACCTGGGCACACTGCTGGCTCACGTTCAGCCGCTTGTCAATTAGAACCCCCAGGTCCTTTTCTGCCAGGCAGCTCTCCAGTCACGCTTCCCCAAGCCTGTAGCGATGCATGGGGTTGTTGTGGCCCAAGTGCAGGACCCGGCACTTGGCCTTGTTGAAGCTCATACCGTTAGCATTGGCCCATCGGTCCAATCTACCCAAGTCTCTCTGTAGAGCCTCCCTATCCTCATGCAGATCAACACTCCCGCTTACCTTCATGTCATCTGCAAACTTGCTGATGATACACTCTATGTCCTTATCAAGGTCATCAATAAAAATTTTAAACAGAAATGGTCCCAACACTGAGCCCTGAGGGACACCACTTGTGACCGGCCACCAGCTCGATTTAACTCCATTCACCACCACTCTTTGGGACCGCCCATCCAGCCAGTGCTTGATCCAGCACATCGTATGCTCATCTAGGCCATGAGCTGCCGGTTTTTCCATGAGAATTCTAGGGGGGACAGTGTCAAATCCTTTTCGAAAGTCTAGGCAGACAATGTCCACGGCCTTTCCCTTATCCAATAATCTGGTCATCTTGTCATAGAAGGAGATCAGGTTCATCAGGCAGGACCTGCCTTTCATAAACCCACGCTGACTAGGCCTGATCCCCTGCTTGTCCATTATATGGCTTGTAATGGCACTCAAGATGATTTGCTCCATGACCTTCCCTGCTACCGAGATCAGACTGACAGGCCCATGGTTTCCCGGATCCTCCTTTCTGCCTTTTTTGTAGATGGGCGCTACATTTGCTACCCTCCAGTCCATTGGGACCTCCCCAGGTAGCCATGACTTCAGGCAGATAATGGAAAGTGGCTTGGTGAGCACGTCTGCCAACTCTTTCAGCACTCTTGGATGTAACCCATCCAGTCCCATAGACTTGTGCGCATCCAAGCGGTGTAGCAGGTCACTGACCACTTCCTCTTTAATTGTGATGACCTCATTCAACTTCCCCTCCCTGTCTCCTAGCTCATGAGGCTGGGTGCCCAGGGAACAGCTAGTTCCACTGCTAAAGACTGAGGCAAAGTAGGCATTGAGCACCTCAGCCTTTTCCTCATCCTTTGTGACTATGTTTCCCTCTGCATCCAGTAAGGGAGGGAGATTTTCCCTAATCCTCCTTTTGTTGTTAATGAATTTATAGAAACACTTTTTGTTATCCTTAACAGCTGTAGCTATGTTGAGCTCAGCTGCGCTTTGGCTCTCCCAATTTTCTCCCTGCATAGCTTCGCTATACCCTTAATAGTCTTCGTGAGAGACCTGCCCCCTCTTCCAGAGGTCACAGACTCTCCTTTTGTTCTTGAGGTCCAGCCAAAGGTCCCTATTTAGCCAGGCCAGTCTCCTTCCCTGCCTACTTGTTTTTTGGCACACAGGGACAGCCTCCTCCTGTGCCTTTAAGACTTCTCTCTTGAAGTATGTCCAGCCTTCCTGGGCTCCTATATCCTTCAGGGCAGCCTCCCAAGGGATTTTGTCCAGCAGTCTTCTGAACAGGTCAAAATTTGCCCTCCGGAAGTCTACGGTGGCAGTTTTACTAACCCCTCTCCTTGTTTCCCCAAGAATCAGAAATTCGATCATCTCATGATCACTGTGCCCTAGACAGCCACCAACCTTTACTTCCCCAAGTTCTTCCCTGTTCACAAGAAGCAGGTCCAGGAGGGCACCTTCCCTGGTCGGCTCACTTACCAGCTGTGTGAGGAAGTTATCTTCCACACATTCCAGGAACCTCCTGGATTGTTCCCTCTCTGCTGTGTTGTATTCCCAGCAGATGACCGTGAGATTTCCCCCAGCTGCTTATAGAAAGGTCACTGCTTTGGTTGGGAGGTCTACAGCAGACTCCCACAGCGATATCAGCTTTATCGGCCCTTAACCTAATCCAAACACTCTCCACCCCATCATCAGTATACTTGATTTCCGAGCTCTCATAGCATTCTCTAATATACGGGGCCACTCCTCTGCCTCTCCTTTCCTGTCTGTCCCTCCTGAAGAGCTGGTAGCCATCGATTGTGGCACTCCAGTCGTGTGAGGCATCGCACCACGTTTCTGTGATAGCCACTATGTCATAGTTTCCCTGGTGCATCATGGCTTCAAGCTCCCCCTGTTTGTTGTGCATACTGCGTGCATTGGTATAGATGCACTTCAGATGTGCCAATGACTCCAGCACCTTTTTGTGAGTGTGGGCCCCATTTCCCACCAGACCCCTCTCAGGTGCTTCCATGATTTCTAAGCGTCTGTCCCTTCTCTCAAATGAAATAGCAGAGTGAGAGTCCTCGCTCGCTAGTCAACCGTCCTTCAAGCCCTGGCATGCCTCCCTTGGGTTTATTCCTGACAGGCCCAGTTATCTCCCCTTCCCCCCTCATATCTAGTTTAAAGCCCTGTCATTGAGCCTTGCTAACTCCTGCCCCAAAATTCTTTTCCCCTTCTGGGACAGGTGCGTCCCACCTGCCACCAGCAGGTCAGGCGACTCATATAGCAGCCTGTGATCAAAAAACCCAAAGCCCTGCTGATAACACCAGTCCCGGAGCCACGAGTTGACCTGTTGCCTCTTCCTTTTAATTTCCTCATTCATGATTGCCACTGAAGGGATAGAGGAGAATACAACTTGTGTTCCTGATCCCTTAAACCGCCACCCCAAGGCACTAAAATATCTTTTAATTGATTTTGGGCTCCTTCTACCCACTTCATCACTACCCACCTGAAATACTAAGAGGGGGTAATAGAGGAGTTTACTAGGGCCAGAAGTTTGTCCAAAACATCCCTGACCTGTGCCCCAGGGAGGCAGCAGACTTCCCTGTGAAGTGGGTCTGGACAGCATATTGGCCCCTCCTCCCCCCTCAATAGAGTCACCCACAACAATGACCCAACTGGTTTTCCTTTTGGAGCCAGTTGTGATGCTGGGTCCATGGCGACTTGGTCTTTCTGACATTTCTGGCCTGGGTGTATCATCCTCCTCTCCAACAGCCAGTTCCTCCTGCAGGGCTTCATATCTGTTCTGCAAAGGTAACTGGGAAGGTGGAAGGGGCCAGGAAGGGATTCGCCTGCTTCCCCGAGGAGGGACTTGTTTCCATTCCCCCTCTTCTCTGCGATCCCCTCCTATCGCCTGGTGACGAGAGGGGAGGGGGTCCTCTGACTTGTGTGGGGCCTCACCCTGTTCCCTTTCTCTCAGGGAGTGGGTCCACCAGTCACTCTCCCTCTCACATTCCCTGATACTCCTCAACCTCTCCACTTCTTCCTTCAGCTCAGCCACCAGAATGAGCAGATCATTTACCTGTTCACATCTGACACAAGTGTTGTCTCCGCTGCCCTCCATCGCAAGGGCCAGGCTCCGGCACTCTCTGCAGCCAGAGGCCTGGACGCCCATATGTTCCCGTGGGGCCTCTGTCTGTGTGCCCACAGTTTTTTTAACAGCAGCCTTCGACCGGGTAACAACCATGGCTGGATCTCTACACCCAAGTGAGACCTTGTGACTCGATGGTCAGTTGGGGGGAGCACTGGTTGCTCTGTGGCCAGGGAGTAGCCCCTGCCCTCCCGGAGGCTTCTTATAACCTAGTGGCTTGATCCACCAGGGGAGGTGCTGTCTCTGCCCCAGGCTCCCTCAGCAGCCTGCCCAGCAGCTGACGGCCCCCAGCACAGGCCGAGGGCCTTTGCCGGCTTCCAAAAGCCCTAAAAAGAGCTTTTCGTCGGCCCTTTTCGCTGCAGATCCCTTCCCCAGCACCGTCTTACTTGCCCTGAAGCTGGTCTGCGTGGCAATCATCTACCATTACACAATTCAAACATGTAGCACAAGACACAATAAAATGACAGCACTTTGTTCATTTTCAAAGACAGAACTGACACTAAAATGCAAGAGAAAATACTTAACTAGTATGACGGCACAGTATTAATAAAGTGAAGTAATAATTTTCATTACCTTTCATTTCACCTTATAAAAGAAATAATCTACAGATGCATCTTTCAGCAAGACAAAATAATTTTTCATTAAAAAAAAAATCTTACATGCATTAGTTTATTTTCCAGTACGCATAACCAAGGCATTGTGCTAGATTTTTACTTTGAAGCATGCTAATAATGGAGACAAAGCATACAAATGGATGTTTATTGACACTCCTTTTGGATAGTAACACCACTGATTTTACTGATTCATCTTGCTATCATTCAAGTAGGTTTCTGAATGCTAAAATCTGACATGTTGTCAAAGGAGTGAGATACTGGGTATATTCAAGTAATCAAAAAGCTTGCCTACAAAAGTCTAGCACTGAGGTTTCGGCTACATACCTAGGCAGTCCAGATTTCATTTTAACTTAATTTTGATGCACTCTACAGGATCACAGTCAAGTGCTGAATTTCACATTACACACCCAGTTTCCAAGGCAAACTCCGTATGGCAATACAGAATTTGTCTATTTTTTATAATTTTATAAATTGTTACAGACTATACAGTTTGAATTGATTTTTCTGATTTGACTATCTTCCCTAAGGACTACATAAATGAAATAAACCTTCAGGCTACATATATGTTGCTACTGTTTTCCTTTTCTAAATGCCAAGTCTTTGATGAATTTTATTCTGATTATCACACAAACTGGAGCTCATCCAAAATATGAACATGAAATACAAAGATTGTTTCATTGACCACAAAAAAAAAAAGTAAACCATTAATATTCCCAAAGTGAAAGCCACATTTATGGAGTTTCTTCTTTCATTAAATATTTCAAGCAGTCTAACAAATATATAAGCTGCTATTTTACCTTAAGTATAGCCTATCAGAAAATTTAAAAAAAAAATTTGTAGTAAGACAATAATGAGTAACCAGAAAGAACTAAAACTCCTGAAATACATTCAGTCATAATACTCCATCAAGAATGATTTCTGAGCTCTATGCTAAATTTTCATTGAGACCAAAAAAATGTTTCAACCCTAAACTGAAAGAAGAAAAAAACAAATATCAGAAATTCAAAATTGCATCCCGCATGACCACCATGACTACCGGTTGGTTACCACCCAAAGAATCAACCTTTCTCAAACTCCTTTTTAATGATAAATGTCCAAACTCTTGAAAGTCGTTAAAATGAAAATTGCTGCAATCCCTGAAAGCTTCTGGTAATGAAAAAATTGACTTCTGCATAGCTCTATCCATACAGTGAAAAATATTAAAGGGAGGTGTGCTAGCAGATGCCTCTATATCCAGTTTAAAATAACGTTGAACCCAGTGAAATAAATCTCTTCTTAAACAGCAATGCTTTAAAAGCTAAATTACAGCTAGAGTATGTAATGAAGAGATAAAACTCTCTGAATAAGAATCAAAATTAATATAAAGAAATTGAGTTATAATTGCTTGAGAAGAGGGAACTATCTAACTTTATGAGATAGTTACAAAAGACAAATCACAGCAGTTTCACGAAACTCTTGTTCAGAGCCTGCGCTGCTTCTAATCTCAAAATTTCTGAGGACTCACAGCAGAATCTGTGTAAATTTTAGCACAACACAAAAAACCTGCTCCCACCATATCAGATTTTATAGTGTGTCTTAATTTTGAAACAATTACATACTTTCCCAAGCACTGAAAACACTCCTACGGGGTACGCATGAGTAGAATAAATTAATTTAGGAAGTCTGTTAAGCAGCAGCATCTTTCCTATTGCCGAGAAGAAGCAGCAATGCTCTGTACCTTTATGTATGTTATTTTAAAGATCCAATGTACCTACTTTATGGATTTTTCAAGGTAATGAAGCTCAAAGAAAATTATCCTTTTTTTAACCAAATGCGTCTGCTTTTCATAAATGCAAACAACTGCTAGAGAAATAAATAGAACAAGATATGAAAAATGGCTATGGTTCTTGAGACTTGGGTGTCATGATTTCTCAGTTACACTAATGCCACATCCTCTGGCTCAAATTAAATCATGACCTCTCACACATAACGGCAGTAATGGAAAAGCAATTTGTGAATTTTCAGTTTAGTACTGGGTGGCAGGCCAGCACCTGCCAACTGGTGTTAGCATCAGGCTCTGCATATGCAATACAGTATGTATTAATTATATCATTTGAAATACATAGGCTGCCTTGAAAGGTAGACACTCATCTAGGCATACTACTACAGGTTTATTCTTTCTCCATAATACAGGTCTAAAGATGATGTATTTCCATGGATGAATTTGTTCAAAATTTGTATTTGATATGTACTGTTCTAGTCCTTTGTCTTACTAAAAGGTTGCAGATGTCAGAAAGTCCCTGATCTGAACATTGTTGCATTGAATCAACAAGAATGACTGGATGCAAATCCCACTGACAGTAACAGAAAAATTCTTAGGTGGTGTTGAGCACCGAGCGCAATGCAAGATGTGAATGCTTAAGAAAATAAAAACCCACCCAGTGGGACAGCCACTGAAGCTACACAGCATCTTTGGATGCTCTGAATTACCAGCTAACATCTTGCTGACACTTCAAGGCAGAATGAATTCAACTTATTATCACAGTCACGCCCTACAAAGCTAGGCTCCTCAGGCAAATTTAGAGCTGCAGCTCGCAGTCCAACTGAGAACCAGCACCCTGAAATATAAGGCTCCGTTCAATGTCAGCTTATTTCAGTCTTGAGAAATGCACTACAATTCAGGCAGCTCCATTGCTTCCCTTATTGACTGGCTTAATACAACAGCTCTTCTGCTTTATGAATGTACGTACTGTTTTCTTCCAGCAACTTCACAGTTGTATGATCAAAGAAATTAATCTAGACCATGTTTGCCACAGTAAGTATAGATCCACAGTAAGTACCGTCTTCTTAATGGTAGGGCAACATTTCAATCTCGCAGCCATAACCATGATCACAAGAGATTCTCTCTCACCTGATACACTGTTTTACCAAAGCAAGATTCAATTGCACAGGGTTAGATACCAAACCCACAGTCTGCAGTCTGATGGAATATCTTCAGACAGACCCAAAATTAATCTTCTAGAGAACAGCAGCTTGGAAAAAAAACAATGGAATTTCATTCTCATTGCAGAAACTTATACAGGCTGTGCTGCATCACAGGAACTAGGTGGACCTTAAATCCTAGCTTCCAAGATGGGAGAAAAGGAAGAAACTTGTAGTGAACGTTCAAGTGAATTGAATGTCTGCATTCAGTTCTTCTGATACATAACTGTTTTGCTTGAAAGGGATCTGTAACCTCAGAAAATCGGAAGTAGTTATTAAAATCAGACCAAAAAAAAAAATATCTAATTTTCTGCCAGTAGATGCTAACACTACAGATACACATATAGGGATTAATCTGAAAGTATCTATAAAACAAGAAGAGGGGAACAGATTTTCAAAACACTTCTGTGATGAGGTAGCTATTTCTGGAGAGACAGCTATTTTCGTAAGTTACTTTCCTTTCTATAGCTTTTGTTTCTCTGCAAAACCAAACAGTTCTTCTATTAGTGTTTTTTCTTTTCCATATTGCATCTTTTTTTCCTCTCTTCTCCTCCTCCCAAAATGTGTAGGCCAGAGCTTTCAAAACAAAAGGGAAAGCATTCTCTCACATTTGAAAAAGAGACAATATTGGAATAAACCCCTAACAACATAAATGAAACTTTTAGATTTTCTTTGACAGTTTTCTGGATAAAATGTTAAAAAGCAAGAGAAAAGTACTGGTGAGCTGAAACAGAAGGAGAACACTAGAACTAAAGTAAAATGAAAACATAGTTACTTTGTTTTCTTTTCCCATAACCTCAGCAGATAATTGATATTACCAGTTGAAAAGCTTGAAATTGTACATTTTCCTTTGTTTATTGGTGCAGTAATCCAATGGAATGAGTCTGCCTAATTGTAAACAACACATGTGAAGTTTTCCCTTGTTTCCATTTTCTGCAAGGAATTGGAAATATCTATTTAAGTAGCCTGAGATCTCTGTAAAGCTCTCTTTTTTTGACTCTGTCCATTCACCCAGAATGACGGTGGAGCGAGAAATCAGTAGCGTTGGGATTACAGATCAGAAACTGCTATTAAATTTCATGAGTACTGAGACAAGACAACAGAAATGACAGAATTCAGGGCTCAATTTTAGGGCCAGTGCTCCTTAATGTTTTTATAAATGATGTGAATGCAGGAATCGGATGTACATTAAGTAAGTTCTCCGATGACACTAAACTGTGGATTCCCTCGAGGGCAGAGACACCTTACCGAGAGGTCTGGATAGACTGGAAAGCCGGGCAATCACCAAACGTATAAAATTTAATAAGAGCGTGTCTCCCCTGGGACAGGGCAATCCTGCCTATACATACAAACGGGGGGACAAGAGGCTGGAGAGCAGCCCTGCAGAAAGAGATCTGGAGGGCTGGGTTGATGGCAAGTTGAATATGAGTCAACAGTGTGACCTGGCAGCCACCATGTTCTGGGGTGCATCAAGCACAGCATAGCTAGCCGGCTGAGGGCGGCGGTTGTCTCGCTCTACACTGCAGTGGTGCAGTCCCACCTCAAGTGCTGTGTGCAGTTTTGGGCACCCCAATAAAAGGATATCAAACTATTAGAGTGTGTGCAGAAGAGGGCAACCAAGATGGTGAAAGATCTCGGGTGCAAGATTTACAAGGAGCAGCTGAGGTCATCTGGTGTGTTCAGTTTGGAGAACAGAAGGCTGAGGGGTGACCTCATGGCAGTCTACAACTTCCTGAAGGGGGGCAGCAGAGGGGGAGGAGCTGATCTCCTCTCTCTGCTGACCAGCAATAGGACACGAGGAAATGGAATGAAGCTGCATCAGGGGAAGTTCAGCTTGGACATTAGGAAAAGGTTTTTCACTGAGAGGGTGATTGGACACTGGAACAGGGTCCCCAGGGAAGCTGTCATGGCACCAAGCCTGTCAGAGTCCAAAGAGCATCTGGACAACTCTCTTAGTCATATGATTTAGTTTTAGGTAGTCCTGCAAGGAGCAGGGAGTTGGACTCAATGATCCTTATGGGTTCCTTCCAACTAGAGATATTCTATGATTCTAAGATTCTTATAAACAGAACAAAAACTTACCTCTTAATACTTATTCATCAAACTTAATGGTAAAATCCATACGTTTTTCTCTTCTAGGTGATACTTTGATTCCTTTTCACATAACTGTATTTCTGCCCACCATCTAACTCCACTTGAGAAAGACCATAAGGTACCATAATGGCCAGCATGCACGGCACATGCAAATACACTTGCTAGTACCTGGTGCAGTATGACAGTCTACAGTAAAGCTTATTTATTTGTATTTCAAAATTAAAACTCTAAATTTGGCAAGGATGAGAAGTCTTCCAAACTTTTGTTCCTTTTTTCTCCATAGTTTTGAAGAAATTAACAGGCGTAAGCCTTTTTTTGACAGCGAGAGTCAGATATGCAGAAGCTGTAGCTGAAGTCCCAGAACCGTATTTCATCAGGAGAAGATCTGGCCAGAGAAACGCAAGCCCCTTTGTTACTCATGCAATGCTGTGCATGCACAAACTAAATGCATATAACACATCGGTTTTAAGTATTTACAGAGACTTAATTCAGAAAAATAACATTCTAGTCTTGTGTACTGGCCTGAAAGAGCCTCAATAAAAATGCATACACTTTCACTTTATCTTAAATTATTAGTGTGTTTTGTTACAGTAGTGAGTTCTAATTTAATTGTATTTCTGTTACTCTGCACTTCAGCGAGAGGGAAGTTATTAACTATTCATAATAGTGAGGTGTTCATTAATGAGAGCCTTAGTAACGAAGCAAAATAAGCAAAGTATCACATGATCTCTTTCCAGTTTTGCACAAGACATCCTTTTGAATCTCTGTACTGTACTTTCTTAGTGAGGCTGTGCCAAAAAGTCAAAGCACGACAGGTATTAAAGAGGGTAATTAATACGATGCTTGGTTGTGCCTTACATTCTTTATTAGGTAAAACGTAAGGGCATGTCAGAAAAAGAGGTCAGCTGTAATCAGCAAGTGAGGAACTAATCTGCAGTATGTGCTGTGGTCTTTCCAGTCAACACAGCTTACATTAATCTGTGTGACCTGCCTGCAGTGACTCCTACCATGTGACACAGAAAACAGTCAGCACTGGGAGTCGCAAGAAGACGTCGTCAAGTTCCTGCAGATTAATGCTTTCACAGGCGGCGGGAGGAGAAGCACTCAGCACAACTCATCACCTCCTAAGAAGTGGAACTGACAGCATAAATAAGATAGATTTCCAAGCAAAGTACATCTTACTGAATTTATATGTCACTTGGGTACGCTTGCATTCAAACTCAAGCCAACAGCAACTTGCTTTTATGCATTTCTGCATAGGACATTCCACGGGTCTAAAGACAAGTTTAGTAACAACCTCTAAAGGATGCAAATGAAAAACACCTCTTGTTTTCAAAAGAAACTGTCACCTCCTTCTTCAATAGAGGCCCACTGAAGGACGTCCATGAATACATTTGGTTGTGGAAATCCCAAGGCCGTCGCTGTATAAACAGTAAGCACCTTTCAGAGGTGGTGTGTCAATAAACCTTTCCTTGTCTCCACGAACAAAGAGATACACACAGCCAAAAAGCTGCAAGGGGGGCAGTCACACACACAAGTGCGCTATTTGATTTGTATAAATAGCTTTCCGTTAAGTGCCATTAAAAACTGTCATAAAAAAACAGTTTATATTCCCGCAACGTGCTTCAATTCCCAGTTTAAGCTTGGTTTACACGTAAAAGGCTTTTTGCTCTCAGGCAAAAAGAGTGATAACTATCAGTTTCTTCATGGAACTCCACATGCCAAACCCTTTATAACCAGGGACTTCATTACATGCATCCTCATGCCAGAATGTGAAATTACGGATCTGAGCTTTCATTTTTTCTGCACTCACCAACCTCCATCTGAAACAGATCCAAATAGACAATGCTTTTCCATATTCAGCTTTTTCTAGGATCCAAGTTCCTTGGATACCACGTTCCAGCTGGGATTTATTTTTAGATCAGATGACATTTGTTCTAAGAGTCACGACAGGCAAAGAGACCTGGATGTAGTGTTTACTATAGAATAGAATCATAGAATAATTTAGGTTGGAAAATACCCTTGGGATCATCGAGTCCAACCATCAACTCCACTCTACAAAGTTCTCCCCTACACCATATCCCTTAACACCACATCTAAACGAGTCCTAAACACATCCAGGCATGGTGACTCCACCACCTCCCTGGGCAGCCTATTCCAGTGTCTGACCACTCTTTCCATGAAGAATTTTTTCCTAATGTCCAGCCTAAACCTACCCTGCTGCAGCTTGAACCCATTCCCTCTTGTGCTATCGCTAATTACCTGTGAGAAGAGACCAGCACCAACCTCTCTACATTGTAGAGAGTGAGGAGGTCTCCCCTCAGCCTCCTCTTCCTCAAACTAAACAGTCCCAGCTCCTTCAATCGCTCCTCACAAGAGTTATTCTCCAGGCCCTTCACCAGTTTCTTTGCCCTCCTCTGCACTCGCTCCAGCACCTCGATATCTCTCTCATATTGAGGTGCCCAGAACTGGACACAATGCTCAAGGTGTGGCCTCAC
Organism: Rissa tridactyla; assembly: GCF_028500815.1. Lineage (NCBI taxonomy): Eukaryota > Metazoa > Chordata > Aves > Charadriiformes > Laridae > Rissa > Rissa tridactyla. The sequence continues at coordinate 11,927,315 of NC_071469.1, read as the reverse complement.
CAGTGCTGAGTACGCTGGGTGTACTGGGACAATCACCTCCCTACTTCTGCTGGTCACACTATTTCTAATACAAGCCAGGATGCCATTGGCCCTCTTGGCCACCTGGGCACACTGCTGGCTCGTGGTCAGCCGCTTGTCAATTAGAACCCCCAGGTCCTTTTCTGCCAGGCAGCTCTCCAGCCACACTTCCCCAAGCCTGTAGCGATGCATGGGGTTGTTGTGGCCCAAGTGCAGGACCCGGCACTTGGCCTTGTTGAAGCTCATACCGTTAGCATTGGCCCATCGGTCCAATCTACCCAAGTCTCTCTGTAGAGCCTCCCTATCCTCATGCAGATCAACACTCCCGCTTACCTTCGTGTCATCTGCAAACTTGCTGATGATACACTCTATGTCCTTATCAAGGTCATCAATAAAAATTTTAAACAGAAATGGTCCCAACACTGAGCCCTGAGGGACACCACTTGTGACCGGCCACCAGCTTGATTTAACTCCATTCACCACCACTCTTTGGGACCGCCCATCCAGCCAGTGCTTGATCCAGCACATCGTATGCTCATCTAGGCCATGAGCCGCCAGTTTTTCCATGAGAATTCTAGGGGGGACAGTGTCAAATCCTTTTCGAAAGTCTAGGCAGACAATGTCCACGGCCTTTCCCTTATCCAATAATCTGGTCATCTTGTCATAGAAGGAGATCAGGTTCATCAGGCAGAACCTGCCTTTCATAAACCCACGCTGACTAGGCCTGATCCCCTGCTTGTCCATTATATGGCTTGTAATGGCACTCAAGATGATCTGCTCCATGACCTTCCCTGCTACCGAGGTCAGACTGACAGGCCCATGGTTTCCCGGATCCTCCTTTCTGCCTTTTTTGTAGATGGGCGCTACATTTGCTACCCTCCAGTCCATTGGGACCTCCCCAGGTAGCCATGACTTCAGGCAGATAATGGAAAGTGGCTTGGCGAGCACGTCTGCCAACTCTTTCAGCACTCTTGGATGTAACCCATCCAGTCCCATAGACTTGTGCGCATCCAAGCGGTGTAGCAGGTCACTGACCACTTCCTCTTTAATTGTGATGACCTCATTCAGCTTCCGCTCCCTGTCTCCTAGCTCATGAGGCATTCATTTCTCAATAAAGCTTACCATTTAGGAATATGCTTGGTACAAAATCATTTCTGTGGACAATGTAGGATTGCTTCAGGAACAAAGGCATGGCATTTATGAGCCATCAACAAAAAACAGATTTTTTCCCTGTATTAAGCTTTAACAGATTTTCATGAAACTATATACTGAGAGTACAATAATTGTATTAATTTCTGAGAACAGACACCTGATGAACCACCAGGGTTAAAAGGGTTGGAATTCATGCCTTTTCAAACCTTCCATTTCCACTCCATCCAGCAAAATAGGATAGTGGAAACTTTCCTGCTAGCCTAGTTTCTCATGATTATAATTATCAAAATTCATTCTTTATCTCTTGCTGCACAGAAAATCAGAATATTTTTTCTGTGAAAAACAATCGTGAATTTTCTTCTTCAAAATATAAAGCGACTGGAAAATAGAAGATGTAAATTGATAGAACTGTCAACTTCAAAAGACAAATGAATCCTATAGTGCACCGAAGAAGACTCTTCGGGGCCAAGACTCAGGCGATTTCCCTTTAAAGTATTCTTACGTCTGAATATGTCTTTGAAAACATTTTGATAAGCAGAACAGGGTGAGGATTCAACAGATAAATCTCCTCTCCTGGGTTATGAGGGGTTGTCTTGCCTGCTGACACCTTGAAGAAAGAATTTCCCAGCCCTAATTTTAACCATTATAGAGCAAAGTAGCTCAGGTGAGCACAGGGAAAACTTGCTTGACAGCTTCCAAAGCTCACAAAAACTTTTATTCCATTAGAAATTGCTAAAAACAAGTTTGTCCTGGTGTTGCCACATGGGCTGCAAGACATTTATAAGATACATCCATAATTCAGAGGAAGGCAACAAGGTCTTGAAAAGTCCCAAGAATGTATTCAATAAGCTGGATTACTTAAGAGCTTCTTAAATTTCAATATACCATTTCTCTAGAAGCATAGCAGGAGTCAAGGTCAGTTTCTGTCACTGCTCTCAGATGCTGGGATTCCTCAGGAAAAAACCCATCTCATTGAAGATGACTTTGCGACTGCTACACTGCTCTGTGGCTAGATTCTTAGCTGGCAAAAGGCAGAATTGTTCCATCTAATTCTGTAAAACTACACAGAGAGCCTGAGGAGAATCTACTCTGTCTAAGTAAGTAGTAAATAACTTACGGTGTGGTGCAGTAAAAAGGTTTTATGCATATTTATCCGAAGTGAGCTTTACAACTGACTTCATAAATTCACAAAGTGAGTAGTACCCTCATGAAAATACGTACAAATTAATATTTTTCTTGAGAAATGTTTATGGTGTACACAAATATCTATGTGAGAAAAGCAAAACATACTGGAGAAAACAGATTAGAAACAATACTGGTTGATTAGATTGCTATCTTTACCTATGCAAGTCAAGGATTTTTATATCATCCATTTTACTACTTTCTTCTGGATTTAACAAAGCTGCTGTTAGAGGAGTTAAAATACCTTTCTCTCTCCTTTTGCAGCAGGTGTTTTATTAATAAATCAGACTCATGCATAAAAAGAGTACACATGGAATAAAGTCTTTTGCATCCCCAAAACCATCCTGTGCCTACCTGTTCAGAACATTGATTTTGGTTTAGACAAAAAATAGCCAATAAACTCATGTCTTTTTCAATCCAAGCCTATATTAAATCTTCTCCTTAAAGAACACAAAGAAACCAGGGTGAACATTTTTTGTCCAAACCGAGTAGGTCAGATAAATAGTGGGGTTTATCCAACTAATGGTAAAGGAAATGATGCATGAACAAGAAAATTGTAATGCAGCCATGGATCACTTCTGACACTTTCAATTACGGCTTTGTTTAGTTAAGCACTTAAAATTTTAATGAACGGTTTCGCAAAAAATAATTGATTAAAATATTTCCAGTTTTCTTAAATTGTCTGACTTCTCCATAAAAATGTGTTGTATTTGTATTTTATTGTTTTCACACATTTCACTCCTAGACAACTGCACTTAAGAGCAATACTAAGTTCTGATGCTAAATTCTTTCCAAACTAAGTGCTCTACGCAGAGTTTGCTCTTCTTTTAATTAAAGATATTTGCACTTCAAGATTCTTAAATTAAAAACCATGATGAATTTGCATTATTAACGCAGAATTTTTTAATAATTCTATTTCAAGAAGGCAGGATTATTCCACCTACATAAATACATCTAGTAAGAATTGGAAAGCAACTTTACAACTGAAAGTCTCTCCATAACTAAAGCAGAACCTAAGTAAATGCCTATTGTGAACTTCAGAATAATAATTTCATTTGGTAATACCTTCCTGGTATTTACTGAGAATGTGTGCCACTATGATATAGGAAAAATCTTCATGGTATTTGCTATACTCATTTTACAGTAGTACTTGTAAAAACACCATATCTCTGAATGTGCTATTTTGAAAACTTCTGTTCTTTCTTTTCTTCCAACATAATATTAATTCCGGCTACTCTTGAATTGATCAATTACCCTCAGAATGAAAAGCCACCTGTTGGGGGCAGGTAGTGGAGAGGCAAAATGCAATTTTATTTTTATTTATTCTCGGATGCATCAGACATGTAGAATGCTTTGTCAGTCACAGGCTGGTTTGAAAGCTGTTAATGAGATCCACCAGGAATGAGAATCATCACAAAACACAGGGCTTGAGATAATTTTGTTTGAGAACAGGAAAACAAAACAAACTAAGAAAATCCTACAAACAGCAGGCCTGACAATTCAATTCATCCTGCAGCATCTCACACTGCATTTCCTTGGTCTGGAACCAACACGGCAGAACCAAAAGGAATCCACACCTCATGGACCGCATTAAAACTATGACTACTCTGAGAATAGAGTATAAAATGTGTATAAAAACACATACTTTCTTACAATAGTAGCTTATGATCTCCTGAAGATGCACACACGTGATAACTAAAACTCTCTAAAGCACCGAAGGTACTAGCGTTACGGCAGCAGAACAGGAGGTAATGCAGTAAAATACTCGATGACACTGAAAAGCCACTCTCTCTCCAGTAGCATATAATCCCTTCAAGCTTTTCCTAGACCTCAGTTTAAAGACTCAAAATTAATGGGAGTTACAAGGCTCAAATTAATTAATACGTTCTGTAAACTCACATCAAGATAAAGCTCTCGTGGCATGAAAGTCACTACACTGACAGATTAAGGCCTCAGTCTTACAATGTCACTAATGATATCTAAATACAATATCAAGCGTATAACTCTTATGATCAGCTTTAAGTGCCTCGGATGCGCAAACACCAAAGCCTCATCACAGAGATTTTCACACCTTGCTGTAAATCCTTAGCACCACGTGTTGTCATTTAATTCTGCCCGAGGAGATTGAATTGTATGCACTAAGCCCATTAGTAAGTATTTGCAGTATTATCTAAAACACGGAACTAACTCTATAATTAAAAATGTGCAATTATTGTACTTCAATTGCAATTTTTTACTTGAAAGAAAACAACACAAATTGCAGACATCCACTCCTACGGCATTTCACAATTTCAACATTTACAAACATCATTTCTTTCAACAAGGCTTAATGTCCCTCTTGAAGTTGTTCAGGAAATTTGCCCAGGTTTCATTCACTGAAAACACAGGGGATTTGAGTCATAGTATAAATATTTCAACAGTTTTGCATTTCCTATTAAACAGCAACACATTTCTATGCCATGCAAAACAAGAATAACAGAGTACCTATTCTCATCAAAATGGAGCATGGTCTTAAAAACAATTACTTCATTTTTATTCATTTCAATATAAACTTTAAAATAGCTTAATTAAATAGTGACCTACATTATCATACTTTGAAATTTACTTTTTTCTCAGTGTGTCTCAAACACAGTCTGAAGAGTATGCACGTTAAATTTGTAGGTTAAATCCCATTGATAAACCACAGTTAAAAAGGAGTGCTAAATTACTTTGCAAAATCAGAGATATTGTTATCTATAGAGCAATTAATTCAATTTCCCAAGAAACATGTTCCCTGCCTACATTCATGTCCATTTATGGGTTGTCAGACACTATCCTGATCTATCCCCTAAATCACAACTAAATACAATAAGTAAGATCCGAGGAAAAAAAAACATCCTCTCCCTGTTTAATAGCTTAATGCTATTAGCAGCACTGCAGCCGTTACAGAACCAGTAGCATGTTTCGTATTTCAGAATCTCTAAGTACATTTAGTGCAAGAGAGGCACAGATTGGTGTCAGGAGGTACACAGCTGGGGGGGGGGCGGGGGGGCAGGTCATGAACAATGACCAGCTTTGGGTCCTCTCCTTGCTTTTTCCCAACTGGGTTAAACTGTAGTTGCTTTGCAAGATGAGTAGGTAACACTTCCTCCATGCACTATTTTTGGCCATGTTACTGGGCACATCATTAGTTACTTCCACTTCACATCTCAACAGACTAAGGATGGGCCAAAAGCCAGACACATAAATCGCTGGTGCTATACTTCAACCAAAGGCAGTGGAGGACATGGAGCTCTCTCACTTTACATAAGGGATTTAAAAAAAAAACAAAACAAAACCAAACAAAGAAGAAAAAAAACCCAAACAATCCAAAGCTACTTACATCTTTCATTTTGGAAAATACAAAGTTTTCACAGGAGATAGATTTGGGCCACTTTCTCTAGTTATTATTTTCTTTCTTAGGAGCAGTAATACACTATACAAATATTGCAGAATTAATTCCACCAGTAACTTTAAGCCTCCTGCTTCCAGCAAGGTTGGTTACGAAAAGGTATTTATGCTTGCTTAGAAAACAGTAAGACACAGAAGAAACGGGCTTTCAAGTCTACAGAGATTTCACAACCATACCCACAGTTTGATGTTCTCTTTACACAGCAGCCTTCCAAATCCACCACCAATATAAAAACCCCTAAACTGAAAATTCCTTCTTCTTACCTTTGTGTTGTTCAGAGAATGATTCAACCTCTGTAATAATGCCTTCCCTTTGCTTTGAAAGATCATTAATGAAGGCAGTTAGCGCAACACCAGCCTCAGAAATACCATTAGAGCATATCTATACATATGCATAAGGTTGACATTCCAACTCTTATTACTATAGTGTGCCGTTTTGCTAGTCAGATTTTTTTGGAAGTGTTTAAAAACTTACTCAACAGCTGCCTACGGAAAGAGTTCACAATCATTTCTTATTCACTTCTCATTACAGTCCAAAATTCTAACTACACGGTATCATTTTGTGCCCTTTTTTAACCATCTAAGATATGTTCCCAGTCTGAAATACCGTATCTTAGCTTATTTTCTGTTTCTGGGATGTATATTTTAAATAACTTATTCACTACCAGTGCCAACATGCTGACATAACACAGTATTTTTGCATGAAAAACAGTACTTTGTCCCTTGTGTTTATGCAATTAAGCATGTTTTTTTGGTTAAGCAGAGTTTTTGTTCCTTCCTATTTCTCACACAAATCTATTATAAAAGTTAGCCAGCACAGCAATTCTATTTTAGTTGATGTTACTCAAATAGAGACCACCAGACTAAGCAATGCCAGGCTCCAGGCAACTGAAGAATAGCTAACACAAACAGTGCAGGCTGAATGCCTTGTAGGCTGAATAATACTTGCTTTTTAAAAACTTTATATGGCCACACCTTAATTATCCCCACTCTAGTTAAATTTAACTCCAAATTATCTCTGTAAGTGCTTCTTGCATCCATTTACGCTTGCTGAAATCAACACCATCTTTAAGTACCCAGTATATCTACAATGACATCAAGCCACACTTTGAGTAAACTGGTTCATATTTGAAGACTGTTACCAGGTGACCATCAGAGATCAGTTTTCTTTGAAATGATCACTGGGGGTAAGGCAGCTGAGCCACAACTTCAAAGTCAGCTGAGCTCATCTCCCAGTTATCCGAGGGTGTTGTGTGTCGTGGCTGACTTTCTGATAGGGATTCAGCTCTGCTTCTTCCCTTAATCCTGAGCCGCTGTAATCGCGTTACTGAGATGGAGTGCCTAATTAGTTCTGGAAATGGTACAGACCTCCAGGAAGAGCAGGTTGGCTTGTAATGCCCAAGACAGAGTCCATCAGAAACAGGCATTCTCTGGGTATAAGCTAGCTCACTGAACTAAGGAACTCAAAAACAGCCTGTGGAAATTAATGGTCTGGCACCCTTAAGCTGTTTTCAGATTCACAACAGCTGTTCCATAACAGCTGAATTGCCACCCTGGAACTGCTCAGGTGCAAGTGACCTCAATATTCCCCCATACCACATGAATTTTGTAGGCATTTGAATCTTACTGGCAAACAGGACAGCAAGGCTCTGCAACTGCCTGGCTGCTGGAAACAGGAGCCTCATCGGGCCCCTTCTTCACCTGCTTGGAGAAACACAGGCATTTGCTTTGGAAGATCAACAGTCCCATAGAAGTCATCAACACAGCTCACATGCTCAGTGTCTACCTTTTTGTGGTTTTTTTTCCCTTTTTTCTCACAGAAGTGACAAGAACAGCATCCAGAGTAAAAAGCCTGAAGTTGAAATGGAACAAAACAGTTGCTTGTTATTGCAAAAATATTAAGAACAAGTTAGGCCACTCAACCAGCTCTAAGCTGCATATGGGTCCTGGGCTGATAAAAATGGCAGATGGGAAATAGGCTGCCATTTGTTAATGACTTGAATCATCACTGTAAACTGACACCGCTCTCATACAAGTTTCAAGACTTTCAATATTATAAATAACACCTGAAGGAGTTACCGTATCAGACAAGACTTTTTGGTCCATCAGCTCCAGCGTGCTGCCTCCAGCAATAGCAAAGAAACTCATGCTTTGGAAGAAATCCAACTTTTGCCTGCAATGTACCTAAGTCAGGCTCCAGTTAAATCGCTGCTCACTACTCTCCGTGCTGACCACAAACAGACCCTCATTCCACTGGGAGCACTCTGCAATTGCAATATATTGGAAAAGGACTATAGAGCAGGAACATACAGTCTTTCTACAGCTCAGGGACCGTGGTCCTTCTGCATGCTGTGGATGGGGCAGATTAACTCCAAAATAAGAGGAAAGCGGCCAGTGTAAATTTTATTCCTAAGAAGCTAAAAGTGCATTCAAATAAACAGTATTTAGGGCAAAGCTCAACAATAAGCTCTTTTCAGACAAAACTTTCACACCTATTTCAGTTCAGCTCTGCAAGCGCTGGCTGACGTGAAACGCCAAGTATTGCCAAACTATGAGGAAAAGTATCAGTAGCCTCACTAACTGTGGAAAAGGAGATACGACTTCCTAAAAATCATTTATTTTCTTTTTAAATAAGGAATCAATTGAAGCGAGACTTTACAAGCAGTTTGACTGAAAGTATTTACTAGATTTCTCTGAAACACAGACTTGGTCAAAATTTATTTTCCCATTTATTAGACCAACCAGGTTTTAAGGACTTATTACGTACATTACATTACGTCTAATCTCCTCCCTTGACTTGCATAGCTCAAGAGGTCTTTGAGGTCTACCCTCTGGAACACGATCTTCTATACTGCCGTAAAATAAGCATGTAACAATCAACAGCTTTAATCTGTGACTGATGTAATGTATGATTCTGACTGGCGCTGCCCTTTGGTTCTAACAAGATTTCACCACCCAGTGCCGAGGGCAGCACAAGCTGAGTGGCTGAACTAATCAGTAGGTGCTTTCACTTCATCAGCTTCACCTGGCCCAGGAAATGGCAAATAACAGCTACAGCTTTACCTGTGCTGCACACACCTCCTTCCTCAGACACCAGGCTCTGGCAGCAATGCATCCATTTAACAGTGTTGGGAACCCTTATTTGACACAGGCAATATAGCAAACTCCAGGAGAGATCTGGGACACAGATACATTCACAAAAATATTTTGTTCCAGTAGCTTTTTGATTAAGCAATAATGAAAAAAAACACCCATCAAATATGAATTAAGGACTGCTGCAATTAAGAGGATGATATATTTAGATAGCAATTCATAATTTCACTTTTCTAGCTATGCCCAGCCACATGCGGCTGGCTGTACCTTACGAAACCGAATTAAGTAGTTAATCTAAAATAGGGAAAATTAAAATTGGCCAGCAGGGTTGCTTCTGATGATTCCACCTCAATTAGACATAATTATTCCAGATCCTAGCACCACAGTTTGAAGATACAGATCTCAACTGAGTGATTCCCAATAGCTCACCAGTTTGCTTTGCTCTTATGTTTTATGAGGCATGCACACTCTGTGCACGGATGTCTGGGTGTCTTAAGAAAAGTTTCTCTTGCAATGCTCCGGCTGCAGGAAGCTGGCTTTTACCCACGGATGGCAGATGGCACCATCAAAGCAGCACAGCTGTACTGTAAGTAACTCCTACACTGAACGAATTACTGCCTCTGCTAACGGGAGTCACTCCATCTCACAAATGAAAACAGCGGAATGCAAAGGAAGCGGAAGGCAACTGGGCAGCAGGGGGGAGGACTGTCCAGTGCTGCTATATTTTTCTAGCAACAGAGATGACACTAGCATCAGAAAACCACCGTGTCATTGCTAATATAGGATGGGATCCTTGTTCTGCAATTTTATTACTGCAATACCTATCAAAAATTTTCTTAACCACTGCTCAAAAGAGGCTCTGATGTTTCCAATACGTGACAAAGAAACTTCTGCACACCAGCATCCAAATCCCATTTGTGCATTCCACGGAAGACAGGTACAAAGCCAACACAGTCCACAAGATAAAACAGGAATGCCATACTACCCACATGCAGTGTTTTCTAGGACCAGAACAGGCTGCATATTTGACATAGAGGAGAAGACTCTCCCAAGTCATCTATTCCAGTGCTCAAATGGAAACACACAGAGAAATTTCTGAATACTTTTGCCTTTAAAATAACAATGATGCTGTTAGGCATATGAGCTATACCTGGTTAAAACTGGTACAATATATTTACAAATGAAATGGCTAAAAGCTAGTTACTAGTATAACAGAAAGAAATGAAAGCTTTTATTTTACACCACAAAATATATACTTATCTGAGAGGCAAAGCTGTATCAGTACATCTTTAGAAATTATTAGGTCTGCTCTTTTTGTGGTAAATATGTATTATTTAGCATTGCAAAATATCACCAGTCTGGAATAAACAGAACCACAAAACTCTCATTTTTTGCACAGCTGCAGAAGATGCTCCACAGAAGAGTATGAGAGGGGAAAAAAATGAGCTATTAAAGCAGTGGGAATGAACAGTGAAATTATCAACTTTACCAGAGGATTCTGACTGAGTTGCACTCTTTTTCAAAGGAAGTTGGTCAGTGTGAGAGGCTGGGGGTAGGTACACAGACAAATATATCAGACAAGTACAGACACAAATTCTCAGCACGCTACATTAGGCAAAAAAAACCTCAGACCAACAAAATACAACACAGAAAAGCAAGAGCCTTCCATAGGCTGTTTGCTGCACCTTCTACTGAAAAAAAAAAAAAAAAGCTACAGAAGGATTCCATGTATTGCAAACAGTTAAGTCCTGTGTCTCGCTGTTCACTTCTATTGCCTAAACATGTCTTACTGTAGGTTTTCAATCACAAAATAGTTTCAAATTTACAAACCTGAATAAATCATGTAGAATTCCCTATCTGCACCACAAATCAATTTTTTCACTATTTTGTTGAACTTAGAATCACTTAAGAAATGCATCTCCTCTTTGTCCACGGCCTCTCTATATCATCTGCACACCAAATAAATAAGCATCTACTTTGTTTACACCTCTATCAGGAAAAAAGGTTGTCCTAAGTTTTTAAGTGGTGTGGTTTTAAATGTGACTGCTGACTGGAGAGAAAACACCATGTTAAATGCCTCACAGGCTTTATGACTATAGATTTATATTTGTTTACATAAAAAGCTCTATTTGCAAGGAAGAGGACAGAAGCTGTCCTTTATCAGGAGTAAGCAGAACTTCTTCAAACTTGATGTCAATATCCAACTCTGCCTACCATCCGAAATCTGGTTACAGTGACAGTTAATGACCTTGGCATATAATATTCTGACAGACCAAAACTGATCAGAATGGAGTGCTGACTAAGATTTTTTAAAAATCTTTTAATTCATCCAACTCATTACATGGAAATATTACAGCTATTACAGGAAATACTGTAAGTTTGCCCAGTAGGAGAAATGAGATAACATCCTTCGTTAGAAGCACAATGTGCACATCTAAGAAAACAGAAATGTTCCATTTTTCCAATACTATCGTATTCAAAATCTCTGTATTGACAGGAGCAAGAAAAAAAGATCACTAAAAAGAGATCTTATCCTGTGGAAACAACTCTTTCTCCAACTCTCAGACCTGTACGGGTGGTGGTGTTTGGTTTTGCCTCTAACGCATCTGATCTATATCTAAATTTGCAAATTACATCTATTAATTAGCTACTTCAGAATATACTCAGATTATTTTAACACTGTTCTTAGATTACAATTTCACCCAAGTCATAGTATTTCCAAACATAAACTTGTCCAGAATCTTGAAAATGCATTCTATTCTTGGCACACCTTAAGGATACTGGATGCTAAAACATCTCCATTATGAGTTTACAAAGATTTCAACTTGACATATTGGCTCATAAGAAGATGAATTGCCCTTTCAACTCCGGGAATAACATACTTTCTCCAAAGATAAACTATAGTGCATATATTCTTACTAATTGTAATATGTTCTTCATGGAAACTTAATGCTTTTAAGTAGATTTGTGAAGAAATTAACTGGTTTCTGTTTGTAAACCTCCACAGTCATACTTATGAGAATTCTTAATATAATAAAAACCTTAATATGGTCAAGAACACCTTTGAATTGAGAACAAGGGTGAAGAACTAACCTTCTCTAGCTTATAAAATACACAAAAAATATAAATTCTGTAGAATATGAACTAAGGGAATTATATGTTGAGATTTTTCCCACCACAGTCAACCGAACAGGCACAGAAATATACCTAATGGAGAAAGGGGACAGGAAGAAAACTTTCAGAAAATGGAACAGAAATTGCTCAGGCTCCTCCCTCTCACATCTCATTTCACAGAAAGGAACTGGGATTGAGTAAATATACGAAACTATCTATAATAATATGGTTTCACAAACTAATACAAACACAGAGCTACTTTGTCAGTGTTCTAAATGAATATAAATTGCTACTACTGCAGCTGGGATCAGAATCTATCCCCTTAATGACGAGGAAGGTAAGCAAGTATTCAGCACTGATTAGTGCTAAAAAAGGGAGAGGAACTGCTTCTTGGCTCTGTTCTTCCCAGCTGGCTCACAGAGCACAGGTTATCCATCAGTCTTGACTGGTGGAGGTCACAATGTACAAACAGATTCTCAGGCAAAGTCAAGGACACCCCTCAAGAACACAGAAGGTACAACACCTCTGGCTTCTTATCAAATCTTTTGTAAGACAACAAACATTGATGGTTCTCTCTTTGCAGATACAGCAGACTGCTTCACAGTCTCTCGATGAGACAGACCAAATCCCCCAAGACCAATTGCCACACATTCGGCAAATATCCTTGAACTCTTGCAGGGGTTTTTTTGTTGGTTTTTTGGGTTATTTTTTCTTTCCCTTCTTAATTTAGGCTACATTTTTATGTGTCTTTCCCCTTCTTTACATCAAAAAAACATTAAACTTATTAAGTACTTAATAATGTTCAAACAGGAGCAAGAACAGATCAAAGAACTAGCTGCAGTAATCTGAAAGTCTTGCCTTCGTGTCAAATGCCAGAAGATCAGGAAATGCCCTTAGCCCAGCACTGCTGGGCTGCTGCTTCAGAAGAGGGTACGAACTGCAGACTAAGAAGAACAGTGGTACATAAGCCTCTTGCACTCAGACCCACACCTCTCCCTAGGACACAAACCTGGGGCAAACTTGCAGAAAAGTCACCAGAGCAAAATCTAAGTTTGCCCATGATATATGGGAGAATCATGACATACTCCAAGAAACACGTGAATGAACTGAAAGAACTATATCAAGATGCTAAAGATAATAGTTTTCATTTTCTTTCCCAACACCAATGGCCTGAGCAAGAAAATCCCCGAGAGCCTGTTACTATCCTGAAAAAACAGAACAGGTCGTGAAACAGAGAATGGCTGAAGAGCTTTACTACACATATTGCGGCTTGGTGATCATTTATAGCCCTTTGTGCATCTCTCAGGAAGCTGATGTCTCATAAGGCACTCCTATAGCTGCTCTGGGTAAATGTCATTTCAGCAATGGATTTGCACACATCTTTCTATGATTCTCTAAGCACCCAGATTTTGTACAGGGAGAGACCATTTTCCCACTTCCCAGAGAACAGAAATGTCTCAAACAGAATTAAAAGTTTAAAGTGATCAGATACATGGTTAACAATCCTTACACACCAATCTATATGTGCGCATGAAACTACTTAATAGAAGCATTGAATCATAGAATCTTCATGGTTGGAAAGGACCTTTGAGATCATCGAGTCCAACCATACACACACAAAAAACCCCTACAATCTCTGCCACTAGAGCATGCCCTGAAGTGCCAAATCTACACATTTCTTAAATACCTCTAGGGATGGTGACTCAACGCCCTCCCTGGGCAGGCTGTTCCACTGCCTGACCACTCCTTCAGTAAAGTAATTCTTCCTAATATCTAATCTAAACCTCCCCTGCAGCAGCTTCAGACCATTTCCTCTGGTCCTGTCATTATTCACCTGGGAGAAGAGGCCAACACCCACCTCTCTCCAGCCTCCTTTCAGGCAGTTGTAGAGGGCAATGAGGTCTCCCCTCAGCCTCCTCTTCTCCAAGCTAAACATGCCCAGCTCCCTCAGCCTCTCCTCATATGACCTGGTCTCCAGACCCCTCACCAGCCTGGTAGCTCTCCTCTGGACACGCTCCAGCACTTCAGTGTCCCCCTTGTACAGAGGGGCCCAGAACTGAACACAGTACTCGAGGTGAGGCCTCACCAGTGCCCAGTACAGAGGCACGATCACTTCCCTGCTCCTGCTGGCCACGCTATTCCTGATAGAAGCCAGAATGCTGTTGGCCTTCTTGGCCACCTGGGCACACTGCTGGCTCATGTTAAGCTGGCCGTCCACCAGCACCCCCAGGTCCTTTTCTGCTGGGCAGCTTTCCAGCCGCTCTTCCCCAAGCCTGTAGCGTTGCTCGGGGTTGGTGTGACCGAAATGCAGGACCCGGCACTTGGCTTATTAAACCTCATACAGTTGGCCTTGGCCCATCGATCCAGCCTGTCCAGGTCCCTCTGTAGAGCCTTCCTACCCTCAAGGGGTAGGAAAAAACTGGCCCCAAAACTGAGCCCTGAGGGACACCACTGGTGACCAGCCGCCAAGAGGATTTCACCCCATTAATCACAACTCTCTGGGCACGGCCATCCAGCCAGTTTTTAACCCAGCACAGAGTACACTTGTCTATGCCATGATTCCCCAGCTTCTCCAGGAGAACGCTGTGGGGGATGGTGTCAAAGGCCTTACCGAAGTCCAGATAGACAACGTCCACAGCCTTCCCCGCATCCAGAAGGCGGCTCACATGGTCAGAGAAAGAGATCAGGTTGGTTAAGCAGGACCTCCCTTTCCTAAACCCATGCTGGCTGGCCCTGATCCCTTGGCTGCCCTGCACTTGCCGTGAGAGCTCACTCAAGATGATCCTCTCCATGATCTTTTCCTGGTACCGAGGTCAGGCTGATAGGCCTGTAGTTCCTGGGATCCTCCTTCCGACCCTTCTTGTAGATGGGCATCCCATTAGCCACCCTCCAGTCATCTGGTACCTCCCCTCTTGACCAGGATTGTAGATAAATGATGGAGAGAGGCTTGGTGAGCTCTCCTGCCAGCTCCCTGAGTACTCTTGGCTGAATCCCATCCGGCCCCATAGACTTATGTGTGTCTCGGTGCAGAAGCAGATCATTGACTACGTCCTCCCGGATTATGGGTGGGTTCTTCTGCTCTCCATCCTTATCTTCCAGCTCAGGAGGCTGAACACCAGTACAGGAATTCCCAGTTTACAAGTCTGAACTTCTATCGTCTGTGATAAGAAAGGTCTTTTTGCACTTCTGTATGTCTTCCAATCAGAAAGTCTGTGTTAATGTAACCTGTATCAGCCTTGTATAACACTGAGGTTTCCAGCACTTCATAAATTAACAGATATCATTAACTTCACTTACAGACTGAGAAACTGGGGAAGGTGGTAGGACAGAAATGGGCAGTGGCTTGTACACTGTCATGCAGTAAAACAAAGCATTTCTCTACTTCAAAAACCAGGAAAGTCTGCCTCTATTTCCTCAGTCTTCTTTTATGTTTTAGAATTTTTCTTTCATATATACAGCACCAAAAAGACTCATTCATCTGTTCTTAGGTAAAGCGATCTGGAACTAGAAAATTGTACTTCAGATGTGCTGTCAACAGCTGCTGCTGCTCTGACTGGATGAACACTCATTTTCAATTTGCTGGATTCCTGGAGGAAAAAAAAATACTGCAGGAATAACTAACAGACCAGTTTAATTTTGTTGGATTAAAAAAAAAAAAGAGCACAGCCAGATGCAAAGGCATGCATCTTAAAAAGCCATTATGTCTTCTGTAATTTCCTTCAAGGTTTTTGTTTGTATAAACTATTTACTTTTCAAAACTATTATGACCTACAGAAGTAACAGCACTAGAGCCATCCTGATGGCTAGGCAGACATTATTTTCACCATAAGTAACAACTCACCCAGTTTCTTCATGGCAAGGACAACAAAAGCAGTGCCTTCAATTTATAACATTGTTTTAGCAATTAAATCATTTGGAACAATGTAACCAATGTCCTTATACTGACCCAAGAACCCCTATTCCTGCAAAACATTATACTTCAATTTCATGCACAAAGGAATTTTATAGGAGTTCTTTATATTTGCAGGCTAAGGCCAGAAAGCCCCATTGCTCATTAAGCTCTACCGCCCACAAAGCAGCTCTCTAATCCCACCCAGGTTTGCAGTGACCCCAGTAACTTGCAGCGTACCTTGAACGGTCTCTCCAAAACTTAATCCAGATCAGGTTTTACCCTGCATTCTGCATCAAACCTCTTTACTTAAGAACAAAAAGCATTAAGGACTGAAGTTAAATTTAAAAAATACTCCTGACGTTTACTTTGAACATTAAAAATTAGTCTCTAATCTGAATTTACTTAAAGTTCAAACCTTTGCATCTTGAAATGCTTTTTATCTAATGAACATACAATTACCCCTCACTCATTTAAACACGCTAGTAAAGGATGATATAGCGTCATCCTTTAACTTGTGTTTTTTAATCAAAAAACAGACTTAACTTCAAGTCTCTGACTTTAAGAGACATTGCTAGTCATGGCATCTAGGCCTTTGGTAATCTCTAACACCAACACAGCAAACAAAAACACTTGACAAAAATCAACCTTGATATCATAGCTTCACCCTGAAGAAAAAAGCTTCATAAACAATACCTTGCATAGCAAATACGAGGCTATTCTTATACCACAGGCCTGACGGTGCATATTAAGAGGAAACAAGAATAGGTGAAAGCCTGACTTTGATTTATTTTTCCCTGCTAGCATTCCAAAGCCAATGCCAGTGTTGGAAAGAAAAAACAAACTGAATTCTCTACTGACCAATATTTCTTCAACAACGTTGTTAACTAGATTTTGATTGTTGAGCATTTACATTGGGAGACACACAAGCCACAAATAAAGAACCACCTCACTTGGCAAATCAGATTGTTGGCCTCTTCCAATAGCCACTTGCTAATTTTAGTTAAAGACATCAGTGTCAACAACTGATGCTTTCTCTTCCTACAAGAAACAATTTGCAACACATGCAAAGGTATTAATCCAGTACTTATTTTCAAGTCACAGATGTAATGATGTAGAAATAGCTAGAGCAAAAATTAAAAGAAGCAACTGAATATCACTAGTTTGCTCTTTAGTTTGCGCAAATATGGGTGTTCTAACTGTAAAGCTAACACTGGCAATGAGACCCATCAAAATCTCTTCCTAACAATTCAGAAATACTCCATTTTGCTTGTAGCCTTTCTCATCCTAAGAAAATTATAATCAAAACCAAGGGAAAGAGAGCAAAAATGTTGATTTCCTATTATTGTTGTTTTTAATGTAACCTTGGAAACAAACGGTTTCTGTTCCTTAGGTTTGACATTGTGTATCTCTTATTTTTACATTATTTCCTTACTAGCAATTTTTCTTCCTGTTTAGTAAGCAACCAAAAGGTGATGACAAACTTTTCTACAGCTTCTGATGTTTCTTAAATGCCATGTTTATAAATGTAACTGCAGATACAAATTACTTTTGCCACCTGTCCCTTTAAAATGCAAGGCTGCCCTTTAAATGTTTATTTTACCTGAAGTTCATCCATGTTCTGGAAGTTAATGAGCCCCCTGAAACTCCTTCATAAATACTTTCCTTTCTGCAGCATTTCTCTTCTATAGAAAGTGTTTGGGAAACCTCTATAAAGATCAGTCATATGTAGTAAGAGCTATAACCTTTTACCAATTTGTGAGTCTTAAAAATAGAGTGAGATTCTTTGTAGCAGTTGCATACAAAGTCTGCACACAGACTCATTGAGAAGTGCCATTTCTTTCCTATATTCAGAATACAAACAATAATAAGAAAATGTACAAGGGTGTTACTTTTACTTCCAGGATGTTTGTCTGGTGGCAGCAACTCAGGCTTGTACTCTATTGGCCTACTGAAGGTACGCATTCAAAAGCAATTCAGATCTCACAAGCAAACAATCAAAAAAAAAGCAAGGTGGAAACTTTACTAATTGTTCTCAGTGGAAACAGTTTAGAGGTATTTGTTTCATATTTGTTGTCAAACATTCTTTAAAAATAAAAAGACCTAAATTTTTAATGTCTACCTTCTCTACAGGCAGCATTCATTAGTACAAACGAGAATAGTACTCTAAACTGTACACAAATCCAGGGCGGTCTCATGCCTGCCAAACAGTTGGAAAGGACCCTACATCCATGTGTGTGCGTTTCTCCTGGAAGAAGGAAGATGTTGTTTGTGAATTCATAATTACACTTCATGAGGTCCTGTACATCCTTCTTTATTTTAACTATCAGAGATGCCTTCAAAGCAGAAGAATAATTCAATCACTGTTTTCTATAGCCCCTCCTTCATATACCCAAGATCATTTGGCAGTAGTACCATGAGTTACATGGTAGGATATCGCTCCTCAAGGAGTCAGAGTTACTAGTACTTAAAATCTTGAAAGGCTTCCCATCTCACTGCCTTCACCTTTGGATTTTACTTATTGAGCACGGGGGTGGAGGGGCAAAGAACAGCCCTAGGGGCTCTCATGAGCAAACCTTAAGAATTCCAGTCTGCTCATTAGTTGCTGCTGTAAATGAATTGGGTTTCAGAACCATTTTGCAATAGGAAAGAAGATGAGCATCACAAACCAGCTTCAGACTGTGTGTAAACCCTCTCTAAATCAGCTAAATTGCCCTCACTTCCCTCAGTTCTGGACCAAAGACATGGAGATAAATTTTGCTTTTATCTGTGCAGTCACATTCCTTTCAACGGTATCACTTGGGAATAATTACACTAGAATTTGGTTCAGTGCATAGGAATCTCAAGATAATTTTTTTCATGTGAAGAGCCATCAAGAGAAACTACTTTTAAAGAACAATTTTGATAATATGCTTTTAATGGGAATAATGTTACAATCATAGACCTTTCTCTTTTTTTCCCCATTATAACTTTGACAGACATCTTTCTGGACTGTAGGTCGCTTGAGAATATGTGCATAATGCTCATCATATGAGTAACCCCACTGACACCAGAAACCTTCAAGACAAGCACATGACCAAGCCACTGAAAGGAGCGCTCATTAGCAACAAATCTCTTGGAAAGCAAAATGACAAGAGAGATACAAGCTAAAGAAAAGCTCTAGGATTTTGGCATAAGTTTTGAAATAAGTATGAGTGTAACTTTAAGGGACAATACAACTACTACAGTTAGAGTGCATATCACAAAAATAATGATTATGATGTACTTTCCCGCTAACACATACCTAGTTGTCTTATAACAAAGTAGGTTTTCTGTTAGAGTCCTCATTCATATAGCACTGGTGAGACTACACCTGTAACCCTACATACCAAACGGAAGTTCTCAGCCACAGAGCTTACAATAGTTTACTGAAAACAGAAAACATTGTAACAAAATCAGAAAGTCAATTTCTTCCCCTCTGTAAAGTACAAAAGGAAGCAAATAGATTTGCTAAAGACAAGGTACAAATAACCCAGAGGAACAGGAAAGTTATATACCCACCAGTGATACGACTCTCTATTGACTTTAAAAAGGCCATTTGGTACCAGCTTAAATCCAAAGTTGACAGTCTACACAAGAGCAGCAGAGACTCCATTGCAGCCTCTATAGGAATTAGTTCTGTAATACACAGAAAATGAAGACTGTGTGTATGTATGTGGGAGTGTGTGAAACCAGAAAAAAAAAATGCAGATGCCTTGACCTGCCAGATGCGCACACTCTCTTTTTTAGAAGTATTTATGGAAGGGCAATTGAGGGTTCAATATTAAATGAGTAAACCTAGCTACGCATGTTAATTTATCAGCCCTGCATGTACAATGGTAACTCTTGCGTGTCCTCAGCACAACCTAAATCCAAGACTGTTTATAATTTATTAGAGACTAAATTGAAAGAATAATGAAAAAAAGTGAGGAGACTTGCTGAAGAATGGTTTATTAACATCTTTAGTAATACAATCTCAGGCCCTTTGCTCTCTATAAACTTCTACCTGCATATCACTCTCCACGAGATCTATTCTCTCTCTGGGCTGCTGTGGTGCTGCTAGTGAAGATGTGATTTTAAAGGGTAGTTCACAGAAAGGCCTGCTTCTTTCATGCTAAGAGCCCAAAATAAAACACGAATGTGAGACACTAAATAAAACGTTTAATCCATATGTCACATCTAAGGTACTGCTCTCCTGAAAATTGGGTACATTTAACAGACATTCAACCTGGTTTCGGCAATTCAGAAGATGAGTCAAATAAACAGCAAAAAAGATGAAAAGCTAGCATAAATAAGTGGGTACATAATGACCAAAACTATGACACCTAGTTTCCCAGCACCTTCTGTTTGGTATTTCCATTCCCTAATAAGACACAAGCTCTAGCTAAGCCTGCTTGTCAGCCAAGGCACTGATGGGGTGTATGAGTTCTGAGTGTTCAAACTCTTGTCCTCAGTGTGAGCCAACACTACAACACTTTCTGCAATAGGACATCAGGAGGCCATCCTACAGCTGTCCAACTATTTTCCAAAAAGAAGTAAGAACTTAAAACCTTTAAGATCTCCCCTTTGTAAAGTTTATTCCAAAAATCGATCAGCCAGGTTTAAAAGTTCCTATTAATGAACACACTTTCTTATACCCATAGGCAACCTTACTGCTTCAGGATATTAAACTGCATTTTATCTACTTTTCCATAATGGTGAAAAATAGAAAACTCTCCACCTTTTTTTTTTTTAAAAAATCCTGATTCCCATCATATAATGTGTTTTGCTATTCCAACAATACCATCTTTACAGACTGACTTCATGAGCACAGCTAAAATTGTCTTCACCTCTTAAACTTTGAAGTATAAATCAAATAAAAGAGGGGGAAAATATCTCTGTCCTCTACTTACATCTTAAGCAGACATTCTTGACATGGTAAACCTTAATGTACTTGGTAATTGAATTTGAAGAAGTGAAGAAGAGCTGAAGGTTAAATAAATGTCTTCTCTCCCACATCCCCTACCAGCTACACCAATAATATTTGCCATTTCCCTAGTGTATAGAATTGGTTAAGAAAGGGATAAAAAGGTGAGACAAAGGTGAAAACAAGTCAAACCTGAAGGGGAAAAAAAGAGCCCACACGCTTGTCATTTACAGTTAAACCTGCAGAAGATAATGAGCCATTCTGCAGAGAGATCTGATTCATGTTCAGACATCTTAAGTGTTGTAAGTAACAAGTTGCCCGTGTGTTGCTGGCTCTTGGTTCCAGGCTTCTCCCCACTGGCAACACATGCATTGAACATTGCAAAAACAACTCTTGGAAACTCAAGACTGTCAACTGCAAACATAGCAGACACTGCAAAAACACTACACGTTCTTTAACATTTAGCCTTTCAGTCTGAAAGCATGTAGCCCACATATTTTATCTTCCCTCAAACTATATTCTGCCAAGCAAACAGAAAGCAGACTCTAAAGAAAAGATGATCTGCAGTTAGAAATGCAGAACAAATCAGCTTTCTCCAGAGAAAAAAATGAATGAGGACAAATGCTAAAAACGTAAAGACATCAAGTTTCTGTAACTGAAGACAGGCAACGTGTTCAGGTGAAACAATCATGGACTGTAAGAAACACCTCAGTAAGTTTACAGTCTAACAGTATGCTTGTTAGTATTTCTAGTGCTTTGGTGCTCCAGATCAGAGACCCATTCTGTACACAGGAGTGACAGGAAACACATTTTGATCTTTCTAAATTAACCACAAAAGTATTGTAACACCACTAATGCTGCATTATTACTAAATTCTTCCAAGAAGGGCAAAATCTATTTAAGCAGTGTCAAGGGCATGGATTGGTGTGTGCTGAGGGAACTTACTGTCTCTCCAGCAGCCTGAGTAACTCCCTGCTCAGCAGCCAGGCTGGGCTCCCCACACCGGCACCACCAAGCTCTGCGGAAAACAGCTGAGAGAGGGGTCAGAGACACAGCCGAGCTGGGGGCCTAGGCTGAGGCGCAGCATCACATGTTTATCAGTACTGCAGCAGCAGCATTGTGTATCTCTAGTATCATCTCATAGCTCACATCAGAAGGCACAGTAGTATCACAATAGCAGTATCACTAACTGCTATCTCTCTGCCTCCAAGAGCTACAAGTCACGCAGAACAGAGCAGGACTTCACACCACATACCTGTAAAAGCTGGGCCTAGAATCATTATAGCTGCCTCAAAGACAACCAGTTCCTCTGCTAAATATGTGACTCCCTAGCAGCTTTGAAACAAAAGCTGCCAGGGTAGCAAGAGTTTTTAGCCCAGAAATAATTTCTAGTGCAGCAAACTATCCCCACAGTTTGGTCCACAGCAACGTTTTGAAGCCAAAGACAGATCAGTCCTCAAATAGATCTAATTTAAATAAGGGACTAACCCTTTTCAGAGAACACTAAACAAAGAGTGGAAAAGCAAGATTTAAATCACCATTTGTCAGCCTTTGCTTTAGCTAACATACGCTTTGCTCAAGCATAGCTTTCATTGCAAATGATTTAATGACCCCTACCCTACCAGTTCCATACTAAGTCCAGTGCAGTCACAAGGCAACCTTCAGGAAGTCACTTTACCAGAAGGCATTCAGATATGCCTGTGGTTTAAAAAAATTATTCTGAAGTATTATACACATATGGTTGGTTTTTTTAATTAAATTTATGAATAAAAGTAATAAGCTGAAAGAAACCTCGAGCAGCTAGAGGACTGGTTACAATATTAATTTTAGCCTCAAACTCTAAGAGTTGACTAATTGCCTCTGCAAACGTCTCAATCCAAGCAAGACTGGCATGGCTGCCTGATTAAATCCACAAGGTCATTGCTTCCACCT
Source organism: Rissa tridactyla (assembly GCF_028500815.1). Lineage (NCBI taxonomy): Eukaryota > Metazoa > Chordata > Aves > Charadriiformes > Laridae > Rissa > Rissa tridactyla. The sequence goes on along the minus strand of NC_071469.1, from coordinate 11,904,582 downwards.
ACCAGAGCTTCTCTGGAAAAATCATAACAGAAGCCAACACAGAACACCCAAATTGCCTTTTTTGTATCATTAATACACTAGTTTAAATATTCCCACAATATTGCTACAGTTGCATTAGTAGTCTGACTTGCCATGCCACTGCTAGATCATCATTTGACTCTGAATTTCAATTCCTATTTATCTTTGGTCTCTGTACCACAGTCCACCATAACATACCATTACAACGTTTTAGGCCTTACTTGCCAATTTTGGTAAGAAAGGTATCTTCATGCAGGGGTACATCAGTAACTGTTAATCATCACAGAGCACCTCCTGGACATGCAACATATCCAGGGAACTGCAAGTGAATTCCTACCAACGAGATGTACAGTTACTGGGAACTTACATTAAAATTTTTCCCATTTAAGATCATACTGTGATGCTATTACGGCTGGAGGAATGGATTCTCCACTGCTCACATCCCCTTCAATTTACTGGAGAGAGTCACCTCACTGTGCTCAGTGATGCTGAGAAGAATACAGATGGCTACTATCAACATTTTCAATCAAATGCCATCCACTTACAAGCTTTTAAATTATTAGCAGCTGGTCACCTGAGGTAACCAAGGTGCTATCCTGAGTAACGACTGAATTTTCTATATTTGTAAAAGATGCTGAACGTGAGTAAAAAACTTGGTTAACAGATGCTTTTTAACTTTGATGCTTTTGCTCCCTGAACACCTCCAAATCCATTCTCTTAGTACTTCCATAAATTTCTTCTTTTGCCTTTTCTCACGATGTCCTCTATATTCAGAGCAGGTACTGACCACTTGTCCAGAAATCATCCTTCTTCTCTGCATCTCCCTAGCACCATTTTTTCATAAATCCTTCTTAGGGTGCTGACACCTAGTACGAGTGGGGTCTCAGCCTGACCAAGTTATTGTTTGCATCTTTGTTGGCCTTAACATATCTTACAGCAACACTAACAACTAACAGTAAGGATCCGGGTCCTTTTTATGCTAATACATCTTTCTTCATTTCTTCCAAAAGGTCTCATGTAAACTTGCGCAGGAAGGTACCTACTAACACTCCCAGAGAACAGCAATCAACAGGTCACAACCCAATTTGCCACCTAACAAAATGAACAGAAACCCAAAACCAGATTGTGATCCAAGACGGTGTTCTGTTAATTGTCAACATTTGATGTTTCACAAAAAGAACAAAGAGAAAAAGTGTACATTCAAGCTACAAGAAGTTCATTCTTCCTCATAACACTGGCTGATTTTTTCTTGCTGCTTGAGATTAGTGTAATCCTTATTTTACTACAGTTCCTGCATATAAACAGTTAACACTTAACACAGATATGATGCACTCTGCTCTTTCATAAGCTAAAAATAAGTTATACTGTAAAAGGCTTCATAAATAAATCCTGAAGACCCTCTTAGGCCCCCACTCAAGTACATTTTCTAGGACCTTAATAGGAGCATGATGCAGAAACAATCTAGTCCATCAGCTTCTGCTGTGAATAACAACACTTGAGTACTTCACCTCCTACAGTTTTTGAGCATGTTACAGGGGCTCATCCTCCCCGGTATGTCCTCCTCACATACCTCAGATGACTTGCTAATGATCTGTCCACTCTGTTTCTCTTTAAACTAGAAAAGTAACAAAAATTCGGAATATTAAAAAAATAATAATAAAAGAGGTATTTTGAGTAGGCACTTTATGTAACAAGCTGCTTTTGCTTAGTGACAATTATTCTTCTTAGCTGATTTTTCCACTTACTATCATAACACTGCTGCCAAATCACTGACAAGGAATAGCAGGAAAGGATAACTAAGCACACAGACAGAAAAAGAAGAAAGGCCTATCTTGAAATCATACCAGATCTTATGTTATTTCTTTGGGCTTCACAGATTCAAGAAAGATTTCAACAAAGCATAATTGTTCTAGTAATTCTGCATTACTAAAATAAGCCAATTTTTAAAGTAACATGTGGTATTGTGCACACTGATGCAATTAGCATCATTCAGAATACTTGTTCATAATGCTATACCTCTTCAAAATAGAGGGTAAAGGCATGAAGCCAACTACATACTGCATAAGGGTACATTAGCAAGACCAAACAGCAGTAGTTACCCGGCTGTATGCTATTTGTTCGTTGTTTCCCAGGCCTCAGTCCAAAAAACCTTTTCAATAGCAGCCTAACTTCATAGCTACTCATACACTTAAAGTCAGCAAAAGCACTCAGCTACCTCAAAATGGAAATCTTTAAATTTAATTTTACTAGATCAAGGCAGGCCAAAATCAACAAATAATTATTCAAATACCTCTATTTCAATCATCTCTAACAAGTTGCTTTCTGTAGTGTTGCTACGACAGGTTACATAGACCATCCCGGGAAAAGAGTTGCAGTTTTTGTTTTGAAGCCTGTTTGAAGGTGTTCAAAATATGGTTTTGTATGTTTTCTAATGTTACATGTTTTCCAATGTTTCATTTATCTCATCTGGGATATCAAATGGCAGGCATCAGAATGCCACAATAACATTAGTTTTTTCAAATCCTTTCCTCTCCAGCTCACAAATCTATAGATCAACAGTTAGCAGTGTCTTCTTTCACAGGATCCCATACTTAATAAAAATGGATCCCCAATACGCAGGATGCGAGAAAAAATGGCATTGCAACAAGAGCAGTGAGACGCTATCTCTGAATGCAAACTCTGCACCGCAACCTGTCGGCCCCAGAATTATACATTCAGTGCATTGAGGCTTCCACATTTCTTTAAGGAATGAAGGGCAGCACGTTATTAGTAACGGCCTAAGGCAAATGGAATGACATCACCAGCATTCTCCTGCAGATACCACTGGATTCTCAATCACGCTACTACTTACTTATGCTTTTGTTGCTATCTTTTGTAAAATTTAATGTACATTTAGATGAAATATGTACGATGGCCTTACACAGCAACATCTCAAGCAGGCTGTGTTTCTGTGCAAGCATTCATCTTCTCTACAGGAAACCTTTTAGGTGTATACAGCCTTATCTTCTCATCTGTAGTGAAAACTCACCAAAAAAACCAGAGAATTTTCTTAGTTTTCTGGCTGATTTTCTTTTTATCAAATATATTTTCATCCTTTATGGCAAAGAGCAGGTTATATGAAAAGAATATGTGAAGAAATGCAATTTTGAGAAACAAAGAATAATAAAAATCAAACCATAAAAAAGCCATTTGAAATAGAAGTCTAAAAACATCTAGGAAAGACTGCAGCTTAACTTCATTTACTGTTCACTCCTAAGCTTTAGAGATATTTGAGACACACAGTTCAGAAAAAAATTCAGAGTACGTAGTGATCTATATTCAAGAGTCACTGAGACAGTAATATCATTTTTATGTAATATAAAGCAACATCAAGAAAGCCACACTGAAGAGTGAGTCACCCTCCTTTGCATGCCATCCTTAGCTGTCGATGTTAGCATCAGCTATATAAAGATGTAGTATTAAAAACTTCATTTAAATTAGAGTTTCTTTGAGCAAAATGTGAATAGGCACAGGTAACACGGGGATGGAACATTGACCAAAAAAACCCAAACAAAATTATTAATACCTCAGATATTTTCACAAGTTAATGTGAAAAAGATCAGTGAAGTGCTTTTGTACAAAATATCACTGATTCTGAAAAAAATGACCTGGCAGAAGAAATGCTATGCTATAGCTTAGCTTTGGAGGTGATTGTCCAGTGTGGCAAGGAGAAGTTAGATTGAAGGGGACGTTGGACAAGTTCAGGGCATGAAAAACCCAGGTAATTATTAAACACAGAAACCACACTTATCTCAGTGAATCCATGAGCTGAAAATGGCTAAAGTCTCAGAATGAAATGGAAGGAAGGGATTATCATGCATGCTGTTATTGTTCTTCCTTCTTCTTGCTTATAGCTGCTGCTCAGGATGGGACATCTTTTGTTTGACCCAGTACAGCCTTTCTTCTCTTCTTAGGTAATAAAAAGTAGCATAACAGGAAAAAAGACTGGATAGAAATAGTACAAAGAGCACCTACAAAACATACAATCCAGATGGAAGTCCCTAAAATTCCCCAGAATCTGTCACCAAACAATATTTGATTCAAAATCGCTTTCAAATCTAATGAAAATTGGTGGCAATCTGACAAGGCTCAACTGGCCTCAGCCTATCACCATCTGAAGACACAGGTCAGGTGGCCTTCTGTGGGCTAACACAATTGTTGAAAGGAACTGTGCACATAACAAGGTCAATCATAAGGTACCCTCTAATCTTGTCTGCATTCTTTTCTGCCCATCCACTTACTTGTTTCATTTGCATACTATGATTTGTTTGTTGCACGGTAAATTGTTCAGGTCAGTAACTGTCACTGATGTTTGTAGAGGGCTTCATGCAATAGATAGCACTCGGTGGGAGCCTCTGGCCTCTACCAAAACAGGAATGATAGAAAATACAACAGGATAGCAGCTGAGGGTAATGGCATGTTGGTGTTCTTAGTTCTCTGAAAGCAGCATTAGACCTAAAGTGAGCAGCAGAAAAGATTTACCTCCAACACATGGCTACATGGCTGACATTTTAGCCCTTTCTTAAAACTCACTTCTTCTGAAACGTAATTTGTTCATGCTCCACAACTTCACTTATTATGTATTAACAAAAATCAGCTCCAAGTTTAGCTTTTATTGTTAACTGAACGTTCATCATCTCCAGCAACATCCCAGTTTCTCTCCTGACTGCTTCCCTCTTCCATGTCTCTTGTTGCTACATTTTGTCTTCAGACTAACTGAATACATTAAGTCCATCAAATGGGCTCTTCTGTTTCCGCCTGTCAGGTAAACTTAAGAGCTGAGACACTGTTAATTCATTTTAATTCATGTTAATGTACAGAAGGCAATAAAATTGGCACAGTAACAGGGCATCACAGTAACACAAGAGGAGCTTTGCTGCCACTGACTCTAAATGAAGATTCTTTTTTTTTTAGTAGCCTCGTGTTCATAGCATTTCTAACTTCAATATTCTACAGTTTTCTTTACTGCTCATAGAAAAGTCCAGATTAGTGTTTCCTCAGATCTCAGTTTGGTTTAACATTCTTACATCTCAAGAAGCAAGTACAAAAATTAGCCAGGGAACATCATTTTGTCTCTGATCGGAATGTTCAAAGACAATTTACAAAAGAAACACTATGGCCTTTCTTTAAACCACATCACAGGAAAACTGTGTTTAAGAAAAAGAAAAATCTTCTGGCTGCACATCTTAGTTTCCATCATAATATACTAAGAAGTCAAAATAACACACTCCTAAACTTAGCTACTCTGACAACACTGCTGATGCAACAGCTCTACTTGTCCTGGTGATATTCTTAGAAAGTCAGAGATGTTGTTAATCTGCTTTAACTCTCATGTACCAGTGCAGAAATTAAGGACTCTTGTAATTTCATCTGTCTTTGTGGACTCACACCCATTCCCATTAGCTTTAAATCTGGTTTACAACTGAATGCCGCTCTCTCATGTAGCTCTCAGATTTCTGAACACTTTTTCTTGCAAATATTTTCAAAATTTCATGAAGTTTCTGGGCCTTATTATTCTTCAAATCCCATCTGAGCCATATCACTTACATGTTACCAAATAAAAGTAGATTTCAACAGCTTTATGTTAATGTAACATCACAAAATCTTCTTGAAATTATTGTAACATCACAAAATCTTCTTGAAACTCGTGTTACTGACCCTATTCTCTATGTAAAATCAAACAAGAGTTGCAGAGCAGAGGGGAATTAAACTCTCAATCTCAGTTCAACAAAAACCAAATAATCTCTCTCCACCCTCTCTCCCCCCGCACCGCCCCCCTCACCCCTCTTTCTAAACTCTGAGATTTATGTACGAGTAATCTTTTGGAGAAGATCCATCAGAAAACCATTCTCAAATTCTCTGGCATACAAGGTCTGAAAATAACATGGCTAAAGAAAACTTGTCTGATATGCCTCCCTAACGCAACATGCTATTGTTTTTCTTCACTCCTACTCTAGTTTCTCACAAAGCTTTTTCTTTCCAGTGGCATAAAAGTTAGTATATATTCTTCTGTCATACACAGCATTTTTAGCATACTTTTAAATAACAAAGTGAGCAGAAAGGGGACTATTACATGAATTGTTAGTTATTAGCAGTTTGTAAATCTCTTTCTATTCCTATTCTGAAGACCATCCATCCAACTCTCTTAAGTGAAAGCATCTACAGAAGTAAAAAAATGGATCCTCCTCTTCAGATCTCAAGTCTTTACCTCTGCTATACAGTCTTTTTGTAACACTTTAAAGAAAAAAAAACATTTTTATTTAAAAAATAAAAGGAGATACTGTTTCTCTTTGGAAAGCAGTTACATAGCAAGAAGCAGCAGTCACACAGTCAAACTAAGCAACATTAATTTATGAACAACTAACTGGCTAATAAAATGAACAAAATGACAAACATAAAGCTTTTAAAGCAGTCTTATTAAAGCCATAGAATATCTCATGCTATTAGAGGGAAAATAACAGCAAAGAGAAGCTTAAAAACAAAAAAGATGGGTGGATTATAGTTAACACTGACGACTTGAAGGTTATCGATATTTCCAAAATAAAACATAGTCTCACTTGATCTAGTGACACTCATGACGAACAGTAGTAAATAAATAAACCAAACTCTGCACTAAGCTTTCATTCTTCCTCTCCCACCTTCCCTTTCTACAAACGCAGAGCCCTAGCTCCCTCCCCAAACTTGCCAAAGCAGTAACTGAAATTCATTTCTGAAGCCTCAGGCAAAACACTCACATGGATTTGTTTCCTTATGGTGGCAGAAACTTGGGACGGATGCCCTAACTGAGCACAGACTGCCAGACCAGCGAACACCCAGGGAATCTGCACCTCTATTTCACCGAGGAGTCTGGGGAAGCTTAGCTGACAATACAGATTGTCTTGTCTGCCAGGGGGGTGGGAACAATAGGCACCATCTGTCCTGTCTCATTCAGAAGTGCAAGCATCTGAGACGAAGGATCCAGTCAGAGCACCAGAAAATTATTGCAGCGGGGAGTTGAATCCATACTGATTAGCATAATATTATGGTTCACCTCATTTTGGTACTTACTATAGGCCTGAGCTGAGAGAAAGTTTCTATTTCAGACCAGTGATTTCTGCTGTCCTCACGCCATGCAGTAGGCTTCACCTTAATGATGTATAATGAAAATTCTAATAACTGTAATGCACTGCTTGCAAAACACTATTATAGCTGGTCTGTCACAAGAATCCAGTGATCTGATCAGATGTCATACTCTTGACAAAAATATATACAGAGCAATAAAAAAATCCTCTTGGCATTTATACATCATTTACGTAACACAAAACACTTTCATATACAGGAATTGTACCCATTTTATGGAGCTGCAAATTTAAAAAACAGAATCCATTTGCCCCGTGGGTGAATACATTAAGGAAAAAGTGCATTTTACATAGATACAACGACAACACGGAAGTCAAGAAATAATCCAGAGCATAACAACGCCACAAGAAAACTCAAACTTCACACTAACTACGTTTACTTGTTTCAGCTGCTGTCAAGCTCCTCAGCTTAAAATTAAAAACTGGTAATAAAAAATTATTATAAAACTCAGGAAGGAAAATGTTTATGTTAAAATAAGGTCATTTTAAGACTCGTCTGTTGCCTACGGCGTGTTCTTAAGCAATGTTATCCAACTTATTTGGTAATTTGAAAAGTGTTAGAAGACAGTCACTTTCCTTAGCCTCCCATTTCATCATAAAGATCTCCCACTGTAGTCCAGATGTTTGTATTGTAGCTTCTCCAAGGCAAAAAAAGCATATGGCCGAAGTATTCGGTCTCCGAACACGGATCTAACTGTATCTCAGCTACCAACGGTTCTGTCTCCAGCTGCCTGCTGCTAAGGAATGAAACATCAGACCTTATAAAGAGAACCAGAAAGATATTTTCAAACACCAGGCTACCTCTGCAGGGTTTTTTTGCGTCTCCACAGAAAGTTTTTTATTTTCTCTGCACATGGGCATTCAGTACCTTTACTGAGATGAAGCAATGCAGTAATTGTGACATATTTATCCAACCAAAGGAAGGTAATTTGCTTTCATTTTTTGTAATGGAAGGAGAGGGGTAGTAAGTAAGGAGAGAAGTGAATACTGGCCCTGTCAGAACTTTTTTTTCCAAAACAATGAAAAAAACATTCTTTCAGAAAAATATGGGGTTGAGCCAGCAAATGTAGCATTTGCATAATAAAGTCCCAGCAGGTTACACACTACAGAGTAAATTGCTATAGGGAAATACTCTATATGGAGGATAATTTTGCTAGAATACTCTCTACAGTACAACTCAAAAGTGAAGATACATAAAAGACGTCATTATTCATAGAAATTATGTATATATATCCACAGATGAAAAGAAATGTGGAGAAATACATGACAAAAATTTACATGATACAGAAAAATATATTATATGTCTGTATGAATATTATATTGGTATTATATGCATATTATAATATACATGTAATATATGTATTATAAATGTATGTGTATATTTATATATACACATTATATATGTTATATTAGTTATATATAAAATGTATGTGTAATGAACAAAAGTGATGCAAAATTGCAGTCCAACAAGCAGTCATTTTCTAGGCAAAAGCCCAGCAGGTAAAAGACATTAAGCCCCAAGAAATCTTAAAGAAAAGCTCCGGTACATTTTTTCACACCATCACATTAGATTAGCAGTGTGAACAACTGCAAATAGAGAAAAGGGTGAATGTGGAAATCAATATTCTCAGTCAAAACAATAAGGAGAAACTATCAGGCTTATGGAATACAGCTGCAGCTCTGTATATTAATTCAGACATGCTGCTGCCAGTGTCCAGTGACACTGAAAACAAGGATTGACTTGTTTTCCTCAGCACTGTCAAAGACTGGCTGTACTTTACCTACTACCACGGTGAACCTTTGGGAAATATGCTTACAGGATACCTCTTCTAGTAACTCAAAATCTAAGAAAGTCAGCTTTTCAGCAAGACAAAAGGATAACAGAATAATTCACCAGGGTATTTAATAAATATCATGTACAATAATTAAAAAAAATTCACACATCCCTCCTGTTACGTCAGGAATATGAATTTCCATATATTTTGCTAATATTGATCACAAAAACGTAATCAGCATCATCCTCAAACTATAGATCCAGTTACCTCATGGTAAACTTATTGAAGATGCCAGATGGAGTTCTCTGTTCCATTTTCTTCCTGAGCAGTATCTTGACACTAGGTGCTGCTTGGCACTGCCAGTTCTAACTGTCATGAAAATCCCATTCAACTCCACAGATCTCTTAAGGATTTCTGAGAAAATCTTTTGTGTATTTAAATCCCAAGGTTCAGTTTAAACACAGCTACAACTTTACACCATCACCTTTGGAAAGATTCTCATCTCTGAAACTGTGGAAGGGAAAATAACCCCATCACCCCTCCTGTCTTCACACTCCCTCCAAACCCAACAAACCCATCTTGACATTTCCAATTAATCCTTCCTTTCCTCAGAAGCTGAAAAACCACCAGTCATAAACTAATAGGGAGTTTATTACTAGTCTTCAGAGACAGAGTATGGAAGGTTTGGGAGTTCTCCAATTTTCAGAAATTTTTATGATGATTTGCGATTACCAAGTATAGAGTCAAACAGCAAATGAGTGAAAAAGTAGGTTGATTTTCTTGTTACTAATTGCTTATCAAAAAATTGTGTCCAAAACTAAATGCCACTGAGTAAGTACTAAAATTTTTATAGAAGCTAAATGGGACAATTACGTTTCTTATTTTGTACTGAAATTTTCATGTTCAGCAACTGAAAAAAGTTAAATAGTAACATCTGGCAAGAAAACATCCCCTTTTTTCCACAAAGTTTCTTTTTTGCTCTAACTTCAATTTTCACTTTGTAATATTTCCCAATAAATACGGTAAGAAAGAATACAACATTCTAACTACTATTCCCCAGCAAAAGTTGAAAACTAAAAAATGGCCTGACCATTAAGAAATATTTTCTTTTAAAATAATTATACATGCCAAAGTCTATAAAATGGAAAAGAATGCAGACCGTTGGGATTTTCTACATAAAACTATTTGGGTTTGGGGTTTTTCTTATCTTTACCAAGCATGAAACATTTTTAAAATCTTTACCAAGCATGAAACATTTCACTCCCATTGAGATATCTGTATCATCAAACTGATTCCTCTTTTCTAATAAACAGCGTCAAGTATTTGCTGTGCAACTAACTTTGGGTAATTCTGTGTAGCCAGGAAACACACCATTACAATGGTATTTTGGAAACAGAAGCAAGGTTGAACAAAAAAAAAACAACTCTGGAATCACAGAATGGTAGGGTTGGAAGGGACCTCTGGAGATCATCGAGTCCAACCCCCCTGCCAGAGCAGGGTCACCTAGAGCAGGTTACACAGGAACGCGTCCAGGTGGGTTTTGAATGTCTCCAGAGATGGAGACTCCACCACCTCCCTGGGCAGCCTGTTCCAGTGCTCTGCCACCCTCAAAGTAAAGTTCCTCCTCATGTTTAGGTGGAACTTCCTATGCTCAAGTTTGTGCCCATTACCTCTCGTCCTGTCCCCGGGCACCACTGAAAAGAGCCTGGCCACTGAAAAGAGCCTGGCCCCATCCTCCTGACACCCACCCTCTAAGTATTTATAAGCATTGGTAAGATCCCCCCTCAGTTGTCTTTTTTCCAGACTAAAAAGACCCAAATCCCTCAGCCTTTCTTCATAAGAGAGCTCCAGTAAAGTCAGGATGCAGGTCTAGGAAGACTTCTTTCTTTCTTTGTAGTTATGTTTTGTTTTGAAACACCAGTGTAATAATGGTTTCCATTCAACTTGGTTGCGTATTCACTGCTTACTACACCTTTGATAAAGTTACAGAAGAACACATAAGTTTTCATCTCCGCCTATGCCACTGCTCTATTATTTTTCACCACCATTTTCCAAACAATACAACAGCCAAGGAACATAACAGTAGGGTACGCATAGAAGGCCTTTATGCCTAAGCCTGTAAATGATCTGTCTGCTCACTGATAAGTGAGAGTCCTCCACATCCTTTCTCACCCGGTGCTCTGTTAGCAGTCAGCCAGATTCCAGAAAGAACGCCTTCAGGTAAAAGCATATATGAGTGGACTCAACTTTTCCCTGTCAGCTTAGCTCTGTCCACATAGAGCTTCTGAAAGCAGAGCAACAACTAAGTTGCTGTAGCAGCCAACCATGCTCCTCCAGCCTCCTGTCCCCATCCTACACTGTTATACTTAGAAATGACTACGCACATGGGTACAACTGAGCTTTTTCTCCTTCTTTGCCAGGTAACATTGCCACAGGGAAATGACTGTAAAGTTGGGCAAAACCAAGCTGGTAAAAGCCAACTGAACAATCCCAGACTTGGTCCGTTAGGCCACACATTTCAGACTGCAGCAAAACACACGAGCGGTCAGTGCCGACTGTTCTGGATCAGTCTGCGAGGCTTAGCCAGGAACTGGGTTAGAGTTACATAAACCCTAATTCAAAAAGGATTTCAGCCTCATTGTCTGGTTCAGCTAACACAATTACAGAAGAAGCTTTGTCAATACACTGAAAAGATTTATTCTTTGCAAATGTTCCTGTTGCATTTAGAGTCAGAAGGGAATGAGGACAGAGACAAACGATCCCCACTGCGTAGGCAAAGTTTCCAAAAAAGATGCAGAGATGCAGAGGAGTTTGGGTTCATGCTGATACACCACGAATGATGAGGAAGTCAACCCTACTAAATTTACAATGGGGAAAAGAAAAAAAAACATTTTTTTTTCCCAAAAAGCAGTCAGTTTTACTCCGTTGACTGAAATGCAGGGCGTACGAAATATAGCTTTGAAAAGTTTTTAGTTAAAGCTGCTAAAAAGGCCTAGAGTAAATGGCCATTTACCTTAAACCATAAAAGCATTTTAAGCAAAGTAACCAACTGATTAAAGAAGCACAACGCACACCCCACCCCCACCCCCCCACCCCCCAAAAAAAAAAGCTACAGTCTTGTCAGCTTTCATTGGTTTGAATGCCTCAGGAGGTCTGCAACTAAGCAAAAGGCATCAAAGAAAAATCTATAGACTCTCACAATACAGTATGCTAGCCAGCACACCTTCTTTGACATACCCATGTATACTGCCCCACAGAACTTGCAAACAGCATACTGCCCCACAGAAAACCTGGTCACCACTGAGTAAAGTAAGGATAGCTTCCAGCTTCAGCACGTTACTGGACTTCACAAGCTAAACCTAAATGTCTCCTAAATTTTCCACCTTTCACTTGTTCAAGGCACTGTCCATTCCACTGCAAGAAGGAGTTGGACTCTGCCTGCCTCACGTTACACAGACAAGAAAACAGGCAACAGCTTTGGTTAAAACTTTCAGAATTAGGTGAGATATAACATCAAGCCAAATAACTTTGATATTGAATATATGTTAATATTCAAACCCTTAATGCTGTTCTCTCTCACACGTACTGTTTAAAAGGTATTTTGACTGGGAGAGGAGTAGTTGTACTCTTACGGAAACATACAATTGATTCATACATGCAAGGTCTGCTTGATGTAAGGACTTCTGGAGCACAATTTTGCAAGTAGGTTCTGAGAAAAAAAAAAATTATACCTGAAAAATCACGTATATCAATCTGAATTATAAGGGCTGAATCAGAATTCATCCATCTCCAACCTTTGGCGTATTTGAAACACACAGCATTGCTATTTCTAGTGATACTTCCAAGTGCTACTAATAACCTACGCATATTTATACATCTACGGAAGACAGAAATATTATTAACTGAGAACTACTCAGAACACAGAAATTCTTTCACAGCAGTTTGTCTTTAAGTTTCACATCTGCTATATTCAAATAATTGTCATGCATGTAAAACTGCCTGGCATGGCTCTCATTTGGGACCTAGAATGTGCTGCAGGAACACACTCACTCTTACAAAATACGTTACCACATTCATGATGGGTCTCTTGAGTATTCTTTCTCGGAATGTAAAAGACAGTTTTCAATTTTCACATCAAATACTTTTAAAATGATAAAAATTGATTAACATTCTTGCTCTCCAGTATTGGTCATAGCACAGCTTTTGATGACCACAAAGAGATTCACCCGAAGCATGCAGTGAAATCTATCTCCTATTTATTCATCACATTCCTACATTATTACTATTCTTTTCCAACCAGAATCATATTTAATAGACTTCTGATCAGTCAGAAGACGTGGGGGGGCTGAATGAAAAAGTGGAAACACAGAACTGAGAGGACAGTTAGCAGCTAACCACAGTAAAGGCACACCAATGAGCCCCATTAGGATATCATATAAGAATTTAGCATTCACTCATGAAAACAAGCAAAAATTTTACACGTGGGGAGTTCAGGCAGAGAGATCAATGACCTTAAAAGTCTATGGCAGAACACAGAACTGATGCAAACCTCAACACAGACTTTCTGTCATCACTTGAACCAACCTTTGGGTTTCTGGTTTTGGATATTTAAAATTCTTCATAAAAAAGAAAAAAAAAAAGTGGAATTGCCTGGATACCTCTGAGAAAAGTAGAATGACATGTAAGGCTTCTGTGGGAGTATTAGCAGATCCTGAGAGTAAAGACAAAACAAAAAAAAGTACACATTACTTTGAGCCTTAGAAAAGTCTGGATTTAACTCAAACGAAAGAAGGCTGAGAGTTCCTGGACACTGTAATGGAATGCTACGCTAACTGAAGTACAAAGACATGAAACTTGGTTTCTGTTCCCACCAAATCACACTGAAATACATTTTACCATGGGATGAAGTTCAGCTGCTTAATCTACAAAGCAATGCCATTATGTATGTACAGCCAAAAACATTGTCTACTTCATTGTACATTTTCACCACCCTGAAAGCTACAAGAAAGGAGAGTATCAACTTGAAAAATTAATGTGCTCAAAACACTTTGAGTAACATTATCTTCCGAGAAGAACAAAGCTTTGACTGCTTTTTTGGTTTAAATATGCCTGTGTTTGTTTTCACAAATCCAGTTATTTCTCCATAGTGTGACTTCACATACCCTGTGGTTTCAGCCACATAAACATATTACACGTATAAAATGCAGCTAATTAGTAGCAAACTACCCCAACACCAAAAATGAAAACAAAGGAGATCCATTAATAGTAAATAAACATGAGAGAAGCTTAAAAAGTAGTGGAGTACCAGGATTCCTGTGGAAGAAGCCTTAAAAATAAGCATGAGATGATAATTGTACTATGGATGGAGTCTCAGTTCAAGCATCAAACTGGGACATGTTAGCCATTTACTAAGGTAACGGTTGATCTCCAGAAGCCAAGTTTTCCCTTGATACACTGCAGCCTGTAAGATCAAGCTATCTGAATTTACTCTCAGAATTTTTAGCCTGAGGGCTTACTGGTGTCACAGCTATTTTAAAACAGGGATCAGCACTGCACAGAGATACCACCGCTGCAGCATAAACACCTGCCAGCTAAACTGACAGCTCTTCAAAGATGTCTCTGGACACCAATCCCAAAAGAGCTAACAGCAGCTGAGTTAAGCTGCAGGTTCACAAATGGGGCACATGAAGAGCCCAACGTACACAGACAGCTACCTCTCTCAGCCAAAAGTTTCACTGTCAAAAACGTTCAGAAAAACAAATTATATACGATCAAGTTCCCACAGTTTGCAAATAATTTTTCATATAAAATAATTACTCAGTAGAAGTCTACAAATCATGTCCTAAACTTAATTAACACACGCATCTTGATTTGTCAGTCGTATCAGCATACAAACACCAGTCAAGCATACATGTAACACAATATTATTGCTACATAAGCAGCCTCAACAATCACCACGACTTTCCTAAGCTAAATACAGACATAAAAGTAATGTGGTGTAATTTGATTGAGACCAGTGGTGTGACATTACATCCGACTTGAGCAATGAAAAGTATGCATTTTCTCTATTGATCTCAAAACATACCAGCCTATGAATCTACAGAGAAGTGTGAAATCAAAAATTAATCGTATCTTCTAGTTATACTGAGTAACTTGCTGCAAAAGGGTCATGCTCCCACTCAGTGAACCCTGTTCTGAACTTTCCCTTAGCATTTTAATTAAATAAATAGTGACATCAAATTAAAAAAAAATATTAAAAAAAATAAAAAAAATAGCAATTCGAACTAAATCAGCAAGTCCTCCACCTAACCACAACAGTGAAATGATAGGATTAGTGATGCATTCCCTGCCTTCTCATGCTTTTTGTTAATCAGTTACTTCACCACATGTAAAATGACACCACACTTCTTCAATCAACTCTTTTCTGAGAGACCACTATCTACTTAAAAACTTACGCAAGGCTACTGGGCTTTGCAATGGTAAAAGGTTTAGAGTACAGTAGAGAAGTCAACTGCAAGACTCTTTGGGGAAAAATTCACGTATTTCAGTTATTACTACCAAAATAAGCCAAATGCACAAAGAAACAATTTCTTTAAGCCAAATAAATACCATTTGGTGTATATTTTAAAACAAATGGAGTCTTTAAATTATACACTGCCTTCTCTGTTTCTTTATTATTCCCCCATATTGATACATAGAGCTGGAAATCCAGTCAGAGCAGCAACACTTCAACCGGGATGCTGTAAAGCGGTGTAAGCCAGGAAACAAAGGACTGGGCAGTACGGCAACAAACAAGAGACAATGCAGAGCAGATACAGAATTTCTCAGGAAAGATGCTTAAAAAACAAAGCCATTTTCTTGGGTTCCTCCATGACACAGACATTTAAATACAGACAACTGGATGCTAATAACAATATGGCAGCAACAATTAAAAAAAAGAGAGGCTGAGTGGCATGTAACTAAAGACCCACGAGGCAAGCTACAGAAATTTCTTATCTTGGAACAGGAAACCTAACCAACAGGGTCACGAACAAGAAGCTACTGACAAACAGTACTGTTTTCTTACTCTGCCATGTAGCCAAATGGAATCTTGTTGCTCACTTTTATTTAATCTGGCAACTGGAAAAGTCCAGAGTCTTGCTTGCTATTACTGCCCACCCATAATGACTGCTGTAGCAAATGACCTGGAACACTGTGAAAAAAAAAGACTAAACAGGGCTGCTACTACCACCTCATGCAACCGAAGCAGAACCTGAAAACTTAGGTTTATTCCACTACTCTGAGGTACTCTACCACAGGTATAGTAGCTGTACATCCACCCCTTAATGAAATAAATGCTGAAGCACATTCCTGAGTAGCTCAGCAAGCTGTCTGAACATATCTACATGATGGTTAACATCCTTTTCTTTTATCATCTTCTGCTCCGCAAGTTGGACGATTCTGGTATATCAGGGCTCAAAAGAAATGCTGGATAACATGAAAAAAATAAATACGTAGCCATTTTAAAATTTAATGTCTTAGAAATCCGAGTTAATTTCATTAATAACAGTTTACATTTATTTATAAAAGTACATATGCAGTACAAACTCCTAATTAAAGTAACTAATGTTGCTGTGCTATCACTAGATGGTTTTTACGGCTCAGTTACAGCAGCCAAAATTCTCCACTGTGAGGATGTAACAACAACAACAAAAACCCTACATAGCAAAAACATTCTGTGCTTTTAATAGGTTGCTATGGAAATATTTTTCCTTCTGTAATATAGAAGTAGCTTCACACATCCAAGCAGAAGACTGGTTGTTCAGTCATTGATTTGATTCACTTTCAAAAGCTTTCTTCATTTACAGAATGGTAACAAGCTAAGACCCTCATTTAAACAACAACCAAAAAAACCCGTTACAACTTAGTATAAATAAATAAATTAATTAAAAAACCCTAAATTTTGACAACTGGGAAGATAAAGCAGATAAAGAGTTACATCCCAGAAAAATGGAATTTCATCAGCCAGAGAAGTTCTGCAGTTTGGTAGAAATCAAGTTCACAAAAGAGAATTTCTCAGCTCAGTGCAAAACGTGCATTTCAAGGTTAGGTTCTCAAAAACATCTAAGGCGGGAAAATGGAATACCAGATAACATACCTTGGCATGAGTCATTTCTTTGACTGCAAGTGCTGAGGTACATGCAGAAGGTTTGGAAAGCAACAGAAAAACAAGCTCACTTCAGCATGATTATGGTTTCACAGCAACACAGGGTAGCTCAAAGGTGGAGAGATGTGACAGCAATTAAACGTATCCGCCTCAGAGTCCAGAGACTTGGATTCAATTTGCAGCACTTTTACAGACATCCTCAGGCATACAACATCTATACCCATACATCTCTGTTCCCTATCAGAAAAATGGCAATAAACAGCATCTTCCTATTTCGGAGGAATGGTGTGAGGATAAATATATTACAAACACGTAACGAATTCAGAGATCATAATAGCCAGAGTAAACACAACCCTACAACAGGTAGAAGAGTTTGTATTGCACATACATAGTTCCTTTCCCTTCCTAGACCTCTAAGCAGCTAAGCATGTTCCAGAGAGACGCTGTGTCTCTAAATATAGGGCACAATTCCACATTGTCCAAACTTCCAACATCACTTTCATTCATTTGGGCAGTTTCACTACAGAACAACATAACCGAAACTCACAGATAACTACTCCAAGATGGCTGAAGTGGTTACAGAACCAGTAGTTCTCCACATCTCTCTCCCAGCATTTGCTACCCCCAAAAAGCCCATGGTCTCTCAGGACTGGGCACATCTCCTCTTCCACCATCCCTGTTAAAAGCACAGTGACTTCCACAACAGTCAGGGACCATTACTGCTCCAGCTATCGCATCCAAATCTGCTCTTCAAAAATATAGGTCCTGTCTTTCTTGAGCTAACCTGAACATGACAGAGCAAGCACAGCTGCCCTTACTGCTGACAGATGCCAAGAAAACTGTCACTCAGAATTGGTACTAACCTTTCTGTCCCTTCAGTCAATCTGCAAGCTTATGGGAGTGCATATTTAATACCCATTAAAATCTTCTAGGAGTTACCCAACAGGAACAAGGTCAAATTCCTTTGCAAGAAACCTGTCTTACCTACTGGTGAAGGATATTTTGCTTTGATGACTCCTTCCCTCAGCAGTTTACTTCCATTGGTGGGGTGGAGGACTATCAAGATTTAAATGGAAAAAAAAAACACCCAAACAATCAAACCAGAAAAAAACTCTACACTGTTTACTTATGGAACTTACGGACACTTTCAGAAGTCAGACTCACAGATATCTGCTCATATAGCTACTATGAAGCCTGACAGACTAAACACCTCCTTCAGCTACCTTTTTTAATTAGAAATTGAAAACCTACACTAAGGGAACCACTGCATCAAATTTCAACAGAGTTTAATATGAAGAAATAATACTTTTGAAAAAGTCAAATATTTGCTTGATTTTTCAAATTACCGAGGACAAGTACAAGATTTAAATGTGCATTTTAATATATCAGAGGCAATATATTGATGATTGCCTAATATTTAACATACTTTAAATCAAAACAATAGAAAAATATATACCTTGGGCTCTAATTACATAGAGCAGTACACCCCATTAACCACTGAAATCTAAGCACCTTGACAAATGAAAATGCAAACAGATGCAAGAGAGCAGAAGGGAGATCAAACGGTAGCTTGGGTTTAACGTGCTCAGGTAGTGCCTCACGACCCCCTTACCAACAGGGCTGCTCTTTGGAAGCCCCAGAATTCAACTCTGCCCCAGCTCTTACCTTCCTGTGAGCATTTAATTCAGGCAAGTGCTTGCGAAGGTTTGAATGCGACTATCAGAGGTGTGGCCCATCAGTAGGAACCACAGCGCTGTGACCAAGCATCTCCAAAAGTCAGAACCTCAGTTTGTCTCAAAATACTTCCTAACTAAACCATGTCAGTCTGGAAGATCTGCTTCACCACAGGAATAAATGCAGGCAGTTTTACAGATCTGATTCACAAATTGTATTGTTCCACAAGTTGGTTTTTTTAAATTATCAATTACCACTAAATTACTTAGGCATTTTTCTTCCTAATAATTAGCAAAACTGGAAGTCTGTGGCAGAAGTGACACGTCTACGATCTGGTTCAGCACTCACTGAAATACACAGAAGGAATTTTTTCATTCTTTCAGTACTCTTTGCATTATACCAACGGATGTGAGATGACAAGGCAACAGCTAGAACTGAACTCACCACTAGTAATACAAGGAACATGTTTCTTTTTAGATGGCCTTCCATGGAAGAAAAATTGGAGATCCATGATCACATTACCAGTCTTACTCCAGAGTTCTAAAACAGCACTTTCAAAAGGGTCCTAAATCATCAAACCTACCTAATCATCTAGTTATACCACGTTGACTAAACCAAAGGCAGAAAAACCTCTCTCTACTTTTTTAGGCACAACAAGCAATGAATAGAGCTTAAGTGATCTTTCTACTAGAGATAGACACAGATTGCAAGAAAAGTCTAAGTGGCTGTAGCTAATAATCTTTCCTCTATCCGCACTGACTGACAGCAGAAAAGCATAGAGCACGCTGTATGTATCACAATCCTCCAATAAACCTCTTCTATTCATCAAACTGTGTTTACACGCATTTTGTTGAGTCACCTCTGTGTAAACTGCTGATCAACTATTTAAAAGCGAGAGTGGTTTAATATATTGCCCTACTAACATTGCTATTGCTATCCCCGTCTTACTTGAGTGGAGTTTTTCTTTGATATTAACTACTTGAATTCTCCACAAATGGTGTAACACTGCTGTTTCTTAAAATGTTCTTCCTCTAGCCTTCAAGTTTCTACTTAGGATATTATTTTGTTTTATGTAGCATTTAATGTTTAGTTTGTATATAATGTATATATTTGTATTGTTAACACTTCAGATTTTCTTTCAGTTTCTCAAAGCCACCCCTAGGAAATAAGCAGCTTTGACGGTCTTGAAAAACATTTCCTCATGACTGAAATTCAACGTAAGTGAAAAACTTTAAAAGGACATTTGAGCAGAGTACAGAGATCATGCAGCAGAAAAACCTGCACATAGAGACTATTCAGCAGTTCTGAACCGCAGTTCTCTTTTTAAAGCCCAAATATAAGGAGTAAAAATCTTGACACAGACAGTATTCTAAATTGCAACACCCTTCAAAGAAGGTACATCTCTACCAGAGCTGGTTGAACGAATGAAGAGCCTTAAATGAATTCCAATTACATAAAATGAACCACGCAGTCATCTGAACCTTATTTTTCTTTTGCCCTCAAGATGTGTGTCTAATACCTCAGTAAATTCAAAGGCAGGCCTGGAAAATTGTACAGTACACATTTTTGACAAATAACACTGAACTGACACTTTCTTAAGCCATCTGAATCTATGAAAATGATTGCTGGTTGAATACAAACTAAATAAGTCTTCCTAGCACTGGCAAACTCTAGTACACACTCTCTTGTAACTAACGAATATCAGATAAACATATAATCTTTCACCAGAGCCGTGACTGTGTTAAAATTTTGTTCCTGGCCTCTGTGTTACTGCCTGCAGAAGATTTTTTCATAAAACCTTTCCATATCTCTCTCAGGCAAAACCTGCAGCTTGTTAACGACCTACCAGAAGAAACCAACTCCAAATTCCATAATCTTACAAGTTGGATTTCTTCCAAATGTTCAGTGGCTTTCTCAACTAAGGTGCATCTTTCTTCCTTTCATACTATGGGGTTGATACCCATATGTAGTTCATAGTGTAACTGTTTATCCTGTAAAGACTGTTTATACTTACAAAATTAAATGAAGACCTTGGAATTATATAATGCATTTAGTAAAACTACAGATACTAGTATCTCTGTGACACAGGAAATGCTTGATTTATGAGATTTGTTTTCAACCCAGATTGGAAGTTGAATTTTAAGGCTGAAATAGTATTTTTCACTGAATAGAAAATTCAAATAAATTTGCATCAAGAATCACTAAAATGTTTGGCACTACAACTGTCAGCAGCTACTCTCACAATGTAGAGTAGTATTTAGTCCAAGGAAAAACTGGCACCATAGTGCAAAAGTTTGTCTAATCCTAATTCTTTAACTGTCCTTATTTTAAAAAAAGATTATTCTGGACAAATCCAGGGAATTTTTAAAACAAAGTATTGTTTCATATAAAAAATATGGACTGCGCATGCAATAAGAGTGATGTGCTATACTTCCTGTTTACTGTACATTTTTTACAAATTATCATTCTAGTTCTGTCCTCTAAGACCAGGAGGATGCCTGCTCTATATTCGAGCATCTTCTGCTGAGACTTAGAGTTTACTTTTGGTACAGTAAGATTTGAAGCTAGACTGCAGCAGAGAAAAATCTCCCACCGAGAGCTGGATTAGTCTTGAAGGTTTGAATCATTACTATCCGAAGGCCTAAGCAGGAAGCACAGAGAGACTGTCACATCACAGACCCATTTTCCCCCCAGGCTGGGCCGCTTCCGTAAGGGTCCCAACTGATGCCATCCGAGCGCTGCGCAGAAGGAGCCACTCCTCCATCCTAACCTCCTACCAGCAATGCTAGTCAAGCTGAAGTGCAGTCCTAGTTCAAATGCATGTCATTCTGAGCATCATAATATTTTTCAAAAAATAATATTAAAATATGTGTATGCCTATATGCATAATGTTTTGAATAACAAGTTTCAGCACCACACAGTAAAAATTAGAACAATTCCATGGGCTAATGTTATACAACATAGCCAACTTATTTTTTTAATTTTCCCCTTCAATTTACTTTGCAGTTCCCAGATGAAACAAAATTATTTCCTAAGCATGTAAATGTAAGAGAATTTCACTCTATTGGCTTTAGAGTAGGGTTATGTGGTTACTAATTTTATGTGGCGATGACCAGAAGTAAGAGAATTTGTAAGGAGACTGAGATGAAGCTGAATGTACAGTGATAAATTCAGAAGTAGAGATTTAAATTTAGGCAACTCCAAACAGGAGTTCCATTGTACAATTCTCTTTTTCCCCCTCACTAATTATTCAGGCATGCCCGATAGGACAGTATAATGTCAGCATTAATTTACATGTGGGTGAATGTGACGTATGCTCCTGAATTCAATATATGCACGTGAAAGGAAGGAATCCTCAACTCAAAACGGTACCAATGAACAGACAGACATCATTCAAAACCCAATCTACCAATACAGTACACTGAAATAATTATATTGACCAGTTCTAGAACATCACCATCCTTTCACAGCTGTTAAGCACAATACAAGCATTTTTACTCTAAGCTTGCACACAAGAAAAAGCACAGAATGACCAAGCCCCTGCATTTCAAAGTAGAAATACTGGAACAGTGCTGAGGACAGCCCAGTAGCATAGCCAGCTTTGGCAACAGAAGACCAAACAGGTCGAGTACTTGCTACAGAACATGAGCAGAGTGAGTCAGAGGTCATGAAGGAAAAGCAGCTCTTCCAGAGGAGAAAACATTCCAGAACTCAACTCCAGGCAATCAGAGACCGAGTTTGGGCAACTTTGCTGAAGCCCAAGACCCACAGAGGATAATCTGGTCCCATGGAACATGCAACAACTGCAGACTCTTACCTGCGGGTTCAAGACTGAACCTCTAAGACATCTAAGTACAGCACACCCAGATCAGCTAATGTCTTTTTAATATTCAAACAGCTGCTACTGTGTTAGAAGTCATTTCTTCTGCATTATCTATGCTCTGGTATTCACCACCTTGTGCACATTTATCAGTAGAACACATTTTACAAAGTTAAATCCACACAAACTCGTCTCTCTTCTGTTCCACCGTCGACACTAGTTGATTTGCACTTTTTACAAAACTGAATTCAGAAAGCGTTCAAGTAAAAAGCTTTCCCCTCTGAGCTAAAAAAACCCACACATTTTAATCAAACTCCGGTCCAGTTTCAAGTTTTCTATTTATTGTTTAACATTCCATTCCTAGACAAACCAGGTCCTCTACAAACATCCATAAATTAAGTTGCAAAAGGTCAATCTCGAGCAGATTGCTACTAAAGCACTATATTGTAACCATGAGATCATTTCTCACCAGACTAAGGTCATAGTAGTAAAATGATTTTGTCACACAGGAATATTCCTAGAACATAATAACTATAGGCAAATGTTTACACATTTCATATATACATCCATAATGTATATATTAAATATTTGTAGAATAAAGGATATTACTAGAATTTATTTGTTCTGACAAAGTAGTTTCATTACACATTCAGCAAAATATATTATTGCCAATTTTGTTTCTAACCATAATGTTGTGGTAGGACTGTACAAAGAGGTTAGGAAATCTAATGTCACAATAATATTAAGGCATCTGAAGGGAAATTCTGACTGATGAACTAGATGTCATGAAAAATACTCTCCATAGTTTTAATTGCATTTATAATTAATTTTTCAGTTATCTTTCAGGAGAACCATTCTGTCATTAGTAGCTAGCGTGTAGAACAGTTTCCATGATAACCTCAAGAACCTTGCTAAAAGATTTTTGGCATTGTAATAAGGAAATACCAACACCCGCAAACTTTATAACACCTTGAATTTCTCTCTTCTTCTATTTTACAATTCAAAGCACTTCACCTACACTTAATCTGGAATTCCACTTTTTTTAATTTTTCACTGCCTAATGAAATCAAGATCATTCTATCTGTTTTGAATGCTTTAAATAAGATACTAATACATTCAATACAATAGGAAGCATCTGTCAGACTTCTGTTGTATAACATCCCAGCTAGACAAAAAGCTCTTCATATTTATATCCAATTTTCTTTTACTTTATAAAAAGGGATTCAGACTGCTTTAAAACCACAAATGAAAAGATCAGTCATTCATTCTTGTGTACTACTTCCATTGCAGGTGACAGTTACACTTCAATCACAAAACCAGACTCTAAGAAGACCATGTGCAAAGACAAGGGAAATGCAGGGTTCAAAGAAAACTGTCTTTGCTAAGGCCTCGCTGTTATTAAGCGAAGAGCCTGGGGTTTTAGGTACTAACCTAGATATTGCAGCATGTAGAGATTTATCTGATTTGCACTCTAGAAATACCAAAAATTGGCAGACGCTAACTGGGGACATTTGTTTTATTATAAGCATGATTAGAACCCAGGTTTTATTTTTGTGCTCAGAAGCCTTAGCTGCCAGAAGGATTGTGTCAATTCTGTTAATAAGAACAATGGTGACATTTTGCAAACAACTTGAACTTCCTTTAAAAACTAAATATGTAGTAATAGTTCTTTTCCCCTTGACTTTATTAATAATCAATACCATAAAAATACTAACAACTCCCAGGCTTTGAATGATTTTCTTGGAGAGGCCACTTCCTTCCTAAGCCCATTCTGCAAATGGGAAGTATTTGATTTTTCGGTTTGCCAAAATTATAGCATCAAACTAATTTTCTTAGAGAACTCACACCTTCTTGCAGGTGAATGCAGATTGTTTGTTTAATTAAGGCAGTGGTTCGTGAACAGCAGGTGCTACAAGCTGGCACTGCCCACTTACCTAACCTAAGACCTCAGCAGTGAGGTGGGTATCAAGATACAGCAGTCAGGAGGAAAGCAAATACAAGCAGACTCTACATCAATCACAGCTTTTTTTTTTTTTTACTGTGTCTATAGGGTCATTCATTATATTTTACATCAATTTGAAACTCAGAATTGATACTTGTTTTTCCAGGTGCTGCTGGGATAAATATCTCAAGGGCTTATCGACAATGAATATCTCTATACCCTGACAGTTAGCTAGGATGAAAAGGAAGGATGAAGGACAAAAGAAGGAGAAAAAGTGCAGAAGACATTAATCTACAGAAAATCCCATGAGACAAGGTCAGTACATTGGTCGTTGTCTGTCTGAGGTGAGAAATTCAGTAAATTCAGAGGATAGCAAATCTCCTGATAATCTTTGTAACATCTTTCATTTCAACAACAACTTTAATGCCTGGCACAAGGAAAAACACTTTGTGATAAGCAGCTCTTGGAAAGTCCCAGACAACTGCAGTTGCCAGCCTCAAAATAACCAGAGACAGTTTGTTGCTTTGAAATGTCTACCAAAATTTGGCAATTCCAGAAGATTTTCACAGGAAAACCCCAACTGTGCAGAATTAATTACTTAACACAAATTGTTTATTTGTATCATGATACTCTCAGGAGTCCCCATCAGATTCGGGGAATATTTTATTCTGTCATGTATGGCAGGTGAAGAGTAGCTACTCCTCCTTAATGTCATATGCAAAAAGCGTAACCTAAAGTACAGTTGCCCAGTTAATGCACAGACATACTTTTCTCCCCTTCCTACTTCAAACTAGTGGGGCAGGAAGCCTCAATTAGGAAACAAATAAAAGGGACAGAATTTAATAATCTGATCAACAAAACTTTTAAAATTAAATGAAGCCATGATGCCACATCTGCCTCTGAAAAACTGGCTGACTCTTTGTTTTCTCTGGGACTCGTTGCCAATTTCTTAAGATGGCCACAATTTCCCAGCATCAAACATCGCCACATACTTTTTTTTCCATTGATGCATCTAATGCTGTTTAGAGTCTGGAACACCATCAACTGAACTAATTAATTCTGTACTAAAAAAGTCCTGAAGAAAAAAATAAGATGTCAAAGGCTGCATGCTCACAAAACTTTTAGAGTAAAAATTTGGTAGCAACCTCTGGACAATAACCTGTGCTGTGGCTACATTTAAAAAGCTCATAGAAGAGTCCTAAAATTATTTTGAATTAATGTATTCCATGATGTCCATAAATTACATATTCTTATCAAATATGAAATGAATCCTATGACCAGAAAAAACTACTTTATGGGTTAACATACGATATTTTGTTTCCCCCGTAGTTTAACCACCCATAATTAGTATCTTACATATAACAAGCATCAACTGTTTAACTGTTTGTACACAAGCACAGTTAAGCGGATGGAACCAACCAGCTTTAATTTGCCCAATGCCTCCAATTATATGTCCATCTAACTTGAAGGTATACAATGTGCAAGAATCTTGTTTCTCTCTGTGTGTTTGCTTTCTTTTTTTTTCGCCTTGAATCTTCACATTATATGTGGAGCCATTCTAGAATTAAATAAATATACTGAATAAAATTAATCTGACACAGAAAAACTTTAACAGAGACCTTCAGGGAAATAAAAAAAAAATACGAAAAATATTTAATAAAAAGGCACTGAGGTGAGACTTGTATGACCTTCGGACTGTCTCCTGTCATAAACACATCAAAAACTGTAATCTGACATCGCCAAGGTAGGCAATAAGTTGTGACAACCAGTTGTCAACTATGCATAATGTTATGCTATTCTAAAGCACAGGCTTATTTATATTCATCTTTTCATTACGCAGTCCAGCTCATCAGATTGTTTTATTTGTAGATTAAAAATATATATATACCTTGGAATTTCACTAAATCCAGGCTTTCTAAATTGCAGGTTAGCATTTTAACCACTGGAATCACCCTTTTTGGACTGCATTGATTTTAAAGGAGTATTTAAAACCCAACACAGAGAGGCCCAAACTAGCTGTGAACAGGCTGGTCACAGGTATAGGACAGGGCAAGGCGGGATTTACAGAGGCAGGGATAGCCCCCATTGGGAAAGCAGCCTGCCGAGGAGTCTGTCTGGTTAGTCCAGGCACACAGCAGCACAACCCAGCCGCTCTCCTTTGGTATGAGAGCTGCACAACCAGACCAGGTATCCTGTCACCACCGCATCGCATGCTGCAGCCTAAATTCTTACAGTGTGATTTCTGAATGCCTAGAACAAGGAGGCCTGACCCAGTTAAGGCTTCAATTTGCCACCACTGAGATGACTGTAATAGAAAATCCCGATAATTAAAAAGGCAGACTGATTTACACTCAGCATAATGTATTCTTAACTATGTAGACTAAAATTTATTTTTCACTTGATCTCAAGAGAGCTGGAGACTATTTAAAGAATTTTAAGATTTGTTAATTACAGTGCATCAGCTGCTTCTAGTTCTTCTTTGTTTTGTGGGGTTTTATCCTCCTTAAAAACAATATGCACATTAAAATGCTAGCATATGGTATTGGCTTGAAGAACAGCTGCCCTTTTGGATCTCCAGTGGATAAGAGATGACACACAAAATACTAAAACAACCTTAAGAGAGGTTCAGGTGATCTGTGAAATAGTTCATACTTCAAGCTTTTTGTTCCATTTTGGACTTCAGATAAAGCCTTTAAAAATCAAAAAATTCCATAATCTTTAAATTACAAATTCCTTCTAAATGGCACCATTTAAATACTTTATTTTTCCTTCCATTTCTATTATTTTTCTTGCTTTCATTTTTTAATGGAATGAATAAATCATTTTGTGTTTTTGAAAGGCACCAGATCAGTAGCCCTAGAGACTCAAGTCTAATTAAGTTGTTTTCAGAGTGTATGACTTCCTTTTTCTGTTACATAAACAGAGGATGGCAACCACCCAAATTGCACTGAGGGTACCCCATAACAGCCAAAATCTGCTTCCCACTGAAGGCAAGGGTCCTGATCCCTTGTGCTTTGCTTTTTCACTTTCCCACACTAGAAGAGAAGGGACCACATGGCAACTTCACACAGCCACCCTTTACCAGCAGAAATTATCACCTTGGTAAGGGAAGAGCCCTTCAGCTCTAAGCTACAAACCAGAAGCCCGCACTGTGGCAAAGCAGCAGGACACACTGCCTCTGTCCCTGCTGTACCACTGACGAAAGACTTCCTATTCCTAGTAACTTCCAAAATAAAGAACAAAACACAACAAATCCCTCCTGTCCATGAATACTTCATTATAATATTGGGATTTTTTTAAACTAAGCTGTAACCTAACTGTAAGCTTGTAACTCAGTATGCTGAGCTGATCCTGACACTACTGTAATACTCCTGCTAAGCCACCACTGGGCTCCTATCCGTCTTACCTCTTGCATGAAGTTGGAAGCTGTCAAACTGTTGCTACTTTACCTGAAAGCTCTTCAGATTTCAAAGGATAATACCCACGATGAGGTGCTATGCACCTATTTATATATAAAACCCATGCCAACTAGCACCACAACAGCTTTAGGAGTCAAAATTAAAGAAGAAAAATAAGTGAGAATTCATGCCACATTTATCATCTCTGTGATGCTGCACTGAAATCTGCACAAAGTAAATGAATCCAATTTAATATTCCTAGTACCCAGTGGAACCAGCAGCTTGAAGGAAAACCTAGAACTGAAGCATTACTATAAATTGGGTTTTAGCGCTCGTAACAGCTTGTCGCTCAAAATTCCCAAATGGCAACAGAAATAATTTCCTATAGTTTTTATATAAATTAATGTCTCCAATCTGCATAGGAATATTTTGTTTACTTACTAGCCTCCTTTCTTATGTATTATTTTTTGTTCCAGATCCTGCAGCATTACTAGAACTGTGCAAGAGGGGTTTATTTAATGAGCCTTGGTATCCCAAGTAAAAGGCTCAATACAATGAAGAGAGTTAAATACCAGTGAAATAGCAGATTATTATAGATGCAACTAGAACACAGAGCCATTATGTCAATGCATTTATATATACCTTCACATCTACAACACACAATGATATTCATGCTAAAATACTGACATAAACATCTTGGGACTGTATTTATTTCAACAACACAGTATATATATGGCTGGTCGAGCCAACCTCAAAAGGCTACACCGCCTCATAAGAAGAGTTATCATATAACATAACACACAACAAAATATTGGTTAGCTCATACAGAGAAGAAAAAACAAGCTTCACTTACTTGGGAGAAGGTATAGCTTAAACTTGGCCTACCTCACACATGTAATTAGCTCTATTGATTACAAGAGATTTAGACTGACAAACCTTTAAAGTGGGGATCATTTCATCTAACTGTAACACAAAGTGGATCTCCACATGTGGGTTAGTCAGTTTAAGCTCCTTTTACAGCAGGCACCTACATGTGGATTATTAAACTTCACTCCCCTTTACAGTTTGTGGAGAGAAGCTGGTGCTTTTATGGAGAAATCTAGATGCTTCTACATTGGGTTGAGTTGCGCCTCTTCCTTTACAGGGAGGTTTGATACAAACTTTCAGCCAGCTAAATTCTCCTCCCACTCTCCATAACGCTCACATAAGGGGAATGGAAGTGAAAAACAGTGGTGTTTAGGGTTTAAGGCAAAACAATTAATACAATGCATAGCCTTTTCCCTTTCTTTTCTGTTGTGGACAAAGACATCTCTGAGCAGGAAGAAAGATAAGCAGACCTCACGCTAGACCTGTGGAGGCCCTTTTAAAAGTATCCACTTCGGGCATGGGTCTGTGCCTTTTCATTCTGCAGAATAAAGACTGTTGCTGCTTCAGTAGAGTTCTGTAAAGCACTGACTTAAAACCAATAACTTTAAAGTTATCATGCAAGGTAATTACTCAAGCTAGACAAAACAGTTAAATGTTAGTGAGACACAAAGTCACCCAAACTGCTAACCAAAACCATATTAGAATGAATTTGAAGTAGTTAAGTATACCCTTCGTTTAAAAATTAAGCTCTTGGGTTTTATCTTCACTCTCTTTTTTTTTTTTTTTCAACAAGAAATGAGGTTTTATCATTTGCATGATCTTTCCCATCTTCTATGCTTTCACACAAAATCCCAGTATTTAGAGTGGCATTCAGCAGACTTGTGCAGGGAATTAGCAAAAGACCCAAGTACATGTAACTGTCACTTGAGCCTTGTTACAAAACTTTGCACTAACGTAGGTTTCAGTCTCACAGAAACTTTTAGGAAGAAAAGCAAGAGACTACAGAGAAACAGAAGACCCTCTGCAAAACCGAGACTTCCATTTCTTCCTCTTTCCTCTTACTGGACAACACCACACAATGTGGAAACAGAGAGAAATACTCTGTTGAAACACTTTGTTTTTCTACTGATAATCTTAATTCAACACTTGACTAGAACAGCAAATCATGATGAACCTCATACATGCAAGCAAGAAAAGTGACAAACATTAAATGCATGCCACGCACAGAAAACTACTCTGTATACTGTTCCCAAGCTACAAACAATGACTCTATCATGCATTCACGGCAGAAGAAATTAAATTCAAAAGTTAACTCCAGGCTAAGTATACCTTTTAAAATATATCCTGGCCTTCATCAAGTCAAAGAAAGGAGGGGACAGACTATTGGCCAAGTTTGTGGATTTGGTGTGTTTTGGGGTTTTATTCTCCTGAAGTTGTGAATGACCTAAAAACCTCAGGCAAAATTCTAAAAGATATCCCAGTAGATATCACAGCAGAACTATTGATTTGATTCAGTAAATGCACTAGGACGGAAGCAAGCTCCTAGTATGTGTTTTTCTCCATTTTGTTGTACAAATACATTTGCATGTGGATATTTTTATTTTCTTCCTCTCAGCTGCACAAGTAAATCAAGATGTAGAAACACTGCACTGGAATTCTCTCTCAAGATGGTTATTTCATAAAAATGTTTTTCAAAGTTTACCTTGGACTTTTTTGCAAGGGAATAAATGCATTTTTCCCAAGGCGAATGACTAACATTTGCCCTCTCCATCTTAACTGGTACACAGGGATAAGCTGAACTCATCAATTCCACTGTTATAATAAATTTTAACTATATTCTGCACACACATTCATTTTCTTATTCTTACATGGCTGAGAAAGGAAAACATGTAAGAAGGAGGAAAATACTACATGTTCATAATAATCTGGAATTTACAGAATAAACCACCCAGGCTTTTCTGTACTCATAAAAACTCAACAGTGACTGCTCCAGCCATAGCTTTCCAAAAATTACTCAAGAACAGGCTACAGATTGGTCTGGAAAAACAACAGGGTGAGAACAGAATTTATTTCTATTAAAATGCATAGTGGAGCAGATTATACTAGTCTCACTCATGCTGATTACTACTTTACTGACAGTAGGATTGCAGGAGCCACTAGGATTAAAGAAAAAGTACTACGTAATTCAGAAAAGAAAGTATTTTGTCTGGAAAACTTCCAGGTCCAATACAAGGACAATAAATCAAAGTAAGTAAATTTTAGTAGGGAATCGTGTATGATGGGAGATTAATCTAATGCAGAATACATTTTCCAGATCAGAAAAATCAAACATGCAAATCATGGATGCTTATATTTTGGAGCCATTATAGGAAACTCAATGTGTGGAAGAAGTGGATGTACAGAATAAGCATTTCCATTAATTAAATTCCTTTCTCAGTAAAGCCCATTTATTAAACTCCCTGAGCACCTAAAACTCAGTGAAATTTAGGGGTAGGTGCCCTTGACTTGGAATACTTATTCTGAACTGTACAGAAGCACTTCTGGAGTAAATCTGCAGAACCAAGAGCTGACACCCCTGACTTGGTTTGTACCTTAAGGCACACAATAAAGTCAGCTGAAGAATCAACAGCTTGGATCATTGCATTGGAAGGAAAGTGTTCAAGGAACTGAGGCCGTTAGCATAAGCTTAATGGAATTAAGATATTAACAGAGTAAACAGGATCCCAGGACTTCTATACGTTATACTGCAGGTCTGAGTAAACACTATCTTAGTCAGATGAAGGCATAAGAGTCAGTGCTCCAGGGATTTCAGAGGCAGGGGAAGGAGTTCTGCATTAAAGCACACATTAGAAATTGGTGATTCCTGGAGAGGGGTGTATTAATAATTAAACAGAACTTCTGGGTTGAAAAACCAATCAATAATATACATTAAGAGCAGATGTTCCTTGAACAATTGGCAAATGTGGGCTTCAGAGGTTATGTATTCACACATAAGAATTTCTATTTAGATCCCTTATATATGTCATTACTGTATCAAATTAATGCTAACCTCAAGACTTTTTAAACTGTAGTTCCTTACAGTGTTATGTTTAAAGCTTGTAGTAATTTACAAAATATTCCTAGTTACCTACCAGAATTTTCTTTATTGTTCCTCTAGTCAGAGGTTTAAGGGTTTGTTTTGGTTTGGGGTTTGGTTTTTTGTTTGGAGTTTTTACTGTGATATACATGCAAAGAATTTAATGAAAGTGAAATTTTAAAAGAAAAACAATTGTCTTCTGTCAATAAGTTGTGAGGCAATTCTTACTAAGGCATGAATTAAACTGGGTTTTACTGTGAAAAGTATCAGCTTAACCTGAAGAACAGGAATTCTTGTTTATGTATAGTACTACTACAGTTCTTAATAGCTTTGGTGCCTTTACAGTGATTTTTCAGACTTCATTTGAGGAAGTTCTCCTAAAAAGATACAAAACCTTTGTTACAGCACTAAATTAAATTACAGGAAATCATAGAAAGTATATGGTTTACAAAGCAACCACACTGTAGTCAGCAAGTGAAGTAAGATTTTTTAGAAGTTTGTCGTTGTCAAGACAATTCATAACTCTACAAAAGCTTGCTAGCTGAAATTTTCCCAACGTAATACAAAGTAGCAGAGTTGACAACACCAGAAACTGATGGACTATCAGAGTTTCTCTTGCTATGCCAGACTTTATAATTTTTTTTTTTTTCTGAACAGAACATGGTAACACTGCCCTGCAAATATGTGTGCTTGACCACCTTGAGATAGTACATAATTTCAGAAAAGTGGAATAAAACTACCTCTGTACCATAAAAAGCTGCTCTCAAAAAGAAACAGCACCTTTCTTGCAAATCCATATTTCTTATTTACTAATTTAAAAGCTTAAGGTAGTACTCCTTGTGCAATGCAAAGCAAGAAAAGGAACTTCATCCAACCTAGTGACAGAAAAGACCAAGAGAAGGGACCCACTCCCAACAGGGCGTCTCAGTGCCTATATACAAAACTGTCACAAGGTCAACTGGCACTTTACCAAAGCAGTCAGCATATAACTTGACCATAAGCAAGAGGAGATAAATATGTTCTCTGACAAAGAAGATTCCTAACAAAAATAGGGAAAGAATTTGCATTATCAAAGTAAAAAATGCACTTATTAAAAATGTAACAACGCTTATCTTCCTGCTGCAAACATTCTTTTAGCAATTCTGTTCATTGCAGAGGGCCCCAAACAGTGTCAAGTTTCTGTGCTTTGTTTCATAAAAATATTCATACACAGGCTGATTACAATGTATCCCAAACACAATTTGCCACATAAATATAATGACTGATTGGATTTGACAAGCCTCCTTCTAGAACAGTAAACACTGAAGCTTTTGTTTAGGGATATTAATCAGCTCAGCAAGCCAAACATGTCACCTGTACTAGAACGAAAGAAAAATCATCCCCACCTGCTGGCAGAACAACCACCAGTAATATCAAAAGGAGGCAGGACCATTAATTGAAAGAATTAATCCAGATTCACAGCTATTCAAAGTGGCAGGCTTTCATCATACCCTCATCTTTCCTGTAACTGATCACTCGATTAGCAATAATGATCCTGCTCTAATGGCTGTGGAGATCCAAACTGAAATCTAGAATAGCTTTCTGCAAACTAAGAACTGCAATTCCAGACAGATGTTAGAATTTCCCTCCAGACTAGTTCAGGGTCCATGCCCTATAAAGCTGACCTTAATTTAAGAATAATTCGAAAACACAGATGTCAGGGAATGGTATCTTAATTTAAGAATAATTAGAAAACACAGATGCCAGCGAATAGTACATCAAACTTTTTAACTGCAATTTGGCCATCAGCAGGTCTTGTTGACATTCTTACCCTCCTCTGCCCAGTGGCAGTTAACATTACTGAAGATCTGTTCTCAAGTTCAGGTTCCTGTAGTACGGCAAATGTTTATGTAAAAATCAATTGGCTAACTTAAGTGAAGTAGTGCTCTGAAGTATGCCAAAATGCCATCCTCAGCTGTAAAATGCTAATTTATTATAGAAGGGTATCATACATGCTGAGTAAATAGGAAAAATCTTCAGATGGATAAAGAAATTACTCTCCATGAATTCAAACACTGAAACTTTATCTATCGTACCCACCCAGGACCACAATGTGAGGCTTTGCAAGCCACAAAGAAAAGTAATTAATTGTGATAGTAGCTATTCTACCTTCTCAAGGTAGAATCTAATAATCTACACATTCCTACAGCAAAACAAATCCTTTCTAAAGTATTCTGGAGACCACTGAACAACGTATCTGAAGATTTTTTCCAAACTAGGTCTCTGAAGTTTCACATCTGTTAAATGTATGTTTTTACATAGCTATTACATATACACATATACTCACACATATAAATATTAATGTGGGCTTCACAACAGTTTCTGCACAGAATCATTCCTTTCATTTTCTACATCTTACCTACTACTCAGAAAACCTCCCTCCCTCCAGATTATATGTGTACGTACCATACCTATGCTAAAGATCTCTAGCATGATTGTCAAATACCTGTGAGATTCTGCAGCAACAGGTGTGTCTCAGCCTAAAGCCAGCATGGCCACACAGAGAATCAAGTAATTTTAAGATAATCAGTCCACAGGGACAATATGTGTTTTGAAATTTCCAAACTGATAACAAGAAATCCAGAAATGCTGGATCCCAACAACCACTGCACTTCCCAGTCACTACCTTTAAAAGACCATATGATCCCTTCATCATCAAAGGAAATCCTGAATCTGAGGAAAACGGATGATCAGCTCAGCAGATATTCTGCACAATATATGAAGATAGCAAAATATGCTGTCTCATTTATTAATATTGCTGCTAATTTTTCTGTGTCCCAGTTTTTTGGCCATCTACAATCAGAATTCAGTTTAGATGATAAAAAAAGCAAATGTGCTGCAATACAACCAGGAAGTTGCAGTCATATTAGGGGAATGAACAGTCCCTTTTCTGCACAGGAATTCTTTTCAAGAAGCTTAGAAAAGACCTAGGACACAATTAAATAAATCAGATCACTGAGCACAAGAACTGATCATGTCAGTTTTCCTTTGGACTTCTGGGATTACGTGAGCTCTTCCGAAAATTTTCCAATGTTCAGGAAATTACTGGGGGCAGGTGGGTGTTCTTTTCCCATGCACGTTCTCTGATGGCATATATTAATACATGGAGCTTTTCAATTTGCACAAGGAGAGTACCTGCAGAGTCTCCCTCTATTACTTGTGGAAGACTCATATGGATATAATTATTTCCAAGATTTTGAAACTCTGATTTCCATCAATTTGACTACTAGATTCCAAAGTTACTAGAAAGGAAGACTGATGGACAAAACATTTTCTTATTAATTCAGATTCAGAAGACAGAAAGGTTATGAGATAACCCAGTAGGTATCTGATTCCTCCTTTTAATGTCAATATCGCTAGTAATGAGTTTAAGCAATTAAATAATAAAATAAATTTTATTGTGTGAATTCCTCAGAATTTGTATTAGTTGGTCTTTTACCTCTAGTTCTCTAAATAGGAATAGCTACACAGCATGGTAATACAGTACATTTACAACTTGCAAATCTGTGATAAGAAGATTGTGTTTTAAGTCAGCAAATAAGCAAGGAGTGAATGTGAACTGGCCATGGGCAGACACACCTCCACTGACACAATGGAATTATAACCCACTGCTGACACAAGCTCTGAATTTGTTCTAGAAAGCAACAATATTTAGTACAACTGTCAGCCCTTGTGCCCTAGAGAAACACAACCATGTAGATTTAATCACTACTGAGCCACAGTCCAGGCAGCTGCTGAGGCAGAAGTACACAGTCCAGCTAACTGTGTACTAACTAGACTACTGATAGCCACCAACTTCAGAGACAAAAAGCCCACCTTCTGTGACAGGGAAATCACTCATCTCCTGTTGGAGTGACACCTCTACTCCTCAATAATTTAGTCCAAGACAAACCGAATATCTGTCTGTAAACAGAAAGTTCATCGTTGTGTTACTAGTAGGACAGCAGTGGAATCTAATATTCCATGATATCACAGTTGTCCAAGGAAGCATCAACATCCTATTTAAATTTTTAAATTTTCTTTTATTTAAAAAAAAAATACTATGGACTATATACACATGTATACACACACACATATGTCAGAGAGGGAAGAAAAGTAAGGCAAATGGTATAACTACTGGGGATCTCTCTCACCTGACTTGTAACACCAGTAACGCATGTGGTAAAATTCTGAGGTATGCCCTAAGCAGTTTAAGAGATTACTTTTTTTTTCTTGGAAAGATAACATGCATCAAAGGAGGTTAAGCAGTTGAGGCTTCAAAGTCACTTACGAAAAAAAATTCGAAACATATCTAAGCAACCTATAGAAACGGGATTTACAAGTTTTCAAAAAACATTATACTGAAAGCCTGCTTCTCTGACAGCCGTAAGTTTTGTCACCATTTCTAATTTGAAAGTTTTTACTCACTATCTACTGATTGACTGCACTTTTTGTGTGAGATAAAAGGCAGTGCTAAAAAATGTCAAGACAATCGAGCCAATTTGAAACGTACACATAAACAAACTCATTCAAGAAGCTACACACATCAAACAACTGCGAGAACCACCTGCATTCAGACCGTGGAGTATTTGTTGCAAGACATGTATATGGGGCTTCAAGACTGAGGCATTCAAAGAATGGCATTCTTCAGGAAGCAAAAAGGAAGTGCGTTGGACAAACAGACTGCTTCCAAACTTATAGAAAATGAGTTATAACAGGAACATATGGAGACTAACCTTACCTTCAAACACACAAGAAACAGGAGTTCAGATTTTTAATTAAAACCATGAATAATGCAAATCCTGCACTTAATTTGCACAACTGGAAAGACCCATACACACACAAGCCAGAATAGTTTGACAGTATCACAATAAAGTCAGCTATTTTGTTGATGCCTGCATGAGTCCATCCTCCACAAAGTTAGGCAGGGGAGAGGGGCAAGTGCACTAACTGGCACACAGAATAAGGCTCCAAACAAGCCCACGTCCACCCTGTCCTTTTCTCCCTCTTTAGAACACAAATGAGTTTCCTGGTTAAGCAGCGCACAGTTACTCTGCCTGGCAAAGAACAGCAGGGGCTAGACATATTAGGAGAATGAATAGTCCCTTTTCTGCACAAGAGGGGCTAGACATTTATGTTACAAAAGCTTTACAGTACTTAGAAATTTTGTCCGTGAGAGAACCTGTCAAAAAGACCCTATCGATACATACAGCCTGTTTGTTCTATACGTAAAAACTGTGAACTGAACAGGGATTTAGTGACCTTGGAACAAGGAAAACTCACAAATTTTAAGGTAATCCTAAAACAGAAAATATTTTGAAGAAGCACAATTAACTTGAACACAAGTTTCACAGAAAGACATTCTATTAGAAGTCAACACTACAGAAAGATCATTGTCCCTCTGATGAGATTCTTCAACAGGAGCCTCCAGCACCCTTGGGAAGTCTGTCGCCATGTGCAAAGCTTAATCATTATTTCTGGGCTCTGTTTTTTTAATGTCATGGTTTCAGCTGGGATAGAGTTGACTATTTTGCTAGCAGCTGGTGCAGTGCTGTGTTTTGGATTTGGGATGGGGATAGTGTTGGTAGCGCACTGGTGTTTTTAGTTGTTGCTAAGCAGTGAAGGCCTTTCCTGCTCCTCACGCAGCCCCGCCAGAGAGCAGGCTGGGAGGGCACAACAAATTGGGAGGGGATACAGCCGGGACAGCTGACCCCAACTGACCACAGGGATACTCCATGCCATATGACTTCATGCTCAGTATATAAAGCTGGGGGAAGAAGAAGGAGAGGGGGAAACCTTTGGAGTTATGGCATTTGTCTTCCCAAGTAACTGTTATGTGTGATGGAGCCCTGCTTTCCTGGAGATAGCTGAACACCTGCCTGCCCATGGGCAGTAGTGAACGAATTCCTTGTTTCGCTTTGTTTGCATGCATACCTTTTGCTTTACTTATTAAAATGCCTTTACCTCAACCCATGAGTTTTCTCACTTTTAGTCTTCCGATTCTCTCCCCCATCCCACCGGGGGAGGAGGAGGTGATGAGCAACCAACTGCATGGAGCTTAGTTGCCAGCTGGAGTTAAAACAATGACATGTAGTAAAGTGGATCAAGTTGATGGGGAAAAATGAATTTTCCTTCCCACTTATGCTATTTGACATTTTAAGTGCTCATTGAAATTTGGCTGATTACATAGTTGAACATACCTTTTAGCAGCCACTTAGTCTTTTTTCAAAAATCTCTTTAATATTTTTTTCAAAGAGACAGGCAGCACGGGAACTCCTACACATTTGTAAGAGACATCCTATGGCTGAACTTACCTTTTCCTAACCACTTTTATCCAAAATCTGCTAGCTGAAAACTAACTTATTGCGATACAGGTCCACAATGTTTAAAGAGTAGGGTTAATATAGAGATAAAAACACCACTCTTGGAAAACAAAGCAAGACATTATCAGAGTTTGGCAAAATGCAATAAAAAAAAGAAAGTCATCATGGTCTTCACTGGGCCATAAGCACATCCAGCCACATGGCACTGCTCCAGTGTTTTAAACTATTTAAATTTTCATACAAATTCCAATTGCTTGACTGCAACCTTGTTTGTATCTCTAGTTAACCTCTTTTAGTTTGTATTTTGGTTTTGAAGATTCTAAGGCGAGTAGTAACAAAAAACACTGCTAGACATGAGATATCTTGAAAACAAATATCCCTGGCAGTGCTGGGAAAAGTTACGTGGCCAAAACACCATGCTCAGGTCTCAATTTTCTTAAAGGTAAATATCGCGATTGATACTTTCATTTGTCCACTTGAGGAAAATATACGACTTCCCCTTATGAAGTCTGAACTGAATGATGTGAAATGTAAACATGTACGTTTCTTCAGCCAGGGCCTTCTACTCCCAGTGCTACTCGCACTGTTTGAGGTGGCTGCAGGCGCGGCAGGAAAGGAAGGGTTG
This sequence comes from Rissa tridactyla, assembly GCF_028500815.1. Taxonomy (NCBI): domain Eukaryota; kingdom Metazoa; phylum Chordata; class Aves; order Charadriiformes; family Laridae; genus Rissa; species Rissa tridactyla. Next base: position 11,865,743 of record NC_071469.1, on the reverse strand, counting down.
TGCCAATAGCATTAGAGCTATGCCACAGTTGTTGAATGCTTCATCAGTTTACCTCAAGAGGGCTAATTCCTGTCTTGCTGCTTTTCCTGTTCTCTGGTTAAACCAGGAATGACTCAAGCACTGTATTTATACAGGTGTGCAGTTCAGTGAGAAGAAACACCCTACAAAGAGGGAGCTTTTGTTTTTCTACCTTCCTAAGAAGCAACAAAAATTTATGGTTTATCATGTTTTAATTTGAGTCTGGAGGAAATTATTGAGCTCTATATACTTTATGTACTGAAGAAGGGCATGAGTACCACTTTACAAACTTGCCTTTTTTGTCTTTTTTATTTAAAAAACATAGCTACTCATTCTGATGAAGTGAGTAGGATTTCTCTTGAGTTTATTTTAAATTTAGTGAAAAGGGTATTTTTTCTTCCACCTTATGTTGAATTGGCCCCTGTAGGTAAATTGCTGGAATAAGCCCTGCTTGTTGGATGATAATTGAATGAGCTTGGGGAATTTCGTCAGTTCCAGGTGTCGAGATGCTGGGAGAAAATAACATCTGTTCTCAACAAATAGCAGAAAGGCAAATTCAAAGTCACTTTTAATAAATTTGGAGCATGAACGTTAAATAGGGAGTAAAAGAGTTACATTAAAAATGATTTTTAAGTAAAAATATGCTTTTTTAATTAGCTTAATGTAGTAAAGCTAAGCTGCTACATTCTACATTGTTATTTTGTCATTTTTTTCTGTCATACCTCGCACTGTCACTATTTGTCATTGTGGCTAAAACTCTTAGATTCTCTGCACCATGTTCACTGTAAAAACAGACAGACAATTATACGGCGACACACTGACATGCAAGAACAGCCTGGCGAGCTAGGTGCCTAAGCAGTACTAAGTAGTACTGTCTCAGACAGACAGCAGAGAGCACAAGAAGTATTCACCATTGCCTGTCATTTGGCACAGTATTTTACATAACCCCTTTAATAATTACATTGTCTTTTATACTTGTGGATACTTTGATTCTTCTTTCCCATCCCCTTCTTTATGCTTCAGACCCAGTTGCTTACATGGTGATATGAGAAAAGCAACTCCACAGATGTGAGGGAAGCAAGAGCCACTGTTCGCGATCCTGACCTGGCCTCTGGGTACTCAGGGCAGAATCCTGAGGCAGCAGAGAGAGGAGACAGAGGAAATGAGTTATTACTTTTTATACTGTTCTGCACAGATCATCCCACTCACTTCCAAGCCCCACAATACCTCAGATATATGAATTACTGGAGCATGGCAGTGACAGTAATTTATGTGAGTCCAGTAGAGGAAAAGAATTCAGAGCAAGAACGTCAGGTACATTCACAGTGACTGAGAACTCAGTCCAGGGACCTTCTGTTACGTGGAAAGACTGTAATAATAACAGAAAAAAATTAATATCCATCAACATCTTAAGGTTTTTTATGTAAGGGAAAACCTCAAGACAAGAACAGCCCCTATCAGGACTTGCTTGTTCTCACTTTCACATAAAGACCTGCTACCTTTTTAGTAGCAGAAAGGGTGCAAATGCACAGTACCTGCATAGATGGCTTTACTATTTAAAGTTTGTCTTAACTGGACAGTCAAAATGATAATCAAATTGATGACGATGCAAATATCCAGAATTATCTTCCACTGAATCTGTGCCGATACACGCAGTATTTATTGAGTAACCCCTCCTCCCTGTACCTTCTTTCCCTAGGGCAGCTAATCGGCTTTTTATGGAAGTTACATGGCATTCTTACCTGGCAAAACCATCCACAACAAAAGCTAGGTTAAATGCACAAGCTCTTTGTCTTAACCTGTCAAGAAACTCACTCCCTGTTTATGTCCCAACACTGCAAACATACCGAGAGTTCTTATTCATACAAGCATGTTCTCAACTTCAGCACAGCCGCTCACAGCCTAAAAGCTGCTCACACAAAGATAATAACAAAGCATAACCAGAAAATCATTGGTGAGCATAAGAAAATGTAATTAAAAAAAATCACTCTCCATGATCATGCCAGTTTTATATTTACCACCTCATTATATTAACAAAACTTGGAAGGATGAGGATTACTCTATAACCTACACTTATGTCCATAGAGCTAGCGACTGCAATCAGCACGTTTCACTGCTGGCAACCGCAGAAAGAGTACTTCAGGATGAATGGCTGACTATCCATCAATTCCTGTATAACTGATACAGGTGGTAAACACACAGCCACCTGGGACAGAGTTTGTAATGAAACATACAATACATCATCTGGTACCCATGTGCTTTTTTGCTGTAGTCAACCTCTCTTTCTCCACGGTACAAAGACAATACCAGCATTTGACCAGATACAGTAAAAGAACCTTTTTTTTTCTTCTCTATCTCAGAAAACAAATAGGAACATTCTTTGAAATATATTTAGACTAAACTTTTTTCTTTTTTTTTTTAATGTTAATTTTCAGGAATGATGCCAATCCATTTTTAGCAGATGGTTTGCTATTTAATGTCTTTAGGCAAGGCAGAAAAGCTTTAATCAATAGAATCAAAAGAAATGTTGAGAAATTACATGCAATTTTACAAAATCAAAGGCATTTCCTACATATTGTCAAGCAGACAAAAACATATTGACATGTTGCTACTGCAAGGAGTCAAGGAACGTTTCGCACATTACGACATTAAATTTCTTTTTACGTGGTTTCAAGTCTCACGGCTTCCTCATGACAAGGAATTTTACTCTTTCATATATTTAAAAATTCTCCAACAGTAGCTTATTTTGTAATTATAAAAAAAGAATCCAGGGCTGAAAGCTTAAAAATCTACTCTCAAGAGCTAGAAGTTGCAACATAAAAAGCTTCACATTTGCTTACTTGTTCAAATCAGAAATCAATATTGTGGCTCCCCATTCCCTGTACGACCCAGTGTTATATCTGCTTCCACAGCAGTCAATCATCCTGAAAACAGTCTCCACTAGTAAGTGATGAAATGTGCAGGATTCACTCTAGCCATCTGCTATTACTCAATTACTGCAGAGAACACTAACAACTGTCTGAAAACCTGATTCTAATGCACCTCAGGCAATACGTCTGTCCTTTGCACTTCCAGACTGCAGGAGTCTGTTCCTGTTGCCACCATACTGAGATATTATGCAAACATGCTCCCACTTGCTCTAATCAAGTTCTTGCTTCAGTGCTTTTATTACCATTTCCAAACTCTTCCATGTCAGCCCATATCAGGCAATGGTGAAGATCCTTCCCACCTTCAAGACAAGACATATGGATGCTTAGTGTAACCATCAAAAACACATACATACATGTAGAGAGAGATACTATTAGAATAGAGAATATTAGAATAGAGAATGTTTTTAATATATTAAATATTTGTATATATATTTCCATATTCACTTGCATGCAAAGTTTTTCTCAATACTTAAGTGAAAATATAGCAGAACTAGCATTATTATAAAGGTGCTTTTAAACTGTTTCATGCAAGAAAGACAGAAGCTGTGCTGAAAAAATCATGTATGTTGATAGAATTCCATTTATATGAAGTATAACAACAAATCAATGAGATGAAAATGTTTTCATACCAAAAGCATTCCTGTTACAATGCCTGCGTTTAGAGAAATGAAAGCTGCAAGTGGGAATGATCTATCCAAACATAAGTCTTCCGTCATCATTTTGCTACTGCTTTTTCTGGCCTTGTTTCTTTTAGTGCAGAAATTCCCTAGTCTTCCTGGCATTATGTAGGGCTTTATACATCCCTTTGGAACTTGTGGGGGATTATTATTGTTGGTTTGCTTGTTTTATGTCTAACAGTTTGAAATTAATTTTGAATTCTACATCTTTACAATCATGTGAAAATATTAGCTAAACACAAGCTTAAAATATCTCATTCAATTACATCTAAGTTTAATGATGTCATAATCCTTTACGGCTGACATCATGTTGTAAAGTCACAGAGTACTAACTCCACCGCCTCTTGAAAAACCAGGATCAAAACAACAATATGTGATTGCAATATTGGAGACCAACAGCAATACAATTTTGGTGCCAAGACCAGCATCTCGTTTATGATATTCTGACTGTATGCAAGCCAAATATTTCTTGCTTCATTAAAGATACTACATGTTTTAAAAGCTCTCTATAAAACAGATTTAAGTCTTGCATTTTTTAATGCTACATTTGGTTTTAATTAACAGAAGCAAATATTTGTAACAACCTACTAGATGCGAAACTGGTTTTCAGAGCAACAAGAAAGTAAAAGGCTTTCAAAATAGAATCAGAAATGATGCACTGCTTCTTTCCACTCCATGGTAACTCAATAGCACTAGTTTCGCCAGTTTCAATAACACCAGTGGAAACTCCACAGTTTCCACTCAATAACTGTAGTTTCATGTTAACTAAAAAGGGAAAAAACATTCAGTACTCTCATGCAGCCCTTAGTTTTTTCTATACTTCTCTCTTCCCTGCCCTTCCTCATCCTCTGAAGTAAACACATCTTCTAATCAGAAATACCATAGAAATTACAACATGCTACTCCCCCACCCTTCACTTGAGCAACTTAAAATATTCCTGTTAGCACAAGTAGAGGAGGGAAATGCTGGCCTCCTGTGATCATGCAATATACAGCTGGTAAGGTTATAAATACCTCAGAGAAAAACAAACAAATAGAACAAAGTTATTTTAAAAACTACGCTGTACTCTCTTCTGCAAGCTTTATTTATTCTGTGCACATAGAAATCCGAAAAGGTGTTTTCTCTAACCATAACTTTATTGCAATGATAATCCTGTAATGGATGGGTACAGACTCACTGAATCTGCTGTGCTGGAAAAGTTTATCTGACAGTTTTTCTTTTACCTACGGCATGCTAAACCTTCTTGCAAAGCCTTTGGCAAGTCACAACTTGATGCAGAGAGAAAAGCTTCAAAGGAATTTGAATCCACGATGAAAGCAGGGACAGGTAATTCACTGTATTAGTTGGATGATTCATGAAATAGATCTCTAGCTAGATCCAGATTACATATGGGTAAGTAACACAGTCTAAAAATCTATAACATCTCCCTAAAATGAAGACTAGAATAACCATTTATCTATGAAGAAAAAAACCAGAAATACTATCTCTTTTTCTTACATTCTTCAGAAAGCTGCTTATAGAAATCCTCTTTTCTCAGAGATCACCTGTGACAGCTCTAATAAAAGGAAAATTCAAACATTCACATTTAAAATAAGGCGGTTAATTTAGGAACTAGGAAATGGCAAAACCAAAACTACAATAGGATCTCCACACCCCCACCAACATTACTGACACAAAGTCACTGAGATCATGATTTTTCAAGCTATAAGTAGAGAATTAGGCAATTATGTGGTATTTAAGATGTGCTAATTATAACATGCATGTTGGGAGGGGTATCTAATCTCATACTTCAGAACTCATGTCAGCCTCGAATTCATATCAGTGAGGCCAAGATTTACAGCAGGAGAACTGATGTGGCTACTACGTGACACTGCGACATTTGCCTACTGCAGGATTCACACACTCTCTCTGGGCTGTTACTAATGGGAGAAGAGAAGACCTCCTGCCTGATTCATCTGAGCAGCTCTGGCAGTGAGTCAAACCTGCCAGCAACAGTTTGTATAAATTTGGCCATATCAATTCTCTATATTCCTCTCCTCTGCCCAGCTCCTTCAGATCTTATCCATGGAGACAAAGATCTCCGAGTCAAGGGTTCCACTACACGTTCGTACAGCACTGATCACAAGACAACTGGGATTTCAGCTAGCTGCCGTAGTGTTATTGTCATAGAAATCATAAAGAAAAAATTTCATATACTTAAGTAGAGAATATAGTAAGAATCCATTATGAACTAGAGAAGACACATTCTGGCATTTTAAAGGCAGAGTTTCAAGCTAGCAACTTGGACCTTCCATCTCCATATTAAAAAAAAAGAAATAAGAATATTCTTATTTGTTCATTTTCAAAGCCAAGTAGAGGAGATGTTGGGAGAGCTATAATAATTATAATCATAGTTTTGGCTCCTAAAGATCTCTCTCTTTGCCTCAGGAAGCTCAGGATATCAACTTAAAAATAGCACCTTGGTTACAAAACACAGTTGAGCAGGGAAAATTTATGAAGAAAATGGAAACAACGGAAACATGGAGAACACATTTGCGCTGCTCAACTGTAGTCAGAATACATTTAATGGTAACAGCAGCATGAAGACAGAGCGTTAGGTTTCAGGTACCTGGCAATTTCAGTGTCTACTCGGTGTATCTGCCCACACGGTCCCACCAAACAGCCTGTTCCTGAGCTATTTCTCAAGCCCCTACAATAAAGGACCCCAGAAATTTCTAAAGAGGCTACAGAGGTAGCACTGGAAGGCCAAGGACAGCACAGATAGATTACTCCCCAGATGGTGGAAATTATATCGGACTCTGACCATGGTGAACAAAACAAGGAAGACTAGAAGACATTTTTAAAAATAAAAAATATGGGAAATTAAAAAGGAAAATAATATAGCAGTCAATTGAAAAAGAACTCACCTCAGAGGTGGCATGACAAGATATGAAGTCAGTTTTCACTTTTGCATTAGACAGAAATTTAATTTCATTAAAGAAGTAGTTTTGCTAGTTGTGCACCAGTAAATTACTTCACTTATTATCACCAGTCACGCAGTATTTGCTCTGGAATCAGGAGCAATCCCAAGACACCACAGCATGCTGCACTAAGTCCAGTCCCCAATCTCTGGTCCAAACATAGCTAACAGCATAACTCTTATGGTTGCAATACATGAGGACAGCTGTTAACCAGCTAAAGATGATTCACGTCCCTGTTATGTCCCTTGCCACACTCCAAACGTTAAAAGCTGATGATCAAGTTCCTGGGCTGTTCTAATGGCAACCAAGGATCCCACATTATCCTCAGGAAGGCAGCTAAGCCATCTTCACAACTGCCTCCGCTGTCTCAAGATCTGAGCCCAATATTCACTTATTCACTTTTTTTAATCACCATGGATTTTCTTTACCTATCACGTCTCTAACATTCAGATGGATAATATTAGCTTATCGCATCATACCGCAGCTTATGCATGCTTTCATAGTATAACGTTGATGACAACCTTTCTGTTGAACACAGAATTAAATTAAACTGCTTCTGTGGCTTGTCACAGGTAAGGGAGCAACATTAGATAGAGGCAGGCAACAACTTCAACCTTTTGGCCCTAGAGATGATGGAGAAACCACATAGCCCATGCCAGGCTCAGTGATAAACAACTGCTTGTAGTCTCTGTTTTTATAATATAATGGAAAGCCTCATATTTTGCAGACATGCACTTGCAGGTCCAGATCCAGTACTACTGGAGGCAGAGGACTATTTCATAAGCACTCAGCTCATACAAGAGAAAAAAATAAAACTCCATCAGCCACAAACAAACAATACACCGGGATGTGATTCTAGAGTTCTGTCCTGTTCCTTTAACACAGAGAGTAAGTATCATTAGCATGTAGGAGTCATCTCTCAAAACACAGTCTTGAACTCAACGTACAGTAATACTGTCATGTTTGTTTCAGAAATACAGGGTGCACCTTGCGTACAGATGTGGCCATCTTTTTTTGACTCAGTAAACAAGAACAGAAACATCACATCATATGGCGACCTCAGCACCAGGTTCCTCTGAGCAAAGGCTCTTTTGAGTTTTAGGCCCTGAGCAAAGTCACACAGCTCTCTTTGCCTCCCCTTGTATGCACAACAGTTAATTGTCAGATCACAATCAACCCCAGACCACAATATGCCCAAGTGGAAGAATGGCTTTTACGTTGGACTGTTAAGGTAGATGTTGCCCTGAGAGAGCATGACGCGGAGACCAACCTGATCTCACACATAATACACAATTCCCAGCAGCTATGTGTATGTCTTGCTTTATGTGTCTTTTCATATGTATTTATCTATATTTCAGTCACGTAGATAAAATCACTCATTAGTACATGGGCACAACAGTCTAGCAGAAAGTCAAAAGACCTAAGTTTGAATCTCTGCACAGCTGCAGGCTGCTTGTGTCAACCTGAGCAACATTTTCCAAAGTGACACCTAGCCAGCATAAATGAAGCACTGAGCTGAGTCCAGAACCTTAAGCAGAATAGCTATCTCCATCTCTGCACAGCCCATAAATCATCTGCTCAAAGATTGTAGCACGCAATCCGCTCTTTCCACTGAAGCTGTGCCATTATGCAGAGATAACAAACGTCAACAAAAATGAACTTTTTCAGAGAGAAAAGGCAAAATTCTCCAGCTTAGCAATAAAAGAGCTTGTGGAGGGCATAGAAGTCACAGTTTCCAGCCTCTGCTCCTGATTCATTTTCTAACCTTTTGAAGACTTTCATGTGAACTACAGAAATTGTCTAGATTGAAGAAAACAGAATCCAGGTCAATTCTCTTCACAACTATAAAGCTACCATTCACTCTCACTTGGTAGCCAAATAAAACTTTTCTTGTTTCTGGCTCAAAAGAGACAATTTCAAAAAAAAAAAGGCAACTGGCACGCTATTCACACTGTATGAACCTGAAGAATTAATAGAGCAATCTAGCTGACAATCAGGAAAGAAAAAAAAAATAATTCATTCTGAAAAAATGACTTTAATCATGAAAGGAACCATTCGATGTCCAGGAATAAAATACAGTTACCTTAATAAGATCAGACTCCCACTTCTCAGTTTTGGCTACTGCATCCTAACCATGGAAAAAAAAATCCTTAGTGGAGGAACCATCACAAAAGAATATAATTAGAAAAGAAAAAAAGATATCAAAAGTACAAAAATGTTAACTTTAGTAACAGTAACAATAAATTACCAAGTCGTATTCAACACAGCCAATATCATTAAGTCTACAGTAGATGGTTCTTGAAATACCCTAACCTCCAGCAATGTTTGAAAATTTACAGCAATATAAGGCTCAGTGTCTTCTCACTCAAATCACTATAGTAAGGTTTTCTTTAGTGCACCCATTCCTAAGCGTGGAAGAACATGAAAGTCAAATTCAAATTAATCCACACTGACATGCAGCAATCGAGAATGACTTGAGAAGTCACAGCCTAAAGAGAAAAAATAATGGGATTATTCCTGCATGTCTTACATATCCAAGTAGTTCCTCCTCTTGCAGTTAGTTACATTGGGACACTGGGTCTCTTTGCTTGTATAGAGACTGTGCTCTGTAGCAGAGCAAGAGCTTTGTTCCCAGGGCTACTGTCTACTGCTGATTTGTTTCTCAGCAGAATAAATACACTGCAGTGAGTGATAAACATGCCTAATTGCTTTTGAGTTGAGGGAAACAAACTGGGGGGATTTAACAATAAATTATTCCCAAAAGGAAAGCAACACAAGAGTAAGAGACATGGTGGAACGCCCACGCGAATCCTAGTGAGCTTGACTTTATGGAATCTGGCTAGCTAGCCAGGCTGCAAAGAACAGCTATTACAAACCAGAGGTTTATATACCGCGTTTTTCTTCATGTTTGAGATCAAGAAATAAATAAAGGGTAGATATCAAATATGGGGTTTACTTATCCAAACTCTTAGATGGCTAAAATTAACAATCTGGGTTGACCTAGTTCCCGAACTCAAAATATGCAATTTCTGAAAGCAAATCATTCCACCCTAACACCTGTCCAGGACACAGGGAATGAATCCCACACTGGAGACCTCTCCCTCCCGCAACTGACCACAGAGAGTGATTAGATATCCAACTACGGGATAGCTAACATTAGCTGAAGTAAATCCACAGAGCAAATCATTCTAAGCAGCAGGTTGAGAGGTAACACATACAACTCCTCTCTCACAAACTTTCCCAAATAAGTCCACACAGTGCTTGACATTCCATTTATGACAACAGATGCAGCAGCTTGAGAAGATGAGGGACCAAAGTCCTAGTACGACACAGACGTCTTAGCACCATCCATTGATCTTAACTAAGAATTCAAGCGGTCCAGAAATGAACTGTCTGTTTACAACTTTAACTTAGATCTACTCTGTGTATTAACTGATCTACTCTATGTAATTTATTAGTTCTGTTTAGGTCCCAAGGCAGGGGGGGAGGCAGGGGGGGCGAGGAAGCAAGTTCATTTCATAGACTTCACAGTCCATAATCTTTTAAAATAATGCTTGAATGCAAACATCATTTGATTAAAACTAGGAAGGCTGAAAAATATTAAAATAACATTGCATAATAAGACAAACAGGATGGCATGCATGAGGTGTTTGAAGTGATATCGGCTTAACCACAGCACAGCTTTTCAAGAAAAAGATTCAGCTCATCACCTATGATGTCCTAAAGCTAGGCTGCAGAACACAATAAATTGCTCCTTTCTTGCTAATGTTTTTCCTCCTGTCATTGTTACAAACTAAGCAGCTGATTAAGAGCAGTCTGCCTGCTCACATGATCTTCCAACTGCACATGAAACGTAGGGCAGTTTTTTAGTTACAGAGCCAACGCATGATGCATTATTAAGATGAACGATGTGCTGTGATCTGTCTTGAAGCACTCTTGTATTGATTTTAATAAAATGAGAGTGTTTGGGGTTTTCTGAACCAGTGTGTTCCCTGTGAACTCAACAGAGCATACTGTTTTCAAATAAAATTGAGAAAAACTGATTTCAAACCCTAGGTTGGAACCACAGATATTTCACTTAACAAACTATTCGTTAACCTTAGCCCTTTAAAGTATAATAAATATTTTTCTGATAATAAATCTCAATAGTATGAGATTATACACGTGCCACACACCTTTGTTAGACATAAAAATGGACTGCATTTTGCATAAAACTATCCATCTGGTCTTTTCCTCGATTTCTTTCACACACATAAAAACACACATACGCACAATTAACCTAAAAAAATACACCATCTTGTTTGCAAACTCAAAAGGAAGTGGAAGCTGGAAGTTTCACTCAGTGGATTGCCTGCTAGCATAAAAGGAATGGCTCCTACTAAAGACTGGAGGGGGGAAAGGGAGGGGAGAATCCGGGTAGCATTCAGATGTAATTAACACACTGACAGAGAAAAGCATGCAGGTCATCATCATTGTAAAAAGGTAAAGTGATTTGACCAAAACCATCTCGTAAACTGTGGCAGGCCACAAGCCAAGAATTCATGATTCCCAGGCTTAAGCTCAAGTTCCTGCATCATGCTTCCACTCCACAAAATACCTCTGTGGTCCCTATTGCCCGGGTACACTTCAGTGCTGCCAGTCCTGCCCCAGACCGCCTACCACAGAAGTCAGGATACAGATGAATGACTCTTGCACAGCACGCCCATAAGCTACACGACATAAATTAACACATAATGAGGAAAGAAGGAAGCAGAGAAGTATTTCCAGCACCCAGAAAATGTGTGCAGAGAAATTATTATCCTTCAACATTTGCAGAAGTGTGGATACACAATGGTGTAAGATGTGCAATATGGCAGGTACATACTTGTGCATTCTTGGCCAATACCAGTACCCTTATTTCCCTTTACAATACTGTCCTTTCCGAACGCAACGCATGCACCCTTTCATTCTCTCTGAACTTCTCTTACCTGGAAATCTCTTTTCAGTCTGATACTTTTCTTGCCATGAAAATGTCTTTTTAAAAATACATACTTTAAAAAGTGTTTTATATGAAAGCATCTCTTGTTCCTTCTCATTTCCAGGACACTTGGTAAAATATTACAAGACTGCAATTTATATGCTAAAGAAATTCCCAGATGGCATCTAATTAAACAATTCAATCAGAAAATAAATTAAAATGAAATATTAGCGTAACCCCATGTGTAAAATGCAGCCATTAAAGCTCTCTGGTATTTGCAGGATATCTTATGGAATGCAATTCTATTACCCGTGCTAATTTCATGCCTGTTCAGCACTGCAGAACATCTGAGCTATTGACGCCTCTCTCCAACATAAGAAAGAAGTGGTCCAAGGAAAAGTTCAATAGCTAACCCGTACAGATAACCCTTATAAACTCATCCAGAACCATTACGGCAGCTGGTTTACCCAATTTATGGCAATGAATCTCAAACGTTTCTTAAAGCTGATGTCCAAGCTCATCCCAAACCCAGTCAAGCTTGGGATATTCCTTCCAATGACTACAGTGAGTTTTGCACTATGACCCAGAATTCACAGCATCCCACAGTGTTAAGCAAAATACGATGAAAATAACATCTTACTCTGCAATCTCTGATATAGGAATTCCATGTGAACTCCAGTTATTACAATTTGGCAAGTAAATGCACAGAAAATCCACCTAGGGATAATGATCTGTCATATTTATTTATTTAAGATTAAGTAGTTTCAATACAGTATGAGAACTTTGTAAACTTTATTTATTTTCCCTTAAATATATTTTAGTATTTATTATCAAACTGTTCAATTATTTCTAGAAGACTCTCTTCAACTTTTGTACAGATGTTATTTAAGGAAAGTATTTTCTTGTTTGGTTTATGCACAGTCACAAAAAGTCACAACAAAAGTTTATGCTCTAATCCGTGCTATACTCTGCCCCAATTTAAGTGTATCTTTCTTTACTACTCTGAGAAGAGCCACTAACCAAAGGAACGTGACAATATGGACATTGTTATTTTCCTTGAAAAGAAATAAGAGTATCAGAGCTTCACAGAAACAAACCTGAAGGAATTAGGCTCCAACCTCATAAGGAAATTCAATTAACTTCATGTATCTAACTCTTAAGAGTGCCTTTTGAAAAATCCCTGCTTCATACATGCTTCCACAGTGCACTCCACTGGCACACAGACAAGAATATACTTCCTTTCTAAAATCCATTTCAGGAATCAAGAAAAAACTTAAGGACTGCTTGAGAGAACTTAAAACTTGGAGAAGCTGCTATACCTCATCCTCCAGAAAAAAAGTTGTATTTTACTAATTTACCCAAGATGACAAGACTATCTGAGAAATGAAGGCATATACAAACTGAATGGTGGTGTTTCATATTTTTAAAAAAATTAATACAAGTCACAGCAAAGTAGCTGTGCTTTAATAGTACTGCAAATTTAGGAGTATTGATAAGCAGGGGAAGCCCAGTTCATACAGAATCAGCCACCATGCCTGCTCCACCTTTCTTCATATTCCCAGAACAGTTGACCAAAGCTGCCTGGAAGCAAGCAAGATTTTGTGCACTGGTGATAGGTATTCTTTACCATATGGTTTGCTCTCCCTTTTCAGATTTAGGAGAGACTAGAATTGGGATCTGAACATTCAGTAGAGGTTATGCAGAAGCAGAGAAAGGCAGTCCCTCCAGATTTTGGAAGAGCTCTCACCTACCCCCACCCTCAGCCTCCTTACTATCCAACCCACTTAGCAGACTGAGGGAATGACTACAATGCCACGCAGATGATGAAAATACAAAGCAAGACAGTAAAGATCACCCAGCAAAGCAAAGTCATGTAAAATCCCAAACTCCCAGGAAATAATCATATTCTCCCCCACTGCTTGCCCACTTCAACTCTTCTCCCAGAGCTCCCATTGAAAGGAGATCAAATTAAAAAGGCATTACACAAATGAGAGATTGCCCCAGTTATAATCTCAAGTGGCTCCCAGCACTACAGCAGCACTAAGGGAAAACCCTGAGCACACCCGGACACACACAGACTCTCATCGTGCATTAGCAGAGTCAGGTTTACAAGGGGAGGAGAACAAAAATTCCCCTCGCAGCAGCCCATTTTGGAAAAGAAAAATAACAAATATGAAACAACGATGCTAACAGCAAGATGGGAAGCGGTTCCCCTGTCCTTCGCGCCGAGCCCTCCCCGCAGACCCCCTACTTTATCGAGACACAGACAGGCACGGAGCTCAGGTCACGTTTATTACAGCACCAGGCCGAGCCCAGCCCGCCGGGGCTGCCGCCGCTGCCCAGCACCCGGGCCCAGCCGCCCCGCAGCCCTCCGCCGCCCGGCCGCCCCCGGCCCCACCCCGCAGCCGACGGCCCCGGCTCGCCTCCCCCTGCGGAGGGAGGGCGGGAGGGGAGCGGGGCAGGTCCCCCCCGCAGCCCGCCTCCGCCGCCCCGCTCGCCAAGCACCGGGAGGGGACCGGCGGGGACTCCCACACGCACCGCAGCCTCCGCGCAGCCCCCGGGCTCTTCCGGGCTGAGGAATGGCTCTCCCCGGTCGCGACAGAAATGTCACAGGCACAGACAACAAACGCGGCGGGAGGGGATGGAGACTGCACACGGCAAGCGGCGGGGTGGGGTGGGGAGGGAAAGCACGCGGGGGGTAAGGTGGTACCTTGGATGTGCTGCTTGATGACATTTTCCAAATGGTCCAGCCTTTCTATAATCCTTAAAGTGTCCCCTTTGTCTTCCTCTAACTTTTTTTCTGAGATCGGCTCCTGCACTTTCACATAAACACTGGCAATGTAGTTGGTGACCCAGCCCACGTACAGCAGGCAGACGATGTTAGTCATTCCACTCAAAATCACGCAAGTGGACACTAAAGTTTTGGTTTTCCTGGTGCACACCATCCTGAGATCCCTCCATATAGCTCCAAAAATCCTGTGATCCAGAAAACAAAAATAAACTGCGATGAAAATAAATCCTTTCCCCCCTTTCCCCGAAACGGAGACCACTCAGAAGTCAGTAATTTTCCATGCAAAAAGTTCTCTAATCCACAGAATAAAAATACTTGCCGCCTACCTAGAAGGAGAGGTGGGGGCGGGGAGGGCTGATAATTAGAATCCTGGATTTTAGTACATTAAAATAGCTCAAACTTTGCGATAGCAGTGCCGACAGGAGACCAGCAAGGCGTGCCAGCCGCCCGGCCGCCCCCTGCTCTTAAGCGCCAGCTCCTGCCAGGGGCATCACGGACACCAGCAGCCAAGTGCCCAAGTGTTGCAAACTTTGTTCCCTCCGACGCCGCTTCCCATCGCAACCGGCCACCGCTCCAGAATCAGACCTCGGGAGCAGCTTGCCGGAGAGTGGGGCTTGCTCGGCCGCGGATTGACAGCCCCTCCTCCAATAAAGAGCCTGCTCTGGCAGGGAGGTTGCTGCCATCGCCGTATGGCCGGCGGGGACCCGCGCGGGGCGGGGTTACCGCGGGGCCCACCTGCTCCTCGCACACTCGCTCTCACACACACACGGCGCTGGGGCCCCTCCGCCGTGCTGCAGGCCGGGGCGGGAGGGCGGGGACGGCGGCCGCCCTGCTATTTCTGTAGCCGGCTGCATGGAATTTCCAGTCTCCATGGGAAGAAGCAGCAGCAGCAGCCGGTTCCCCCTTTGCTGCGAGGTGCACGCTCCGCTGCTTGGCTGGAGAGCGCAGCCGGTATCATTAAGCTACATGCTCGCACAGAAGGTCATCCATTTGCCGGGGGAGGGGGGGGGGGGGGGCTGAAACCGGAGACATGCCTTTGGCTCGTCGGAGCTATCGGTTCCACAGCTCCAGATACCCAGCGACCACCCACTATTACAATAGGTTTGTCTTTCAGCCTGTTTGCGTGCCCCTCATCCCCGGGGAGGTTACATTATTAAAAGCTAATTGTTGCTTGCATCTGCACTGGCAAGCCCCAGTATCCATCCACCGACTCCCACAGGAACACGCTGTATCAGACGATACCCTGTCCAGAATTAGCTTCAGTATCAGGGACAGTATCAGTAACTCACAATTTACTTCAGTGTATTCATGCTGCTTTCCTCACCTCATATTTCACGTGCACTTTTGAAAGCACATTAAGAAGGCAAAATCCTCTTGATATGAATTCACAGTGATTTGGGAGAAGGTACACAATTGATTAATCTCTTCCATTCCCACTAGATAGGGACTTTTGTGATAAATTAGATCATTTTGGAGAGGGACTCTTTATCAGGGAACGTAGTGATAGGACAAGGAGTAACAGTTGTAAACTGAAAGAGGGTAGATTTAGATTAGATATTAGCAAGAAATTCTTTACTGTGAGGGTGGTGAGGCACTGGAACAGGTTGCCCTGTGGATGCCCCGACCCTTGAAGTGTTCAAGGCCAGGCTGGATGGGGCTTTGACCAACCTGGTCTAGTGGGAGGTGTCCCTGCCCATGGCAGGGGGGTTGGAACAAGATGATCTTCAAGGTCCCTTCCCACTCTAACTATTTTATGATTCTATGATTTTCTTTGATAGTCTCAAGACAGAAATGCAACATTAGCATGACCAGTAGTAGGAACAATGAGGCACCTGTTAATTAACACACTAAAAATTATTTTAAGTGCTTATTATCCAGTGAAAGCAAGAAGTAACAAATGCTGTGGATCATACTGTAGTTTTACATATGCAGTAAAAATAAATTTATCTTACTTCATTAGTCACCCTCCACAACTGATCACTACTCTAGGATTGTGCTGTCTGTGTGCAGAAAGCACAGCAGATACCAGGACACGCTATTATGAAGCATACAAGTGTGAGCATTCAAACTCTGCAATACCTTGAATGTACATTTCAATATCTTAATAGAAGTAAAAATAGATGATTTGTCTTAGGGCTTGGGGTTGTTATTTTTAAACTAATTATAAGCAATACCCAGTATTCAAGAGAGAAGGCAGGCAACTGTCCTGCCAAAAGGCAGAATGACTTCTTCCTTTCCATCAGTTGGTACTCCATAGAAACAGTAAAAACTACGGATACTCAAACACATACAAAAACAGCGCCAAGAGAAGCTGCAGTAAACTCTGCCAATGAAGCTCAAAAAACAAACTGCCTCCTCAGTCTTCTAAGCCTCTCTGAAAACTAACTGAAATTTTGGCCAATTTATAAGTACTTCCCCAGTGATACACTAAAGGAGGCCGGCCCAACAGAACTCGTTTGGAAATCAGAAAATATAACTCAAGGTATTTTAATGTGAAAAAGAGTATACATTTACATCTTAAGAAAAAAAATATTTCTAGTAATACAGGAAGTTTGCTAGACAAAACAGTCGATGAAAAATTTCAAGCTTTATAAAAGACAAAATATTGACAGAAGATACTAGTACAGCTCCATCGCATAAGTCAATTATCCTGCTTGGTCTGCAATGAACATTCGTCTGCAGCATCATTTATGTCCCCATTTCCTATCTTTGTACTTCAGTGTTACAGCTTTGTGTCTGGTAGCAACCGACAACAGTAAACACGTATCACTGAAATCTTTAATTTATCTAGACTCGCTTTAATCTTTGTAAACTCTGCCTGCAGTCACAAAATACAAATTTTTCAGCCCTGGCAATTTAGACAGAAACCAGGACTTAGCCTTGGACTTCTCCATGTAAAGCAAAACTTAACCGAAAACAATCCAGATAAGGGACGAGTAACAACTATTAATAAGTCATATTTTCCATGGAAGTTTATAAAATATTAACAAACAACTAACTGCTTTTATAAACAAATATGAACAGTACTTGTTACTAATAACCTTCAGCATACCCATAGTGACATAAAGGTTTAAAAAAAGATGGCTGATATGTCTCACGGGCCTAATGGGTTACTTATAACAGCACATAATTGATTAACCTTTTATTACAGTGACTATTAATAGTTCATTAGCCCTTTGCTCTCAACAGTTTTCTGATCATGTTTAAAATATAGTTTCATTTATAACTACGTTCTACTACCAAAGCTGCACTCCTCATCAGTAGAACAGTAATTCTCAGTCTCCTCATCTGAGCCCTGATTTCACTAAACTAGTGTTAAAACTTTGACTTCATATAGTAAAACCTCCAGAGGCTTTAATACATGAAAAATACACTTGCTTTTATGTCGCTGGTAATAATATTCTGGACTGGCCTCTTTAGATGTCTTTTTTTTTTATGAGTTTATACAAATTTGTAGGCATTCAAGTGTACGCCATTTAGAAATGGGTTGGTTTTGTCTTTTTGATTTATTGTATCCAAAGGAGCCCCCTTTGTGCAAGGTGTTATTCAAATACATAAGCAGTCCACTTTTATGATTTAATTGGAACAAAAACGGGAAAAGGAACAACAGGAGCACAGAAATGCTGCCAGCCTCACAGTATAGTGGGGGGGGAGCCCTAATTAGGTGATAAAAACTCTAAATGGTTCTTCTTTTTTAACATTTAAATTACGGGGAAGCACAAGGTCTATGAAATTTGTTCTCTTAAATCACAATGGTGTTTTTGAAAGTTCTACTTCAGGTGTTTAAGCTTCAGGAAGTACAATCTACTGTGCAGGTCATTAAACTAGGTGGCTGATTTTATCCTTGTCCCGATACCGATCTGCTATGTCACGCTATGCAAATTATTTCACTTCTGTTTCACTCTAGATAATAGAAAAAAAAATTTCTTAAAATTTGTATGTATTACAGGCTTCAATATGAATTGCCCCCAAGTACACTACTGTAATAAGACACTATTTCAACCATTGCTGAGGAAATATTAACCGCATAACCTAGTAAATACAGCTGCCACTTATCTTGCATTAAAGTGTTCTGTAAAGAAAGTAATTCAATTAGTATTTCTTACCTGTCATTACCGTTCAGGGAAGGAAAATGATAGAAAAAAAAATATGTTTAAGAACTAAATTTTTATTGTTGCATTTTGATGTGGGCTAAAACATTTTTATTAGTAAGAAGGTCCTTGAAGAAGGCAGTAGCAAAACATCAGAACCAATGGTATTTACATCCCATTTTACAAGAACGTGTTCCTTACACCTGATTAGAAAACAATGGAAAAGCTTAAAGTTTTAACATTATTTTGATTGCATTCTATTGAGATTCTCAGCTGAAATCCTATTAGTTTGTGGAGATATAATCTTCATTATTATCTAGTCTGAGTAGATTTTCTTCTATTATTCCTTCCCTCTCACCCACAATGATCACATCTTTTCTTTGGATGATGATAAAAAATTCCAGAGGCACTCAAAAAGCAACACTGCATTTTACATTGTGGAGAGAGATGACCAAATGCATGCAGAAAAGTCTGAATCACCCTGAGTAGGTAATTTTTTTTGAAGCTCTGCTGTCCAGGTCTGTACATATGAATCAAAAACTGTCTCTTGAGCAGAGATTACCCCTTCTGTAGATGAGCTCTTCCCAACAGTTCAAGTTATGAAGCTGGTTTTTTTAGCTCACCAAAAGAGATAGCTTTGTTGTATTTTGAATGTAAAGGTTATGAGTTCAGTCCCCACGGAAGTGATCTGATGATCTTTGGTATCTATTGTCCCTAGTCATCTCTCTCACTAAATTTAAACCAATCTTAAAAATTTTATTAAATCATAAAAAGACATATGCAGGTATCGCAGATACCTTTGCATGTTCTGTAGCTGGGTTTTGAAGGAAGGGGTTTGTTATATGGATGTTCCAGATAATGAACATGAACTGAAAAAGAAAAAAAAAGGAAAAGAAAAAAAGAAGAAAAACAGGAAAAAGTTGAATGGATGAAAAGTGGGGTGGAAGAAGACAATAGAAAAATAAAAACTGCTTTTTCCTTGTTATGCTGGGATACATTATCATGATCTTTATTCCTCTGGCATTTTCTCTCTTCCCCACAACTCTTACTCTCTCTCTCTCTCTTGCCTTCTTTGAGTCCATATCTGTTCTCTTCATTTTCTGTTATTCCCATCCCTCATTTAAAAATCATTTTTAAGTTTACACTAGCTGTGTTACACATCACCCTTTGTGACATTTTTATGAATCAACAGTTCATTTAGGTTACGCAGGACTCCTCACTTTTCAGTGCTTGGCAAAGACTGCTCAGTAAAAAATGCACTACAGTAAAACTCAGTCTCCTATTGCGATACTGCAGTCTCCCAAGGCGGAAAGGTAGTATGCTGCCCAACTCACAGGCATTCAATGGCATGTGGATAATTAACATCCACAAAGCATCCTTTCAAAATCATTTACTTTGCACTGAAAAGAAGAAATGAAACAATACAGAAGATACAGAAACAAGAGACAGAGTGTGTGGGTGCTATTTCAAGTTGAAAACTGAACTGGATCCTGTCTTGTGGATTGAGCTCTCACTGCACATAAAGCAATGAGGAAACACGTCATGCAAAGGGAACAGAACAGAGCTGGCAGAAACATTAAAACATCTCATGGAAACACGTACAAAAGCAACCTGCAAGAGACAGGGGCACATGGGTCCACACTTCTTCTCCTTCATCACCAGATTCATACCTTAGAAGACATTTGCTATCCCCCTTATACTTATGCTATAAAATTTATGTCTGTATTTTTTGTTTCCAGATGGCACTTTCCACTCTCAGTGTTTGCCAGGCTTACCTAGTCCATTTGTCCTTCCAAAACGTTTTTCCATCCGAAACATCTAAAATGACTTTATACTTTAATTGATCTCTGCTATGGTGTTTTATTAGTTACTTTTACGCACTGGCATGATTTATTTTTTTTCTGGCAGCATTACACTGCACTATTTATTTGCCGTAAAACTCTCAGTTAATCCATCTCAAGTGAATCACGTGTGACCAGCAATTCACCAGTATGAGTAAAATATGCAACATATGGCCCTTTGCAAGTGGCATGTCTACAGTTACTCAGAGAAGCATTACGTTCTGTTCTTTTCAAAGCCGTGATGCACCTACCCCAACACCCCAATGACAACCCTGTCCCTAAGCAACTTCAAGTATATTCGGTTTTGGGTGTTAAGCCTCATTTGAAACACATTTCCAGAGGTTGTGGCCCACCCAATCTCTGAATCTTTTTATGTTCAGAAGGAAAAAAATAGGTAAACACAAATTCATTTGTGATATCTAAAAATCTTGTCTTTCTCCACCCAGTTCTCAGTGCTGGGTTTTTTTCTGTCTTTAACTATAATAATACAGATCATTGTACTACGTCAAGCAAAAACTGATGTAGCTGAATATCCTATTTCCAAATACTGTCTAACTCTGAACATTTAGGGACAAGAATAGTCCTTTTGCCTGGCAAAGCTTCAACACATTTAATGACTTAAAGCCTTTCTGTGTCAGAGGTTGCAACCAAGCAATTGCTTACACTAGCTATGTAAGCAATTACAAATTCACAAATTAATCCCTTTTTGAAACCTGTACTTTCTCATATTCTAAGGAAACAGGAACAATCACTTTGCATTCATCTTTCCATGTGTGATTGTACAGGCCTATCATATTCCTTCTCAGATGGCTCTTGGCCAATCTGAGTCTCTTATATGCAGTCTCTTCTCACATGAAAGGAACTCCATACTGCAATTACTTTGTCCTTTTCTGCTTTCACCCTTTTTTTTTTTTTTCATTTTGAGATGGGATGACATGGCAGCTCAGATTGATGCATCATTTCATACACCATCTTATTCTCAGCTCCCTCCTTTGTAATTCCTAACACTGTCAGCTTTCTCAACTGTCACTACGCCTGAAGTTAATATCAGCAAACTACTCACAAAGATCTCCTCCTCGGTTATATAAATATAAAGCCCAGTAATAAACTAGATGTAGTTTTGTTGGTCTTTCTAGGTGTAGGATGCCTCAAATTTTGCTATTTCATCAACTTGGCATCTCTAACCTTTTGCAGTTAGCTTTAGAAATTACTATAGTGAATAAGGTATCCTCACAATTTACATGCTTTTCTGAACATGTCTACACATGCTAAACAACGCAGACCGCAATCTCCACTTACTCATGACCATCCTCTTTTTGGGAACTAATGATTTCTTCCTATTCTTTGTTCTTTCTGTCTTCATCAGTTTTTAATGCATGAATGGAGTTTCTCCTTATGCATAATGGGCTTGGAGAGCAAACTCCTAGGAAGGTTTTGCAGCCCAAGTTCAATTAAATCCAGCATCAACCATATCACCATTATCCATATGTTTTCTGATGTTTCAAAAAAAATTCAGTAAATAGGTGGAAAGTTACTTCCTTCAATTGCTCATAAGAGAACTATTTATCAAGATAAAATTCAGAAGAAATAATTACCCTCTATCTCATAGGAATAGCATTATATATTTTTAGGCTTTCTGGAGGCTTGGAGCTTCATTTTGTTTCAGAGGCATTTAAGCGCATTACGTCAGGTAATAGAAACCACTATTGAGTGAAGGGGTAGAACCTCAGAAGTGACTGAAAACTGAAAAAAAGAGAGAACGGAACATTAAAGGAATTGTCCTTTTTAATCTGAATTGATGGTTAGAAAAAAAATGGATGACCTCTGAAGGCTCAGTTTATCGCTCAACCAGAAATTATAAAGAATCTGGATGATTCTTCTTTACTGGTTTAATGCTAGGTAGGACAGACACCCTTGAAGGATAATGCTGGTGAAATCAGTTGGTTTAATTCTTCAGTTTCCCAATCAATGTTATCCCAGCCTTTTTAAAGATGAGTTCTGGGCAGCTGTCCTTCAGCCAATAGTTACAGTAAATGCACAAGACCCTCTGTTGATGTTCTTTTGCCAAATTCACATCGAAGCATGCAATTCAGCTGAAACATGGATTCTACAATTTGAGACTGTTGAAACAACTTTCTGGAAAACACCTTCTTTCATCAGGTACTGCAGCCACAGCTTCAGCAAACCAACAATTTACATTTACGTTACTAACTTACCCAGAGTAAGTTAGTAATTCATTCTCTTTTTTAGGTAGCTGAAAAAACCTTCAGTTTTTTGTGTGTTTTTGTTAGTTTGTTTTTGTTTTTTAAAGGATTTGATGATGTCCAGGAGTAAACTCTTCTCTGATCCATTGACTGGATCAACAATAACAACCCCCAAACAAACAAAAAAGCCCTTGTGCCACTTTTAAACAAAACTGACTCCACAACAAGAAAGCTTTCAGACCAGCTTGGTATGACAACAAGAAGTATAAGAAGAGATGGAAGTTTTTATTTGTTTGGGTCTGGAATATCAGGCTGGTCTGTGCTGCAAGAAAATCTAACAAAAGTAAGCAACATATTAATACTTCCAAAAGACTTCCTTTTGTTTAAAAAAAAGAGAGACACTTACAAAAGTCATCTAAGTACTCCAAAAGAAAGCCCCCAGAGGAAGCAATGGATTAGAGTCATGAGTTATTTCAACAGCCAGTACAGCTCACCCCGTATATGATTCAGGAATTTTTATATATAATTCTTTAGTCCTTCAGGTAGCCCTCCTGATTTTAGAACTGCTGAGAAGAATATTTCAAGGAATAAAGTTCAGAAAAAACTTATAATCCTTTTTAAAAAAAAAATAAAGGAAAGGTTGGTACTCATAAAAAAATTTTTTTAAGAATCTCATATGTAGTTCCAACCAGATTCTTTCCTCACTAAATAACAATATTCCAGATGGTATACATTTGAGTCATATCCACATACTCTTTTGATATGCAGCAGTCACATTCCTTACATTTTGTTCAGTGGGATACATATGTTCTATGGTCTTTGGCACAACAAATCAAGCACACCCCCTTCCATCTTAGAATTGTTCAAAAGTATGGAAGTGTTGAGTTACAACATGGCAGTAAATTTCATTTTTAATGCAGTCCCGTATCTCAACCCGTCATCCTGGGGTAGGCTTGTATCAGTTGCATCTTCCAAAAGAAGGTCAGAAAAAGATTTAGGATTAGATTATATGCACAATAGGCTTCCATATAACCATTGGCTTCAGCATGCTTGCATCAGTTAAAGATAAAAGTTCCTAGTTTACATTTTCAGAATCTGTAGCTCTAAAAGCACTTTAAAATGCCATTAATTAAAACTTTCCCTCCTCTGGGAAAGACAGCAAATATTTCTTCTGTCACACCTTCGTGGAGCCACAAATCAAGAGATCTCAGTGTTTGACACAGACAGTCATTAAGAAGTTCAACACAGGTTATGAACATCCTTCAACACGTTGAGATGAAGCACAAATAAGTTCATGTTTCAAGCATGAGGCATGAATGGTTCATTAATGTGAACTATTCAGGTTCAACATATCTGAACTGTTACTTGAATCAGACCTAGACCACCAAAATCTTAGCATTTACTCCTAAAAATTAAGTGTCTTTGTCTTCCTGAAAAGTCAGCTCTTCCATCCTACATCATACCTGGCACAATTAGCAGCAGACAGCCCCAGTACACCAAAGGAACAATAACCTTTGAACACCACCTGAAAAGAAAGTAACTACCTACTGAAAAGCTTCCTGAAGTCTGCAACGCAATTTGGAGATCTTACATCAAAACAATGACCCCATATGACATTGGTTTCAAAAATGAAAAACACAGCATAAGTGAGAGCTATTTGTATAAATGAAGAAAAGTCTGAGGGACCTAGGCTTGACTAAATCTGTGAATGGTCCACATAAATCAACGAATTCTCGGTTACCGAGACTATCAAAGCCAATCGGGCACTAGCAAAGGGATTTAACAAATCAAAGTAAGCTCAAAGCATAAAGTAGCATTAACTTTTAGGGAGACTTACTGTATCTCTGTGAGCCTAAAGAATTATAAGTTGGTCAAAAAGAAAAAAGCCAAGGAAAATACTTTGGTACTTGTAACATGAGGAAATGGAGCACCAGTTTCACTGAGATTTTGCTTAGATTATAAGGACTGGGCCGTTGAAGGTATAAGCACGAGAAGATGGCATGAAAACAAACTACATGAGGATTTTAAACGGAAAAGTTATGACGCAGCTGGAAATATTGCCATAACTGTGCAAAAACTCTGGATGACAACTTGAGGCCATTGTGAGTCATTGCACTTCTGTGGGTTGATGGTACAACAGGTAGAAATAAAATGCTATTATATAATTTGGAAGATTTCCAGTCTGGAAGCTGGCTTCAGATACAATCAATTCTAGGCTCCAGTTGTAACATTATTTACAGCTTAATTTATAGCTTGAATTTTTATCAGCACAACACACAAATCCACATCTTCTTCAGGCCAAATAAAAGCTACAAAATGTCTTTTGTAACAGGCACCATGACAGGATTACAAAAATGTTCAGCCTTTTTTGACCGGAGGACTGCAAATGAGAACATAATTTTTTTCCGTTGTTTCTTTTTTGGTTTTTTTTTTTTTTTGGAATGTGCTCAAGTGGTTTCACCCTTCCTTGTATTGTCTTTCCTAGTCAAGTTCAAAACTAAACAGGACTCACATTATGGCTACTGCTTTGTTCGTTGCCAAATTCATACCGGATGTCAGAAAAACATCAAACTATTTATTCCGTTCTTGGTCTTAAATAACCTGCGCACTAAGAAAAATAATTTTGTTTTATAAAATCACCTACTTTTATAAAGCTCAAGACAAGAAAGAGCATGAATTTCTATTTGCCTCTGCTAATGCCAGCTCACAGTATGTCCAGTTATAGAATAAGTTACCACCAATTAGCAATACTACAAGATCTTCTAAGGAAGCAAGCAGCTGAATTTCCCTGTGTAGGCATCTCAGTTTACCTTCCTGTTCATTACACTATTTACTCCATATGTGCTGTAACAGTCGCTTCCAGATTCTCTTCTGCCCTACAGAGAACTTCCGTAAAAACATTGCTGGCTCCTGGGGTCTAGAACAGAAAATGAGAGCTCAAGCAACTATTGGAATCCTTGCTGTTACTGAAATACCAAACACCACATGTTTAAAGAATAAAGAAGGAGTTTACTATGGAAATTGAATGAGAAAAAGATACTCAGAAGTAAAAATTTATGCACTAGATCTGTAGTACTAGTCAGGAGATGGAATCAGAAAGCAATCCACAACAGGAAGGGATATAAGAGCTTCAGAGATTTTTAAAAATTTTGGTTTTTCAGTTACCTCAAAACAGTCCATGTTAAGAGACACTGGTTCAGTTCCTTAGGTTGCCACAGCTTTGATGAATTAAATGGCAATTTTTGAAATCCAACAACCTGCCCAACTACTTATTTTGAAGTCTTAGAGGATATCTAAGTCATCATTTTTCAGCCACTGAGATGGCATCCAGACACTTTAAAGGCTGCTGTTGCTTGTGTTTACCAACCTATACAGTTTCAAAAAAGCTACAAGATAACATGGGTTGAAGAATAAGGTGCAATCTGTTTAAATCACACCATGTCTCTTCCTCCCTAGCACCTCTTAGTTGTGTGTTTTCAACTACCCAGTTTTATGGTGTTAGTTTTGTTAGACAATTTCCTGTATAGGATTACATTCCATTGGCTTCTTGACAAAAACATTCAGGCTGGAAGAGCCAAAATCTTCAACCATCAACTAGAATAGCGTAGCTGACATATGTCTTCAGGCAACTGCAGTCTGACATCTACAAACACCACTGTGCTAAAACACAAATTTCACTAATCTTAAACAACACTTCATGTTGCGACTTAGATATCATTATACCAGCAATGAACATAGGCCAGAACTGTTGTGTTTAATGCCATCTTCGCAGCAGGAACTCAGGTTAACCTCAACCATAAAACAGTGCTAACCAAAACAGCCTTTTTCAACACAATGGGGAGAAGGGCAAAGAACTTCAGCTGAAATAAATCAGCACAGATCTGTTGAAATGATAAAAGAACAAGAGTCTCTACCAGCTAACAGTCCGAATTCCTTTATTTAATGTCCTGTTCATTAAAAGATCTTCTAAGTTCTTGTAGTTATCATTATAGGATGCAATTTGTTGCTTTATGATTTAGACAAGTCTTTAGTGAATGCAAGGTGTCCAAGCACAGGTGCCTGTGTTTCCAACTGGCAAGGTAGCCATAAGATGCTCAAAGTCAGTTGTATAGAAATCACAGAAACGCACTCTCAGTTTAGAGCCAAGAATGCTCCATCTGCTAATGAAGAAAACAAGACTAAGTTGAATCCTGCTGTCATCCTTTTCATTAGTGGTAACTACTGAATAGACTAGAAAAAGCTGATGAGGACAATCCACTAAGGTTAAAGACCTTGGATGGTGATTCTATCTAGCTGTTGATAAAGTGGTGCAATATAGACCATAGATATCCATTTGTAAAGTCTGTAAATCACAGCAGACACTGCTTCTCTATAGCTTGTAAACAGTATAGTTATTTTAGCGACAGAAATTCTGCTCAAGGCTCATGTGTTATTTAAAAGAGCCTCACGCTTTCTCCCCGCCCAGGACCTGCCTCAGCAGAATTCTGTTTCTTTCACCAGGGTGTTAGAAAGGTTCCGCTACATATGTTTCGGAAATAAAGTTTTCAACTCAGAGAATTAATGTCAATACTTGGTGGGCCACCAATGCCATGGAAAAGTAGTGTAAAGTGCCACTACTAGTAATGTCCCAAATGACAACAGCACTTCCTCCTCCTGCATCTAGACTTCTCATCTGAAGTCCCTCAGGAACAAGATGATACAGAATCAAGATTCACATACTGATATGCATGGTAAACAATCCATACAAAGAACATTTTAAGCTCTTGCAGCGGAAAGTAAAGAGCAAAGGGTAGACAGAAGGTAGAGGATTATGAAAAAAAGACAGGAAAACCACTCAACCTGTAAGCAAAGGGAAAAAACAAGGTCCAATAAAAATTTTACAGGTAGTATTAAGCGTTCACCAGTGACACAAGGAACAACTCTATGCTTTATTTTTTCTCTCAAGGGAAGGACCACTGGAAAGACTAAAGAGAAGCATCTAATCTGCTGTTTATTTTTTGGTGATACGAATTTATTTTACTTCCTGCTGTAAAAGACTTGGGAAAAAAACCAACCATGTTTCAGAGTAATTTTTTCCCCCAGCTCAAGCAATTTCCACCAGTTTTAACTTAGATTTATCTATTGCATGCCAAGCATTATTTCATTAAAATGCTGTGTTCTGAGGATGACTCATCAGTCAAATAATATTTCTGTAAAATATCTGCAGAACTCAGTGATACCAGGCTGCAGAATACACTGCTAGCTGTTAAGAGCAGTAATAACTCTAGTTGCCATTTTTGATGATAGGACAAGTAAGTAGCCATAATTTGGGAGTTATTATCATTGCGGTTTTTGTTAAGCAAGACCTTCTGTTTGCTATGAAGAATCATCATTACCCATTTCTCTCAGTAGGCCTGTTTTCATGCTTGTAAGTACATTCTGATCCTTTCTGATAATCAAATGGCATTTGAAACACTCAGCATACAGCAATAAGGTGACTTTGGTGTTTTGTGATAGGACATCTCTTGGTAAGGGATACCTTTAAAACAGGTAACTGTTTTGAAGCCAGTCTGTAGCAAAGAGAACTCATGAGACTTCTATGATGCTAGCAACTTAGATTTGTTGCATTTTTCAGAAAAGTCAAACTGACATCATCCTATAATACCTCTACCATCTTGAAAGTTCAATTGCAAGGTCCTTTTTACAAGGCCTGAACATAGAAGTTAATGTCCTTAAACCTTAAAGGGCAATATAAATGCCAAGCTCCTCAGAAAACTTTGGAAAAAGTGAGCCAGGCCTCCTGGACTCACTTTTATAATTTTTATTTATTTTTTTATGAGGAATTATAGGAAATAGCTTTCCTTGTGATTTTTTGTTATTTTCCTTAAACCAAAACAACTTAATAGCTATGACAAATGCAAAAGGAGGAATAAAAGTAAAGTGCCGCAAGCTTCTTTCATTAAAGTCTGTTTTTCAATTCTCTATCTCTGGTAAAAGAGCCCAGGAATATCTCTACAATACCAACACTGCTTCATTGTTTTTGTTTTGTTTAAATGAGGCAACATACATCAATCCAGCAGCAAGAAAAAAAGAATTGTCTTCCTCCTCTGACGTGTGGGAATATGCAATGAAATAGATTACATTTTGGCTCATAAATCAAAATTTTATCATTAGCACTGTCATCGTGAGATACAATACCACTTCGTTGATCAAAGGCTAGAGAATACTACTACTTAGGACAGTAGGAAGTAGAAATATTTCAAACTAATTCATGTCCACTGTTAAGATACTAATTTATTCAACTCAGTTTTTTAAAAAATGAGAAAATAGACCCAAATATGAGTAAAATAACTACATTATTTCTTTAAAGCCATTAACTTCAGGCAACATACAGGACAAATACAATTAATAGCTCATTGAGAAATATTAATTTCTTCCCTGAGAAAATTTCAACAAAGATGAAAAGCATTCATCTCAAATCTGACTTCAAAGCCTTTGCTTAAAACCTAGGTATGGGGGTTCCCCCCCCCCCACAGGTTTTCCACAGAAAGCATTCCTTTCTGTGGGAAAATGCATTTTCATTAAAAATAAAATAAAATAAAATAATAATAAAATTCGATTACCAGCATGCTAACTTACATTTTTTTTCCGATTAAGTGGTATTTTTAATGCTGTATATTTATGCTGCATTACTTCTGAACTGTTCCACATTCTTACAGTGAAATAAAAAGAAATCAGTCAGTTAAAGGACATACTTGTTTGAAATAAAAAGAAAAGAATCTGTGGACTAGTTTAGAAAGAAACTAATCCAAGAGTAGGTTCACAACCCTGTAGGATATTAAAACTGTAGTAAGTCTATCATGCTTTTAAAAACAAAACCAAAACACCACCACAAAAAGAAAAAACCCTGCTCCTTTCCTGTATCTCAAAACCTAAGATTTTAGAAAATAACTGAAACATTTACTTTTAACCTTTAAGCCATCTTTAATGGATACCCTAATTCAAGACATAAGATGCCACATGATTGACATCCATCTTCATGAACTAGAAATAGGATACCTTTCATATCAGATAGGATACATAGTTCTTGCACTGTTTCTGTGTTGGGGAACATTATAAAGCCGAATACATTTTGTTCTGCATCTGGAGTTTAATTAGGTTAAATGAAGTTTATTTCCTTTTTCAGTTTATTGAACAAAGAATTATGACTCCTCTTATAGTCATAAAGCCACTCACAATCCACAGAAGGGGTCACCTCAGACAGGTGTTCCCCCATACCTGTTCCCTGTTACCTGATTGCCAAGCAAGGTATCTGGATCAGATAACTACGGCAAACCCCTCTCTAATCTGTGTGTCGGTCAGTCCTTCCCTACTGATGGTACTGCCTCACAGAGAGATTAATGATCCTGCTTTGATCAACAAAGTAGGCTCCTCTCCCTCAGGCGGCAGAAGCTCAAACAGCTCAGTGTAGTTTCTGCTATTGACTTAGAGAAGGAGTGTTATATAGGCATCAGGGCACAAGAATAAGATTTCTTTAAGACAGAGCTTACAACTAGAAGAAAGAAAAAAAAAAAGGGCAAAGCTTCTCCAGATTTTTGACAGGAATTTATAGAGCACTGAAATTTGATGCTGCAGTAGGAAAATACACAAAAGCCTTGTTAAATGGGCCTATCTCAAGAAGCACTGAGGAAAAATTTAT
Source organism: Rissa tridactyla (assembly GCF_028500815.1). Classification (NCBI taxonomy): domain Eukaryota; kingdom Metazoa; phylum Chordata; class Aves; order Charadriiformes; family Laridae; genus Rissa; species Rissa tridactyla. The sequence continues at coordinate 11,835,596 of NC_071469.1, read as the reverse complement.
CCCTACAACAGAAAAAGGCCTTACTGAGTTCTACAGGCAACAGCACAAACCCCCAAAGTATTTATAGAGGTATAAAGAATGCTCACGGGAAGAGATGAGGAATTCCTACAACAAGATTCTCACTAAAGAAAGAAAAAAAATAATCCCACTTTTGATAATAAACAGAAGAGCAATTAAAAAGCATCAATTATGACCATTAGAGAGAGGTGGCATCAAGATCGGAGAGGAGATAAAAGATCCTCTTACGGGCCACGCAGGTGCACAGTATGCTAAGATTCAGTCCAAACTAGAGTATTCAGAACAACAAAGCAGTGAAGTTTCCTTGAAATTTATTTGAATCTTCCAGTGAGCATAAATATTTGAACAGAGATAGAAGGGTGTTTTCTCTTGACTATACTGCGTGGGGGAAAAAAGAAGGGCAGGGGTTGTCAAGGATTTTAATATTTTTTTTGTTGGTGGAGAAAGGAGGGAGCATGCTATTTTATGACAGCAATCATGGCATATTGGAAAACCCTACTAACCGCAACTGCTATTGCTCTTGGCAAAACCGTCATATTGGCATGAACAGAATCTTTTATGTGTTATTTACTATTGTCCATCAATGCCACTAGGGGGATAGGTTTCAAAAATTCTGGAACAGCAGAGAGAGGGTAAAATTCTTAAGCAACAATTCTTAAGGCTGACGCAGCCTTGTTAACCTGAACGGACCATTCCGATCTTAAACCAGTGGACATGTTCCCCCTCTTTTTGTGAGCTTTCCCGGGGGGTGGAAAGAACACCAGCAGAAACATCCCAAATTGCAGAGATCACAGTAAGTGTTTCAGACCAATTATACCACCCACTATTCTGACATATTCGTGGACACTATTCTGAGAGCACTTATTAAGGAACAACAGGGATGAATGGCCCCAGTTCATGATCCAGCCTTAGACACCGCTTACACAAACACTGTATTACCAAAAGGTCACATCTTTGGGGGGGTTCAGAATTTATTTTATTTTTTTACCTTTTTTTTTTTTTAATTCTAATGTTAACAATGGAAGTTTCCTACCATAGAAGGCTTGATAGCCTCACATATGTAAGAAACCATGAATGTGACTATTTCCTATTACATAAATAAATCTTTGACTGTAACCCACTTATTACAAGAATGATACTCCAAACAAGATTAATATATGGTATAGTAGCATTGTTAAATGTTCGGTAATTCTTTAAAGAGAAGAGAGTTCTAACACTTAAAATCTTAACTAAAGTTTTAGATATGGCAAAGAAATTGTGCTTAGGGTTTCAATTTCCCTTCAAAAAGATGGGGACTGCCCCGAAAATACTTGATCTGCTCCTCTCTCTCTCTTTCCTTCCTTTTGTCCACTTCCCCCACCACCACCTCAATGTTTTAGGAGTTTTAATGAGTTCCAGTTCAGCAGCTAAATCAGATAAAACCTAACTATAGCAATTACTATGCCAAGTGGAGACAAATTAAAATAAATAAACAAACCAACCCAAAAAACAGGGAAAACCTCTCAACCTCTGCAACTGCAATTATATCTACTTTCATTCATTAAATATAAGAACCACTGAAGTTGCTATAAATGCCACCTCCTTCCAACTTGTGTCACTGTCAGTGGAAATCTAGAACCCCTACTGAAATTTTGCTAGATGCTGTTGCCAAAAGCTGCATTTTTTTCTTTCTGCTAAATAAATGTCAAGCAGATCTGAAAGACAATACAGATGGAGGCTAAAGGAGGCTTAACACCACTAATTCATGCATCACTGCCGTTGGGCTTTGCTGAGCATTTCACTAGACTGCTTTCTTTCCAGTAGGCTAACACAATGAATCTGCATCAGAGACCAATAATTTAATTAACTGGTTGAAGCTGGTTGGGTTGGAACATGAAAGACTCAGCAAGACTGTAAATGAGAGGGTGTATATTTACACAGTTTTCTCCAAATGAAGTAGAGTTCATTCATAAAGAAACTTAATGGACAGTAAATTTTATTGCATCTATTCAGGGAAAAAAATTTTCCAAACACATTTAGCTGAAAGCTCAAGTATAAAGACAGGGACTCTGCAACCACTACACTGCAAAAGTACTATTCATGAACCTAAGGTTACATGTTTGTCCTTCACTGCTTACAAGAAAAATCTTCATCTTATAGCAGTATCTTTCCCAGAGGGCAGTTTCCACTAGCCACACGTAAACATGAAATCCATGTACACTGGCTGCAAACATTGCTGTTTTTCTCACCTAGTTGCATCTGGAAATAGGAAGTTTTCTTATTTCAGACTAATAGAACTGTCTGACAGTTAGAGAACTGCAATATTGTTAAATCTGAGATTGCTGAGAAGCACCAAGGGGGCCCTGGTGGACAACAAGCTCAATATCACGAACAGTGTGGTGTTGCAGCAAAGAAAGCCAACGGGAAGCTGGGCTGCATCCACAAGAGCATCAGCAGCAGAGATAAAGATGGCATTACCCCACTCTACTCAGCACTCGTCAGGCCAAACCTGGAATACTATGTTCAATTTTGGTCCCTGCTATACAAAAAAGATGTGGACAGGTTGGAGAGGGTCCAGATGATCAAAAGGACTGGGAAGCCTGCCACATGAGGGAAGACTGAGAAAACTGGATTTGTTCAACCTTGAGAAAAGGCAGCTTAGGGGAGACCTTATCACTACGTTCCAGTATTTAAAGAGTGGCTACAAAGAAAATGGAGACTTCCTTTTTACAAGGAGTCACATGCAAAAGACGAGGGGTCGTGGGTACAACTTGCTCCAGGCGAGATTTTTATTAGACACAAGAGGAAAACTTTTCACAATAAGAACAATCAGCAATTGCAAAAATCTCCTCAGGGATTCCCCAACATAGGAAACTTTTAAGCTTCAGCTGGACAGGGTGCTGGGCCATCTTGTCTCAACCATGCTTTTTGCCATAAAAGGTTGGACCAGATCATCCTTGAGGTCCCTTCCAACCTGGTATTCTATGAACCTATTTTAATGGAATCCCCTTTCAGATCAAGCCTATCATGTCATAGATTAAAACCATGACTCTCTTACCTTTTTACATGCTATGTTTCTTTTGTGACACTAAAGTATGTCTTTTGTGGCTATTACCCTCAAACCAAAAATAAGGATTTAAAAAACTTGCAAGGAATTAGAATAGGAAGAACATGTGACTACATCAAAGTTACTTACAAAAATGAAAAGTAGCTTCTCCTAGCTTTTGCTGTATTTGGTATTCTACACATTCAGGCACCAAAGCACTCATTTTTACTTTTGTTTGCCATAAAGAGTATTTGTGTTTCAAGTGCCCACATACACTGTAGAACAGGTCCAAAGGACACAGAGTATCCAGCTCTTGAACTAATTTTACACACACAGTAAGGACTGACCCTAGCTGACAAATGAGCATAGCTCAACTCAGTTTTGTTTACTTGCAACAGAAATTTTACCCTTTTTATTTAAAAGAAATAGGAAAATGAACACATCACTCAAATTATATTTCACTCAAGTTAGATAGCTCTTGATTTTAAGATTCCCCTCTACAGTTCATTTTTGACAGGCATCAGAGGTAAAACAACCTAAGGGACTGTTAATAAGAATCTGAGGTTTATTAAAAAAAAAATAAAATCCATATTGAGAAGTCACTGTGATACAGAGGTGACCTGTAATAACACAAGCAAAAATTGCAAAGACACTTCTCTCTGTAAGATAATATTTCTTGTTGTGCAGGGGAAGATTTCAGGAGCTCCAGTTAACATAACGTGCGCTCATCGTAGACCCACAGCACAGACTCTCGTTACTTGCATGCGCATGCAAGTGCATTCACAAACATTTAGATTATTTCAGCACTGCTGTAGCCAGACCATACAGTAAAGTCGACTCCTTACAACGTGTTGGTTCTGTCTCAGATCTCAGAGACAGGTTGCTTTATGTTTTCAGCCTACAACAGAGTAAGAATTTTCAGATATCATGGCTTAAGAGCTAAAGTTTGATGAGCCCTTTGGCATATTTTAACATGAGCTACTGAAAGCCACCCTTTCAGGATTTTTATTTATTTTACAGATGTCGTCTTTTCACCACTGCATATGCAGTTCTAGACAGAAAAAGAACAAACCAAAACTAGCCACAAAGGTCACTTGAATACTAAGAAGCTGATGAAACATGAGTCAGTATCATGAAGTTCCAAACAGTTAGCAAGAACATTATTTAATAATATTTTTTAAAAAGAAAACTGCTCAAAGCCAATGGCATATACTATCTTTTGAATTTTTCCCAGTAGAATCACTTGCTTGTAACATAGCTAAGCCTATCCTCAATATTATGCTCTAAATACCGTCTCATCAAGAGAGCCCAAGTGTTTTCCATGAAAAGAAGCCCCCTGAAAGTCTTGGCTTCCTGGCCTCCTAAAAGCTTGAAGATTATAGCAATGTTTGCAGCTGGATCCAGCATCAATAGAAGTATATCACTAGTCTTGGTGAATAACTTGTAAAAGCACTGGTCACCACTTCGAATACTTGTTCGTTGTCAACTAAGTTCTCATTAAAATAATTTCAGGATTCGACTGGGTAGTGTTGTCAGCTTATTAAGATTTTAGCAAAAACAAAGACATTTCTTCTGTGAATTTTAATAGAACAAGTCTTTGAAATACCTTCCTTACACACAATAATGGGATAGAACAGCATGACTTTGCTGCCTTCTAGGATCTGATTTTGTGTTTGTGTATCTAAGGGAATCTGAGCCTAGCTATCAAAACTTAGTTTTCATTTGTGAAGCTGCCAAACTAGCTTATATTGGAATTTATCCTCTGAAACAAAAATTTAAAAATCCAAAAATTCAGTTAAGCCCAGGATAGCATTAACCATATAAGCATATTTCAGGTAACACAGCATACTTGTAAAGCAAAAGAGTGTGCCAACCACTTTGGCTGATGACTACTCTTACCATCAGTTCCTGCCTGCTTTCTATTATCACTTTATGCTATGCTGAGTGCAGATCTGTGTTGTACAAGTGTTCAATTGCAGGAGAACCATGGCAGCACATTGGGAGCTTTGAACAAGGGAGCCAGCATCTTGGGAGATTAAAAGGTACCTTATTCATCCAACTTCCAGTGCTTGATGAATCAAATCTTCAAAGGTTGCCACATCAACATGCCTCTCATGGCAGTGCCTTTACTTATTCCCTACTAGCATTCATAGTCCAGATCAAGGTATATACCTGGTTTTTGTCACAAAGAGGATATTACCACACCAGCCTTTAGAAAGGCAAGAAACAGAACATGCCCCTGTTTCCCAAAGACTTCTATCCCCAAGAACTATCCCTGCAGTGTCATGCTGCTTCTTCACATAGAGGGTTTCAGGCAAGTTGAACTCTTTGCAAGATAGCCATAGCTGACAATTAAAAAATTGACATGGGCTCCTCCCTCATCCTTCCCTCCCACTCCAAATTAATCAGCGGGAATACCTAGGTTTTGACATTATGATATGGCAATGACTGAAGTCTATGCATGCAGCTTCATTCATCATCAGGCAACATAAAATGAATTTACTGCGGTGAAAACAAGATGCGCCTAAGATATATCGAAGTTTAAGACAGTGTAACAGTTTCTGCAGGCTAGAAAAATCTTATTAAAAGATTTTGCCTTTGAAACCAGTAAATGTGAAAAAATTACTACTTAGCAGCCAATAATTAAAAGACAATTACACACTGACAAGCAAGATGATAGCATTTCATTGATGGTTTTATATAAAAACGAAGACAGAAACCCAAAGAACTTCTCCATTATTATTTTAGTGCTAGACTCAGCACCCCTTTTATTAATAGACATTTTTTCAGTAGATATTAAATGTGATAAATGTCATGTTCTCAAGTTACTGAAGTCTGCTTTTCTATCACTTGTAGATTAAGTTCAACTGATTGTTGGGCAGATGGTGAAACAGAGGGTGCATAATGTGTTCTTGATCTGACTGACATAGATTATACTCTTCAAGTAGCAATTGAAGCACTTTGATATACCATTTCTTCATCCAGGGCCATCAGACAAGGAAGGTTCCTTAGTTACATTGATGCTGCTTCCCTAGTAAACTGTATTTCAATTACTGTGCAAGTCACAGAAGTCTATTTTAAGATTCTTTGCTTTTATTACAGTACATACGGAGGAGGTTCTCTCCTGACATTTGAATAATCTGTCGTCACCTAGCAGGTGTGTTTTCCTTTCAGAATTTTTTTTAATAACCTCCTGAAAAATAATCAGGAGAATTGGAAGAGAATGAGCTAGAATTATGCTGATGGACATAAGCACTATGTTTAACAGTGCCCAACAACGGTGCCATACTAAAAAAAAGAAAAAGCATTAAACCCACATTTATGGCAGGGTAATCAAGTGAGAACATCCATGCATTTCATTTTCAGGTCACAGCTCCCATACTCTGCTGCTCCTTGTGCTAATGGTAACAGTCTAAGGGTTGAAGCAACCTTGGCATCATTCATTACTCCAACTAGAACCCAGCTTCTGGTTGCAGAGATCTCTTCAAGCCAGAATAACAGGGGTGCATGACTTCACTGCCTCAGAGGAACACAGTTACTATCAGACCGATGTTCCTCCTTCAGACATCCAATGAAATGGATCCTCTATCACAGACAGCTAACATGCATTCTTCAGGATCTTAGAAGCATCTGGCATTTTTTTCTGGCAAGCATCTCAGAAGTCAGTGAACAGATCCCAGCTGAAGAAATATGTTAAGAAGCAAGCAACAGATGTAGCCCACATCCTGATAAAGCATGCTTGACTGCGACCAATTAGTTGTGAGGCTTCTTGTTCAAAATACAACTCACTGCATAGTCCTTCTGAAAGTGCACTGCAACTGGACGATTCAGACTGACAAAAATAGAAAGTAGAAAAAAGAGGGATCTCAGAAAGCTCTGTAGAAAAATGAGTTTAGCTGGGGTAAGGGAATATACCATAGGTTTTTTATGAATCTAAGCCAACTTGATGAGATTCATTTCAAATAATCTCACGTTCAGCTTTATGACAACCTGTGACCTCCAGGCCTTGCATCAGTAGGTGGTTCAAGTAGGCTGAATAAGGAGAAAAATTCATAAATGATCTTTCTAGCTCAGAGCTTTGGCCATGTGCCCAGTGAGCTCTCAATTATTTTAAGTCATTCAGTTACAGCAAAGAAAATATCTCCTCATTAATAAGATAAGAACTAGATGTTTAAGTGCCAGTTTACAGTGTTAGGAAGGACAGAGTATCACCAATTTGCTGACAGAAGAAACACTGGAAATTGACCTGTGCCCCTCCTCTGAACATGATCAAGATGATCTCATCGATGTCCAAAGCCAGGAGACCAAGCAGACTGCATTCTTACAAGACCATTTGGGCTCAAAAATATCTACTTCCTCAACCAGTGGAGGACTTCATCATACCTGTACTATTAGCCAAACTGAGGTGAGTGGGTTCATTCCTTCAAGACGAGGACACTATATGCATGGTGACCATCATTATCAGCAGCACTAACACAGATGGTGGTCAGATTACTAAGAACTTGGGGCAACAGCAGGAACCTTTCAGAGGGAATCCTGGAATTTTTTATGCTTGGGATTTTGTACTCATGTTGAGGCGTTAAAAATCTGTAGACATCTTGCATACTGTAGACCTTCCTGCATCTCTCAACTTTGCACTGTCTACCTTTGCAAGACAACCACTGTGCCTTTTCTACGATCTCTGCCTCTCTATTTCATGCCAGATTTCAAGTGAAAGCTGTGCTTCTATCTCAATGCCACATTTATTCATTTGATGCTAGTGGCAACATGGACTCCTTTTGGGAACAACTTATCTGGTAAGTGATTGCAGCAGCAGGATCCTAAAGTAAGCACCTCCTCCTTTCAGAGATGATCTTAGGCTATTCCTAAATGTCATGTTTTGACACTTGTGCCTCATGACTTTCATGACTTGATGAGTATGCCTATTGTCTTCTATTTCACAGGTATGTGCAATTATGGAATCATAAAAGCATGCCCATCTTTTAAGGGGATGAAGGCAACACAGAATGGACAGGCCACAAAACTTGCAGATTTCAGTGCTCAAGGAAAGGCAAAGCCAGACAACTATTTAGGCAAGACAAGAACACAACGACTTAAAGTTCTGAAGATCTCAGAAGTTTTATGGTATGGTTTAGCTAAAACTAAGAAGCTGAACATTCACCGCATTTTCATTACTATAGGATATTATTAGCTGAAATAGAGGAGGAAAATAGTGGGTGCATTCTTTATAAGGAGTCATTAGCTGACACACAGGTAAAAACACAACTGCAGCTGACACTGTTATTTGAACAATTAGCCCTGGTTATGTAAAACACGCAGGCAACCTGTCAGGGGGTCTATTTTAAGAACGCTTGCTTTAAGAGTGAAGATTTCTAACCATGATGCTTTCAGACAACTGCACTTTCTCCTCAGGAAGAAAAGCTTACCTTCACCTCCTCCTAAAAAGATCCCCAAAGATATGTTAATTTTTCTTTAATGTATTATCTGTTCTATCACCTCAGCTGTCTTATCTGCTTTTTCCTCAAGGACTGATGCAGTGGCAAATACTCTTCTGCATCCCATGATAGATTTTATTAATGACATCAAGTACTGTTTCATGCTTTGCCTTGTTATTAAGTTCTGTGGTAGTAGCGGATATTGCATTCCTTTGTGTAAATTCTGTAATTTTTCTGAGTTTTGATAAGGCCATTAATCACAACATGACTACACTAATCCAGACTATACTGGTGTCCAAGACAATGCTAACAATAAACGCTCTTTAATAACCATTCTCTTTTGCCTAATACTTACCTGTACAGATTTTCTCTGCTTAGTTAGTAGCCTTTTTTAATAAATGAGAAGATGAGAACTAAAGTAACATGACTGTGTTTCAGTAAAATCTCTTCTGAAGAGCCAGAACAGGGCTGACCTTATGAGCTTAGCATCTCATTATGTCCTAACTGACCTCACATCCTAGTGACTTCACTGGTAGTTGAAAATATTCAACATCTGGCACTACTTGGACTTGAATGATGTAAACCACTTGGAAATTCACAAATGAAAGGGAATATAAATAGCACTGAATTCTTTGCCCCTTTGTATGGTAGCCTGACACTGCTCCTTGCAGTATTTGTGCTCCTTGCATTTGCTAACCAAAATACTGTCTTCTTTCAAAACAGATTCTGAAAGGTCAACACCTACAGAAATCAGCTCGCCAAAGATAAAAACTGAGCAGCATTTGGCAGGCTGCTCTTCTCATTTCATGTTTTGCTCTTCATTTATCTGAAAGTTTTGGGAGTTTGCACTATTCCAATTGGGTACTGAGTACTATTGAGTACATTTCAGAATTATGTATTTTAGTATTACTTTACTGTGTACCTCACCACCCACAGAGGTCACATACATGCCTGTATGCCCATCCATATATAAAGCACAGGCCCTGTGTTACATATGACCCTCAAAAAGCCAGGGAATGTAGTACTGGGAAAGCAAACAGACTGAATCCATTTCCTTCTTACAGACAAGGTTTGCTTCCTTTGTAGCACCTACAGCCACCTACTTTATTTAGATACCTGAAGTACAGAGATTACTTATCCCTAGATAAAGTGCACTCAGCACTTCAGAGGATTGAAACCCAGCAGGTGTTAACTGCAGCAGGGTACAAAAAGAGCCCCTTGCATTATATCTGCATACAGCCAGTCTACGACAGGAAATCATCTATGAGTAAGGTAGTAGGACTCCTGGAAGTCTGACTCCTTTCCTAAGACCACTAAGTGTTTAATACACTGTATTTGAACAACACAGGTTCAAACAAATCTTTGACTTTGTACTGCAGTCAACAGCAAATAACCCAGAAAGAGCACTTATGGAGCATACAACAGAGTATTTTTTTTCCTCCAAAATATTCTTCCAGCATCCAGAGATTTATGGTAGGAAGAGTTCCTGAATCAAAGGTGCTGCTCTGGTGTCCTACATCCCTGACTGAATCTCCCAGAAATACAAGAAATTATTAAAATAACATGGAAGGTGGAGAAGATCCAACCCTTGACAAATTAGTTCAATGCATATGCACAGAACAGCTTCCCTTCTTAGTTCTGTTTTCTTCTCCCAGTCTTTCACCATCTGATGCATCTAGTTGTATTAGAGGACAGCCAGCATTCTTTAACAACCACCTCAGTCAACTCTCTTCCAACTTAGTCTGATTATCTCTTGTTCAGAGGACAAGGTTTAAGGCACATACACACGTCTGAATGCAGGAACTGCCGACCCCAGGCTATGCATCTCAGCTCTTTTTCTAGAACTGGCACCTGTCTAACCCAACAAGGAGTGGGCTCAGGAAGATTTCTGGCAGACAGTTCAGCTCTCTGAATTGACTTGCTGCAGAGTCAGCCATACATTGGAGCCATTGCAAAGGAGAGGGTGAGATTGTATGGTGATGAGCAGCGACAAAAGCCACAGCAGGAAAAAGCTCAGCTTCTGTGGAACTATGTGGACTCAACCGCTCTGTAACCTGGCTGCTACTTCATATACTACGCACGAGGAAAACAAGCTCCCCCCATCAGGGGGTGGGTGGAAGTTACACAGCAATCTCAGGTACTAGCTTACAAATAATGCTAGGGTTGACATTTTCAAGTGCGAAAAGATGTTTTTTGCAGGTACAGTGTCAGCTACAGGTTTAGGGCAAGACAAGAAGCGCACTCATGACGTACATTTATCACAAAAGTCTGTAACAGTCAACTGATTTCAGTGCTCTCTTATGGAGTAAGTATTACAGATTACTGTGCTTAGAAGCAAGCAATATAATTTCTGAAGTTTAAATAAACTTTATTAGTTACCCCAGATTTAATTTTTCTTCAAGGAGCTCCCTAATACCAGCTCATTTTAGAAGTCTCCTGATAGCCACCTTTGGTTTTGTGGAGAAGAGGAAGAAAACATGTTTGTTTGCTTCATTGTATGAAAAAGCTTACTATTAAATTGCTTCTTAACTATTAATAGCATTCACACATAATGTACCTAGTGTTTAACAGTACAACAGTTAAAAAACAGATCCTTCTCTGTCTCTCTTATGGCTGGGATTCTGTTCTTTGGCAGCCCAAAGTACATTAACTGTGTGACTGGAAACAGCACTAGGTATTCTGCTGATAACAGAGTTGAAAACATGTCCTTCCTGCAGCATTTCATGACACTATCTCTCTGGTAAAGTTTAAGTAATATTACAATAGACTTAGGTTACACTAAGAGTAGGTGATACAAAAAACAAGGACAGAAGTCACCTGGACCTAGATGCCAAAGGACTGGGCATAACACACCAGGGAAGGAAACGGATCCAAACATCCCTGTTTTTTGTGTGAAATTTCAGTGCAACTATTAGAACGTAAGCCCGTATCTAACTGGATACAGTAACAGGAAAACCAACCAAAGATAGGATGCACAAATCTCCCAGAAATACAGGAAATTATCACAATAACCTGGAATGCAGAGAAGACACAACCCTGGACAACTGTTAGGTTAACGAGAATCAAGATGTGCTCCACACTGGTATCCCTCTGGAATGTTAAACTTGATAAGCATTTATACATGCTGGAAATCTACCCATCAGTTATGCAGTTCACACTTTCATAACAGCAATAACATCTAAAACAGAGAGAGAAAGAAAATCCTGAGCATATCCTTTTATTTAGAATAGTATAAGTGTTTATTAGCCAAGTACTCTTTTGTGTAAGTCAAATCACCGAATGCTACACAGAATCAAGCAGAAATGACCATGACTGATCCTCCTCTCACTTCCCTTTCAGAATAATCAAACCTGTGCTATTTAGAACCACTTCTTAAATTTGTTAAAAGGGAAGGATAAGAACAGACCTCAGAAACCTTTACAGTTCTGAGCCCCCATCCCCAGGTACCCACGCAATCTATGAATAAAACCAAGAGGATCATGCAGTGACAGAACACGCAAGTCCTGGAACACACTTTTGTGAAAATGAGCCAGATTTATTCAAACATAAGCTAGAATTAGAAAAATAGCAGATGGCCAACTGCAGCACCACTGAAATTCCAACAGCTTGTTTTGAAATCTTGAGTTAATTCTTAAAATAAGGTTTTAAAGTTGGAATAGATTCTGTAGGGATGACAGGAAACTTGGTTCAGAAACAGCAACTCAGATTATTTTCAAAAATTGACTGGACACCATTAGCCAGCCGCATTTTTTCGCATTTTCCTCACATCAGGAGGCTGCTTTAGGTGTTCCTTTGGCAGTCATAACCGGAGATTTTTTTAAGCTATCCTTGCTTTAGGCCAGTTTCTCCTGCCAGCCTTGAAAGAACTCCTCACATCTTCCTCCCCAGCCCTACCATCCAGCTGTGAAGTTGGTTTTACTTCAGATGTAATAATTTCATAACCTCATTACCACTCTGCTGCAGGCCCCTACATTTGGGAGCTAGAGCCTTCATAAAGACTAAGGCATAATATTAATTTGCCTTCTAGGCCATATCCACAGTAATGAAGAGGATAAGGACAGGAATAAAAGAGATCAACTACAGAGATCCTTGGTAGAGACTGAATTCAGCCAGTTCCCCATAGGCTTCCTGCTGAGGCCGAACCACCTATTCAAACTGTCTTCCAAGAGTTTCTTCTCTTTCTTGGGAGAAACAAACCTTTTCTGGGAGCGAAGGGAAGAACCTAACTTTCCATACCTAGCTTTCAACTCTCTCAAACCTGTTAAAGAATTAAAAGAAGTTCTTTTCATTGCTCTTAGAAACTGAAGCGCTTATATTGTCAACTCTTTCAGAAGAATTTTCCTTTACAGCTTTAAGGCAAAGGGGCATTAAAAATGGAAGCCGAACCCAGAATCCCAGACTAGAAATCATACGCAGCGCTTTCAGTTCAGGTGGGTTGCACTCATCCACGGTGCAGGAGTACTGCTTCCAGTGCTCAGAGACTTACCGTCCCTCCCGCCGAGCGCGGCGCCGAGCTACCGCAGGTCCTTCCCCGCTCCGGGCCAAGCTCCGAGCTTCCTCAGGCGGCACCGCCCGCCGGCGCCATCTTGCGGCCCTTCTCCGGATTCACCGGCGCCGGTATGGCGCGCCGTCGATAACGCCAGCCTGCCCGCACGGCTGCGGGCGTGCGGAGGCCGGGGTGCCTAGACCCCGCAGAAGGGTGACAGCCCCCTTCTGAGGGCGGCCCAAGAGCTATGGCGCCTGGGGACTTGCAACGGCGCGGGCAAGCAGGCAGCTGCCGCCTCAGGCACACAGCCTCGCCCCAGGCCCAGTGGCATGGAGCTGGAGCTGCCTGCCCCGGCCTCAACCTGCAGCCCTTGGCCCTGTTACACAGAGAAGTCCCGACCACAAAAGCAGTATCAGAATTTAGAAGCCAAACACTCCACTGTCACTCTAGGGATTAAAAGAGGGTTGGATCTCACTGCCCCCCATAATACACCCTCATCGCCTACCAGCAACTTCTCCAGGCAGCACTGCTGCTTTCTCTCTCTGAAATCACAGGTGACTCCATCTTTCTGTGTTAAAAAGATCCTTCTGGAGCTCCAGGCAAAGCAGCAAGATCACCAACAACCGTGCTTTTCAAGACCGCACTTCTTTTCAGAGCAAAACCAATGGAGCCCTTCCTCAGGCAGCGGCAGCCCAGAGAGTTCTGGCAGCACAGGGCCAGGTGGGCCCGACCATTAGCCCAGCTGCCAGCCGCTCCCCACAGAGGCCCAGCTGGGCCCCCCTGCACACAGGTGTGCACATTTTGCTTGATATGCCTAAGCAAACACGCAATGTAACTTAACTGCAGGTGAATGCAAAGCAAAAATAAAGTTGTTTTTTCTCTAGGGCAGTTGTTCAAGTAAGGGCCTCTCACGCTCCACAACATGGTCCTGTTGGTATAGAATAAGTGTCATTAACACAGTAATACTGCTTCTTATTTCCAGGGTCTGGCACAGGAGAGTTTTAAGGCTTTCCCCCTCAAGTTTCTTGCTGTTTTGGTCCCATACTGGACTGTATAAATAATTATTTGTACATGCATTTTCTTTTTTGTGTGTGTGTTTCACTGCAGAGACAGATTTGTCATAGTCAGTATTTCTTAAGATACAGCTTTTTCAGCAGACAGTCAGCAAGACTAACATTAAAGTCAGGTCACAATTTCCATTACAAACACTGATTTCCAGAATCTTACTACCCTTGAATAAAAATGCCCCGCAAGCAGAAATAAAACTCTGTGGAAAGCAATTAAGGAACTAAAACAGAGGCCCAGTTTTGCACCTACTACCACTGGTTTTATGAACCTATTTCCACTTCTCACCAGTCAGTAATCTGACCCTTTAAAAATCGTATTTTTCCAGCACAAAGCAGACACATTGTGCAGATGACGTACAAGTGCCTATCGCAAGGGACTGGCAGCTGCAAACAAACCCTGGAGGCCACTGTTGTGCAGCAGGAATGGGACACTTTGTACTGTTTAAACAAACATGATAATGAAGGTTTGGTTTAGAAAAAATGAGAAGCATTTGAGCACCCTGAACATTAAATCCTCATTTAATGATAGGAAGTGTTGTATGTCCTTCCAACACCCTGGCGCAATGCCACAACTTTAACAAGCGGCTTAATTTTCTCTCTAATGCCTAAATATATGTGATGGACGTATGGTACCTATCACCCTCAGCTGGGAATTGCCTTGACTTTATTGTTTTCTGTCACAGTCTGTATGCTCTTCCAATATTTTAGTGATTGTGAAAGATCAGTAAAGAAGGATTACTTTGAAACTCTGAAAAGAAAAAAAAATCCACAAGGGAACTTGAAACAACAGTAAACCTGAGACATATTGTACAGCACAAAAGATCTCATGAGAAGGGGAAAAAGCCTTCCAATTGTGAAAAATAATGAGAGCGAGATGCCACTGCAGGACCACTGCTGGAAGATGTTTAAGAAAGAATCAGAAAAGATAAGTACCCAGCATTTGGGCAGCATTTTGTTCCCAGAGTCCCATCCTTGTGGATCGATACAGTACTTACGTTGGCAGAGATTATGAGTTACTGCTGTTGCTGTTAGAATGAACATCTGAAATGCATTTTCATCAGTCTTCTAAATTAAAATCGGTGTGCAAAGAATGTGGTCCAAATTCAACAGGAACATGAGCAGCACAGTACTATGCATTTCCAGCACATTAATGATGAATAAGGATCCTTTGGGCACAGTCTCATCACGTGCATGAGGCCAGTGCTGGCCCAAGGGGCAGTATCACTCAGCCTGCTAGAGATTTCCATCCCTTCTCTGGTTCTAGTACCAACATTTGTCAATCGACCTGGCAGTAACTTCCTTTTTTCTGTCAAGTTTCACCCATAATGCAATATAAATGACAGAACTAGCATATGGGAGGCAAGTGTGAGCTAGGCCCCAGCTTTCAGCAGTAGCACAGAAGCCAGTTATGAAACTGCACTTTCTCATGCCTAGAAAATAGGAAGCAATGTTTGTCAAGGCAGATGACACCTTTTATTAAATGACCTAATGCAGCTGGGAAAAAACCTAGCAATTTCAAACATTCAAGCCTTTTTTCAAGAAGCCTGTCTGCTGAGGAATGGATTTGCCAGTCAGTTTAACACTGAGAAAGGCAGTTACCTGTCAAAACCAACCAAACAAAAACTTTGATAAGTCTTTGGGCCAGAAAGTGAAAACGAACCCACAGCTTGGTAGCTGGATGATTGTTTGTAAAACCAAGTGCAGTTCCTGTTGCAATTAGTATTAAGTTATTTTATATATATGAAGGTATTTCAACTGGAGAGCACAGAGAACTTGCAACAGAATATTCTTGATCCTACTTGCTAATTTACTCTCCTGCGAGGCTCAGATTGTCTTCAAATTGGATGGACAAGTGAATTAAGCTTCTCTTTTCTTATTGTGCCAAGCAGGTGAAACAAGCTTGTAGTATTGAGCGTCTATTTGGTGTTGCCACCTCCCTTGTGTTACCAGGAGCTGTGCAAGTAGGAAAGACAGGAAAATATATAACTTGTAAAACTTGCAACAGCTTTCATTTGGTAAAAGTGCCATGATGTTCAAGCTATAAGCAGTTTTTCACATGAACAGTGACTGAAACTTAGCAGATCCTGACCTTGACTGGGTTACGTGGCAGCTACTGTCTCATAGGAGAAAGCTCTCACGAACAGTCTCTAAGTTCAATAACCTGTTCCCTCAGCTACTGAATTTAATCTCTTTTATCTTTGCCTGTCCTCAAGGTTATTCAGTTCCTCTTTATGGTACT
Source organism: Rissa tridactyla (assembly GCF_028500815.1). Lineage (NCBI taxonomy): Eukaryota > Metazoa > Chordata > Aves > Charadriiformes > Laridae > Rissa > Rissa tridactyla. The sequence continues at coordinate 11,819,326 of NC_071469.1, read as the reverse complement.
GTAATTCTCTTGCACAATAACAATGTTTCCCAGCTGCATGCCAACAGCAGGTTTCATTAGCAAACTCTTCATTATTGCACAAAGGGCATTAATGAAAGCATCACGTTTGGCCCCAAGAAAATTCCTTTACGATCTCTAGTAGCAAACTCCCTCTAGCCTCATAACCCCTCTTAAGGAGATGCCAACCTCACCTTACATCCTTAAATCCCAAAGCTTCATTATAATACCCAGTGTGTGATTTATCTTAATCTCTTAAATGCAGAATTAATAATGCATTGTAATGCTATAGTGAGACTTACTTGCAGAAAGGTGTAGACTTCTCCAAATCCAGCATGTCTATCCTAATGCTGGCATGTAAGCAGGAAAAATAGGATGGCCTAAGACAATAATAGTTTACCAGAGGACTAAAAGGGAAAACATTTGGGTTATATCAGAATCAGACAAAAAAAGATGAAGGGACCTCAAATACAGTGGTCCAAGTAAAAGCCACGCATAGAATCTGATTCCAGCAACAGTAAAGAGGTAGCAAAATACTTGTTATTCATAGAATCTTCATGGTTGGAAAGGACCTTTGAGATCATCGAGTCCAACCATACACACACAAAAAAAACCCCTACAATCTCTGCCACTAGAGCATGCCCTGAAGTGCCAAATCTACACATTTCTTAAATACCTCTAGGGATGGTGACTCAGCCCCCTCCCTGGGCAGGCTGTTCCACTGCCTGACCACTCTTTCAGTAAAGTAATTCTTCCTAATATCTAATCTAAACCTCCCCTGCAGCAGCTTCAGACCATTTCCTCTGGTCCTGTCATTATTCACCTGGGAGAAGAGGCCAACACCCACCTCTCTCCAGCCTCCTTTCAGGTAGTTGTAGAGGGCAATGAGGTCTCCCCTCAGCCTCCTCTTCTCCAAGCTAAACATGCCCAGCTCCCTCAGCCTCTCCTCATATGACCTGGTCTCCAGACCCCTCACCAGCCTGGTAGCTCTCCTCTGGACACGCTCCAGCACTTCAATGTCCCTCTTGTACAGGGAAATTTATTGATTTGTCAGGAAATAATAAATAAAGAAAATGCCTGTTTTTTCAAGAAGCAGAAATCTATATGTATCACACATTTTTATTAAAATACAACAGTGGATATGGATTAATGAATTAGCCATCTGCATTAATCAAAGATAATGTTTTATTATTATCCAAAACTAAACAAAAGGCCTCGTTAGACTTGCATTGCATGACAAGTAATTAGCACAACCACCCACCAACTTGGCCAGCTGAAGAAGGGAATGCTCACCAGCCAGAAAACCCAATGGAGGGAACATTTTTGATTCAGTCACCAACTGGTTCTTGGAGGTGTGCAAAGGAGTTCTTATAACCAGGGTGAATCACTGACCTGGCTTATCTGGAGCCCCTAAAATGTGATACCTTACTAGGTATCACATCACCCACTGTATGAAAATTATCAGAAGTACAAGACACACCAAATTTATTTAACAGCTACTGCAAGTAAAGCAGGAAGACTGAGTTCTTGCATTGCTTCCTGATGTTGTTAGATCAGGATCTTCTTCCCTCTGCTTTCTCCTCCGCTCTGTCATCATTGTTCACCTTTAGAGTTTCCTAGTTACTGTGCAGAACCCATTTCCTCTCTCCAGTCAAGAACTGTCATGTCCACCTTGGCATCAAGCCTTATTTCTTGCTTCTTGTGCCATATCACCTGTTCCCTTTTTCTGTTTGTTTTGTTTCATTCCTGGCAGATTTTTAAACCTGCTATTTAATAGCAGGTTATCTTAATAAAACATGGCTGATTTCTATTCACAGGGTTAGGTCTTCTTTCTAGTCTGTTGTCTGAAAGATACCTGGCAAGTTTATTTGGGGTATATAATCCTGGAAAGCACTGTTTATGTTGGACAAAATAATAAGTAACCCAAGACAAATGTAGCCGTATGCAAAACGTATACCGGAAACTTTATTTCATTTGCTATTCTGTATATTATAAATAAATATATGCACCTGAGTACAAGAAAAAACATGCAGATTACCATTCAAAAAATGAAAAAAAAAGTAAACCATTAGTAAGAATACAGCATCATTAAGCCAAGATTTCTTAAATATGTTCATATATTACTTATAAGAAAAATTTACAAGGCTATGAAAAGTATTCTTATTAATACAATATTAATGTATTAGGAAATACGAGGATTAAGTCTGTGCATATTCATTATGATACACCTCTTTACTACATGCACATCTACTATTTCTTCTACATGACCCATGCCTTATTCAGAGTTAAGACAGATTGATTGCTCTCTTACTGAGCTGCTATCCACTATTTGATTTTCTTATTTGTTCACTGGGGAAAAGCTGGTACTGTACCCAGCAGACACTATTCCATTACTACTTTAAAGGAGGAATATTGGACTGTAGTGAATCTTCCTCCCCCTCGTCTTACATACAAATGATTTCATAGCAGAGAGGGCATGCCTGCACCATGCAACAGAGCATAATGCAGAGTTAATTCGACTATTCTGGTAACTCCACAGACAACACAGCTCATGCTGTCCACATCAGAGAATAAACTAAGTTCGGTACCAAAGGCAGGTTAGAGCAGCACCATGCCCCACACTGAAACACATGCCTCCTAGCACAGCTAATCAGAGCTGACATGCTGTCCTGCTTGCAGTGCCAAACGTGGCTGAGAAGTGTCTCCTGTGCTGCACACATATGGAGAGGGCTGACGGGCTCTTGTGCTCAAGCCTGGTTATTATAGGGAGGACGAAATCTACAGAAAGTTTTATCCCTTAAACTCTACCACCACACATCAACTTTGATACAGTTGACCCTTGCAAAGCAAAATATTTTGGGAAAAAAGCATTATTTAAGGAAGAGATCAGTATGCTTTTATTCAAGTGGTTTAATCCAAATGGCATTTCTGGTGGAACGGGTCGGATTTTTCAGTAGAGCTCTAGAACTAGAAAGACTGTTTTATTGGTCTAAAACACATTAAAAATTACTGGATAGACAATAGATAAGACACTTTGTCTGAATCAGGCCTCGAGTGACTAGCCCCAGATGCCCTTGACCAGCAACTCCTCTTCATATTACAACCTATGGTATACCACTGGACGTTTTTCTGGTAAATCTAAGAGGTCCTCTTATTAATGCAGTTTCTTAAAACAGGAACTTCTTGCTTCTTAATAAAGACAGAAACATGCTTAAATGTGGGAAAGCCAATAGAAAATTATGATCTTTGGTGACATCTGATGGAAGTATCAAATTAAGTTTTTCTCATCCCATTCATTGTCACATAGTAAGGGGTCACACACCAAGATTTTTGACTCAGTAAGGCATGGAAGGTAACTGTGACATACAGACATGTCTTCATTGGCAATGTCTTTATTTCACGTAAGTGAACATACTCATTTGTTAAAAGTGCTTGAGTTGGCTTTAAATAATAATAAAAGAAAACAGTGTCAGGAATGCTGTGTTCATGTTAAAGATATTCTTAAGGCCCTAAATGACAATTAGTATGTTTGTATACGTGCCATTATTTTTATAAATATAATTTTAATTTATAGTATATTGTTTGAAAATAGGTACTGTTTGAATGAAAGGCTGTACTCAATAGATCTCTGTATATGCTAAGAGAACTGAAAGTCAGCCTGTAGCATCCAGAAGATCCTGTTTACTAATTCATGCAGTGTTTCACAGGCATGCTATAAGGATGCAATAGTAGCATTTTCGCTTCTTGGTATTCTGCAATGCTGGAGAGCTTATTGGATTTTTCTCACTTGCCTGTCATGCCCCAAGGGTTTCTAGATCATTAATGATCAATAGATCCATTTAGATAAGAATGTTAATTCAGACAATTCAAGAACATAGATGCTTCCTTGATGGTAGCCTGTGGTATTAGTTGCAAATAAATTCGCTGTTTGACCCTCCCCTGAGTAATAAATGTGTTATTTGAAGAGCAAATTTTAGAATACCGATGCTAGCTTTGATGATGCCATCATAATTGCAGCATAGTATTTGGGTTATTTGTCCAAACATTTTACAAATATGCTTCCTTTAAATTTATCGACTTTACTAAGATCCTGAGCTCTGTTTAGACCTTTTGACCTCATTGTGTATTTAGTTACTGCAGCAGCCTCTGCAGTTACAAATGTAAAAGTGTTCTCTCTTAAGGAGCTGCTCAGTGTTGTCAAAGGTTATTTTTAAGTCCAAAGCAGACAAAACCCCAGATCCCAGAACACAAAGGCCTTATTGTCCATACACGTGAAGCCACCTTCAATTTCTGCTTTATGTTCGCAATCCCTTTAGCCCATCATCCATGCCTCCTGTATGCATGCAATAATGACAGGCACGGATCTGGAGTTAAACTAATTGTGAAAGAAGCAGGCCTGGGATCCTCACGAAATAGCCTAGAAGGCCAGGTGGTCAACTGCATGGATGAAGGACAGCCACAACCACCCTGCAACAAGAAAATACCAATCTAAGCAACTGCTTTCCCTCATATATTACACGCACTCCTTGCTCCTGCATATGCCACAGATAAACACACAATTCTGTCTCCATCCGTCCTTTCAGCTGCTTTGTTTTCTCCTATGTATGGGACACACTCTCCAAAATTCCTTTGCCATCTGGTTTATGCACCACACAGTCCTTCCTCACCAACAACACGCGCACTCTATGTCATTACACATACCCTGCTATTCACTCCCTTCTTATTTGACCTTCTTCCTAGAGAAACATCGTTATTTCCCTAGTGACTCCTGAAAATACAGATTTCTGTCTTGCTTTAGACTAATGAAAACAAAACAGACAAAAGTCATCATGGGTGAGACTGCGTAGCAGGTGCGAGTACCTAGAATAGAAACCACCAACACCTTGACCCAATTCACATAACTGAAAGGGTGGCTGGGAAATTCAGATTTCTCATAAAACCCAGTTCTAATAGAGATTTTTTTTCCTGACAGTTTATCTACATGCTCAGTAATCTTAATCTTTTTTATCAAGTTTATCATTTGTTGAAGGATGGAAGTCAGACTCACGATCCAGCATTCCTGGCATCCTTTCTAGAGCCATTTTTGTGGACAGGATGGACTTCTGCAATCTTCCTGCTTTTCTTATATTGAAATAACTTAACTAAGAACTTTTTGCATCCTATGCAAGGTACTCCTCAAATGCTCTCTTAGCCTTCTTAATTTCCTAGTTACATTTGATCTGCCTGTTCTCTTCTGGAGGACAAACTTTCCATTAGAAATTCCAGTCCTCTCTACGTGATAGTCACCTTAATTTTCTACTGAGCCATATAGGGTTTTTACTGGACCACTCTGGTTTCTTTTCAAATTTCATCACAGAGCTTGTCTTGAGTTCTAATACAGTATTTTTAAAAAGTGCCTAGGCTACCTCTAGGCTTCTTGCTTTTTAGCCTGCTCCTCCCTTAATACTTTCTCTTCCTTTTGAGCAGTTGCCTTAATAGTATGCAGTTCCCTTTCTTTAAATTGAACACTTGTGTTCTGGATTTATTTTGTTTAGTCTCTTCTGCTGCAGTGTTAAACCTAATCATACTGTAATTGCTATTACAGATCAGCTCTCCTACATATTTCTTGAGCTGGTCCTGTGCACTATTCAGGACCAAAGCCAGAACAGATCTTTTCTGGGACTGAAGATGAGATGTTCTGGAAATCAGCTATTTACTACCTCCAAAAAAATTGTTTCTACGTCCTGTCATAGATGATGAGTCATTAATTCTATTGGTAGCTGAAGCCTCCCAATGTTAGTACCTGAATTTGCAGATTCTCTAAACTCACTTAACGCTTCTGATCTCTATCCTCTATCTATTTCCTGATTGGGGGTGGGAGTCGTTATACAATCCTAATGCTACATTTTTATTATTACAGTATGATACTTACAACCACAGGGATTTCATACCATTTTCTTTTTCAACAATAATTTCATTCTGTTACACTTCATTTTAACCTTCAAAAAACAATGCCACCCCTCCACGTGCACATCTTATACTGTCAATTTGTGTAGTTGATAGCCTGGGAACATCACATCCATCGATTACTCTCTTTCTGCAAGGTCTCTGAGCTGCCTCTCTGTCAGGCTCATCATATGAAACCAAGCATCCCAGTTTTTTCCCATCTCATTTTCCAGGCTTCTAGTTACTGGCAAGTTTTGCCCTTGGTCTGTTGCTATACTGGACACACTGTCAACTGACATAAGGAGTCTGATTTGCTTTCTGGACTTATTGCAATTATGCTGCTTTCTTCCCAGCCTTTTCAGACATGCACTGAACATTAGCCATGGCCGTTTCAGGGGATTGCAGCCACCTGACATCTGTGCTCCTCTACATCTGTCAGCTTCCTTACAGGTTTTAGCACTTTAAGTTTTTCAAGCCAGCAGCCTGGCTCCTTTCTAACCAAGGCTTCAACCCTTCCTTCCTGTTTCTCCTCTTCTGAAATATTCCACAGTTCCTAATGTATGTAAATCTCTTATCCTAATATCTTAACTAAATAATTTCTAACTGAATATTATATTAGTTTCTGTTCATGAACAACAATTGATCATCATCATCTTAAAAACTCCCCATGTATTCCAGATTAAACTGCTGCCAGAGCACGGAATTTCTAAAACATTTGAATTTTATGAAAGGTTATTAACAAGCAGCTGCCAGATTATTAGCAGGCAGCTCAAGTATCCTATTTATCCAGACAATAACAGTCTCAACACTGTAGTGCAAGCTTTACCCATACAACTCTATCAGTTTATCTCCATCATGCCCAGGAGAAATTCCAAGAGGGAAAAGGGATTGTAATGAGTCCCATGAAGACTCATTCATGCCAAGCTGTTACAGATAATGATTCAGAGAGGGAGAAAAGGATGTGGGGGCAGCATCCGGAAGCTGGGGAACAATTAGGTGTTAAACAACCATCGCCTGTTTGCAAAGTTCAGATAAATACCAGGCAAAAAAACATATTCACTGGTGCTTCAGCTTCACTTCAGGAGGTAATAAACACACTCTAGTACCTGTGTAGAAGGGGAAGTTCATGTTAGTTGGTTAATATTAAAAAAACAAAAAGAGTATTCCAGAAATGGTTCCTTAAGAGCAGAGCGGATACATTTTAACCCACTGCACATCTGTGTTTTCATTTGGACCCCAGCTTCTGAAATAACAGGCACTAGCAGCAGAGGGAGGACTGTTAGAGATATAGCATCTATACAAAGGCATACCAGAAAGAGTAATGACTTGTAGCCAACAGCAATTCAACTTTAAAACAAAATCCTATCTCTGCACCTCTTGAAAGAATTACCATTCCTATGACTAGAATAGGCAAGTTTATTTTGCCCCTCTTGTCTCTTTATAGTTTGACTTGTGGAGTTATTCATCAAACTGTATACAGTGGCATATCTGATTTACAATGTGAGAGGTATATGGTAAAAATCATCTTACTCAACAGAAAGTACACCATCTGAAAATGTCCAGTCACTTCCCAGAGCTGCTCAGTCATATGGTAACTACCATGGGCTAGATGAACACTAGGAATGAATAAATTAATGTTCCAGATCTGTACAATTTGTGGTTTGGAGTATCTGTTGCAATACAAAAAGTTTCCATATCAGTCAGATCAGATCAGTGAAAACAGGTAAGGGAAGCCAGAGCGGCAGAAAGCATTCTGAAAGACAGGTGAGACTTAATGGTCTCATCTCCACATCAGAGAAATGTCATAAAGCCTCCATCACATTGATATAAAGTAAGAATCAGAATGGGGAAAGGGTAAACCAAACATTGATTGTACTGTCTGGTGAGATAAGTGCATTACTCCTTGTAGGAATACACCACAGATTCCATGTCAACAGTAAGAACAAAGATATTAATAACTTCAAGTCTGTGTCTTAATGACACAGTTTGCATTCGTGGGCCAAGGATAACTTCAAAAAGTTTTGCAAGAAAGTACTTCAGCCATTTAAGGGATTAGGTTTGCTTAAATTCATGTATGACCTGCAATTTGACAACGAATTTGAAAAGTGACATTTTCCAGGATGGTAAACTGCCAGCAGTGCTGGGTGCTTTAAGCAATGCTGAACTTGAAGCCTACAGTGCAGGAAGACGGATCAGTTTTGAAGTGCTCGTTGTGCATCAGGGAAACATACTTACTGATCCATAAAATTCAAATAATTATAATCTGTGCCCCTTCCCTTCAAGCACCACACATTTAATAAAACAAGTAGCTTGGTGAGTCTGTCATCTCTCAACTCTGTAAGGCCTGCAGACAGCATGCGTGTTTTGACTTCAGCATCATACCCATACATCATAAAGGAATTATTTTCTTGGATATATACATATTGATTTCAAAGAATGAAACTAGTGTCTTAGAGTTTAATGAGATGAAAGTTGCAGTGAAGTAGTCAGTCATTCTGCAATATCCATTTTAGCCTCAATAAGCAACTCTCTCTCTCTCAAAATTAAGTCTTTCTATCCAGATTTAGAGTTCTTGCATATCCCTCAAAATCTAAGCATGGTTTGCATGCTGTCTGTCCTGAAACTGATAGTGACATAAAGAAACACTGATATTCGATATACTGGATATTTTCACATATTTCTTCCCAATGCCTTTCTTCACCCAGCCAAGCACCATATTTTTCCTGACACAATGACACAATTTCCAGAAGCAAGATCCTGTCGCCTGCCCTTTGCCTTGAGCACGGCCACTCGGTCCCATCATCTCCAGTACTCATGAGGCTGGGAGGTGAGCTCAAGCCAATTAAACACCCCAGTTTCTCAACTTACTTTTCAGATTGTTTTTTCAGACTCTGCACAGCTGCTATATATAGGATGTAAGCTCATGCCAGCACAAAGAAAGCAACAGAATGAAGTGGTCAAGGCTAAATTCTCCTTTAAAGCAACAACCCAGAGAAGCTACATTAAAGAGATGAGTCACTACTTCATCAGAGCAAATAACATATTGTCAAATAACAAGATCTCAGTTTTACGAGTTCCCACCTGTGGAAACGGTATCTCCAGTAATGTCAGGAAGCAAAAGATTTTGTTTTAATAGCAGAACAGATGGCAAAAGATGCAGCTCATACAGGTCTTCGCACACGATGGTCTTCTGACAATTTCACTGGCAATGTGGTTGCAAAGGCACACCAGAACCTGGCAGGTTTTTAAAAAAATCAGTAGAATAGGGTTTCTTGTGTTTGATCTTCAGTGAAAAGGAACGATTATATCATTCACTGCACAGCATACAGGGAGTCAGTTTAGGACAGACAGTAACAGAGCAGCCGAGTGAAGAGACAGAACAGATGAGGGATTAAAAACCACTCACTCTCTAAAGATACATTTTGATGTAGTGGAACGAGACAGAATTCAAAATACTTTAGAATATTATCACAACTACAAATTGTTCATAGCTGGCTACGGAAAGCTAGACAGACTATTATTTATGCTCCTGATTTTAAGAAGGGCCAAGAATCTTACTGCTATCCCTGGAAGTTTTTCTCTACATAAGGACTACAAGATTGAATTGGATATTAAAGTCAAGCAAGGCTTGTTAATAAGTATAGCAGTACAAAACATCACTTTATTGCACCCAGACTTGAATTTTGATTTTTGAGGTGTTTTTCTTCTCTTCCATCTTGCCTCATTCATCAGTGTATATACAGAATACATTTTGCAGTGAATATACAGAATAGATTTTGAAAAACCTAAACTTTTGTTGGAATCAAGTAGATTCCAAAAGTATCATAATACAAAGAACAAAAGGACGCCATCCCAACGTTTGAATGGCTGCCTAGATAACGGAACTGCAGTCGCTAAGCTCACTGCTCCAAGCAGTCTCACGTGCTTTCTCATCTACGATACCGGCAGAACCCAATCTACCAGGAGACCAAGAGAGACGTTCCTGCCTGCCCTCTGCGATATCCTAATGGCACTGCTGAAAATAGCACTTACCTGAAGATGCAGATTTGTCTAATGCAGAACACTGGGGGCAATGACATGGGAAAATATTAGATAAGTGAATTATGTGTCAAATGCAAATAAAGGGCCAACAACTGAGTCTCTCACTGCAATCACAGGAAAATAATTATGCATATTACATTCATTTGTTCCCTTCAGTGCTGCTGCAGAAGTTATACAAAAGTTCTTACTAATTTTATTTAAATCTTATGTAGACATGAAAGGATTCATCCTGACATTATGATAAATGATGAAACATAACATTAACATAAACTTGTTTATATGAGAAATCCTGCTGACAGAGTACATACTTCTTCATTTTATGTTTTTGCATTGTCTCTTTCCAAGAAGCTCAGCCAGGTCTCCCGTCAATTACACCCATGCAAAAGAAGAATAACTTCAATAAAGCCTGTTTAACTTCATCATTCTAACTAAGAGGCAATATGTAATAGTAAGCTGATTGAAAAAACTAGTAGATCAGAACAATAAAATTTAAAACCAAAGTAATCTATGTTGTCTAAGGGAAAGAATACTAGTTTTAGCACAGATAGCGCAGTATATATGATTCTTTCTACTTGACTATGCAAAATTACTTGTGTTAACAGAAGGAATGCGGCTGTGTTTGTTCAGTTTAAGTTACCAAGAAGGGACCTTTCCTTTGCTGTATCTGTAATGTCCACTGTTAGACAACAAACTCCAACAAGAACTGTGCTTTCCCACAGACGCCCCTCTGCTCTACTTCAGACCCTGGCACTCTTGTTCTGCAACTCCTAACTAGAGCTTGGAAGTGTCCTGCGCAGTATGGTGAACTCTACCAACTTGATTCAGGTAAACTCACTACTGTGTGGTTATAGGAAAAAAAAAAAAAAGTCTACCACAACTTAAACCAATGGCCATACAGTAAAGCAACTGAAGTACCACAGACAAAAGTCCCAAGACACTTCTAAAAGAATCACCTTGACCTTTTGTTCCAGAAGTAAGCATACACTCAAGGAAAGACAAACAAATCCCAGAGCACAGTGGTAAGGCAACTTAAACAGTGGCAAAAATAGAGTTCTGTGTAACTCCCAAGAATATTTGGTTTGATTTCTCCCCTTTTGAAGATTAGAATTTAAAAAGCTTAACGTGGACATTTTAAAAAAAAGTCTTTTATTACTACCTAGAGTGTAGTGCAGCTCTTTCACTAAATAGCAATTTAAAAACAAAGCAAGTTAAATATTGGATTAGCAGATGACAGCTCTTCAAAAATATTCTCATTAAAGTTGCTCAGAGCAACAGAAACAGGTTTTATGTTTTAAAAATTAAGTTACAGGGAAAGCTTCCTCCCTCTTACCATACCCTTGAGGACCTGCAAATACTGTTGTGGGTGGCAGTGTGTTGGCAAAGCAAATGCCAGCAAACTGTCTCCCCTCACACAAGTGATTGATTTATTAGTTTAATAGAGCTATAAATCGAGAAAAATGTTCCTCAAGCCTTAACAGTGAACTACAAGCAAATAATAGGTAACAAGCTCTGATGCAGAATTGAAAATATAAGTATTTGTGAAATACAGCATATGTTACATTTTCCTGTCAGCAGCCCACGGAAAATCTGACCGCTATGATTTCCAGCTACATAACAGTCCTTGAATTCTGGTGACAAAGCCTTGTAACATTAATGTTGGGTGCCCTTGCTTTCATCTGTGGTTTTTATTTTATTTTGCTCAATTCAAAACACAAAGAAGCCAGTACAAGGGAGCTAAAAACAGCGCTATAATGCACTAAAGCAAGAAAGGATTCTCCTGCCATATAGCAAACCCAAAATTCATTGCAGTCACTTGGTGCTTCCATATTTACAGAATTCAGAAAGCTACCAACGTCTATAATTGTACAAGATAAATTGCTCATAATATTATAATTCCTCTATAATTCCCAAAAGATTTCTTAAATATTTTTCTCTCTCTAAATACATCACTGTCATATCACCTGCCTTTTTTTTTTTTCTTGTTTGCAAGACTGTTTCTGGCATATCATGCCATTTCTCTCTAGAGTTTCTCCTTCCCTCCTCCCACCCTTGCAAATTTAGCAGGACATTTGGTCGTTAACTCTTCTTTACTGTGAAATAGAGAAAGCAAGCTGTATTGGAAAAGGATAGATGTTACCTAGCAGCCTGCAGCAGACGATCGCCAGCTGCACACAGGCTTGAGCCTGTAAACATCTGTAAGATAGGAAACGTTTTCAAGGGATAAATTCAGTTCTCACTCATGATTAATATATTTGTATAACCCACAAACCAGTTTCTAAGTAAAATCTCAAAACTTCAGCCATGTAAGTATTCAAGATTCTGTTTTTAACAGTTATTAAAATTGGACAACTCAAGGCATTTTGGAGATAGAAGTTGGGGTTGGGAGAGTTTAACTTCAGGTGACTATTCTGTTTCAATTACCTGAAAACATTCCGTTTGGGTTTGATGCATTTTTTTGTTCCAGGTTTGCTTCAACATTGAAGCAAATACATTTTTTCATTGCAAGTAATAGTGGGTGTTCATTCAAGAAGAGAGGGAGTGGATTTCAATACTAATATTGTTAAAAATATAAATTTCTTTTTTGTGGTTGAATAATTCTGTCATGTAAAAAGTCTAGTCTTAAATTGAAAAGCAAAAGCATTTAGTTGAAAAATTTCCAATCGTTTCTAAGTCTTAGACAACTAAAACACGAGAACTCTTCCATCTTTCACTAAATACTGGCAAATGCAGCAAGGAAAAGGCCAAATACTTACCGGGATTCAGCAATATCTCTGTAGGCCTTCCAATCCTTTCCCAGGAGCTGTGGCTTTAGAAACAAGTCAGGCACATCTTCTGCAACCTTGTCTGCAGCCCAGGAGAAATAAGACGATACCAATCACATGGGATTGGCTTCATAATGTTGGTCTTTTGTTCTTGTGGTTGTTTTTGTTTTTAAAGCTGTTGTAATAGTCAAGAACACACCACAGGATGGTCTTTGCCCTGTCTCCTGCTGCAAGGCAAGAGCAAGGAAACCGAAAAGAGCAGGCAAGAGTAGTGAGGGAAAAGTGGCTTCTGGCTTCACCCTGCCAGCATATCACATCCAACAGCTTGTTTAAATTCTGCAATGCCTTTTAAAGATCGACCTTCATTAGCCTTCTCACACCCTCTGACCTCTTGAAGGTCTTTAATATGCTCAACTTTATCAAGTGCAGTCTTTTCACTATGATGTCAACTCTCTATCCCTTCCTACCACAATTTATAGAAATTTTTCACATGATATTTAATTAGAAGTCTGAGCTCTGCACTCACCAGAAATAGAAGTCAAATAATACTGATCTGCTTCACAAGAACAACTTGTTTTTACTACTGAACAAAACCCCAAAATCCCCAAAATGCAAGAGCTTCCAAAGTCCCTATTCTTCTACAAAAGTCAGCAGTCCTGTATTTAAAAGCAACTCAACATATTTCAAGAGTGCTAAAATGCTTCTTTCTTCTTCTGATAGTCTAGGAGCGTATGCATGTGCAATGTCTGTCTATTGGACTAAATGCACTAAACCTTTAACATGCATTAAATATTACTGAAGAAGCAAACACTGAACTCTGGCACTTGACGACTTCGCCTCAGTATTTTTCTTACCTTGCCTTTGTCTGTTAGAATTAATCCAGTAGGCTGTACCCTCAGCCTTTCTTTTCTAGAAAATAGTCAGACTAAAATTAGTTTTTCTATAGTGGAGATAAATATGATCAACTTCAGTGAGAAGACTACCACCCATGAAATTAAACTTGTTTACTTACTTCAGTCTTTTAAAGTATTGTAGCAGCAAATTTTAAAGTATTGATACAGCAAACAATCTACCAAGCAGAGAGGCCAGACGAAAGTGCTGTGTGCCCTAGCTCTACAGTGATACAGTCTGCGTACGCCTGATGGCCTTGTCTGCTGCAGGCTCATAGGACCACGTGCTACTTGGAAGCAGTATCTTGATGTAGCTAGTACTAAATTCTCTAGTTTCTCAGATTTTTGTCTCAGGAGCACGTTTAAAAGTAATTAGTTAATGAACTTGAAAGGAGAGAGAAACAGTTCATTCTAGGATCCTGTTACCATAAATTTAGCAGTTTTTAAGAAAAATGTCATTTTCCTGAATCAACTTACACACTGGCTAACCATTATAAACTTAGAATCTTACTTCAGCTTGAAAAAAATCCCAAACTTACTGAGTCAAGTCAATAAATAATGCTGTTCAGTATGGTCAATAAATAACCAATTTAGCTCCTTTCCAAATCCATTTACAAGTAATCATGCAGACATTAAGCAGTTTTATAACTGATACCTAATGGCTACATAATAATACGTTTATTAGAGTTAATAATTCCTGTTAGGCTAGTAAATGGACTAGCACGGTTCATCACCATCCCTAATAGTCTCCTTATGAACTAAGAGGGCGGCTGTCAGGGAGTGTTTGATATACCACGGGAACACGGCTTAAGGCACTGTTTCTCATTTCTGGAAAACAGTGTTCAAACACAGATGTCATGGGCCTGTCACGTCATGTTATGACAGATTCATTCTCCCAAGTTTTGTCTGAAGAGTGCAGGGATTGCAGCAGACTGGAACATGGAGAAACCTAGGAATCTTTAAAAAAAGGTACAAAACCAAGATATTTTTCATACATACTACCCATCTTGAAAACTCTTTCTGCCATTTCATTTCCCATAGAAATGTGCAAAGTTAGCTTTTATCGGACAATTAAAGCTTTCAGTTCCTACACACACACTTGATAGCCTTCAAGCAATTTGTTTTGCAGTAAGAGATGGAGAAGAAAATGCTTCTATTCCAAATGAGGTGATCAGGACAGAAACTGAGCAGGAGAAAAGCAATTCTGAAACCCCCTTTGCATTCCTTAGGCTGTGGGTGAGGCTGTTTTCGCCTAGACCCTGGTACAGGCTTAGTTAGCCCTAGCTTACACTTTCTTTCTCAGGAGCCCTTTCCAGGCCCTGGGGAACAGCTGCAGCACAGTATACTTCAGCTACATCCCCATCTCACCCTTGGGCTATTATTGTTCTTATACTGCCATATGTTGCTCATGTCAGAGCTGGGCTGGTGTGAGCCATTACATGAGTTACCCTCTCCAGTCTTTGAAAAACAGCCATGGGCAAGGATATTTGTTAAGCTGTTTCCTTCTAAGGTCCCTTTTATATTGCCAGAGCTGAGGATTTTGCATACAAGCCCTTGGTATTTCATTTTTAGAGAATATTCCTTGGCATTGATTATGTCAAGATCCCATTTTTCTCCTACTGCTTGCTAAAACTTCTTTAAAAATGCTTAAAAATCCTCCCCACTTAAGCTTCTCTTCATATATCGCAAAGTAGGAAAAGGATCATTTTTAAAACAAAATTCACAAGCTTGGGGCCATTTACTAATATATTGAATGTAAAGAATATAGATGGGAAGATTGTTTTGTGTCTGCTATCCCCTATTGTTTTATCTATGGGCATCCCAAGCAGAAGCCTGTAACATCCCTTTGTGCCATCAATGCAGAACATCAGTGATGGACATCACTGAAGGACATCAGCTCCTCTAGCCATGAGTGGCCACTCCGCTGCGAGCAAGGAGAGTGACTCACCATCCTCTGGTGCCTTGTAGAACCACCTCTGGTGACTGTGAAGGGAATTATTATATTTTTTACTGACAAGGCATAGAAGATATGAGAAAGAAACAATACCGCATCAGTGTCAACAGCAATAGAAGTGACTTGCTTAATCTGCTGGTAGCCTGAGGTAGAGAAAGTCACTGAAAGCTTACCTTTATAATATTGCATTTGCAGGAAAAGCCTTGTCAGTTGACAGTCTCATTTATGGTTTCATATCTCTAATCTATCACTGACGAAAAGTTTTATTAAAAGTAACTGACAATATCATTCCCTTCCTTGTCACCACCTTAGCCTGAATCCCTGTCTGTTACGGATATTCTGAAATCATCTTTCTTGGGATAGCATTTTCTAAGGTAAAAAAAATTGTACTAACACTGCCCACACCGCTTCTCCTCCTTCACCTGACTGTCTCTGAGTAACCATTCATAAGAACAACACTAAGCCAAAATACAGAATTTAGGGCCTGTTCATCCCTTGCTTGAGGAAGTCCCAGTGAGGGGCTATAATATGGGGTTAAGCACAGGCTTGCAGCCCCTCGCTGCAGCCCGTGCTCTGACAGGGACTGCCCCTCTCACTTGGTGGGACCAGGGCGACCACGGGACCGGCTGGCAGCACCCAGCCTGCTCTCCCTGCCAATTGCCCAGATGGATTTTAGTACAGGGCTGGCCTGTCTCCTCCCACCCTCATTGGCCTGGGTCACAAAGCTGAACAAAGACTAAGAAATTCAGTGTAAAGAGATGTCCTCAGTGTTCCTTCCTGTCTTGGGAAGGCAAGTAGGAGGAAAGGCTCCCCATTCCTTTTTTTTTTTCCAGCTAAAACATAAATGGGATTTTGGCTTCATAATCTTTGCCAATCAATGTCATTAGTATAGATCAGTAAAGCAGCTTTCCTAGGGCAGGACGTGGTTTTGCACTCACTAGTCAAGCTAACCGGATTTTGAGCTGAGCACTGCTAAGCTGAACTGATTTTGGTGGAAATTCTGCTCAAGTGAAGAATGCTGTCTAAGCCAAAGTTGAATGAGTCCTTGTTTTACACATCCTGTTTATTTGAAGCTACCTTTTAATTAACCGTGATTAAAATATCAGAAGCTGTTAAATAAAAAACACAGTGATTTTAGCAAAGCACTAAAATATAGAAAACAGCTGAACACGAAAGAATATGAGCTGCATGGCAGACAAGGTCCACTCCATGTCCAAAACTTCTGCGATGTGATATTGAACTGGTGACTTGTCACTAGCATGTATTTTAAATAAGAGACTCCCTTTTTGTTTTAAAGAGTGATACTTCTTAAAGCATTTCCCTCACCAGAAATGCATTTCTTAGGAGCTGAATTAATTTTTGCTGACTTTAACAAATAGTCATCAGTCACCCAAAACCTGTCCCCTAGAGAATCAAACAGCCAGCAAAACTTCACATAGCTTTAGAAGTTATGTGCTTAAAATATGCATTAAATATTTCAAACCAATCCGTGGATGTTTTAGACCATAAAGTCTGTTTTCAGCTACTGTAGATCATTGGCTCCGCTTTACAAGAAACATTGTTTTACAGGTTTATAACTCAGCTATAAAAATGTGCTCCAGGCTAAAGCTCAGTATAGAAAGGTCTCAGCTAATTTTCATTATAACTTTTCTCTATTTTTTTTTTAGCTATTCAAGATTACAGGTGTCTTAAAAAAAACCTTCCACTGTAGGATTATTACCAATACGAGGGATTGATTTATACTCTAAACTGCAGGGAAGGGAAAGGTAATCCAGATTAAAAACAAAAACAAAACCAAGCAAACAAAAAACCAACAAAAAGCCCCCCACAAATAATGGAACATGGTCAAGGGTTTACCTTTTTAAGATAATGTATTAGAACATATTTTTAAAAGAGCTGTAACTTACTGTGCACTTCAGACAGTGCAAAAAGATGTAACGTGATTAATGTATTATTGTTACATCCTGGGAGATTTGCGACAGAGCGCTCCATCAATCCACCTCTACATATTGACAATTTGGAGTTCTTTAAGGCCTGGAAAAGAACCAGCTAAAGTTTTTTGGTCTGTTCATTTCAGCCAATGCAAATTTTAGAGGTTATTTGATCTTAATATAGAAATACATACCCGGGGTTAATAGGCCAAGCCCAAGAATCCAGTTCAGAGAGGTATGGCAAGTACCACGAGGTATGCTCAGAGACAAGGCTAAGCATACACAGATTGCAGATAAAATACAAGGTTAACTGACTATTGAAATAACTTGCTTGTGATTTTCTTCCAAGTCCAGATTTCATGCTTCATACGCAGGTGACCCAAAACAGAGAATATAATATTTCAAGATTTCTGAAAGATGACCTGGGATCCGTAAACAGAGAGAGAGAGAAACAACTCTGAGAAAAGTTCTTTGCATACAGACCTATGTTCAGAATGAAATCATACAATACTTCACTCAAATCAAAAACTAAACTCTTGAGATTCAATCTAGTACTGTGTGTAAAGCCTCACCTTTGCAAACATACACAATTTTTTCCATCTCATAGGCAACCACTTTTAGAAATATTTCCCTAAATATAGTTGGGAAGAAGACAAATAAGTCGGACTGAAATATCTGTGACCCTCCCAGTGAGCATCGCTTGTGCAAGCTCAGAACTAATTTAACATTCTCAGAAGCAGAAAACATTTGGCTCAATGATAATCAGTGAAGTCAGATTTAGAGCAGGCAAAGTTCAGCAGCTTGAGCTCTGTTTTACGTTCAACTATTTGGCTCATAAAAGCTAAGTAGGTGTTAATGCCTATAGGGAAAAATAAGAATCCTTAGTATTAAGTTATATGAAACTACTGTAAAAAGACAGGCCTGGGGTTTGTTGGTTTTCTTTTTTTTGCTTGTTTTTTTTTGGTTGTTTGTTTTTTTTTTTCCTAATAACTGCAGAATAGGTATTGTTGGGGAAAGTAGACATATGCTTTTCCCCCAGTCCTATCCAGAGTGAGAGGAATTACTGTATTTTGCTAGGTTTCTGGACAAGCGGGAGCTGTACTGTTGACTGGAGGGTACTACACAGCAAGTATACTCAGTGGAGAACATATTCCTCAGAGATCCTGGACATCCACAGCACATACTCTGCTTATAATACCATGTCCATATTCATTAAAGTGTGAAACCTTTTGGACTTACTGTTCATTTACTACATAGTTTTGTTCTAGGCATAAAGGGTAGTTACCCTTCCTAGAAACATCAGAGCTGTTGCTTCTCCATTTAAGACGACCCAGATGAAACAATTCTAGTTCTAACGGTTATATAAATAGTTCAAATGCTGATCAGCTTCCTGTCCCATGAGCCTCACAAGAGTATTTTATACATCTTTCAGAATCATATGGTCATAGGTGTTACAGGACAACCCACTTATAAGCTGCTGTTCACATTGTCTACAATAATATTTCCCTGATGTTTACTACAAGCCCTAAAATACCTGGCAGCCCACCACACACCATGATCATCATCTAAGCATTAACTAAAAATATAGAACAACAATAAGTTGCCATGGATCAGTAACAGAGTGCTTATGCCTTCTTAGACCAGCAACATTATGAGACCATTATGCACATCCCATTTTGCCTAGTGTAGTCCAAAACCCTAACAATTATACCAAAACATACCACAAAATCCTGTGGATAGCGTGCAAAAATTACTTTTTTTTTTTTTTTTTTTTTTTTTTTTTTTTTTTTTACGAAAAACTTTCTACTGATCTGTGGGATATTAATCTGCAAAACAACATTGGTGATGCTCCTTTTACTTTTTATATAGTCATCAAGCTTTGACTTAATAATTATTAACATATCCAACTAAAACAATAAATTTATTATCTATTAGTTGCTATCCACACGTGAATGACAACCGTGGTAATTTCACAAGTGGCACATGCCACACGGGATAGTACATCAGGATTTTCCCAAAGAGGTTAACTTTGTCTTTGGGTGTTCAAGAATTATAGGAACCGTATTAAAAGTTGAAGTCTACTGAAGTAGAAAAAAAAGTAGGGTTTTCAATGGCAATCTAACTTCATTCACAAGAATGAAATTTACTGATTATTAAAACTCGGGAGGAGAAAAGCCATTATGGAACATCCCTGGTTTCCACTTTTAAACTCCATCACTCTGGTAGCAGCTAGCTCTTACCAGTCCTGCTCAGAACAGTAAACCCATCATTTTTAGAAAATGTGGACAAACATGCATGACCCAGGTGATAACTGTGGCTCAAATGCCTTTGGTTAGAGCGGTCACTTCAACGTTCTCAGTGAAAACACTGCTCATACAAGTTTCACAGATTTATGTGGCACTGTTTCCACAAACAGCAGTGCAGGATAACGCTGGGCAGAGACTCCCTTGGCATGACTAAAGAAGCTTAACTAGACAGAAAGGAGGAGTAGGAAATATTCCTCATTCATTTTATTTATCATTTCTGTTCTTTCTGTACATTGCATCTGGACAATGTTTTAAGCCACCCTGTTATTAAGCCTTTTTCTGTTCAGTGAGGAGGACATAATTTTAATCACCGGGATGAAGTTACAGTTAAGTTAAAACAGCTCAGCCCCGCTACAGGTGAGAAGCATTTATCTAATGATCTGCCACAGCGAGTTCTGCAAAACCGCCACTCCCCTAACAACAGGGCTAAAACAATGAAGGAGCCCAGACTGAAATACACCCTTTCTGCTTAATTCAATTTCGGAATCTCATCAGGAATCAGACACAAGTACAGGCTCTATTTGTGCTAATGTGAACAGAAACGCACACAAAAAGAAATGACTCATAGGAGAGACTCAAGGACCTAGGAGAGATTGTAATACTGTATCTAATTTTGGAAACACTTGATGATTTGTACCTCCTCTTTCAATGCCAATGGAAATAATGAAAGCTAATACCAGGTACACCAATGCTTCCTGGCAGTTTTGACCTTTAAAAGAAAGAACTTGGATTTACAGATGACAAGATTCATTGGAAACGCATCGCACAACAGTAAGCTTCTGACTTTCGGACTCACTGAGATTTACTGGAATCCCCCAGCCCATACAGCAATATTTCAACACCCACAGGAAGGGAAGTTTTACTAACAAATATCCCTGCCTACAGTTTTTACCAGTAATTCCTGAGACCTTTTTCCACCTTTAAAATCATGTTAACCAACATGATGTAAATTTATAATATTTTTTTCTCATAAGACTCATTAGCATTACACATTGCAAATCTAACACTAAGGCCTTTCCAGTGGCACATAAACATAGTACCAATATAAACACGAAGCAAATGTGCAATGCCTGATAATAAAGTCTAGCGCAATTAATGACTTCCGGCAGGCAAAAGTAATTTAAGCACTTATCCAAGAATTTGCTTTTCTATTGTTTCCTTTCTAATGCACTTACCTTATGAAACTCACCTGAGTTAACAGCTGTAAGTATATCTGTACAAATGTATTGTATTTTGGAGGCATATATTCTGCTAACTCACGCTACAGTAGAACTTGTACCATGTGTAAGACCTACAGGTTCACAGTAGTTAAGGTCCAATTCTTAAATCCTTAATTTATAGCTAAGCATTTAGATTGCAGGTACGGCCAGCCAACTTTTTCAGCAACTCCACACTTTGAAGTATTGCTGTGGGGTTTACCCATGAGAATCACAGAATCATAGAATAGTTTGGGTTGGAAGGGACCTTTAAAGGTCATCTAGTCCAATACTCCTGCAATGAGCAGAGACATCTTCAACTACGTTAGGTTGCTCAGAGCCTCATCCAGCCTGGCCTTGAATGTTTCCAGGGATGGGGCATCCTCCACCTCTCTGGGCAACCTGTGACAATGTTTTACCACTCTCATTGTAAAAAACATCTTCCTTTCTCATAAGCCCCCTTTAAATACTGAAAGGCCCCAATAAGGTCTTCATGAAGCCTTCTCTTCTCCAGGCTGAACCACCCCAACTCTCTCAGCCTGTCCTCTGATCATTTTTGTGGCCCTCTTCTGGACCTGCTCCAACAGGTCAATGTCTTTCTTGCACTGAGGGCCCCAGAGCTGGTGGCAGTACCCCAGGTGGGGTCTCACGAGAGTGGAGTAGAGGGGCAGAATCACCTCCCTCGACCTGCTGGCCAGACCTCATTTGATGCAGCCCAGGATATGGTTGGCCTTCTGGGCTGTGAGCACACACTGCCAGCTCACGTCATTTTTCATCCACCAGTATCCCCAAGTCCTTCTCAGCAGGGCTGCTCTCAATCCCTTTATCACCCAGCCTGTATTGATACCAGGGGTTGCCCCGCCCCAGGTGCATGTCTATGTGGCTGATGAAGATATTCAACAGTACAGACACCACTCGTCACTGATCTCCATCTGGACATTGAGCCATTGACCACTACTCTCTGGATGTGACCATCCCGCCAATTCCTCATCCATCCAATAGTCCACCCATCAAATCCATGTCTCTCCAATTTAAAGAGAAGGATGTTGTGGGGGACCATGTCAAAGGCCTTACAGAAGTCCAGCTAGATGACATCCGTAGCTCTTCCCTTGTCCACTGATGTAGTCACTCCATTGTAGAAGGCCACTAGGTTGGTCAGGCAGGACTTGCCCTTGGTGAAGCCATGCTGGCTGTCTCGAATCACCTCCCTGTCCTCGACGTGCCTTAACATACCTTCTAGGAGGATCTATCTGTTCCACACATCCTTGGAACCTGAGGGCCTCAAATCTCAGTGAACTGTGGGCCAGTTGCCAAGGTCCCTGTATTTATAGGGTCCAGAACAAATGGCAGTGAGATAGCTCATAACATCAGGAGGCCACCGTAATGGCAATACATGTGGCCAAATATGGCTCTTCTGGGAGCTGAGGGACCTGTGGCCTGAAAGATGGCCACCAGAGGGTCACCATTAATGTCAGTGGCAATAACACAAAATTGTTTTAGTGTCAAAGATTTTCTAGACATGGTGGTGTCCTTCTATACCATTTTCTAACTATCACAACACCTGATACTGGTTCAGCAGAAACAGTTCATAGTGATATTTAGACACACATTCAACAGAAATCTTGGTAGTAAGGAAATTTCTGAATGTTACTAAAATGCCTTAAGGTAATGTTTAAAGGGATGATCACGTACCTAACGTGTTCCAAAACTACAGTGTTATTCCCAGAGCACACCATGTTTCAAAGTTCAGCAAAATATCTTGAAGAGACATGAGTTTTCAGAAGCAGTGTGCTATGTACCAGTCACTCCACAGGCTTCTGAATAGTAACACCTCATTGTAAAGACATCCAGTAGCTATTTTCTTAACTGACCTAACTATTCCTATGGAAAAAGCCTGTAGGATAAGGTGGATCCAATATCTTTTTCTGAAGCTTATCCCAAGAACTGAAGAATATGCTGCTTTCTAATCAGCATATACATATATATATCATGGTCCTAACTCTGTCACAGAAGCCTGATGCTGTTTTATGGAATCAGACTTAGAGTTAATCTGAGTCAAACTTCATTCAAGGAGTTACAGTAATGATAAGTGCTACGAACAATCTTTGAGCATGTGAGAAGCAGAAAGAATGTTTATTAACTTTTATTGATATTTGCCTATTTTTGCATTATAAAAATATTCCCACCATGTTGTGGGCCCTCCCTTCTAGAATAGTGAGGAAACACTTCTGTAGCAATGCTTCTAGAGTGGAACAAATAATATTCATTGTTTAATAACTTCCACTGTTTAATAAGTAATGAATAATACTTAATCCTGATTTGTCTGCATGACAGAAAAATCTCATTGGGAACCCTGGCTTGATCCTATTCATTAAGGAGCAGAATCTGCTCTCCTTAGAGATGAGTACAAGTGTTTACTTTTTGATATG
Organism: Rissa tridactyla; assembly: GCF_028500815.1. Classification (NCBI taxonomy): domain Eukaryota; kingdom Metazoa; phylum Chordata; class Aves; order Charadriiformes; family Laridae; genus Rissa; species Rissa tridactyla. Next base: position 11,795,895 of record NC_071469.1, on the reverse strand, counting down.
TCTCTCTGACTGCAGGTAGTCAGAAAGACTATCTGTACTAACTGTACTGTACTGTTCGTATTCAGATAGAAAAAAAACACTGCTTAGTCCAAGACAGCATATAGCTCAATTAAATTTCACCCTAAAATCAGGCCCATGAAATTAATGAATGCCATTTGCACAATCTACTTCACCTTTTGTAACATGATGCACAGATCCACCTTCCTCTCTCTTGTTCCATGATACCCACCGGCAAGTAGAGATTGCTACAAGTGTAGGCCACAGCACAATCTTACTCTTCTCCCCTTCATAGTAACTTAGAAAAATAAAAAGCTATAGCCCACAAAGGTATTATTAATTTCTTTTATAGACTGAAAAGTAAGATACAAGGTGCCTAGCAGCCCCTGCACCACAGGAGAAGAGAGACTACTAAAATTAATGCAAGGACCAGCAATGAGAAACACAGAGTAATGAAACAAAAGATATAAATTATGGAAAGTAAAGCTAAAAATCAATATGCTGCTTTCCTGAAAGACTGTGTTCAGTTTTAAAAACAGAGGAGTTTTTGCTGAATGTTTAATTAGTTATAGATTGTTAAAGAAGGATTCCAGACCGTCTGGAGCCTATTCTGTAACTTGATATGGAAACCTGTAGCTCAAAAATAATCCCTGTGGGAAGGCACAAACATACATACCACAAACTCATCAGCAAGTTTCTGGTATCTATTTTAGATAAAAATATGCCATCTTTACCACCTGGGAAATCTGAGATAAAAAATAAAAACCAAACATCCCAGTGAAATACCAAAATACTAGAAACAATTGAAGAAGCAAGGTATCGTTTCTTAAAAGATCAACAGGAGAAGAGGGGGGTTTAGACCAAAAAGCCTGATGAGCAGCTTCAGCTTCTAAACATTAAAAGATGCAGTTTTTCAACAACGTCAGATAATCGCAATAATGGTAAAGATACATCTTCTGAGCTTTTACAGGAAGCTTAAAACAAGACTTACAATATCGGCAGAGGAACAGAAACCCCCACCACACTGAGGAGAGAAAAAAAAAAAAGAGCACAACACAGAAACTGAACAAAAGTTGTCCTAAAATAGAACTCGGAATGATGCCATAGTTAATAGCTATAAATACAGAACACACTGACATAGCAAGCATGGTCTTTAAATACAGTTTTAACCAGAAGGGGAAAAAAAAGGCAAGTTTGATACAGATTTTGGTCATCAGCAGCAGAACAAAGAAAGCTGAAATCATTCTAGACAGTGACTAGAATTAGTCTTAAATTAGTCTTAAATTATGTTGGATCAGATTCATAGGCTTCTTCTCTGCTTCTGTACTGGGAATAGAAGAATTAACAAGATGTATCTTAGAACCAGAAACACAATTTATGTACAATATTTGAATTACAGGCCAGCTGGTGCAGTATCTCCAAGGGCGACCAGCAAATAATGTTCCGGAAATGGTATAAAAAGCCCTTATTAAGCAGTTGACATACAGTCTGTGTAAGAGATCTTTGCTGCTCCAGAGTATATTTTCTGTTTTTTAATAAAGATGGTACTCTAGGAATCTAAAGAATGAGAACTGAAAGCATAAGTGAGCTCATTTTGGCATTGGAAAGGGTTTCCAGAAAGAAAGTAAATGAAAAAAAGCTATAAAATACAAACCAACTATTTAAAAAACAAGATACAATCTGGAAGTCAGACATGAAGATGTATCTCTAACCTGGCCCATCAGTGAGTGATACGCCCAGGCAGAAACTTACCAGAGGGCAAACTTTCCATCCTCTTCCTTCCCAATAAGGAAGAGCAGCCTGCGCTCACAGCGTAACATACAGATGTGGTTACATATTTTCCCATTGAGACGGGCTACGTCTGGCTCTGCACACGGTGACACACAGTATTTCATGCACGAAATACATTTCCTTATAACCCTAGGTATGTTGTGAACTACAAATGTGGTATTTGGACCTCTTCAAGAACTGGGGAAACTGTTTTTAGTAAAGCCTTTTGAAAAATTCCCATTTTCACAAAAAAATATTAACAACATAATTGGTAAATCAAGATCCTTATCAAACCTCTTTCAGTGCTTAGCACAAATTCCAAACATTCCTATACTACAGCAATTCATCTGCATCTAAACGACCAGTTTCAAAAGGCATACAAATGATCTTTGAGGGATGAGTACATAGGAATAGAAGAACAGAGATGTACAAAGCAAGTGAAAAGAGGGAGGATTCAAGCTATTTCTCCTCCAAGACCCCTGAGACTCTTTATACACGTAGGCAAATTTGTCTCAAGATTTTTAATATAAAAAAGATTTTTGCACTTCCTTCCACAATTTTCCTTACTGTTAAATAAGATGAAAAATCTATCACAGACATCTTTGTAGATTATTTTAGCTTCATTTAACACATTAGCATGTGTAAGTATGATGCAACAGACACTACAGGCAAGTTCTTCTATGTCTTATTGCTTTGCAAGGATGATGCACATTATATTTTTTATTTATTTCCGAAATGGTTTCATGCTAATTCTATTTCCTTGGAAAAGTTCACAGAGGAAGCATTACATGGGTCATGCCATAGGGACCCTTTGTTTCCACAGTGCTCTGTGTATCATGCCACTAAGGTTTCCCCATTTTACTCATTCTTTAATTTCTTCAGCAGTAACAGTGTCACCGCACCCAACATCTAAACTCGAAGAATTCACAGAACAAAAAATTCACGCTATTCAAGCCCATTACTTACACCACATTTAACTCAGAGGAGGAGGAGAAAAGACAGATTACTGCTGCTCTACTAAAATTCAAGAGGGGACACAGTCATGAGCTATCTCCAAACTTGTACCAGTCTGAGCATCTGTTAGTTCAGCATAACACCTCAAGTAGCAAAGCTGCAGCTCTCAGCATCCCAGTCTCCTCAAGAATTCATGGACTGAGCTTCCTTAAGAGAGCAGTTCTTCACGAATCTTGCTCTGAAGCTCAAAAGAAACACTTTTGATCTGTGGCACCAATTTGCAGTCCTTCCATTTTAACTGGCATAATCAAGAACTGTGATGTCTGCATCACTTCACTTGCATAGGGGCTGTCAAAATTTGATCTCCCAACTGTTGCAGCTCCCAGACCAATATTTTAATATATAATATCATCAATGATGGTCTAACTTAATTATTCAGGCTAGGAACAGCAGCAGCCCAGAAGCCCACACATGGTTCTTCTGCCACCTGAGCTGCGCAAGCTCCCAGCAGCTTCTGGTGAAGAGCTGGGAAAAATAACCTTTTAAATATCCCCAGCAGGCATGACCAGAGCTCACGAGAGAGCACGCCAACAATTCTGACGCACTTCAAGTGCCTTGGGAACAGTCGGAAAGAAAACATATCCTCAAAGTTAAGCAGCGCTCAATGCAGGGGCTGCAGATCTACATGTTCAACAAAGATGCATAAAGTGACAGTCAGATATTCAAGTGGCTGAATCAATGTGTATTTACCAGGGAGCCACTAGTGATTTTTCCTTTGTATTTTTCTCGTTTCTGTACTATCATCTGTAGGTATTGCAATTGCTTACTTTGGCTTTCCAGATACCTACTGGAAAGTTTGCATGGTTGGGAGCGTTTTAGAGAAACAGAAAGCTTCATTCACACAGTAAAACCCTGCCTACGACCTTAAAAGCTTACCTGCTGCATCTCAGATCTGAGGACAAACGCCAGCAGAACTCACCAAGAGCCGTTCCTAGTTTATATTGGCAACACAGACATAAATATGGTGCAAAGGAAGCAAACATTGCTCCTTTCCTTCCTAAAAGAGCACCATCATTAAAAAAAATTGTGAACAGAAAGCTCAAATATTGGAACTAGCCTCATGTTACAAAAGTCCGTATCACCGGCATGATGAGACACCTTCATGGAAAAACAGTCTGACTATAATTTTCTCTGCATTCATAGTTTCTCTTCCTTTAGTGAGTTACAGAGAATGTTAATTCGGTAAGATAAAAAAAAGCAATATTATACATACAATATTTAAAGCAGTTTTATTTGGTTCAGAAGGAAATAAAATACTTCAACTTTTTAAAAGCCGTCTGCAAAAAGACAATGCCTACAAATAACGTAAGAGAAGAAAAGCATGGAACAAATGGAGCCTTAGGGTCATTGGCTTCTTGACTCACTTTTGAATCTTGGAAGAAACTGTTTGTTCATTTTAGAATTTATGTATCTATCTACGTATATTTCTATTTTAGTAAGCTAAAGTCAAATTGATAAATTCATATGGCTTAAAGCTAAAGTAACACTAGGAAAAACTGCTAAGACAGTAAAATAAAATAAAAAGCCCAAAGCATCTCTCTCAGGGTGAGGCCAGACATTTTCTCCAGCTGTATCATTTTTTTTCTCTAAACATTTTTTTTTTATTGATTTCCTGTGCTTACAATGGATCTTGCTTTTGAAAAGCATTAGTCTTTGCAAAGACATGTTCTATTCCAAAAAGAAAGAAAAATATAGGAAGACCAAAAGTCATCACCCAAGTAACAGAAATGTAAAACATAAATGCAAAAATGCCTGTGAGGCAAACGATACTATTTTACCTACTTACCCATATCTCTATTTTTTTTATTATACAAATCAGAAATAAACAAAAGCACTATGACAAACGCAGCAACTGGGAACAATTCACAGCAAATGCTCCACACTCAGAAAAACATTTAATCGTTCAAGAGAGGCCGGTCATTGGATATTTACTTTTTATTCCTACCACGTAAAACTGAGCTTCCACCTAGAACTGTGCCTGTGCTTAGGAAGCTGAAGTCAAAAATCCCTCCTTTAAAATGGTGGTTGGAATGTACTGCAGCCACTTTTGATTTTAAATACTTAAAATTGTCCATTAAGGTATACTTGAGAAGAAGAAAATGTCCACTGCCTTCATTAGGTTCTACTAAATCGTATCTATTTACAAATACATCTCTGTGGCTTCTACAGCTCTGACATGCACTGAAAGGGACAGCAATACTCCCATGATCTAAGCTCACACTCTCTTTTTCTGTAATAAAAATAATGGACAATCAGCCATGTAATGCAAAGGTATAATTCTGCCAAAGGTTCTAGCGATATAAACCCTTAAAAAAAAGCCCTGGGAGCATCATTACAGTTAAGAGTATCTCAGTACTTTTGTGATAAACTCTGATGTATGGTTTGGGCATGCTAAACTGCAAGAGGCTCCAGCTTCTTCTAAAGGACAGACTAGACGTAAATCCTTACACACAACAGAAGAGCCACGAATAATTCAGATCATTTTGAACTGTGTTAAACAAAGAACGTACAGCTATTTCAAGGACATGGGCTTTGGAGGGAAGGAGACGCTGCTTCCTTTGGCTGCATACTTCCTGAAAAATGAGTGGGTTTTTTTTAAAAATGAAATGACAGTTTTTCGGTGCAATTATGTCCACGCATACTTCTCAGCAGATGGTCAAGGCATCTGCACTGTTTTAAACTTGCTTCAAAATTTTAACAGGTTCACTTGATGGATCTGCATTCTTCCCTCTCCTTTGGCACACTAATTTCATCACTCCCAGCAATGGTTTTACTCAGCACTTCATAGACGTGCCACAACCTGACAGCTATACAATTTACTCTTACTAACAGCAGAACTAAATGCACTTACGTCCCATTATACTTACCAAAGTCTGTCTTGGCCTGAGATTATGGGAGCATTAAAATTTCTATTTTGCTGCAAAGGAGCAAACTCAAAATTGACTCTTTTTCTTTCTTTTAAAAGGATCTTATTCCTGATGCTTGATTTAAGGACCACTTTTCTTTTGTAAGGCAAGCTGATACAGACTAGCAATAATGATAGTTTGGTACAGTGCCTTTCAATGCATTCATCTTACCATTTGTTTTCTTCAGAATGTATGACAAATAAGCCCAAGTCCTGAGTGAGACCTTTACAACTAAACAACAGCAGCAAATAAAACCAGACCAAGTTCTTTGCAGAATGTGATGATACGGCTTTTGCCAGTGTCAGTGGAGCAGCGTGCATTTTCATCAGCAGAAAATGTAATCCCGTGTTTTTAGCCAGAGGACAGCTACAGGATTTAATGGGCTAAATAATACCGACAGTACTTTTGGTTCATTCTGTACTGGAAAGGACATTTTTGCAGGGGACGTCTTCCCAAGGCTACTATTCGTGCAGATCCCTGGGGCAAACATGCACCTCCATTTATTGTATAACAGCAGGTAATGAATAATCTCACATCTTCACTCATTAGGCTCACTGTATTTTGAAATAATGTTAAAATGGAACTGTAAGAGATAGTCTATCACTCTTCTAAACAGTTTTTTCCTGTTTCAGTGATAGATATACAAAAAGTAGAAGTATCCTGGGAAAACTTTTACTTTTTTCATTTAATCTTAGCACTCTCTCAGCATTTTTTTTTAAAAGATACGATCCAAACCTTACTAATTTTAACAGAGAGATTTCCGTTGACCTCATCAAGCTTTGAATCAGACCTGTAAATTAGATTCTGACCCCTTTCAATAGTGTGCATAGGATTTATGGTCTATACAGCCTATCCCTGCAAAATTAGGACATTGTGAACTCAGTGGTTTATGCATCTTATAGTAAGTGCCAACAGATAGTGCAAACTATGCTACTATGCTGTTCATTTAAGCATATCCTTGAACCTGTGATTATTTGACTATCTAATTTCACTGTAACTGACCCCTCAACCTTGATTATGCTTCCTCCATCACAGTAGTTCTAGGTTACCTGTCCTTCTGTCAGAGTATGAAGCTCAGGCACAAGAGAAGAAAAAGAACTGTTTGGCCATCTAGCCTCAGATTAACAATTTAAAATGTAGTTTTAGCAATTTTTTCTCATATTATATCAAAGAAAGCAAAAGATGAATTGTTAGCAACAGCCATCCTTGACTACTGTAATATGGAACATCTAGATAATATTTAAAGAATATACATATTCATATTCAGAAAGAAAAAAATGACTGAAGTTTGACCGAATTTTTCCCTATCTCTCCACAGTTCAGTCATAACCTCAATTTATATCATACTCAGTGATATCATACTTGCTTCAAACTGAAGTGACCAGTTAAACATGTATCAACCCCTCAGCTTTACCGTTCAGATACTGATTTAAGCAAATACTCCAAAACCATTAATTTTCCCAGAGTTAACATTCTTGCTTTATGACCAGTTACTGAAGAATAAGTCAAAGGAAAGACATAAATCATAAGTGTAGAACTTCAAACTATCACGAGGAGAACACTGTAATCCCAGGCTAGGTCCACCTGAGCAGGAGCAGCTGGTTCACTACTCTGACTGTGGATCCTCAACACGATGACAGCAGCCATTTAGGGGAAACAAACAAAAACAAAACCAAACCCCCTGTGAATCACCTATTAGCTCGGCCTTTTTCCGTTTTGGATCTTCCTCTAGCAATGAGAAAATTCCTCTTCCACCTGCACTTCTGAGCTCTAGTGTTCAATGCCAAGAGAAAAGGTGTGTGACTGAAGAAAGATCACATCCCCTTTACAGCCAGTTGCAGAGAGAACCACTGGAACAGAGAACAGCCTTGCAGGGGACACCCAGCCAGTGCCAGATGTCTGATGATATTATAAAAAGAAGAGGTAATGTTAAGCCATCTTCCACTAATTCACAGGCAATTCTACAATGTATATCCTTACTGAAAAAAAAGGATTACAGCCCCATGCTCCATTGTCACACCCATAAAGTTACTTGCCTCCATGCTACCACTGCTGTGGCCAAAGAGATGCTCTGATTTAGTAGCATTTTAAACACTCTGTTTGGAGGCATAAGTGACTCCATAAATAGTGAGGCAGTGAGATGTCAAGGCTAGCAAACTTATATCAGCATTTCTACAGCTATGTAGAGACTGGTATGTTTCAGCAGGAAGGCGAATTCATGTTCTAGTCACTAATGGCTTACGGAACCCATACTATACACTCAGACAGTTTTGTAGCACTCTTATTGAACCACATTTTTTACCATTAATATGATGTCATGTTCAGGGGAAAATGTATACAGAACAGAAGTTTTGCAAAAGCCAAAGTTACTGAAAGAGAAAAAGAATAGCTAAGTACTTCTTGTTTGAGTAGCTATGTGACTGGTATATTTGATCAACCACATGACAGGATAAATTTCTATTTGGAAAATAAAACACTTTACTGGACCCAGCTGGCACAGTAAGAATTCAGGTTTTTTTTATATCTACTTGCAAATTACTGACCTGTCAGGGTGACTTTGCTGTTCTTTGATACTCTGCATTACCTTAGCTGCAGAGATTTTCATTGTTTTCAACTTTGAAGTTTACAGAAAGTTGCAGTGAGTTTCTGTATTGGATGTTCCCATCTGGTGCCTCTAGGTTTTACACAATGTTTTCTAACAAATAGATCTGATTTTAATTAAGAGAGGTAAAGAAACAGACCAGATGTTCTATAGTTATACAGATCCCTGGTCAAATCTTCTGTCAGAGGAAACACAGTGGCAACAAAACACCAGCTTAAAACTCACCAGCAAAACCCAATCAGGATTATACGCAGGGGGCAAAACACCCTCTTGGTTCACAGAGGTTTGTGATCCATTTTGATTCTCCTACATCTTCTTTAGGCAAAAATACTCCTTTACTAAAAGTCTAGTGATACACTGAACAAATCTTCTTTCAAATATGAATTATGCCTGCTCTTCTTTAAGGCTGTAGTTAACAAATTCAAAACTGATCTAGAATCTGCGCAATACATGCACCTATTTAGCATCTGAATAACTTGTAGTTAATTGCAAGTATATTTGCCTCATACAAACATTGTGATAAACTGACCAACTGATGGAATTTACACAAAAAGAATTACTTACATCTTTCCCAAAAGTAGAACAAGAGCAGGAGAACGATCACATTTAAAATAAATGTTGTAGCACAGAAAAAGAAATTGAGCTTATAGAGACTCCCTTATAACCAAAGTTTTCTAGGCAATCTTGACAGCTGTCTACTAGTGGGGATTTACTGCTATGTATGTATGGAGTGAATACATAATTTAACATTTATGTTAGTTTACATTTGTTTAAAAGTCCCTTTTCCTACTTGATTGACTGACATGTCTCTCCTCAGATCAGCCAGGGAGATGATTATTTAATTGAAAACAAACTCAATTTGCAAATTATTTGTATCTAATGGGGCTTTATTGCATTACTATACTGGCTGCGATTCCAAGTCAACATTCATTACTTGCATAGTTCCATTATAATGCAAGCAACTATGCAATGCTGAGAAGTTATTTATAATTTCCTAAATATTTCACTCTGGGAGAACATATGCAATTTTGTTTAGAAAAAAGAAAAAACCTACGCCATTCTATATTATATGAAGATATAAAAATCTGAATTCAGGACTTCCTTGCCTACCATAATGTAGGACATAAAAATAAGGAGCCATCTATCCAGACAATATTATATACAATGAGGATGCACTATTTCACTTACACATCTGCTTCCTCACCATATAAAGAACCTATCTAGCCATGAACTTTGGTGACAAACTTTTGTTTGTTTTCTTCCCATCTTCAAGTCCTAAAGAGCCAATTACTGCAGGCTGTCATTAATCCATTTCCAAATTGAGCCATACAAACACTGGAGTCAGAACTAATTTCTTCCACGCTGCCGCAGGGGTAGATGAGACAAAGTACATCCTTCCATGGATCTGACTCAAATCCAGCACTTCTCCAAGTCCAAGCGACACATAACATCCTGCATAACCAACAGGCTGACATATTTATTGTTCTTTCATCTGTAAGGACAGTAAAAAATCCACCAACAATAAACCAAAACTAAACAGCTCCATGAAGTTCACGACTACTTGCAACTCCATTGCATTTAGAGGCTGGATATCCAGCCAGCCTGGATAGTTGGCTTCAGGGCTGGCTTCCAGATTTCTCATAGGGATTAAGGTCTGTACATTAATCCAGAATCTGAGATGTCACCAGCTGTTTTCCAAAGTAGATTTTTGTTCTGTCAGCCTGCTTCCAGTCCTAAAACAGATAAACATTATTGTTCATTGCTTCCAGGTTTTGTCCTTGTATGGACAGCTCCTGTTTTCCACATTTAATTACATCTGTGTGGATTAATGCCCTTCAGCTCATATCCTGGTTCCTCTCTCCAACAACAGAAGCTCAAACCTTTACAGGTTGGTCTGTCCCACCCAGAACGGTTAACTGATAGAAAGAAGGCAGCTTCACCGCCCATGAACTATTAAAAAGTAACCCATTCATTTTGAGTGAGCATCGGCAAACACTCAGTCAGAAACAAAAATCTCATGGAATGCCAGAGGTTCTTTTCCATTTCCTGTATTTGGTACATTTCACACCTTCTAGAGGATGCTTATTTAAGGCTAGGACACCACCTCAAACTGCTTTATTAGGAGCCAACCATTCAGAGACTGAAACTTTAGAGCCAGAATTCTGCAACCAGCAATTTCTAAGCCAGGAAATCTGAACTAAATAATTCATTCAGTAACAGTGTTAACTTGAGCAAGTGCACAAAACCACCAGAATCCAGACAGGAATTGTTTGCAACTCACCATGGTAACAATGCACCACGGCCAGCTAGCAAAACTCACCCCTCCCTACTAGGTGATTTATTTTGCAGGAATAAACACAATATCAACAATGTTCTCCCTACCCCCCTTTTAATTCTAAAACAGATTTTAAAACAGATTTCATTACCATGCTTTGGAAATAACATGTAGGGGTTTTGTGGTGGGATGTTTTTGGGGATGTTTTTGTTTCGTTGGTTTGGGGTGTTTTTTTTTTTTTTTTAATTTCTCTTTCTGTACTTAATTGAAACACTGAAGAGCTCTCTGTGTAGCCCCTATAAAGACCAGAAACAGGCCAAGCTTGCTCCCATTAATGTTAATAGAAGCCTTGCAATTGTCTTTGAGGGGGAAGAGAATCAAGCCCTGTAGAGTGTGGTACTATGTTGATAAGCAGAATAATATTTGTTTCACCTTCACGCATTTTAACCTCTTCAAAGGTTTAAATTTATGGGCAACAGTCTGCGCCTCTCCAAGGGGTTTTGCAAATGCATAGCATTAATCTGTCACTTGATTTTCCACTTCAGCTAGTATAGACAATGAGGCAAAAAGAAGCAGTAAGGTATGTTGGTAATGACTCACACTGATAAATCCATACATACTTTACATTGGAGTGTGACCCTTACACAGATTAGGCTTTTATTCCTGCAAAAGCTGATTTGCATCCAGTTGGCTTACTTCCAGATGGTGACCAGAAAGTGCACCAGGGAGACTTACACAAGACACCCTCAACATTATAATAGCCTCAATACGGCTTTTGGATTTATGACCAAATCATCCCATTAGTATACCGCTCTATTGTAATACAACTGTAAATGTAATTACGTGAGATAAAGGCTCTTCAGCAAGGACAGCTGTATAGCACTAGCAGTTTATTCTTACCTGATTCAGCATATGTTATTTTATTCATGTATTTTGAAATAGGAAACAAGAAAAATTTCTGTGTCGCATCACACTATACATTAAACATCTGCTACAGATTTTCTCTGATGAGTCTTCTTGCTCTGAGTCACAGAACCATAGAATCGCCTAGGTTGGAAGGGACCTTTCAGATCATCTAGTGCAACCATCAACCTAATTTCAGCTTTACCTTATAAACATTTCTGATGTAGTCATTTATTACAAAAAAAGTATTTCTATGATATCACATTTCCTTCTAATGTCACATCAAAGATGAAAGCAATAAAACAGGTTCAAGAATTGCAACCTTTTTTGCATCTATACACAGAATCTATACTTGCTGCAAACTGTACCTTCAAAATGTATTGCAGTGATTCTAGTTCAAGTGTGTTTAAAGTAATGCACCTATTAATGCTCAGGTATGTTTTTTCTGCAGGTAATTCAAATAAAACAACTTCTCTGGTTTGCTAAGGAAATGGCTGAGAAATATTTGACTCTCTCCTGCCCCTAATACACCTCTTCCGATGAGACTGAAGAAAACGTCTGTCTCCCTGCACTCTCTCTCAGATGGGCTCCCTGCTCCCAGGCAGTAGGACTGCAGTTCTGCTTTGCTCTTCCACCATTTCAGCAAGTATTCAACATGCCTGCACACTTCACGTGAGAGCCAAGAATTAGGTCCCAAACTTCTGTCAATGCAAGTGTTAGTTTGTGCTCCTGCTTCTCATATAAATGGCTGCTCATCAGTTCCTCACGTCCTGAGTATCCCTTGTTCCTTTCTTCCTTGCTGGCACTCACCAATGTATCTGACTCACCTAATAGATGCGTGATATAATAGTTTTCTCTTTGCAAGTATATTACTGCTCTGAAGCGTCCTGTGCAAATATATTTTATGTTAAGATGGCCCCTCTGGGCCGCTTCCATACTAGCCAGCAACTGGCTGTTATCTTCAATGCTAGATCACACTGCAATCATTCAAATTTTTAGCTCCCTCCTTAACTCTGCCAGTTCCTAAGAGAGGAGCTTGCTAATTCTCAGATTCCAGGAGTCCCTTTCAACAGAAATTATTCTGCGACTTAACTGCAGTGAAATCATTTATACCTCATCTGCAACATAGGTTCTTCCTGCTCATTTCATCCTGCTTCTGCAGTGTGGAAGCATGTTTATTGTTTTTAGTGAACAAGTATCACAGCCACCAAAGACCCGTTTTACTAAGCACCAGGATCATATTTTGCTGGTGATCAAATAAGCCTCATTCTCTCATTTAGGTTTTGGAACTAAGACATTTTTAGTGCTGCACCACAGGTTCTTCTCGGCTTCCAGGTCCCACATGGTGGCTGCTGGAAGCCAGAGAAAAGTTAGGATTTAGGGTCATGCAAGAATAAATCCACCTTTGTGTCCTGTTCAGAGCTGCATGACAGAGGTAGTCTCTCCTGTTCACTGTCTCAGCACATTCCCTTAGCAAGCACATCTGCACAGCAGAAGTTCATGCTGCTTATAAAAGTTATAAAAGAATTCATGCAAAGTATAAAAATAGAAAAAGAATTGGTGAAAGCAGAGCACAAAGAAATAGTTGCTTCCCCCCACCCCTGCCTAACTGCACTATGCTTGAATGTAGCAACACTGGCAGAGCTGGTATTACCCTACCATAATGCTCTGTAACCTCCTATCCAACACCCTAATATCACCTTACAACTCAAAAATTAACGCCGTACTGACAGAGACCATTAAGAAATTAATATGACTTTAAGCCATTCATCAAGTCACGCAATCCCTTGTTTTAATTAATGAGACATTTTGTATCAATTATGTAATTTTCAATGTTCTTAATGTTCAAACATCTCAATAGTAGCATATTCAGAAAGTAATTCATATTCAATTAGCTCAAAGCCTTCATATTTGCATATTAATCTTTGCTTTCTAAATCACACAGAAAGGTATTTGAAAGGCTAGGAGTGCTTTGATCTTCTGGAAAAGTAAAAATGTTAGGATTATTAGATTTTTGAAAGCCTTCTGGGCAATAGTTTTAAGATCACTGATCCTCATATATTTTCTCCCTGGAACTCTAGTTCTTTTACTGAGAAATCTGACTTTAAACAGTTCGATTCTATTACTGCTGCCATCATATAAACCAGATTGAGGGTGTACAGCCTACAGTATTGCATAGCAAAGAAACACTCTAAAATGACAGATTTTTCAAAGCAAAATTTTAAATACATTCAGGATTAAAGCACAATATTGGTTTTGCTGATTGTTTGACTGTGGCAGAGACATTTCCTACCAGAAAAGGGGTGTAAATGATGACGGGACTACTTTGATCAACGAGTTGAGTTTTACCTGAAGTCCTAAAACTTGTAGTAAATGTTAAATTTTAATTTAACATCAACACCCATTCTGCCCACACACAACACAGTTGAACGACACTCACAGCCTGTAACGTATATCTTTAGTATAAAAGAAAAAAACCCCAAACCTTCAGACATCCAACAGAAATGAAGAACAAGCATATTTAGCAGCACTGTAAGTCTTCCACTCTCAGAGAGTTACAGTGAAGCTGTTGAACTAAGTCCAGGAAGTGAACTTTACTCCATAAAACAGAAAAGCATAGAAAAATAAAAATCCCAACAAACTCTGCCAGCGTAAATAAGGATGAGAGGGTGGGGGGAGAAGAGAATTCCTCACTCCTTTCAAACCTGGCAACTGCAAGCCAGATGGCATTGCCAAGAGGAAAACATAAACAGGATCCTGAAAATTTCCTATAAGAATGACAGTATAGCACGTTCAGGCTCCCATCTTTAGTTCCCAGCAAAGACAAAACAAAGAAACAACAAATGTAATTATGAAAAAATAAGAATGCATGAGGGAGAGGCAGAAGAAAGAATCCTTCTTCAATCCTTCGGGTAATTAGTGGCAATCCTCAACTAATAGATAATTGATTAAAAACAAAAGACGCTCAGTTTAACAACTCGTTCAAATCCATTTGAAATATTCAAGAACATCCTAGCCAGCCATATGACTCATCCCTTGAATTTGTCAAGATCAATTTTCAAATTCTATGTTCCTTAGCCTTTTGCTCTACTTCAAAGTTAATTTCATAACTTCAGTTCTCCCGGTTACGAATTCAGCAGCAGTGCTGAAATTGCAGTGAAAACATTGCATAGATCACAGAATCACAGTTCTTTCATCCTTACTAATGGATTAGCTTAAGAACATTCAATAGCACAGAATATTGGAAATCTATAAACTTAATTATCATTGTATTTTACATTAACAAGAGGCATTTCATTACTATTAAAATTTCACGTATAGCTTCCAAACACTAGGTGACAGGACTATAAATGTTATCTGGAATGATGCTTTAAAAAGGGACCTCAGAAAGTACAAGATATTATGTAGAAGATATGGGTAAGAGCGCTAAGCAAAACTCCCCCCCAAGGACCACACTGGTTGCCTTTTCCAGATAACAACCCAATCCAAAATAAAACCAAACTTCCCTATAATCTCTTCTCCACCAAGCCAACCAGGCACATCTATAAGCCTGATTTCTTCCCCTGAAGAGAGATCAGTATTATCTTAGTTTATCACCCTCATTGTTTTATGCTAGCTTTATCCTGAGTTGTAATGTTGCTTCTCATTTCCCATTCCCTAAGTAAACAGAAAATTAGATTCTCAATGCAGATCCCAAGCCCTATTTTCTTTCTTTCCTGCCAAAAATAACTTGTTTCAGTGAGCGTGCTGGAATCATCACAAGGCTCAGATTTAGTAAGGCTCTGTTTTTATAGCCTGTTTAAACAATATATTTGATGGTGTCCCATCTGCAGCTGGCCTGAACCAAAGCAGAAATACTCCCATGATTTTTGTTAAGCTACTGTCTCCACAGTCAGGAGCCTAAACTCTTTATATAATCCACATAGCGCTTCCTTCAGAGCACCTTCAGTGTTCATTTCAAATGCTTAACGAATGCCATCCTAATCAACTATATTTAGAAGACGAGATTTGTCATGAAGGCAGAATGTAGTTTGCAAAGTCTTTATTCCTCCTGAAACAAATTAGAAAGAACTAATTTTATTTTTGGTTCCAGCACTGAATTTTTGGCTGGTCAATGGAACAAATATGAACTGTGTATCAGAACAACATAATTCAATGCCATTGAGCAGCACATTTCAGGGCTGAACTAACAAAGTAACATGGAAACTACATGGAAGCTGTGTCTCCAGAAACATTAAATGCTTAAAAAAAAAAATCTACTTTATGTTCTATATAAATATCAGGTGTCTTAGGTCAAGACCCTGATAGTACATCTTAGCTCTATATGTCAGCATTAAGACAGAATTTCAGGTTATTGTATGCAAATACCATTGCAAAAGGTACTGAAGATTTCTTCTAGCAAGGTCTGAGCTAATACCACACATCTCTCACCACTACATGTTAATCATTCAAGAGAAATCATAAAGGTGCTACAGTCTTAGGCCAATTCATTTCTTAGCAAGGAAACAGCACGTTACATAGACTGTTACAAACCGATATTGTATTATTCACCTAATACTTTTGAGCAATGTCTCAAAAACGTAAAGTCAATTTGTAAATGAAAGGCATAGCATTTGCTTACTCTGTGCTGTTACACTGAAAGTTATTTCAGATACTGCACGATTTGGGGAGTTTTTAATCTTTTGGAAAAACACAATTAAAGACTTTAGATTCACAGCAGGTATTAGTGTTTGTTTATATTACAATACAGTCAAGGTTTCTGTTTCTCAGTTGATTGTTCTTCCAACTTTACTTCAAATATTCTCCACAAAACATGCTGCCTGCAAACTTTTGTTGTTGGCAGTACAAGTATCAAGGTCACACAGTTGTGTGTGTGATGTACACCATACATCAGTTGTACACAGCTCCATTTCTCTCCCCTCTGTGCCTGGAATTACAAAAGCTCTTCCTACATATGTAGCACAGCTCTGTATCTTGCAGAGAAGTTTTCAGAGCCTACATCTTGTTTTCCTTTTAACAACATTAGCTTAGTTAATTATGCTAATGGGAGTTGAAACACTGAAACAAATTCATGTTCAGCTTGTGTCAGAACGGTTGCCCTCTATGCTTGCTTCACTTCTCTGTGCTAAAACCAACCCCTTCCCTCCATTTCCAAGTGCACACAACCATGTGGTTGGGTACTTGAGACACAAATCCCAGCAGGGGAAACCCAGAAGACAGGAGCTGGGACAGCAGACAAGAAGAGTTAACCATAACTAACCGGAGATTAGTCCTGGGGAAAACCAGGGGCCATCCTACAGCTACACTGCAGGAGTGGATCCCCTCGAAATCAAAACACAGCAGGGGAAGATGCCAGAGGCAGGAGCGGTATCTACGTGGGAAAGTATGCAGTCTGGAACTGTTTGATGGTACGTTATTGTAGGAGTTTCTCCTAATCCATGAACACTCTCTGGGTTTATCTGGCCTCTTCTGATAGGCTGGGAAAAGTCTTCATGATGTGAAATCCTAGCAGGCTTTCCTTTGAGCAGACAGTAAGGATTTTCATGAGACTATGCTCTATGACAGTCCTTTTGGGCATCACACAGAGCATAACATTGTTTATTCATACATAGAATAATTATAACACCTTGGCTTATTCTCTCCCTTCTGTGCTGCAACTCCCTATAGTTACTTTTCATTCACATTCACCGTTCCATGACCATTCTGTTTTTCTCTTCTTTCCATTTCCAACAATTTTCTGATTCCCATTCCCATCCTCTTGCCTCTTACCTGTATTTTCTAATTCATCATTCCTTAACAGTTCAGATACCACTTAGTTACCCTATTTCTTCTATTCCAAAGTGTTCTTCTAATTTTCCTCCATCCCCTATTTCTAGTACCCTCTGTCTCTGAATAGCTGTACCTTTGCCCTTCACTTTCGAAAACATCTGTCCACTTAATCTTGCTGTTGGTAATGGTGGAAACTAAATAAAACAGCCTTCCATGCTTAGTGCAAGAAACAAATATCCTTTTCTCTTCTCTCTCCTTCTGTGTGCACCTAGTACTCACCACTTCTGGTGCAAATACCCCAAGTCATTTCTGCTTTTCAGCTTTTACTCCAGCACAGTGATTTGAGAAAGAAGCAAAGAAAGAACTGCCCCTAGAACACTGTAAGGCACATCCTTTTTTAGCCTACTTCAACTGAAGTGTTAGGATGCTGTCAGATGCTTTATCTCTATTTTGTCACCTGCAAGAAAATTCATTGCAAGTATCTTTCAGTGACAGGTATTTTTATAACCTAGGATTTCTGCGACAGTGCAACCGTAAACAATTAAACCATTGCATTCAAATGTACAACTTCCATTCCTGCTCCAAATCTGCTGAGAACCCTCCTGCGATTCCTTAATATGTTGTTTCCACATAGGCCTGCACACAAACGGAGCAGAATAATCTGCCCTTTGCTAGGATTGTATGGAGTTCTAAATGGCCTGTATTGATGCTGGGATGTTAAGACTTCATTTAGGTTAACATTTTAAAGACTGAAAGCTTCCTAAATATTCCTGTTTCCTTTACAGCTCTGCCCAGATTCATGAAAGCTTCCTAATATTCTCAAAAAATCCACCTTTTTTCCAATCACATATTCCCATATATTCTGTCCTCTCTTTCTATTACTCATGATTCATGCAGACACTTCTGCCTTCATCCTGCCTTTCTCCTGGTTTTATTTTTGTCTGCAAACTCCTTTATGACTTTTAATTTACTTTCTTCTCTATTCTGAGACCATTCAGCTTCTCCAATATCTCCCAATTTACTGTTATTCACAGTTAATCTGTTTTTCCTTCTCTTATACATACATTCAGTTGCATAGCTGAACATGATGTATCTACAATCTTTCACCTGTCAAGTGTGATGAACTATATATACATTTAAAATATAATTTTAGGACACACAATTTTAATATATAAAATATATCATTTGTAACCTTAAAATTATGTCTTTTTTTATGGCTCCGATACACAAAGGTGTGTACCATAAAGAAGTTAGTCTGTTAGGAAGGCTTAATGCTTCTGTATCAAATAACAGCTCCTATTCCCTGAAAAGCTCTTCCACAGCCTACAAACTTGTTTTGCTTAATTTGTTATGAATTATTCCTCAATAAACAGCCCAAAGATCTGATGACTTAATAAAGAAAATTTACTTTATACAGGCTCTTCTGAAGTAAACAAGCCAAACTGTTACTCAGAGCATTTCGCCCCGCTTTCCTCTCTTAAAACAATCTTGTGTTGTATCTGAAAATGGGGTCTGAAGTAGCCCATGTCACAGATAAATGTCCTTTGCTTGAGCAAATCACTAAATTTTACTCTTCAGGACAGCTCTCATTTCAACTCTCTTGCATTCAAATTATTGTTTTTTATATGAGTAATTTAAATATTCATCTACGTTAACAGCCTATCCTTAAATGTGCTTTACCTTAATACTGCTGCTTTTAGGTTTTATTTAATTCCCTGCAACCTCCAAATGATGGAACGTTACCAACTTTCTTCTTAGCAATACTGCATAAAGCATAAAAATTATTTGTTGTGCTACTTTCCAGGTAAGCCATTATAATAGACAATGGTTAGGACTAGGTAATATGTATTGAAGTTACCACATACATTACTACTTAAAAATGTATATGCACCAAATAGAACAGATAGTAATCTCAAACATGCCAATATAAAATCTCTGCAAGCAATAGCTCATGTTTTTCTGACATTTTTATTCTTTAAGTTTATTCTATATCTATTGTAGCAGAAAGAGAAAGTGGAATCTGGCCCAAAGGCTACTTCTAATAAATCCTTTCCTTTATTAGTAGAAATGTTGTTATTCACAATACAACATATGTTGCTCTAATTATGTTTTTGAGCAAAAGTAGTAATAACATTTTGGCCATATGTCTACTTATCCATTTCAGAGTAAGTTTTGTTTTGACACATTCACATTATATAATGGTCAGAAACTTTGATTAAAAATTTGGGGTTTCAATACATCTTATTTGTCGTCAAATAGAAGCCAAATGCAGAGCCATCCAATGATTTTTGAGCAGTACTCAGCTACTGAAAAGCATTTTTATGAACACTACAACATAACAGTGCTTACGAGTGAGATGCAAATTTTGGTAATCTGGTCATATTCAACATTATCTTCACAAATTCTTCCATGATTGATGTAAGGCCTTGAAAAAGAAGATGCTTCTAGTTCTTTGCATGTTACTTCTGATAATTTTTAGTCAATCAACATGGCTTTCAAGAGTGGCAAACAACTACAAAGCCATCCTAATAAAATTGCATGTATGGATCGTAATATAAACTTGGATGAATATTATTCTAGGACTGCAAATAAATAGGCCATAAAAATGAGAATAAAACCAAAATTCAGCATTTCATTAAATCATTTGAGATGCATATCATCTTTGTTACATGCTTTTCTATTATGTTGTCTGAATGCTTAGAGGGAATAACATCTTTCTTTTTGTGTATTGTATTAAGTATGTGTGAAAAGTACTGACCTTTGAGTCCTTAAAAATGAAATCTTCTATTTGTTTGTATGTCACAGGCACAAATGCTTATGGAATTAACACGCGATAAAGGCTACATCATAAAAGTTTAGTTTTTATCTTACAAGTGCCACTATAAAGGTTAAGAGTACCTCATTCACCCGTGTCTTTCAAGTGTGCTTCTAAATAGCTTTGAAAAACACAGTAAAAGCTAAACACATTTTAAATGCTTTCAAAAAAATAAATTGACTTAAACTTATGTAACATCAATACTTCTAAAATACAGGACCACACATGTGGTCACTAATGAATAAACCAGTAAGACCCATTTATAACAAGAGTTCTCATCCACTAGGAAGAGGAGAAATTCATATCATGCAGTGTGCAAAAAAAATAGCTTGACTTTTAACAGTATGGGTTAGATTTGAATGCGATCAATACTGCATTTCATCACCAATAGCCTCAATTATTTAGTTTCCTTAAACAATGTCTCTTAATTTTCTGCTACAGGCTAGCCCTTGAATTATCTTCCTCTTTAAAGCAGAATGTCTTTCAATTTCCTTTGAAAGCAGATAAGGCCAGACTTGTTCTACTGCCAGGATGAGTGAGTGAAGAGGCAAGCATCAGAGGGGTCATGGAGAATATCACAGGCTTTACACGACCAGGAGGTTAGATTCACACTCTCTCTCTTTTTTAACCAAGGGAATTGGAATGATGGGGGTGTGCTGACCTGCAGGAGTCAAAACAACTTCCAGTGTTTGAACCTACTTTTATGAAGCTCTCGCACATTGCTATCCATCAGTGTTCCAGTTCAGTTCTTACAACGTCCCAGAAGATATGTTAAAGTGGAGACACCAGCCTCTACAAATGAAGATACCATCATGTACGTTTCTTCTACTTACTTAGACTCTATGTTGGGTTAGGAAGGAAAGAGCAGAATTCAGCATTCGTTATCACACAAGGGTCTGACTTCAATCTCTTAATATCATTTATATCCACGGCTTTCTTCCTTCAGCAATTTTAGAAAATATGTTCAGTGCCACAGAAGTAAATGATGCTAATGGTAAGTTAGTGTTTGGGAGCTTGTACTGTGAGTTGCTGGAAATTAGGAGAACTGCACCAATAAAAATCTCTAAGTACATTAAAGAAGAAATTAAATACTCAATTCATACCTTCCAGTTTGGGGAAGCATAAAGGTATGAAGAATTTTAATATCTCTAACCACTAAGTCAAACGACTTGGGCTATTAGTAGAGTTATACTTGCAGAATAAACCTACCTTAGTCCTAGAAGTGCAAACTAAGTTACCACCTCAGTAAAACCATATCTTAGTATGTTGGATTTTGAGAAATTAAAAGAAAGACAAGCTTATTTTTTTGTGCTCAGCATAAAATCTTCAGGAAAATTAACATCCAAGACTTTAAATCTTTTTTTTGTTAAAGTGTTATATCACCCAATATTTCCTTGAAATAATAACCATTGCTACTCAGGATAGCAAAGAACACTTTGTTCAGTACTTCAAGCATAAAAGACACTTCTCCAGGCAATCACAGAAAATGCTTTCCTGATTTAAGAATGAAAATGGTCTTGTTAGCATTTTTGCCAAGTGGGATATCTGAAAAGAGTTAGAAAACTGCTGTATGAATTAGAAAATATTATCCTTCAGCTCACAACTCATTCTGTAAAATCAGAATCACAGGCAAAATGATAATTAATAGGAAAAAATATGTATCTATATTCTTGGGAAGCTCAACTGCATCCAAGACAGCACAGAGAGGATTCCTGTACTTCCAAGTTTTTTATTCCTTATTGGTAAGGCCAAATTGGTAGACCTATTTTTAGAATCAGAAATAAACCTGACCTAATTCCTTTAAAGTCAATCAGTGCTGCCCTGAAATCAAATAAAGGGATTGCCTGGAAGTAACTGAAGGTCGATGCTTCTAATGGTTCAAACAGCAGCTCTTTCATCATTCCCAATTATTTATATAGGGAACAAAACACAAAAAAAAAACCCAACCAAAAATCACTTTATTCACCTTTCTTATTTGCTGTTCCTATCTCCGTACAAGACATAACCTAAAATTCTGACTCAGGCATTGACTTCAGAGAAAGTAGGATCAAACCCTGAAAGAATAAAAGCGCTCAGTGGACAGCAAAGGAAATATATATCAATCTGAAATTAAAATTCCTGTAAGATATTTCTGCTTAGTGCAATTGAAACAATCCAGTTCCAGGTTTCCAGCTGAAGTCTCAGAAATGCGATTACAGTATAGAGTATATACTATAGAGTCACTATAATAATGACAAAGAATCTAAATAATTATAGCGTTTCAATACAATTCACAAGACTCATTACAGTCCTGGTAGCTTATTTTCGTCACAAAGCCTGCAAACATAGCAGCAAATGAACAAACCTCATCCAGTCCCATGACTGATTTTGATATGTAAATTCAGATAATACAAATGAACAACTCTGCCAGAAATTCTCTCACGTACTGGATAAAATGGAAAGACTAAAAACTCCAAGACATCCTGAATAGTTCAGGCAATTTTATTCCCTAAAGCAATGCTGCCATCTTGTGAGAGACATGCCTAAAACAAAGTTTTAGTTTTCTAGATTTATCCTAAGTGACTAGGGGTTTATGAGACACAGAGGTAAGGAATCAACAGGGATTTGAACTGGAAACAGCCTGAGCCCAGCAAACGTTTTCTCTCCCTCCACATAAATAGGTCTTTGTCTGAAAACATACCGGACATGATAAGCAATACTGTCCAAGAACTAAGAATTCTTAAAAGTAAGTTCTATCTTAGCTTAATTCAGTAGCAAGCAGAACATTCAGCATTGCAGTGGCAAATTCAAAACTAAGTGAACTTGCATTTCAGGTGAAAATGAAAGCAAAGGAACTACAGACAGCCCATGCTAAAAGTTGGTGAATTCGACTTCCTTTCTTTTAGCTTTCACTATGCAGCCAGTATCTTGTAGTGCTGGAGTGGAAAATCTGAGCAATTAAAAAAAAATGGATTTTGCAAGGTCAGATATTTAGCTCAGTTCTCAAAGTTACATACATGCATCCTTGACATGAAGGGATGGAGTGCAGTTTAAGGGAAAAAAAGTCCTTTCTTAAGTCATTGACCAAATAGCAGGCCATTGTGTACAGAGAGATGCTTTCACTTGTGTTTTCTCACCAGGAAGTCACAAGTGTGTATCAACGTCCTTCCTCTATATTCTATCTTTAATTCCTAGGCACACACAGAGATTTCAAGACAAGAACTATGACCACCAACAGTTGGATTGAATTTAATAGCATGGGCTAAAGAAACACCAACTACTATTAAATCTAGAGAGAAATTTTCTAACAATGTTTTTACAGCTGAAATTGTCACTTCAACAAGTGTTACATACCCTCAGCAGGAATCTGTTCTGAAAACAAATAAGGTAGCTTTAATAAGATAAAAATATTCTGACTTCACCTTTGTGAATGGAATATTTCAATCCTCCGTTTCCATGTTTAAAATGCATAATGCAGAAAATAAAACTTTAAAATGTTTCATTTTATCAAAGTGAAAGTAAGAAGAAAATTTATAGTATTACAATGGCCACATGCCATAGAGTCTGCATGCATATTCAACTTTCATCTAGGAATATTGAAAACCTCCTAAAATTAATTTTATTAGCATGCCTAAAGTTTTCCTTTGTTGCTAGAAAAAAAAAAAATCACCCGCTCTTTCTGGCTGCAAAATCCATGTCTTCCTGCAAACTCCACACATCAGAAAGAGCGTCATGCTATTTGGGTTTACAGTTGTAGCTACACACAGTAACATCTCCACTCTCCCAATATGTAAATTTGTTATAAGATGTTACAAGGGGTTATTAAAATAATTCCTTTTACAGGTTTTACTAAAATTAAGCTGTTCTTTTCCAGTTGAATCACCTGGCTAGTAGACAGAAGACTACTGTTTTCGATCATTGCTGCATAATGTTAAATTTTATTCTTGTTCTGTCACAGTCTATTACAGCTCATGGTCTTCATTTATTATTCCTTTGAAAAATAGTATAAAACACCATCTTGCTATGCGCATTTGAGTAACACAGCTATTTACACAAATGTAAAATGCTTTGGTGTCTCTGAAGGAAAGGCACTACAGCCTCTATTACCAGACATTTTGGCACTTACTAGTTGAATACTAGGTGTAACGTACGTATTAGTTTGCATCACCATCACAGCGTGCATTGGGTGAGTCAAGAATACCCTTTCTACTTCCCTGTTCCTACAGAAGGACAGGCAGATGAGGAAAAATTCTACCCTCGGCTTCCCAAAGAGAGTTCTTCACTGGGAAACTGCAAACCAGAAAATCTGGCCCTATATAATTAGAAAATGGTTTTGTTGTTTGAATTAGCAGCGGGATCTGCTCTTAGTAATTACTTGGAAGCATACTGAATCAAGAGACATATTCTACCCGCTTCTCTGTAAAACACATTGCCTTCTATTCACTACAACAATGCCCTCTAATTTTTTTTTTAATTCAATATACTTAAGGTGTCTGGAGTTTCTAAACTCTGTACTCAGTTATTTATTCAATCTGAAAACACTGCCTAAAACAAATCATGTTTAAGGAGGGATTAGAATATGCTGTATTTCTCCTCCCTCTGCAAAGTCGTCTTGAATTCATGGGTAATAGCCTCTGAATCCTTCGATGCTCTGCATCACCATTTTAATTCCTGTAAATATGAATGCTTCTGGCCCAAGAAAAGAGCAGGTATGAGGAGAGAGGAGGGATGATGTGACAAGCATGCATGAGCTTACCCATATTTGCAAACAAAACCTGCTTATTATATTTCCTGACACTGGTTACCCAGCTGACAACATGAGATCTTTTCTGAGTCTGAGAGCTCTTTAAAAAAAAAAAAAAATGGACTCAGGAGATGTATGTATTTCACTTGCAAAGCAACCTTACATTGTCACCATTGACAATGTCCCCTAAAGTTAAGGGGGTTTGGTTTTGATATGTTTTATCTGCATATCTCACTTCTGAATGTTAGTATACCCTCATACATTTTTGCCTCTCCTACTCACCTAAGCTTACTTTACTTTCTTGAACCTATTAAAAAAGCATTAGAACTACGGGGTGCAGAGGACACGTTTGCATGGTTGAGATGCTTTATAAAGCATAAGATTTCTGCTACACTACACAAATTCACATAGCTGAGCAGACCAATTAGCCTTCTACTGAGAAACCCATCTATAGAAGTGGTCAGGATCTGCAGAAGACCTTCAAAGGAAGGGATAATTGCAGTAGGAACTTAGTAATAGAGACTATTAAATGAGGAGGAATTTAAGAAATAAATTCAAAGCTAATGATCTCATACATAGGATTTGACTTTCCTGACTTTTTGCAGATTTTCTGTTGATATGGAAAGACACATTAAAAAAATAAATATACCTATTACAGTATAGTCCAAACTAAGAATGTCAGTACTTCACTACCTTTGCAGTTAGGCAGTGTTGTAACAGTCCAAGATGTGGCTCCTGGTACATACACACTGTGCTTCCTCCAAACAATGAAGAGCCATAAAGCTTATCTAACTGTCGAACTCAGAACATCTCCAGAGTGAGAAAATAGCCACTGGAGGAATCAGCTAGTAGAGTCTGTCATTATCCATGCCACCCCACCTCTGCAGCCTTCAGTTCACTGTCAGCCCCAATACAACAGCATCCTAGAAGAGCCATTAACAGCTCTTACAACCTGGACAACCCAAAGTCTGCTCCAAACAGTGCCAGGAGTTTGGGTGCCAGAATAAGAACTGAGAAGTCCAAGTCCCTGAGCTCCTGCGAGCTGAGATGATCTTCCTACGTGAATTCCCATGCTGGAACCACTTCTTTTTTTGGCAAGCAGTGAAAATTCACAACTTTGAAGTGAAAAGGAGCTGAAAAGACTGAGCTACTTCCAGAGTTACAAAACTCTACTTCTATTATTTTTTTTCTTCAAAGCCTTTATTTTTTTTCTTTCTTTTGAAGGAGTGTCAGTTATGGCTGTATGTTCACTGGGGAGATCTACTAAAGCTTCTACAGGTTGAGTTCAGCCAAATATCCAGCACACCTGCACTGAGAAGCAACTACCATCAGTCTCTCAATCCATCATCAATATTCAAATTTTAACTGGCTGAGGTTTATCTAACTGGACTTCTTTATTATCAGCAAAATGAAAAATCACTTTCTGAAACTGGAAGAATTCTTACCACAAAACTGTTTAGCTAGAGAATGTTTCTAAGCATTTCTTCAGTAATGTAATTCAGCAATTTAAAATATCCGTGTAATTTAAGATACAGCTCCTTGCCCATCCAAAACCATGATTAATATGATGCATCTTATTCCAAAAGATTCACAGACTGCGTTTTGAGAATACTGAAGTAAGAACTTTCCATACATCTATTATCTGACGTATTGTGCATGTTGAAACTATTTTTAGCCATTTATAAGAGTATGGTAAGGAATGCAGAATTCTAAGAAGAATCCCCATGAGAGTTTCTGAAAAGAAATTATTTCCTGAATCAAAAGCTAAGGATTCTGATCTATTCAGGGTATAGTTGGTCCTCCCTTGAAGAATTAAGTTAAAATACTAAGTATTTCACCTTGCAAACATCAAGTAAAGAATGACTGCCTACCTAAACAGAGGTTTTAAAAGAGACCTTTTCCTACTGATCCCTTGAGCATGTCCACAATTGTTAATGTTACACACAGGCAATATCACTGCTAAAAAGAACATTATTTGCCCCAAATGAGATTTAAGAAA
Source organism: Rissa tridactyla (assembly GCF_028500815.1). Taxonomy (NCBI): domain Eukaryota; kingdom Metazoa; phylum Chordata; class Aves; order Charadriiformes; family Laridae; genus Rissa; species Rissa tridactyla. The sequence continues at coordinate 11,769,122 of NC_071469.1, read as the reverse complement.
AGCAACATAGATTAAAAAAAAAAGAAAGTACAGACAAAAGTTAAAAAAACGAAAGCAATTTATATTTTTGACCACTAGGCTGCTCAACGACATTGATTCCTAGAATAAATGACCATCACTTGAACTATTCTTCATACTTCAGGCTTGTACTACATGTTGAGGTACTTTCTCTTTATTCATTTCTCCTTTGGTTACTTTTCCTAGCTGCAGTAAATATTTCTGCACAGCAAGTAAATATTTTGAGTACACACAGCTAAATAATCACAGAGACAAAACTGTTGAAAGGTCTTATCACAGATGCAAAGGCAAAAGGAATCCCATATTACTTTAAATTTTGGGGAATGTAGGATATTACTTGCAGAACTTCTCTCTAAGAGTGGAGAATCTGCAGATAGCGCAACCCATCCAACAGAAGGTCTGCAGAATACATCAGTGGTGCTCAGGACTTGGCATCCACAGACTATATGCATTTGAAAAGACTGCTCCACGAAGTCAGCCAAGCAAGAGTGAATCGTAATAATTAGGAGATTTAATTCGAAAGCACATTCTTGATCTGAACTCAAACGTACACGTACCCTGCATATTTCAGAAATTTAGAAATTAGGGCATAGGAAGAGATGATCAAAGAAACTGTCTTTATAATACCCCTGTTCAGTCCCACCAGCGTTAGGTGGGAACGCATAAATGACTTCATGTTGAAGAGACCATCTGGATGGTCCTCTTCTTTTAACTGAGATCTCATCTTTCTGACTGTTCACTTCAAAGTGCTACCAAATTAATTGTGCAAAGCCTCTATACAAAAAAAAAGGGGGCTGGGGTGGTAAATAAGCAGCCCTTTGCATAAGATTGGAACGTCAAGCTTTTGCAGAATAGCTTAATGACTACTTAGAAAAACTGTTAGAGCAATAAATTCTTAAATTTATTAAAACTGTTACAGGAGTAACTAAACATTCAAATTCCAGTAAGTTAAATGCTAACTGAACAAAGGAAGAATTTCTACTCTGAAAATGTTGCTATATAAGAAAAGTAAAACATGATCTCTACATAAGAACTCCATCAAAAGCAGATCAAAAATAGCAAGCAGCTAACTTGGCACTGTGGAAGTGAGAAGAAGTGTAGAAATGTAAGAATGCCAGCACCTTTTCTGCACTTTGATAGTAACTTTCCCAAATTGAAAAGTATCTTCTCTTGCTGCCTTTATTTCCTGCGTGTTATCTTCACCTTACCTGTTTAATTAGGAACAATTCTGCTATCAGTGTTTAACCAAATCTGGTTCTGCTCAACTTTTTAACAAGTCTCACTTTCACTGCTGTTCATGAAGGACGTTTAACGCCTTTCGGTACGGCCTTGCTAGTTCAGGTACTCTTACTCCATTTTAAATAATAAAATGCTTATCATGTATCTGTTTAGACAAAAAAAATATATATATAGTTTACCAGACACAGTAAGTTTGTAATAAAAGACTGTTATACAAGTTTGTATTTTGACCATCGTGACTATGCTACCCCAGGTATTCCGTATTCCTTCTACATACAAACATTGCACGCAAATCAGCAATAGCTTAGGGAACAGGTTACTTGCCTCAATAGGCATACAAAACCTGATTGAGATCACAAAACCAGAGCTATGAAAGTGCACTCCCCAATTGCTCCTTTTTCTGGATCCCTATGTTGCCTTCCCATCTATTCTTAACATCTGAGAAGTCACAGGATTTCCCTTTCATAAGCAACATTTAATCTGACAGATGTATATCAATAGGAATCTGAAGTTACTGTATTTTACAAATTGAACAAAGTGCATTTAATACCTTATCCTTTCTTGAATATTTATTTGCACTTTCAAAACCAGTAGTAAGTCAGGCTAGAAAACACAAGCGCCTTATCATCTGAATAACAAGGTCTTCAGACTATGAAAAGTAAAGCACCCTGAGACCTAGAAAAGAGAGTGCAAAGTTAACCGAAGGGCAACTTACCACTGTTCTGTTGGAGCTATGCCTTAAGTATTTAAGGTTACACCTGAAGACAGTGTGTGTGTATAGATATATAAAAAAAACAAAATATGGGTCACGCAGATTGCCAGATGAAGGAGAAGGAATGTGTTCCCTGCATATAAATAAAATACTGAATTTCAAATTAATATAGACCTCTGTAGAAAACACACAAGTACCAGTAAATAAGAGCTTTATTTAAATAGTTGCAGTGCTTAAATCAAAAGCTACTATGAATTCTTTTAATTAAAAAAAAAAAAATTTCCACAAAAATAAAAGATTAACAAGTAAAATGCTTACATAATACCTTTGTTATTTTTGGACTAATGTTAAATTATTTTTAAAAATAGCAAGAACATGCAGCATTTCTTTCTCATACTTTAAACGTCTTTAAATTTGCTAGACCTAAATCCAACAAAGTTTCATTCAGTTTAGCTTTCTGCCTCCTATTCTCCTTTCCCAAAAACAATGTCAAAACACTACTAGCTACACAGAAATACAAACTTGCCAGGTGTTCCTTGAAAATAACAAAAAAAAGGGTCTAAATATAATCTAGTTATCCTAGGACTTCAGAGATACCAAGATGCACACATGACATGGTAGCAAGGAAAATTCCTACAATATCATAAAAGAACAGCATAAAGGTTTTCCTACAGTGCTGACAAAATCCTTCCTTATTTAGTTGACCTTCCTTTCCAATTGCAGAACTTAACATTAACATTGAAACATGGTCACTGGACTTCGGTTACTCTGCTAAGAACCAAATTAACCTATCCCTATTTCAGAAATTATGAAAAGGTACATTCTTACAGCACATCTTAACTGGGTGATGACATAGAATAGAGCACAGAGGTGTCTGGACAATATTATGCAGGAGGTTTGGGAAGATTACAGACCTCAGTAAGGTAAATCAAGCATTCTTTATCTCTGCTAGAGGTGTAATAATTTCAATACAAGAGCGTATTTCTTTCCAACCCACTCACTACATTCTACTATGCTGAAATAATAACTCAGCCTTAACAACCTCCAGTGAATACATATAAATACATTCCTTTTAGTTTGCTCAGCAGTGGAACAACAAGGACGTCTTAGTCATATTAAACTCCTGGTGGTGTCTTTTTTCCCCTTGTTTTCTGGCACTGGATTCATGCACGGTGTTCTAGAAGACTTAGCATCTGAATCACCTTTACCGTAAAGAAACAAGATGAATTAAGCAATATCTGAGCATAGTTTACCTCATTAAATACCTCTGACTTGGTGAAATCATGATGTTCCCTTTCCTGTGAAAATATTACACCTGCAGAAGGATGTTTAGTGCTTCCAAATCCTCATATATCTTAGAAAAAATGTGAAACCATCACCAGTAGCTTCTAATGAGGAAGGCACTCCTATGTTATCATTACTTGTTCTAATTCTGCAAGGCGAACTGAGGTCTAGTCACTCTTTGAGTCCATCTGCAGATCTTTCCCTACTTAATGAAGAGGTGGCTAAGGCTGAAGAGCTGAGAGAGGTCTCTGACCACACTGTACACTCTCTTCTTCAGGAATTTCTCTTCCCCATCTTGATGTCATACTGTAATGAGAAACCCGACTCTCTTCATCACAGGTTTCTCTGTCCAAAGGTCCCCAAGAAAACTGTAAAATACCTCTACAGCGCAGGGGAAGAGAGGTGGGGTTTTTTGGGAGGTAGAGTGGGGAAGGGTTTCAACTTCTGTGTTTGTCTACTGAAGTTTTTTTTACAGAGCGATACTGGCAAAAACAACTTCTGGATTTAAAAAGCTCTTGTCTATGATCAAAACTACCACATATTGCTTCGGTTTTCAAAGTCATATGACAAGCTCCCTTATCCCTTTGGCTTCCTTCACTGAATTCAAGGCCCGAGCTTTAAAAGTTTTCATCTCCAGTACTGCTAAGACTAGAAGACAAAAGAGACTCTGTACTGCCTGTACAGCTGTTTATTCCAGTGGCATTGGCTACTTGTAAACAACTAACAGAGACATCCTTATGCAATTTCCTGTTCTTCTCAACCCTCTCGCTGATTCCACCACCAAAACAGCTCACAGCAGAATCACAGACCTCCTGTTTGCAAGGTTTCCGACACCTAGAGCTGCCTCTCTGATTCAGTAAGTTAGGTTCAGTTTTCTCAGCAAGAAAAGACTGTTGTGATAAAGAAAGGAGGGAGAGATGGTTTTACTCAACTTAATGTTTTAGCATTTTTATAATATAATAGGTTTTCTTATCAAAAGCTTTCTGAATTGTCACTATCTACTTCACTACCACGAAGTAGCTTTATTGATTTTGCCTTCTTTCGTATCTTTATAGAAGTGTTTTGGTTCTTCCCAGAATCTCTTTGGATACAGAAACAAACAAACAAAAAAACACCTGGACTGTATAATGGTTGTTCTTTTAAAGACGTTTATTCCTTTTATGATCAGTGTAACAGCTACCCTTACGTCCAGGTTCTATTTTATAGAGATGAGTTTGAATTTTATTTTCTTCTCCATCTCCCATTCTTTTTCAAACTTTTTTGATTTGCCTTTCACTTTGCCATGTCCTTTTCTGGAGGGTTCTCCATCATCAAGCTAAGCTGAATGTGAAAAAAACCTAGTATATACAGTAACTTGCAAAAATTTAAGTGTCATGAATTACATCATGCATAGTAAAGTCTAACGTTCACATGCAGCTATGTCATGCTGTTCCAATACCTGAAATTTCCATATTAATTTCACATGCTTTCTGATGATATAATATTCACTATGCACAAGGAAACACTGTTAATATGATGTTAAAGCATGCTATTAAAATAAAAATAGTCTCTCTGCATATCCAGAGAGATGCTAATCACTCACATTAAGTCTCTTATGATAGTAATAGAGGAAGGTCTAATTGTGCTCTCTGGAAAATTTAAGTTGTTGGGGTTTTTTTTAAATGAGATCAAGACATGTTATAAATTCAAAGAAACAAAGGACATCATGCTGCAGTTAACATTTCACAGCAGGATTCTAACATCCAGCTTCCTTTAATGTATAGATACATCTAGTTTACAGGAGAAAAGAAAGTCTGAATTACTCTCAGTTTTAAAAACCAAAGATTTCCTTCTCTGGGTTCAAAATAACAGCACTCAACCACACTCTAATTATCTCAGGACCAGCATACTTCATACAAACTTCTAAGTTTAGGTATTTCAGCTACAACAGAATATGCTTGCTAACCAGTACTAGGTAATGATAATAAATAAGTAGCAGCTTATAATAAAGTAAAAGCACTTCCTCCTTAAAAATGCAAGAAAATGCAACACAGCTAATGAAATATAAGTGGATAAATAATAAATCTTGGCTATTTCCAAGATTCAAGGCTGCAGCAACACTCAGATACATTAAACATCTTATATACTTAACAATAACAGTTAAAGACTCCTGAAATGTACACAAGCAAATAGTCATGGAAACAACATGACCAAACAACATAACCATGTACTGAAATCATACTTCTCACGCCTCAAGACTTTATACAGATGAAGCGAGTACTGCATAAGAAACACAGGCTTGTTTTTTACTTCATATCTAGCTCTTCAGTTCTGCCTGAGAATGCCCCACAGGTATTACGGTTTTAACAAGATTTCTTCATACTGCATATTAGTACCAAACTAACTCTCTGGTTGAAACAACATCTTACCTAACTATGTTTTACGACATAACATTGCCTAGAAAAAAGTCATTAAGCAATCCAAGCACATTAAGTGGCATCATTCTCAGTCACATGATGGATGAAAAACAGTCAGTGCAGCACAAGTGACTAGTAATTGCTCTGAAATTTCCCAAAATACTCACTTCTGTGGATATTAAAAAAAACAAATACCCTGTCCACTTTAATTCTTACTGCTTTCACTTTTTCCCCTTCCTCAAATTAAAAAAAAAAAAAATTAGCTAGTTACTTCATCATAAAGTAAAGCCATGGTTTAAGCAAAGAACCAGAATCCAACTAGTAATGAGGCTTTGAGAATTGTTTCTTATGCCATGAATTCCTCATTTCCAAAAGTTAAATCACAAAACATCTTCAAAACACCTTTTCACAAACATTACTTTATACCTTTTAACTTAGGAATTCTTGGTTTGATTAACTTACTAAAAGTTGGCCTTTCAATTTTCAAAAGAGGCACCATAAAACTGCTATTACTGCCGAGGAACGTACAAAAGGACCCTAAAGATTCTGTTAAATCTAGTTTGGCTGTATAGAAACGTGGCAATCAAACAGGATAATAGTCCTTGTATGCGACTGCAGCAATAACTACCAACCCAAGGCTGCCAAGAACATGAATGTTTTTATGAGGTAGTTAAAGCTTCGTTAACCTCTTCATGCCTGAAAAATGCGTACTACATCCTGAATAAATTCAAAGACATGAAAATAAATAACATGGGAATACAAAGCACAGATTAACAAAAGGCCATTACAGTTCCAGACTCTCTTTGAAAAAAATCTGGGAAGAGCAAGAACAGGAAGAGGCTGAAGGAGTAGCAATGAAACAGGGAAGACCAAGGATGGTCAGGGTATTAGCAACAATTTTGCAGTTAGAAAAGTATGTTATAGACAAGCTTTTATTTTTCCTAGACTTCAGTGGTCAGAAGAGACAAAAAACCTAAAAGACAAATATGAGTGACTTTATCTTTGTTTATAACTTCTTGGGCAGTTTTGATGATAACCCTCTGATGTGAGGCTTGCACACTCCTCATTTCAGAAACTCTCCTAGACTTAAAAAAAATAAATCTGTAATACAACCCAGATCTTGGATGCAGAAAAGGATGGGGGCTTTATTGCATATTCAAGTTGTCCTGTACACAGAAGTAAACCTACAACTTCAAAAAGTCCATGGATGCTTTTGGCTCACTCTTATGCTGGTAGACAGGATTCTCATCAATGAATCTGGAATTTGATTTCCAGTAAGTATTTCCATTACTGGTGCTATCAGAAGCACAGTTCTGTATGCCTGTTAGTATTTAAAATTGGTTTGGGCTGCTTAACGTAAATCTTTTGTTACCATAAGGAAAACAATACCAACATATATTGTAAAGGCATAGGGCATGAAAGGCACACATTTCCTGCGCAAGGGGGGACACAGATTAATTCCATACGTAAAACACTGAGAAATACTACAGTACCCAGCCTATTATTATATCTATGAGCCTGGCATCGAGACCCTTCGAATTCACACACCCCTGCATTCCACAGATGCACCCTACATTACTCACCAGCCAAAGAAAAAACCCCAGTGAGCCCACTTCCTTTAACACTGCCATATAAAAGAACCCTCTGCTGAAGAGCTAAGTCTCATAAATGGATCTGGATTCAATCCAAATGATCTGGAATTTGTCTCTACCTATCTGGGCATCTCTGCTAGACAGGCTTACACCTAACAGGCACAATTAACAAGCCTGGTTTAAATCACAGGTGATAGGCAAATCAGTATGCATCTAACGTAACAGCTGGCACAATTCATTGCAAAGAAGTAACAGTATGAAAAGAAATTTACTTCCCATGCTAACAGCAAATAGGGGATTCAAATTAGCATAATTGTGCACACATTTTGAAGTTCTGCAACCAACCCCTCTAATCAAAATATTGAGGAAACACACCTGCTCTCCAGAGACATCTTCTCACAAAGGCAATGACAACAAACAAGGTCAGTAGTTATGAATTTTTTTTATTATTTTTCCCCATTTTAATTCAGTCCAACCAACAGATGTATTCCAAACATTTAAAAGAAAAAGTGAATTTAAAACAACATCAAAATTGGCATATACCTGAACAAAATGAGATTGTTTTCAGAAATGACATTCTTAAGACTCTCACTAGGTCGGTAGTGCTTTGCCTTAATCTTTCACCCAGAAAAGAGACTACCAGTTTCACAGGATTCCTTTATCACTGTAGGCCCCACGCTCTGACAGGCTACTTACAGTCAGGTCTGAATACAAAATGCAACAGTCAAGAGCCAGTGGCATTTCCTTATGTATCACCCAAGCAACATGGGAGACAACTTGCTGGGAGGTTTCAAAGGGCATTTTACCCACATCAGGATACTCTGTACCCAAGTCCCTGCCCAGCCTGACTCACACTGTGTCCACAGTGACATTGCCTGCATTGGCCCTGTGACAGCATTCCCCCTGCCAGAGCTCCAGCGCTGGCAGCTGCTCTGGACTGGCAGCTGACATTTTAAATGCTATGCAAGACCTCTGGCAGCTCCCTTTGCTGCTGCCAAAGGTAAAGCTACATTAATTCATGCAAGAAAGAGATTAGCAACCCCCCCAGCAGACTAGCCCTTAAAGCCCAAGAAAGCTGCAGAAGCTCAGGGGACAGCCTATTGCAAAATGAGGACAAGGTTGAGCCTGGAAAACCACAGAGGCAGCAGCAGGTTTTAGACCAAGCCTCCCAACAGCTATGCACATACTACCTAACAGCTACGTTAGAGCAACCTCATGGCAGGACAGTCTGAGCCCCTACCATTGTGGAGACACAATGTTTGCTATGCAGACTGCACAAGCAGGAAGGTACAGGGCTGAAGACTCATGGCCCTCCTGTCGTGGACAGGAGGGAGGCCTGGCACAAGGAATGACCACCGATGAAGGGCAACTCCCCTCCCCCTAGAGATCCTAATACAGTTATAAAATAACCCAGCCCACCCCAACACTCCTTAAAATACATAGCTTCTCCCACCACCAGTGGAAGAAAATTATTAGTGAGGGCATGAGCAAAGCAGAGAGTGGTGTCAAGCCCTGTCAGCAAGCAGCATTCATGGAGAAATGGGAAGAGAGGCAACAGACCCCTTCTGCTTTCTGCTCCCACCCAGCTGAGAAGGCTGTCAGTGCAGACAGGCCAAAGGCAGACCACACCACAAGGCAGCCCAAGGCACCGATCCTGCTGCAGGTACTGCCCTTCCACTCAAAGACATGGACTGCACATTCAAAACATGCCAAGTGCTGCACTTCCCTCCATCTCCTCAGTGAGGGGAAGGGGTGAGGCCCAGGCAGCTGCAAGCTACTGCTTTACACTGATAATCATGACACATTACAAAGAAAATGCGAAGAAAACATGTCTCATCCACGGGAAGGCCACCTAGGATGTTAAATCTGGGAGGAAGGAATGTTCCGTATGTGCTAGGGCTTGCTGAGGATGGGAAACCACTTCCTGCTTGCCCAAAGAGCTGTAAGCAGTATAATTAGCACTTGCTTGTAATATTAAACGTCACCAGATTTAATCTGAAGGGTCACTGGGAACCCCTAATGCAAAGCTGAACTATTTAACTCCCCTGGACCCAAGGGCAGCTATAAATACTTTTTGAGTGCCCATACTGAGAGCAGCCCCATGTGAAGCTACTCTTGCTATTTTTGCGCATTACATAGTCTTATTTTGTGCTGCCTTTTACACTTCACTCCAAGAGTAATCCTCATGTGTGGTAAGTGCTAATTCAGTGTTTTCAAATATACTGACTATGTCACTGTCCACTTTTTTTGAACCTCTGAAATAACTGAACCACTTTGGTGACTGACATTACCATCATGGTATGCATTCAAGGCAACTCTCGTTTCTGCTTGCTTTCCCACACGTAAGCCATTGCTATGTTGCTGGGTATAGAGATGCCTTCCCCTCTGCAACCCCCTAGACTTAGAGGAGGGCGTTAGATAACATACTATCCCCTGTTCCAGAAAGGATTTATGCAGTACACTTCACTAGTCTGCACATTTAAAAAGACAGCAGATTTCCAAGCTATTGCACACATTTTAGATAGAAGAGTTACAGTCTGGCCATGAGCCTAAGACAGCAAACCCTGTGTGAGATTTGCTTGGATCTCACAAACTCTACATGATACCAGCCCACATCTGTTTCCAAACACCGCACAAAGTGGAAGCTGGCCTGCTAGGGCAGGTGTTTTACTCCAAATGACACCAGGAAGGTTTTGACAAGTGCATCAAGAGGTCAAATGCCCTGGAACTGTGTTTTGTTTAGACTATTAATGCTAGAAACTGCACCGTAGTTTTAAGTACACAATACTGAAAACCTTAAGTCAAGCTGACACAAGAATTCAGAGTTAATAAAGAAACCTATGGTCCTGCAAAATTCTCTGCAGGATTTCTGTTTCTCTTAACAATTGTACTTTCAGCTTCAAACCCATTCAGGAATTCATACAAGATTAATGCTATCATGGAAAAAAGAAAACTAACTTCTTAAGCTAACATCTGAACAGTCAGTGTCTTGAAATCAGAGTAAGAAGATAATCTGTAACAAAAATGTCAATGAATCTTGGCTGCTGATTTATAATTCATTAAAATAATCCCCTACTGGTTTTGATTAAAAAGGTCTTGGCATGTATTAGTGTCAGAGGACAGAAAAATCACTTGCATGCTCATAAAGATTATAGCAGAAAACACTATTTAAGAACAGAACACAATGTTTAGCACTGAACTCTAAACAGAGCTTTTTTTCTTAATCTCATGAAGTTTAACTTCAGAGGGCTGCTTACCTACCTACTAAACCTACAAGACTATTTACTACAATTTACAAGCTAAAGAATACTTTTTCCATAGTAAATCTCCCACGTAAAGCTTTAATTTCCCACAGCATTCTCGACTCTTAGAAACTGATTTTTTTTTTATTTCCTATGCATACATTTCTTTAGGCATGGAAGACTACAATCTTTTTTTTTTTTTAAAGATACAGATCATGGAAAATTATTTAATGATACCTTATCTTTAAATTAATAGTTTGATTCCAGTCCTTAACACATTCATTAAACAGCCCAAAATGCTAAAATAGAAAAGCCCCTTTCTAACAACAGTTACAGAAGAATTAAAAATAATGTGTGTTCCCTTTTTAAAGATCTTAATTTGCATTTTAGCCTTTTATTGGCCTGCTTCATATTTAGGGAGGTAAGATCAAAGAAACAGAAATCCAGCAAAAAGCACTTGTGAACAAGCAGAATTCTATAATTGTCCCTTCTTTACTTTGTACTAATTCTACTTGTTCTCCATAATAATTCTCCCCCCACCCTACCTTCACTCCATCCATATCAGGGCCAATTTTACTGATTTTTTTTTTTTTTTCCTTACTGCAAGGACAGGATGATGCAGTCAGTAGTCTGCAGATTTTCAGAGAAATGCTTCAAAACTTCTTGTGCAATTCTAGAAAATTTACCTGAGGCTCAAACAGCAAAGTAACCAGCAGTGCAATGAACTGCTGGATTGTGATATCTTGAACTTTCACACATCTCCTCTTCTATCAGTAGGCACGGACTTGCCAAAGATCGAAAAGGGGAGAGGCCTTCAGCTGGTTTTCCTTAAAGTGCTGACAACGCAGAAGAGCTCTAAAAGAATACTGCATCAGCGCTAGCTACATTTCTACTGCTGGCAAATACAGAATAGCTGTATCATTTTAATATTCATTAGCAACTTGCAGAGGGTTGCAAACTTCAGGTTTGGAGGGATTTGGGGGGGTTTGTTTGGGGCTTGTTTTTGTGGTTCTTTTTTGTTGTTGTTTGGTGCTTGTTTGGGTTTTTTTAACAGAACAATACAGAAGAAAGCAACCACTGTGATGCTGGCTCTAACAAATAAGACCACCAACCTCTGAAACGGGAAATGGATCTCCCACCAACAGCCTAATTGAACAATCAAACTGAAGTATTTCAGAGAAGACATCCCAAATCAATGGTATTAGTCTACACAATCCTCTTTACAAAGGCTTTCTATTTCAAACAGGTAGGATAATATTACTTTGGTAAAGACAATATTGGTTTGTATTCTGACATTTACCTGTTTTCTCAAGATTTTGCACCCCTAGAGTTCTCGGCATACAACTGCATACAAAGAGCTACTCGGCAGGCCTCTCTCCATTTGGTTTTTAAAACTTTTTTCACTATTCATCAAATCTTGGACATGGGTGTTGGGACAGGAGCGTGCAAATTCTTACCAAGGAGGAGAAATGATTAATGCATAAACTTAAACAGGCTGTAGAGGGGGGGAGGTATCCCATTTCCACGGACTAATTTAAAAGTCCATCATCTCTTATAATGAAGGCCTATTTACTCTAGCTTACCAATGTTGCACAACTACTTTTCCATTAATGCAATGCATACATTACTGTGATAAGTACTGTATTGACTAAAACTGTCCAAGCGTCATTGACTGAAAATTGACACACTTTAGTTCTTGTGACACTCATTAATGCATCTCTAAACAACAGTTTGACAATCAACAACTTAAGAAATTTACCTGTAACTGCAAATACAGCACAATTTTTACTCTGAGATACCGATTTTTCTTCACACTAGTAACAAGTTAAATCTGTTATATGTTAAATCAGTCTTCACATAAGGCTAGGATTCCCTTCATAAAACTTGAGTTCTGAATATGCCTCTTTAAGAAGTCTCACATAAAGAGACTACTGTAGCATCCACAAATTACAAAAGATCCTGGGGATTTAATTATTAACTAGAGATTATTGCTCCATTAAAGATGTTTCATGCACACAGGCTACACTAGATGTTTGCAGTTTTAAAGGTTGGCAGGAGGATCTAACAAAGTACTTTAAAAAACAAGCTCCTGATTCTTATCTAGTAGGCACTTATTTCTGGTAGCTACCTCTTTATCCCAATAGAACAATACATTTTAATTAAAATCCACGAGTCCCACAGCTTTGCCCCTTGTTAAGCACAAAGGGCAGCAAAAAAACCCATAAGAACATTAACACTTCAGAAAGTCAAAAGAACTTTGAAAAGAGGTTGTGGTGTGTGTGTGTCCCTGAAAAAAAAAGGGGGGGGGGGGGGGGAGGGGGCGGGAAGTAACACCAGGCTCATCAGTCACATACCACTGTTGGAGGCTCCCAGCCAGTGCTTTGATGATTGCATATCGCCTTCTGTTGCAAGCTTACATCTCTGTTCTGGCTCTTCAACACAAGTACTTGCTCGCTAATCTCATGGATCTTTGGACACCACTGGACAACAGAAGATCACCAGGCTGCTGTGCTTCTTCAAGTATCTACAAATGTCAATAATGTTTTCCATTTCTTCTGCAACTATACCTTTTCTAACACCAAGATGCTTACAAAAGTCCCCCTCAAAAAAACCCAACTAGATCTCAAACCTTTTAATCAACTACACCTCTGATAAGCATTAATAAAAAACCCTCTCTTTTCTAAAAGACATGAGTTTATTAATTCCATACTGTCTTTCCTATTAAAAAATCCCAACTGTTCTACATACTTTTACCTGTAATGAAAGGGTAGCCCTGCATAACCCTGTGCTTAACATACAGTATGATTAAAAGCAAGGGACTCCCAGGTTCCTGCCTTGATACTTGATTTCATCATATTAGAGCTCAAATGTCTATGGTGAGTAGCTTTCAGGTGCAACATATTTTACAACTAGAGGACAAGAGCTCCTGTCTCAGAGAACCTCCTGACCTTTGCTATATAAATAACTTGATCTTATTAAGTTATGTAACGAAAAACAGGTCAGAAATACATCTGAAAACTGCTTCAAGTAAGTTTTCAACGTGGGGACTGGTGTGTTTAATTCGAGGAGCAGAACTGGAAAAAAACCACCAAAACAAACAAAAAAAAATAAAAAAGAAACTTAGCACCCACCCTAGCACACTTGAAAGACAAAAATTAAACTACTGATGTTTTTAATCACAGAAATTACTGCTTTGAAGCCTTTTTTAAAGTGTTAAAATACTAGAATAAATACTAGTAACATACCCTGACTCCAAAACGTGTTACTCATCTCACCTTTGAGAAAGCAGGATGAGAGAAGGGACCCTGAGATATCCATACTACACACTTCAAACGTTAAAATGTAGAAGAGGTCATTTAATTTTAGGAAATCTTCACAATAGATTTCCAATAACCTTCAGTACAATGGGCTTCAAAAAATACCAAAAACCAGAAAGTTTCTTGGACACCAAATCTAAAAGTATCCTCAATTCTGCACTTTTCCACAAGAGGACACTAAAATAATGAGAAAAATAGTTGCACAAAAACATACAACTACCATGTACCATTCTTCTTCATTAGCTAGGCAGAATATTTTTTTACCTTAAAAACTATTTTGCAGTCAAGTAGACATTAACATGCAATTACTTTTCTCCTAGTGTGTGTTTTAGCCATTCTAGTGGTTAGTATTTAGCTTTTAGCATGCCTCAGCTGACACAAAAAACTGATATATTTAAGCTTGTTGTAGACAGAAATCAACAATTAAGTGATGTCACAGAAATAGTCTTACATTTAATTTGAAAATGCACTAGTAACTCTAAATTTAGAGAAGCAAGCACATACTTCACAGTACGCTTTCAAAGAACAACTTCTGGGCACTAACTTTCTGGGTACCTGTGCCTTGGTGGGATCAGGCCACGCTTACCCTTCCACTCCTGCTGGTCCCCTAACCCCACAGCCACACACCAAGTTACACCCAGATGCGGGGGGGGAGGGGGGGGCGGGCACGGAAGAAATTAGTGAAACAAACTTAAACTGCATCCCGGGTTCCTTAGCTCTGGCAGAAGCCCCCCAGGTGTGGGGTGAAGGGAAGCAGAGCCCCATAGTGCAGGCTAGCTCCTATTACCTCATGGCAGCAGCCTGGCAGGGAGCCCTGCTCTTATGAGGGGGGGAAGGCCCACGGGAGGCCCTTATAACCTCTCCACAGCTGCAGGCTATGATCTCTGTATATACTGCTCCTCGTCACTCCATTAGTCCAACTCCATTTTAATCACGTTACTCTCTCCCTGATCCACGCAGGCAGGGTACAGAGGCAAATGGCAGTGGTAGGGCCGTCCCGGCCTCCCTGCGGACAGTGGCTCTCTTGGGGGCAGAGTAACGTGAGGGAGGAACAGTGACAGCAAAGCACCGTTTACGGCCGCCGGCAGGAGGACGGGACGCGGGGCTCTGCCCTGGCCGCCTGCGGGGGGGGGGGCGCTACACGCTACGAGTCCCACACCGCTCCTCGTCCCTAGTCCGCAACTGCGCACCTCGCCCGGGCAAGCCGAGGGTCGGCAGCGCTGCTGGGGCGAAGGCGAGGACGGCGGCGGGTGACGATGGGGCTGCCTCGGCTCTCGCGAGAGTGATGGCGGCCATTTTCCCCAATGATTGGCGGTGGTGGAGGGGGCGGGCGCTGCCCTCGCCGGCTGGGGCGGCGGCGGCGGAGGAGGAGGATGAGCCGCGGGCGTCCCCCCGCCTCCCGCTGCTGACGACGACGCTCAGCTCAGCCTGCTGCGGGCCCAGCGCCGCGCCACCGGCCATGGTGCCCAGCGAGGAGAATCAGCTCGTCCCCAAAGAGGTGAGGCGGAGCGGGGGAGCGTCGGGCCGGCCGCCGTGGGGGGAGGTGGTAGTGGCCCCTGCGGCGTGCGGGAGGCCCGCGGTGCCGGGGCTAGCCGAGGAGGGGAGTGGAGGAGGCCCGGGCCGGCCTGGCTCGGCTTCGCTGTTTCGGTGCGAGGCCCGCCGGGAGGGAGGGCCTGTCTTTGTGAGGGGGCTAGGCAGCCCTTGGACCGTGGGGGGCCGGGGTGGAGGGTTAATGGTGCTGCGCGGGGCAAGGGGAGGCTTTTCCGTGTGTTGGGGGGAGGAGGCGGGGGCCCAGGCTGGGCTGCGCAAGGCCCCGGAGGCGGCCGGAGAGTTGCACCTGTCTGTGTCGCGGCATGCGGGGAGGCCGGCCTGCGTGGCGGCGGGGCCGGGCCGCGCCGGCGGCGCCTGCGCTCGGCCGCGGGCCGGGCCGCTCCCCGTGTCAGAGGTCTTGTGCGGAGCCCTCCGGGAGGGCAGCTCGCCTCCGGGCTGGCGGCGGGGGGTGGGGGTGGGGGGGTGGTAGGCGGAGGCTCCGTGTGAGGGCCCTGAGCTGAGGGGGCAGAGGAGAGAGTAGGCCCCGACTGCCAGGCGGGTCTCTGGATGCCCGAGGGCGTCTTCGGTCGGGGGAAAGGGGCCCGGCGTGCGAAATGGCAGCCCGGGGGGGCCGCTGCCGAGTTCGTGGGGCGGCTCCGTGTCTCCCCGGCGCCGGTACGAAGCGGTGCAGAGAACGGGCGACTAGCGCCTGCGGTGGGTGCCGGAGAAAATGTGTCCCGGCTCAGCGGTGAGTTGAGTTTTCCTTTATTGTGGGCCTCTCATCGCTCCTCTGCTGCAGGAGGAAGGGAGAAGGCTTGTTTTTGGCCATAGGGCTAAAGATAAGAGCCTGCGTGAAAGAGGAAGACTAAGCCTCTGTCCTGCAGCGATAGGCAAATGACACGTGTCAAGCAAGAGCGATACTGTGCAGGGGAAGGAGTCTTCCAGCGATGGCGTGAAATGTTGGAAACGGTTATTTGTAGAGTAGCATTAGCAGAAGCTTTATTTCGTGATCTGGTACGCTTACGTATTCAGCCAACTTTTCTGACAGTTTTACTATTCTGATAAATTACTCAAATCTTTGCTGTTGTTTTTCATCAAATGTCAGTAGCTTGTGATATCTACCTGTTCCACCATGTATTCTTACGGGAAGCTTTGTGAGTCAAGGACTTAAATTTTGTAGAGTTTAGCAAAAAGAGGTGATGATCCTTAAACGGTATCCTTGAGCAGAACTGTGAAAAAAATACCAATAGTGAATTTTAGAAACAAACATACAATTGTACAGGTAAGTATAGGATGTATGTAGGACAAAGGTAAACTTTACCTCGTTTGCTTTCTTAAAATGCTAAATTTTAAAGGACTATGTTAAGTCTTTTTACAGGAAATAGAAATCTCCAGAAACTTCAAATGAGGGATGGAGTGTAGTAGTATGCTTAAATATTTGCTTTAAAAAAAAAAAATCTCCAAAACTATAAGACCAAGAATAGAAGACAGTAGCTAGTGTACTTAAATATTTAATTTTAAAAACAAACAAACAAGGAGACTGGCAGGAGAAACCTTGTGGCATCAGTTGCAGTTAACTGGAACAGACAAGGTGATTAATAAAAGCAGCTAGCTGAGGCTGTTTCTTTAGTTATATGTATTAATAGTATCCCTGTTGGCTTTAAAGTTGCATTCAGAATATACGAATGATTCAGATGTGTATTTTTAACTGACTCATTGGACTAGGATTTTGAATGTACTTTTATCTTTAGGGAGGGAAGTGTGGGTAAAGGAAGATGAATACATGTTATAGATATGAATGCCTTAAATATACAGTGTGAAATCTATGAACTTTGTACATTGCAAGTTGTTTTTTCTAAGCAAGTTTTCTCAAGCTCTTTATTGTGCCCCCAAGTGTTTTTTAAACAAAACAGAATATAAGAAAAATCAAATTGAAGAGGAAAGGAGATTAACTAATTGTGTTGGTCCTATCTGGTTATATATATGTTGTAATAGAAGTTTATCTTCAGCTTTTCCAATGTTTTTCAGTATGTCCTCGTTTTTCTTTGAGTGATAGGAAGTTTAATAAATCTTACGCTACAGCATTCACATTAAGCCCTTTTGAGATTCATTAACAGTCTCATTGCAGAGAACACTGTGAGTTCTGGGTAAACAGAATTCTCTAGGTCTCTCAGTTCTCAACAGCCTTCTAAATATTCCTATTATGCCTTTCTGAGCAGCTGGCGGCACAGCAGATCGTTTGGAGTTTCAGTTCTGCCCTTTAGGGGTGGATAAAGGATTACAGTTCGTGTTTTTTGTCCCTTCCCAATGGACTGAGTATAGCTTGTATAGCTCACAGTCTTGTGCTATTTCAAAGATGAAACCTGGTTGTGAACCAATGTCTGCTAAAGATGAGTACAAAACCATACTTTTCCTTTGCATTCCAGCATAAAAGAGCAAGAAAAAATGTAATGTTTGCTTTAAGTCGATCTGGGGAATGACTAATTGTCTAAAGGAGTGGATGGGAAAAGGAGTTTGGCTCTTGTCTACGAGCGTACGTGATACTATGAGAGATAGGGTAGTAGAAGGTGTCTGTAACATTAACAGCCTCTGTTTTAAGAATGGAAAGATAGACATTAGGTTGCTTATAAGTCTTCAGTTTGTGTTTGTATGTGTATATATGTGTGTGTGTGCTAACAGGCACTCAGACTGCTGTTTTTAAAGTATGTTGCGTGGATTTTTTCATAAACTTTTGGAAAGAGTAATAGCATGTTTTCATGGGTACAAAATACTAGTAGTTTCACTGCTGCACTTAGAATATCTTTTAGTAGTCTCTTATGAAAGTTTTTCTTTTGAATATTGCATAGGTTCAGCTGCATCTCTAAAGTACAGGTAATCAGAGTCTTATTATTTTCTCTTGCTCATAACTTTGGCATAAAGTTCTTTTCCATTTGGAACAGATGGTATTAAAACAGTTTCTAATAACGCAGTGTTGGATTTCTTTTTATATTAAGATTTTTTGCCCAAGTTAGACAGGCGTTTACTAAATTTGTTCTTGCACCCCCACCACTGCCTAATGCTTCCCCAGCTGTTTCTGTAATTGTGTCACCAATAATTCCTTATAGTGGGGGCGGTGTTTGCTAGGTCTGGGGTTCAGGGTGAACTGGTCCACGTTCCTTTTCCTTCCCGTCCTCAATTCCTTTTCTCTCTTCATCTGAAAGATAAGCCATTCAACTTAGTCTTCTTTTATATCCAATAAAACAGAAGGCATTGAGAAACATACAGGACATTGCTGCGCTCTGGTAGTAAATGTTAAGTATGTTCTTTAAAAATTGCTTTGTTATTAGGTGTCAATTTTTCCCCCATTAGTCTAGTAAAACAGTAACCCCAGGGAGGGAGGGGGAATAGTATAAGTAAGAAAATAATGGAAATAAGTAGAAAATGGTGCAATTAGAAGGGAAAACAGTCTATGACTTCCAGTGTTTCTGAGAGGAAACGAGGACCTGAAATGTATTTTGGGCAAATCTACCTCAAATAGAAAATAATGAAATATTCTAATCAGCACAGAAAGTTAGATGCATGTGTTTGTTTACTGGTAATGTAAGTGAACATTACTAAGACTTTTCTTGAAAAATCAAGATGTGTCTGAAGTTAGTGAGTATTGCCCAGAATTGGACAGAATATAAAAAGAACCGGTCAGAGTATAAAAAGTATGTTCTGCTATGAGGTTTTTGAAATGTCTGTGCTACCAATTAAATAAATGCTGTGCAGATATTTTCTCAACATGTTCCAGCCTGAACTATCCAAAGTACACCTGTCAGAGTAAATAAATGTATGCTTTGTACTTACTGCCATTAAATCAAAGAAGGTAGTGTGAGTTCTCTCTCAGCTAACTTATGTGAGTCTCTTCATCCCTACACTAATGAATCCATTTTAATCTTCTGCGCTGAACAAATAAAATATGTTTCTTGATTGGTATCGCTCTAACTTCTTCATTAGAAGAGCAGGAATCTGACGAAGATGTTTTGCAATTCTGTTTAGTAAAGGGATGCTGTTATTTTCAATGCTGATGACATCCTTGTTCTTTCATTCCTCTCTATTCAGAGATTCTACAAGTGGTTACAGCTTGTGTAATTGATCAGTTTTTCCTGCTTTCCTTCTGGTGTGCTCCATTGTAAAACATAAAGGTGTGATTGTGACAAATGGAGAAACTGACTACTTCATTGACTGAGCAGATATTCTGGAAATCAAATTTAGGAAAAAAACCCCAGAAAATCCATGCACAGTTCCACCAAGTCATGTTCCCTGCAAACAGACACTTTCTGAATGGTATTCAGGCAGTAATTTAGTTTGGTGAACGAGGCATGAGAGTAGAACACAAGATCTTTCCCTGCTTAGTTCAGCCACTGGGCTTCTCAGTCCTGGTTTAGTTCCCCATGCTATATTCATCTGGGTGTTTAATCTGTAGTATGAGAAAGGTGATCAGGAGAATTATCTTATAGCAGCTTGAGATAATCTGATGAAAATTTTTTTCCTAAGAGGTACCAGCTACCTCTTAGGTAGCACTTGGTACTGGAACCTCACTCTTTAAATGCTGCTAGTTGAAGCTATACTCAGTAGAATAAATCTGACAACTATATAACATACCACTTTAATTTTTATTACTGTGGTAATACATTTTGATTATTACCACAAACAAGAAATGCAATTTTCTCTGGTGTTTTGTGGGTCACCGGTGATTAAAGTTTCTAAATCAAATGAGTACACTACTATAATCCTTAATTTTTTGTGTAGCTACACGCTGTTTCTCAAATTAGTAATGAACTTTTTCCGAAGCTGTGAAGGAGTTCTCTGGAGGCACAGGATACTTCAAAGATCTGTCAGTGTTATGTTCTACACTGTCTTTCTTGAGCTCAGGATTTCAGTATGCAACAAAAAAGTTTCTAGTGCTTTGCTTGTTGCCATTTTTAAATAGATAAATTACAGTAATTCTATTTTCTGTTGGTTTTAAAAACTAAGTAACTGCATACCTTTAGATCAATGTGGCCTTGTGTCATAATCTTAAAATATGAATTGTCCTACCGCAGAAATACTGATGAAAATCATGATTATCCAGCTTCCTTTTTCTGATATAATGTATTGATGTAAATATAAAGTTTAAACTTGTGGACACTTACTGAAATAGACCCGTAAATTGTCTTTGTGTTACCTTTGACTTACATGTTTTAGTCTTGTCAGAATTAAACTTGGGCGGGGGGGAGGTATTATTTTAAACCTTTTCCCCAGTACATTACAATTGATACAGTAATGACTAAAATATGTACAGATGTTCATATATCCAGTTACGGCTCCACTCTTTCTCTTGCATTTGAAAATATATTGGGATTTATGTAAGAAACTAAGTGTGAAAGTTATGTCTCTAGGAAATTGAGTGATTGAGTTACATATACATGTTCAGACTTTTTATTCAGTTTGATAAAGTTTTTCAGTCCTTCTGTGAACACTTAAAGCTGATGTTTTACACTTTGTCCCTTTGAGAATTAATATAGTATACCTTCATGCCAGCTGCCTGTTTAGCTTTTTGTTGGGTGTTTTGGTGGTGTTTGTTTTTTTTGTCTTGACCAAAATATTCTCAAAACAATGCCACTAGCAACTAAAGAACCAATAATTGAAAATACTAGTAAATTTTTTGTGAACTTCTGATGAAATGATAACCAACTTGATTATAGTTTCTGCCACAGTGAAGTGTGTAGTATTTTCTTTGTTTTTGCAATGTTTGGCATGTAATCAACTTGTGCTGAACAAGCGGTCCTGAATAGCATTGGCAGATGAAATAACTTCTAAAAAGGACATGTTGGCCATGTTCTAAAAACTTAAGGGGTAAAATCGGTAAAAAAAAATCACTTGATTCAGTTTAATCTTTGAGATTGTGACCACAAAGATACTTTGGGTGCTTCTGAAAAGTGACAGCAGATTATTTTTAGATTGGCAGTTCTGTGAATATCTTAGAACTGGTTACCATGCTGCAGTTCAGGTGTGTCTTCTCAGTAATCAGGTGTGATGAAAGCCTTTTAAGTAACATTCATTATGCATGAATTCCATAGGATTGGTGAATGGTCTAATTTTGAAGCTGTGTGAGAAATATACTTGATATACTACAAAAGTCTTCACTGTAGCTAATGTCTGAAAACAGATGTAAATAATGGGTTTTTTTGAAGAATTCTGGCAGAGTACTGCAGAAGCTAAAGGAGTGGAAAGCAGGTATGTTTACTGATTTGTATAGGTATTGTGTTGAGATTAGTAACAATGAATGAAGGAAAATAAAAAATTAGCAAATATAGCAACTTAAAGTAGTATCTGTTTTTTTGTAAATAAAATATTTTCATCATAATTTGATGAACAAACTTGAGCATAGGAAGTTCCACCTAAACATGAGGAGGAACTTCTTTCCTGTGAGGGTGGCAGAGCACTGGAACAGGCTGCCCAGAGAGGTGGTGGAGTCTCCGTCTCTGGAGACATTCAAAACCCGTCTGGACGAATTCCTGTGTAACCTGCTCTAGGTGACCCTGCTCTGGCAGGGGGTTGGACTAGATGATCTCCAGAGGTCCCTTCCAATCCTGTGATTCTATGATTTGGAAAAATCACCTAGGTCCTTCCTCATATATCTATACCTTCTATGGAGGCATTGTGCTTCAGAGTTCTGTGATCTCCCTGGGGCCCTTTGCGGTAGTGGTAGCAGATAGAGTTTATGCCCATGCTTTATGGGTGCTTACCTTCTTAACTGTTATCCTTCATTCTCTGCGATGTTGGTAGAGAACTACACAAAGAATCCCGGCAGACTCACCTTGTTATTCAGCTTCTCTTCAGCCTTCTGCAGCAACAGGTGGACAGTTTAAAATTAGACAGTTATTAAAGAGTTAAAAATTAGCCCTGTATTTACATCTTTTCACAGAATCGTAGGGTTGGAAGGGACGTCTGGAGATCATCTAGTCCAACCCCCCTGCCAGAGCAGGTTGCAAAGGGATGTGTCCAGGTGGGTTTTGAATGTCTCCGGAGACGGAAACTCCACCATCTCTCTGGCCAGCCTGTTCCAGTGCTCTGCCACCCTCAGAGTAAAGAAGTTGCTCCTCATGTTGAGGTGGAACTTCCTATGCTCAAGTGTGTGCCTGTTACCCCTTGTCCTGTCCCTGGGCACCACTGAAAAGAGCCTGGCCCCATCTTCCTGACACCCACCCTTTAAGTATTTATAAGCATTGGTAAGATCCCCCCTCAGTTGTCTTTTTTCCAGACTGAAAAGACCCAAATCCCTCAGTCTTTCTTCATAAGAGAGATGTTCGAGTCCCCTAATCATCTTGGTAGCTCTCTGCTGTACCCTCCCCAGCAGTTCCCTGTCCCTCTTGAAGCAGGGAGCCCAGAACTGGACACAGTACTCCAGGTGCGGCCTCACCAAGGCAGAGTAGAGGGGGAGGATGACCTCCCTCGACCTGCTGGCCACACTCTTCTTGATGCAGCCCAGGATGCCATTGGCCTCTTGGCCACAAGGGCACATTGCTGACTCATGGTCATCCCGTTGTCCACCAGGACTCCCAGGTCTCTTTCAGCTGAGCTGCTCTCCAGCAGGTCAGCCCCCAACCTGTACTAGTGCATGGGGTTATTCCTCCCCAGGGGCAGCACCCTGCGCTTGCCCTTGTTGAATTTCATAAGGTTCCTCTCTGCCCAACTCTCCAGCCTGTCCAGGTCTCTCTGGCAGTACAGCCATCTGGTGTGTCAGCCACTGCGCCCCTCCGCCCCAGGCTTTCTGTCATCAGCAAACTTGCTGAGGGTGCACTCTATCCCCTCATCCAGGTCATTGATGAATATATTGAAGAGGACTGGACCCAGTACTGACCCCTGGGGAACACCACTTGTCACTGACCTCCAACTAGACTCTGTGCCCCTAATCATGACCCTCTGAACTCTGTCTTTCAACCAGTTATCTATCCGCCTTACTGTCCATTCATCTGGCCCACTCTTCCTAAGCTTCCCTGTGAGGTTGTTGTGGGAGACCGTGTTGAACGCCTTGCTGAAGTGAAGGTAGACAACATCCACTGCCCTCCCCTCATCTATCCATCCAGTCATGCCATCATAGAAGGCTATCAGATTAGTCAGACATGATTTCCCCTTGGTGAATCCATGTTGAGTACTTCTGATAGCTTTCTTTCCCTCCGCGTGCCTTGAGATGATGCCCAGAATGAGCTGTTCCATCATCTTTCCAGGGACGGAGGTGAGGCTGACCGGCCTGTAGTTCCCCGGCTTCTCCTTCTTGCCCTTTTTGAAGACTGGAGTTTTTAATCTCTAAACTGTGCAAAAAATCAATTTCTTAGTATACCTGTCTGTTGGTGATTTTGTAATGAAGTAAGCCTTCATTTCAAAATTGTCCAAAAAGAGAAAACTCTTCTTATTATTTTTGCTCAGACTCTTAATTTGTTTTTAATGCTAACATTGCATTTGTAACAATCCAGTAGAAAGCCTTTTAGAATATTATCAGCATAGGAAAATGTTTAAATAAAGTTCATGGTAGTTCTGTACTTGAAGGACTGGAGGGCAAGTGTGAATGCACGTCTACTGCTCCTGTGACTCCATAGGAAGCACATATTGTGATTATAGGTTAATATATAAAAGTGTAATAAGTATCTTGTGTTGTTCGTGCATTCCCTTCTCTCAGATTTTTTTTTTTTTGAAAGAAAAACAAGGAGCATGGTGATTAAGAAGGTGGAGACAAGATGCAAACAAAAGGAAGCTATATAAAGATGAGGCTGTTTCAAATCTGAGTGTAAAGTTTGTACTTTAATGAACGTATGGTGGCAGATAGTTTGCAAATAGAACTTCATTTACATTTAATTCTCACAATTATTTTAGTCTGGTTACAAAAACCTTTGGAAATGAAATAATTCAGGGTTATATGATCAGCTAAAATTATAACCTTTAAGACTAAGAGAGTGAAATACTCAAAATGTCCAGTGGTTGAGAGAGAACTATTTAGATTTTAAAACTCAGTCTGTTACTACTGTGGATGTATTTTGTGTTACCCCTTAATTTAATAACAGGAAACTTTGTTAGAGTTCTTGTGTCATATGTAGGCATGACCAGGAAATATTTGTACTCTTTCATTATTGACAGTTGCTATGTTTGATTTTTCTAAGGGAAGTAATTAATCTTGAACCACCTTAATTGACCATATTTAAAAGACCATTAGGAGATAACTGTAAGACGACTGGTTCTTCAAGGCATTCTTAAGTAAAACATATTTAAAGTATTGTAGAGTACATAACTTAGATGGAAAAAAGCCTCTGTAAAACTGAAAAGTAAATGTTTTGATCTCTAGTTCAGTTGTCCCCAGACACTTTCCCCCCTGCCATATTGTTTTCTATAGTCTTTTGAACACCCTGGATACAGGTACTTATCTCTGGCCCCATACCAACTTTTTCTGGTTGTCATTTCTATTCTTTTATAAATGCTTTTTACAAATGACCCAGTAATCCACAATAGTAGCAACAAACTCTCAAAGGTAAATGCTAGCCTTATATTATAACATACTCTCTATTTCTGAGGCATAGTGTTATTTTTTGGACATGTTTAGAAAGTTGGAAGTATTAGACTTTGAAGTGTGTATCTATTATAAAAATAATTCTTCCATATGCATTTTACAGGAGTGACAGTTAACAGCTGGCATGCAACGCTATTTCAGTGAGGCGGCAAATGCTTTTGTTAATGTTTTTTTTAT
This sequence comes from Rissa tridactyla, assembly GCF_028500815.1. NCBI lineage: Eukaryota > Metazoa > Chordata > Aves > Charadriiformes > Laridae > Rissa > Rissa tridactyla. Next base: position 11,744,050 of record NC_071469.1, on the reverse strand, counting down.
TAAAATTTTTTTACTAGAGAAGCGTTTCTGAGGAGGCGGTCTTTGAAAACAACAAATGAATCCATGATCTACATGAGGCAGAGAAGGGGGTGAAACTGCTACCCCCTTTTCCAAAAAGAATGAGATCACAGAGGCCCTGCTACAGAATTTTGTTTTGTATCTCTTGTCCTCCTTTCTCATTGGGTCCTCCACCATGGGAGAGCATTCTTACGGTTCACTTAGCCAGGGCCATTAGTCTCAGTATGGCCTCAGCCGCCTTCTGTGATCTCCAGCAGTTATCCTGTATCTACAGACAGCTGGAAAACAGCATGAGCATGGGGTGAAGGCAGAAGCAATAGGATTGCTGCCGTAATGACACTTTTTGCTCTTCTAGGCCATTCAGGGTAGAAGGGGGAGTTACTCCTCTTGTCCTGTGAGCAGCAGGATCATTCACAGAGACTCATACCTGAGGATGGAGGGTGTCATTTTAACCTTTCAGGATAACAAGTTAGTATATCCAGTTGGTGTTGGTATTAAGTAATTTAAGTACTACTACATATAATACATGCATTTAAAATACTACTACAACTCTGCTGGTACCTTTATATCACTTGGTCCATTTCCAGGAGAGTTAAGGATTCTGTAGAGAAGCTAGAGGGCTGACTCGGGTTAAAGTTAACGCACTGAAAAACCAACCAGAAATGATTAATTTTAAGAAGGATTAGCTATCTAAGCCTGCGCAACATGTAACTGCATGACCATTTGTACCAGCACAAGAAAGGGGACAGTGTGGGGGTGGAAATAAGCAGGTGGGAGCAAGACTGCTGCTTCTGGCAGCAATTGCTGCTTTTCAAGCTTTTAACTGCTTGTATAACTGAAGCATTGCTGTGTTCAAAGTTTTTAGGCTGCCATGTGTATGTGAAGTGTTTTTTAGCGTACTGTAAATTCTGTGTTGAGTTTTCAACGTAGATGGGTGTGTTCATATTATTGTATAAGGGCATCATAATTATTTTTAATTGCATTAGTCTTAATGAGGTATCTCATTCAGGCATCAATTTCATTCTGTTAAAGTATATCAAATACTATGAGAGGAAAGCATAGCTAAATGCCATAGATTGAAGTAGATAGTAGTAGGTAGTATAACCAAGGACATAATGCTGCAAATGTGTTTAAGTGAAGCAGTTTGTGTGAACTGAAATAGATAAGTGCTCACAAGGTTGAAATGGGAGTTCAAGCTTTGTAATGGGGAACATAAATGGACTAGCCCCTATGTGGTTTTTAAGAGTCTCGGATTTCTACTCTGACAATTTTCTAAAATATTTTGTCGATTTTTATTGACTCTCCTTTCCTTGCACTGTCTTCGAAGTCTCTCTGACTGTAATTTTGGAGACAGGGAAGTTGTTTGAAATCTTTGTGATCCATCAGAGGTGAATGGGTATTAAAAGTTGATAAGCAATGAGGATAATAACACAAAAAATAAAGCCACATTTCAGTTATGCCGAATTAAAACAATAATGATACTTCTTTCAAGACTATTTTTTTTAATTGCCCTGTTGTGTGTTAGCCCTGGTAGGCAGCTAAGCGGCATGCAGCCACTCGCTCACTTCCCACTCCCAGTGGGACAGAGGAAGAGGAAAGGAAGAGTAAAAGCAAGAAAACTTGGTGTGAAGGCAAAATTGTCTAATAAGTGAAGGAGAAGTGGAAGAATAGAGGGGGGAAAAACCCAATACAAGGGATGCTAAGGCAATCGCTCACCATGTCCTATGGGTACATGAATGCCCAGACAATGGCAAAGATGGAACCTAACTAAACTCCCTCTTTTCCCTTTTGTTGCTGAGCAAGGCGTTACATGGCCTGGAATATCTCTTTGGTTAGTTTAGGCCATCTGCCTTGTTGTGTCCCCTCCCAGCCTCTTGTGCACCCCCAGTCTGTTCACTGGGGGGCAGAGTGAGAACTGGAGAAGGCCTTGATGCTGTGCAAACACTGTTCAGCAAGAGCTAAACCATTACTGTGTTATCAGCATTTTTTCAGTCACAAATCTAAAACACAGCACCTTAGGAGCGGCTATGAAGACAATTACCTCTACCACAGCCTGGCCCAGTGCACACCCTTTTGGTAATTTTTCTTCCTATTTTCCAGTCTTGGTCCTAGGCCTGAGGATAGGCTGAAAGGACTGCCCTAAGTCTTGTGAATCCTTGATATCCCATCCCAGGAAAAAATAAAGAAGGGAGAGAGCAAGGTTTCAGTAATTAGGAAAGTGGTCAGAATCAGCGTATATATTCTTGAGTGTGGATGACATTTTAATCTCAGTATGAAGTATTTTTTTCCTCGCTAGTAATGGGACAGAAAACCTCTGTTGAGTTTCACTAGCTTCAAAGCACAGTTGGATTTTGCCTGAAGTCTGTCCAGGTATAATGAAGAATTTGAAGTTGAGGATAAAGTATGTTACTCAGGTGCTCATAAACCTGATACCACAAAGTCAGTCAGTCAGATTCAAAATAAAATGATTGTGTCTAAAGGTTGTTCAGAATTATTTTGCCTCGGGAAACGTTCCAACACAAGATATATCAAAGACAACAGCTCAAAATGATTCTGTTTATTGAGACCTCCTGGGATCAGTGTTTAGAAAAAGTGTATTGTTTGCCACATGTGTACTGTAAAATACTCCTTTATAAAGTATGTTTTGGTTCAGGCATTTGTAACAATTCTAAGTGCACTGTTTCCTCATTAACTCAAACTAGGCTGCGGTGAGGCACCAGTGTTGAGTAACAACTCGCAGTCCTCAGACAGAATTAGTCTAGTAAACTGTCTTTCAAAAAGAAGTTGCTTCTTTCCTCTAAAATAAAGCCAAATGTGAGTCCGACTTCTCTTTTCTTCAGTAGATGAGTAACCACAGCAGTGTCCAAAGCAATGGAGACCACCTGCTCAGTGCTCTGCTCATTCTGAGGATCTTTATCGTCCCTTTTTTCCGTCCCGGGGGAGTGACCTGCTCACTTGGCAATTTCAAGGAAGCTGGACTTAGAAAAAGAGCTTTGCTGGGCTGGGGAAAGCATGGAGTGTGACTAGCCCAGCTGGGGAGAGAAGGGAGTTGTGGGCTGTAAGAACTCTGAAGTCCATTGTTCAAAATGCGCAGGGTAGAGACAGTTTTTAGAGTGGAGATGGTAACCTAGCTCCCTGATTATTCTTCCCTTAATTGCTGTATATTTGCAGGGTCTTTAGCCTTTACATTTTGTGCAGAATGCAATGTTGTCAGCATGTATCCAGTGTAGTGTTTAATGGGTTGGAATTGGGAAAGGAATTCCTGAAATATAGTTGTGGTTTCTCAAGGAGACGGTTTGATAGCAATTTGTATTTGTCATAGCTGGGAAAGAGTTGAAACAAACTTTTGTTCAGTTGAACTGCAATTAAGGTCTGAATGTTTCTATGCAATGATACTTCAGAAGTAAAATGTGTAAGTGTAGACTACTTTTTTTTGTGATTGAAGCTACCAAATTTCACTTTATACTTGTAATTGCTGGAAATGCCGTGCCCAGTCGGTTACACAAACTTGGAACGTATACCCCAAAGTTTGACCAGCAGTAATGTAATAGGCAGTAGTCACTTGTGTGCGTTTCATATGGTAGTCTTAAGTTGCTGAAGCTACATGAAGTTTGAGAATTGCTGTCTTAGGCTTAATCATCCAAGTAATTTTGTGAATGTAAGCATGATGTCTGTCATTGCCACTTGCTACTGATCTCTTTGTCTTTCCTCTGTATTGCAGTGATTTTTGAGAATTATTTATAGGGTGTGGACGTGTAGGAAGTTCTCTACTGGTGATCATTTGAAGTCTCAATAGGCTATTAACTTTACTTGGCAGTCAAACTTCACACATCTGTTATTTAAACCCTTGACTTAAAACTTGTGATTTTACTTACAGATTCATGCTGTCAATATTTTTGCCTGTTGGAAATACTGGAATTTGGAAACCTTGGGTAGAATCTACATGAAGCTTGAGTTTAGCTTTAGGTTTCACTTTCAGTCTGTAGGAATAATAATATAAAAGAACTGAAGCAGGAGTTAGTCTTGGGAGAATCTTCTTAAAATATGTTTGTATTGGTTTGTCCTCATAAGGTTAATAAAATGCTACTATAGAATTTCAATGAATTTAGTGGTTCAAAGCTGAAAAATAGCAGGCCACATCTAAATGCGGTGCTAAAACCACTACAGTTTTACATTTGAATATTGTTTGGGATAGATCTAGTAACACTAATATTTTTGTTATTCTTATTTTCAACAAATACAAAACCTATATGGTCAAAGCTAGTGTCTCAGTCTTGCAGATGGCACTAATAGCAATGCTTCTTTTGTTAGTATATACAGAATTACAGCTTGAATTACTTCAGTGCTACAATATGCTTTCTGCGCTGCAACTTGCAGATCTTTCATGTAAAAAAGATGAAATATTTTTTAGAAAGGTACATGAGGTAAATGCTTATGTACAGTGGTGCTCTGGAATATCCACCTGTGTCAGACCTGTGTGTTGATTGCATATTTGTATTATAAAGAGTCTTTTGCAAGTTTGGTCTAATACATAGTCAGAAATTTTCTACCTGCAGGTTTGGGAACGCCATCTCCTTTCTAGAAATGGAAGAGTGTAAAAGATGGAGTGACTTGGGATGAAAGTATAGTGTTTCAATATTTTTAAAAGGTTAACATTTGAAATTACAATTTAATTCAAATTTTATTTATTTCTAAAATTCCTAAACATCATATAAACAGTATAATGTTTAAATTTGATTTGTTTGATGTTTTATGTGGAATATTGAAAATCAACTTTTGCCATTCGGAATTTGTTTAGAGTTGAAGTAACTCTTGAAAATCTTCTAGCAGTCCTTTTCTGAGCAATAAAGAGCTGAGAACCCAGCATAAGAGAATTCTTGTAAAAGATGTAAGCTATAGATATTTGTGTTCAGATCAGGTGATGCCTGGAGCCTGTCCTCCCCTTCCACCCTCCACTGCATACCAAGTAAAATAGCGCACTAGAAAATTACATGCACCTTTGTGTAAACTGGACTTAACTTGCCTGTCTGTGGAGAGAAAGGAATTCAGGCTAAAGTAAGGGCTCTTTGGAGACACAGATTAGGAGGAAAATTGGAAGGTTTAAGTCTTCAGCTCAGGGCAATATACTGGTGATGATCATAATATTATAAATGAGCCATTTCAAAATTGTGCTCTCTATTAACCTTTAAGTCACTTTAGCAAAGTGTATGTAACTTTTAATTGAGAGCAGGTAAAGCTAGTAAGTAACAAAACATTTAAATTGTGGTGGTGGTGTTTGTTTTCTTATTTGTCTTTGGTTTTTTTATTATTTTGTTTTTAAAACCTCTGTTAAATCTGAAATGACAAACTGTGTAAAGAAAACAATTGCTAGATACAATTACTAATCTTGGATTATTAGAACTTCAAAACCAGAACTTCAGTTCTCTGTATGTAAAGAAAGAAATGTCGCCTTACGTGTCATCCTGCTGAGAAATTAAATGCAGTGGTCTAATGTAGGCTGTTCTTGTAAGTGGGGCAAATAGGGCAAGTCAGTAAAGATTATGTCAGTATTTCATGTTTTGATTATCTTGACTGAGGGCGCAGTTGAAGAAATTTGGAAAAGAGCAATGATGTTATTAGCATCTTCCTTCTCACTTCCTGTTTTTCCTCTCTGGAAAAATACAGAGTGCAATGCTTCAGATTCAGAAACTAGTTAATTTGATGTTTGTCCATAATCAAAAACCAGTTTTGTACAGGTGATGTTTTTTGTTGCATTTTGATGGTAAAACAGAGATACTAAGTCAGGCTTTAAGTGTTAGGAACAAGAATAGTCAGTAACTTCATCTCCTTGTATCTTTGGCTGAATACTTCAAAATGAGTTCATATTAATAAAAACTTCCCTACAGGAAATAATTTATGCATGAAGGAACAGTTTCATGTGAAACTGGATAGCTTCATAATTTATAAATACAATAGTGAACTGGATTGTAGGGTTATATGATAATATTGCACTTGAGCCATTTGAGGCAAAAAGTTTGCCCATGTCTGGAGGGTTTTTTTAATGTAATGAAGGAATTTGTTAGTATGAACTTATATCTTGAATTTTTGTTTACATTTTCGTATCCACTCTCTTTTTTACTTTATGAAATGTAGTCTGTCACTACAACTTAACTAACATTTTGTGTAACACTACTTCTATGATAATTTAAATGTTAAAATAGTGTACAGTGGGCTTCATGTTAACAGCGAATTTGTTAAAATATTTGGGGGCTATTCCTTTTAAAGTTAATAATCTTATATAATAATCTTATATATAAAAAATATACTATATATATAAAATATACTATAAAGCTTACTTTATGCAAAAAATTAAATTTACTATTGTAAAGAATTATGACTTGTTAATTTTGTTTTTATATACTATAGGATATGTTTTGGAGTTGCAGACAAAGTATCTTTGCTGAAATGAAGAAGAAATTTTCACAGGTAGACAGACAAAATCGACTTTATCAAATGATAACCATGATACGTAGTAACAGCATGATGCTGTTTGTAGCTTTTGTTTATTTCTTAATGTGAGCATGAGCTGTTGAATTGCTTGTGCATGTTCTTGAATACAAAGATTATGTATGTATTAAATGCAGTCTTAACAGCAGAAGCTTCAAACCGAGTATGTGTTTACATGCTTTTACACTGGTGTGTGCATTTTTGGCTCTCTGTAGCTTTTCATAGAAAAATGGAATTGTGTAGCTGTCATAATATATCACATTATGTAATGATTAAAATTAAGTTTTGTGTTTACTTTGGACTAAACTAAGTCAGTTTGTCACAGTAGTTTAGAGGCCTATCACTGGTCAGTATTGCCTTTTACACTATTTTTATAGTAAAGTAGCCACAAACAAGACGTTTGCATTGTTCTCTGATAGTTCAGATGGTATATGTGAATGCTTGCCATGAGTAGGTTATTTTTGCTTTATCTATTTACTGTGAACAACTTGGAGCAGTGGCAGCATGAATGATGGCTTAATATCCTTGGCTGTGCTAACCCTGAGTTAAACCACTTCAGTCTGTCAGAATTACATCTGTGAACAAGGAAGAGAGGATTTGTCCAACGTGGAACAGCCAGCAAATCTTCTGTAATCTATAATTTGCTTGCTTAATGTCATTTCCATCCATCAGATACTGTGTGTCTAATTATTTTCAGTAGCAACTCCGCTATGAGTCACAATTGATCCACTGTCAAAGGTAGTGGAGAAAGCATGAGTAGGAGGCGTTGAATTTATAGGTATCTTCTGCAGAGAGGAGGGAAGTTAAGGTGTTGCTTATGTAAAGGCAGCAGGACAACAAAAAATCGAGTCTCCGGTGGAGAACTTCTATTCCTGACATGCTCATATACAGTAGCAGCTCAAGTTGTAGGATCAGTGGGAATCGTTAAATCTGAGTTAATTTACATTTTTTCTAGATGAAGCTGTATGAGTAGTAGGAGATGCCTCTTAACCTCTCTGCACTGTTCTATAGAGGAGGGTAGGCTTCCACCCAGAGCCTCTACTATTGCTGGGGCAGCTGGGTCATCAGGGTTGGTTGATTTTATGAGTTTGTTGGGTTTTAGCTGCTGCTTGACCTCTTTAGAAAAATCAAGAAAGTAGACCACTGACCTGGGCCACAAGCTTCATCTTCTCTTTTGTAACCACACAATGAAAGAGAGAAATTGCGTGTGTGTTGTTTAGCCAAAAAAAAATTGAAGAATGAAACTGTGCTGGGAAATTTAAAGGAAAGAACCCAGGAGAAGTAATCACTGGTGAAGTTTAATTTCAGTCTGCTGAAGTACAGCCCTGTGTGTCTCTGTGGGAGCTGTGGATGAAAATGAGTATATAATGTCAAAATTACTTTGACTTCTAAATTATGTTTGCTTCTTAATGTGTATTTAATGTTTCAGGAATAGTTTTCCTCTGTCGTCTTGGAAAGTCGTTTCTTTAGAAAGACTAAAAGTCTCCAGTAAAGGCTAAATGTATGAAGATAAAGTATTGCAGATTTGCTGGAAATAGTGCCTTGCATCTTTTTGCATCCAGTTAATGAAGATTTCCACACAGGACATTAACGTCAAATTTCTCTATGTTTATTAAATGTAAAGTCTTAAGAAAAATCACAGTCTAAAGCAAACTAGCGTAATACAGATCGAGGGGAGATCATTTGCCCTTCTGACAACTCCTTTCTGATGATGGTAGCAATAGACACTGCAGTTGCGTGAAGACTGTCAGCTGGTCTGGAAATTTTGTAAAACGAGGGGGTGCAGCGTGAGCTATACAAGGGAGGCTGAAGTTGTTTAGATCTTCTTTGTAGTTCTTTATTCTCTGTAAGATGCTTATGACATGGCTGACAGTTTTAGCATGAACACAGTTCTTGCTTTTTATTAATGTTTTTATCCACTGAAAATCATGATAGCATTGCATGTATCTTTTAACCTTTTTAGGCGATGTGCACTTTAGCCATGGACTGAGATTTGGGTGCTCTGATGTGCATTACTAATGCTTTCTGTGTGTTACAAGTTGAAAAAGCTGAGTCCTTGGGGACTAACTAATTAGTCCCTCTACTGACCTGAAGCTTTCTTGTGTGACCTGCATTTAAATATTAGTTATTCCTGATGATTCTACAACTTTGGATAACTGAGAGATTTAATTGATTGTGCTTAGATCTTTGCCTTCCTGGGTATTCAGTGTTGGTGAAATACCATTTTCTTGGCTTATCTAGGTCCATAAAGTTTTATCACAATTCCATTGTCACCTTTATTCAAGATTTTTACTTGTCTGATATTGAAGTTGCTGTTTAAAGTCTCTTTACTTTGCCTAGTAGCTAGTTGGCAATGTTAATTTTCTTACTCTGTTTAGGCAGAAGAATTTCTCCTGTGATTCACGCAGCAGTGGATTTTGTAGAAGAAAGTTGGTGGCTTGATGATGAAACTTTTTGTTTAATGGTCAGCTTCCAAGATTATTTGGAAGCTTGCAGGTCTTCTGGGTTGCATTTCTAAAAATCACAAAAGTTATACTTCTACCTCAGCAGGGTTTACGATCACGTCAAAGCAAAATAGGAGCTTGAAATGGTGTTTTGTAGCAGTCTACTATCTGCTTACTGGCTGAAATTCTGTGCAGAACTTGAGCAGTTTCTCTACATGGTGATCCACCTATCCAGTTCCTTCTTGTTCTATGGAAGTGGAGCTTCTTTTTACGTAGGCCTTCCAAAACTGGAAGGTTCTTAATTTTCTTATGCCTGCTTTCAAAAGTGAAGTCCACTTTTAGGATTCCTAGGTTGTAAAAGTATACCATGCTTTAGTGGTGAAATCTTGTTTTGATTTTTCAACTAAACTCAAAAATGTTCTTAGCTTTACTCATTAATTGTTGCCTGCTGTCATTTCAGGTGGAAAGTGCTGCTGAAGAACCGAGGGTGCTGTGTATAATACAAGATACCACAAATTCCAAGACAGTGAACGAGCGTGTTACCTTGAACCTGCCAGCTTCCACACCACTGAAAAGGCTGTTTGAAGATGTGGCTTCAAAAGTGGGCTATGTGAATGGAACTTTTGATTTAGTGTGGGGAAATGGAGATAATGTAACTGATACGGTACGGCAAAAGTACTTTTTATTTCCCCTTGATAGCAGACATTTAAATCTTCACATTATGGAACAGTGCTCTCTGTATTATCTAGTGCTCATTTAATTCCTGTAAAAATTTGTAGTTGGTGCACCAGTGCAGATTGATACCACTCTTGATTTGGCTGAATTTTATTTTGTGTTATATCTACATTTTAGTTTCAAAATATGTTCTTAATTGATATGTGTATTTAATCATTAAACAAAAGAAACTAATATGATCATTCCAATGTAATGCTATTTTTTCATTATCAGTGTGTATTTTTAGTAATAATACCTATAATTAATCCCCCTATTTCCTGTGGCCTTGTTTGAGAAATGTTTTCTTCTCAACAGAAGCGTGCTGTGTAGTGACTTTCTATGTTTCTGTTACCTATTTGAATTCTAATGCAAACCCAAGTATTATTACTGTTATTGTTATCAATTCTATACTTTATTGTAAATTGGTGTTGGTTTTAGTTAATATGATTTCTACAGATGCACCTAGAAAACATTTTTAAGATTCCTTAAGAAATAGACGTTATTTTATTTCAGGTCATGTTTATCCTCGCTGAACTTTTTTTTTCCTTTAAAAAAAAAGATGTATGCAAGCTATGTAGGACCCTAAATGGTTTGATGTCCTGCAAGAAACTTGTAGACCAGTGTCTTGACTCCTGAATAGTTTAACCAATGTCTAAGTATTAAACCATACTGTGATACTTAATTTACACTTTCTTAAGCTGTTCCCAGGTTCTTTCAGTATTAATGATGAGTGTATTTTGTTTATACTGGATAATTATTTATTTTCATTTCATCTTAGTGTGTCAGAAGCTACTTCAAGCAATGTACTTGGATGGAATCTCTTAATCGTATATAGATCTGTTACCAAAAAAAAGTGTTGAGTTTTTTGCCTTTTTTTTTTTTTTTAGCAGACTCCAATAGATCAGAACAGTGACAAAACTATTCTTGATGCTGGTTTTGAGCCAGGGAAGAAGAACTTTCTGCATTTGACAGACAAAGATGGTGAGCAGCCTCATATAATGCCGGTAAGTAAAATCTTTGCTCAGCTACATAAGCTATAGTGTTCGGGGGAGAGAGGTGTATGTTCTGTGTATTGCTCATGAGAGATTAGAAAATGAAATAAAATTGGACTGTAGGACCAATTCCATCGGTAATGATTTGCTGTCATTTTTCATTCATGCTTGTCAAATATTTGTGTAAAGTTTTGCTGTGAGTAATTTTCTAAGGTTATACAATTAATTAATCTTTGACATATTCAGAGATAAGTCTTAACAGTACAGGTTTAATCATGTACCTAATCCTTTTCCTCTGAGTATATGAAAGCAATATTAGGCCTCTGTGGCAGCATTCTCAGAAACAGCAGTCCTGTATCAACAGCAGTTACCTACTTCCAATTTTGTCTTTACAAAAAAAAAATTATATATACACATACATAAAACAAGAGTTGTCAGTGTTGCTAAAAGCCACTGTCTGCCATAACAAATTATTTGAAATTTCCTATTTCTCAAATATGTGATGCAGTGAAAGATAAACGTAGCTGCGGTTTATTTAAACCAGGGATTGTATAGGCTAGTGATAACATTATTACTCAGCTCTCATGTCAGCATGGTGCTGGCCTACTTAACCTTTGTTGTGGACTTAATTATCTGAAAAGAGGAAAAAAACCCCAAACCCCACATTTAAATAATTGTGCACAAGGTCAGAATTTGAGAGTGATTCTGAAAGAATATCAAATTGTAATTTTTATACCTGAAAAAAAGATTAAAACTCATTCTCTATTTCGGTGCAGAAAACTTGAGACATAGGAAACGCTGAACTGCAGACTTGCTTGTTGTATGCATTTATGGTACTGTATTTGATTATACAGTATTCTAAAGGGCATTTTCTCCCACTAATGCGAAGAATGATTTCGGAGGGTCTTGAGAATTTGGAAGGCAGAATTAAAGTTACTCAAGCAACTGTGTATCTGCAATTTTGTCAAATTTGTGTCATACACTAACAAAATTGATTTCTTTGCTATGAAAGACGTAAAACTTGTAGGTGATTCAGTAAAAATTTGTTGTCTAACTTTTGCATAAAATCAGTGTATTTATGTTTTTAGGAGGAGTCAGGTACAACAGATGACAGCGCGCAAGACAGACTTATAGGCCCTCTTCCAAGAGAGGGCTCTGTTGGCTGTACCAATGACTATGTCAGTCAAAGCTACTCTTATTCTTCAGTCCTGAGCAAATCAGAGACAGGTATAGTGTTCTCTCTTATAAAGGCAATGCTAATCTGTAACTTTTTTAGCATATTTTCAAATAGCAGCACTTCAAGATTTTTGAAATAAATTGCAATTTATTTTAAAAACCCACATGGCTTCTACATTTTTCCATCATGTTTCCTACCGTATTCTTGTATTGCTTTGGGAACAGAAGAGCTGTATCCCATCCTTTTCTCACTTGTGACAGTGCAATTCAAACTCTGTCAGGGCCCCTCCTTTTCAGTATTAATCTGCCACTGCGTCCCTAGCTGAGTAGTCAGGATTGTATTACCAGAAAGTATTCACCTCAAGCTGTGTGTACACTCGCAGCTTAATGAGTACTTCATGCTCTGTTACAGAGGGGCTGTTGCCAAATCTCTGCACTCCACGTGTTGACTAAAGTCTTCCTTCTGTAGCCCCCGGTTGCAGTCTCTCTGCCTGCACCATGATTCCCCGTGAGGTTCATCCTCTGCTGCCTGGCTCCCCACCAGCAAGCAGAGACTCCCTCTGGAAGAGAAGTGCTGCTCTGCCTCGCAGAGAAGTGCCAGGGCAGGTCCTGGGAGGCTGCTGGGTGCCTTTGCTGCGCAGGGGCACAGGAGGAGACAGCAAGTTACAGCTCAGTAATGAGATAACTCCTCTGATAATAAATTTGTGGAGCAGACACATATACCACATTCACATTACACGAATTCATGCATGTTCAAGATTTATTTTGAGAGATAAGAAAGTTTATCTGTGACATAGCTTTTTTTTTTTATTATTTAATATAAGTGTGAAAAGATGATCTGTGTAGAGCAGAGTAATAAAATACATGTGTTCTAACTCAGTCTCTTCATAAAAAATGCCTGTGTTTTGCATGGAGGGAGCTACCTTTCCATTACTAGTATGCAACTGAGATGAGTTTTTTTTTAATGTTTACTAAGAGCTTCAGAGTATAAATAGGCATATTTACTTTCTTTATTACACTGTGCTTCAGGGTATGCTGCTTACTTTTCAACTGTTAATACTGTATATTTTGGAGAAAATCTGAAAATGACAGATGAAAAAAGTAAATAGTTCCGTCTTCAGCTACTAAAAATGACACTGACTTTTAGTAGCTGTTTTAATTGGTTATTCTGGGAGAAAGATTTAGAGGATACATGTGGGTGGGCAATTTAAAGATTTATTATTTTTTTATTTATAGTTCTGAGATGATAGTACAAACCAATGCAGATAAAAATTATATTGACATTATAACTAGGGTATTTTAGTTGACATCAGACAATAAGTAAACTAGTACACAATGATTTCTTAACAATTTCTAGATTCTTCTGTAAAATATTTAAATCAACTGTTAAAATATTTAAAGTTTCCTGTGTCACTGTTGGTGCAGTATCCAGCATTAAATATTGGTTACTACTGTGAAACTTAAGTCATGATCGCTAAAATAGCTTTGTGTCATTCAGGGAAATTATTTCTGTTGTGTAAACTATTATTCTCTGTTGCTCTCAAAAGTGAGCAGTTGTAATATTCCCTCAATTTTTATGTTGCACATAACAATAAATGGCAACAGCTGGATGCAGTTCTTAAGTAAACATTATCACAGATTATTTTCTTATCAAATGTTTTAACTCCTTAAGCGATTTCCCATCTTTTTGCATTATTTCCATCTCATTCTTCTATTCTTAGGTTATGTGGGGCTAGTAAATCAAGCAATGACTTGCTACTTGAACAGCCTTCTACAAACGCTTTTCATGACTCCTGAATTTAGAAATGCATTATATAAGTGAGTATATATAATCAAAGCCTGTTCTTAAATTTGTTCTGGTATATATTGGTAGGAGATCCTTTTGAATTTCTCCTGTCAAAATTTCCTTGTTTGAATACTTGAAGCATACTTCAAGTCAAGCTGGATAGACTGTCATAAATTATATCTGCTTAAAAGCTTCAAATTTTTAGTAAAATACTGAGATATGTTATTGGTTCTGGCATGAACAAGCTTTTTAAAGAATTTACCCCATCTTGAAAATATCAAACTTGAAATTAAGTTTGATACTAAGTGCGCTTCATGTCTGTATTTGTGCAGTGAATGGCTACAAAACTATTCCATTTGTTTGTGTTAGGTTTGTACATTTGAACAATAGTGTTGTCATTTACTGCAGAAACGGAAAGCAATTTCATTTGACTTTGCCCAAGAAACAGAGCCTCAGTTAACCTCTGTAATATGGCAGACCTCTTGAAATGCTGTTTTAAATACCTTTTTGAGTAATGTTTTCAGAGCATTTTTAATTGTCAAATATATTGTGTTGTGAATAGATGGGAATTTGAAGAATCTGAAGAGGATCCTGTGACGAGTATCCCCTACCAGCTTCAAAGACTGTTTGTTTTACTGCAGACCAGCAAAAAAAGAGCAATTGAAACAACAGATGTTACCCGGAGTTTCGGATGGGATAGTAGTGAGGGTAATATGCAGCTATTACGCTTGTGTGATTTGCTTCAGCAGCTGCCTGTTAGGGGCCTAAACTGCTGTCAATGGAGAACAAATACCCGAGTAACTAAAAAAAATTATTAGAATCCACTTTGTTTTAGTGGAAACAAAATAGCCTAAATGGATACTTTGTGGTGTGTGTTTGATTTTTAAAGAAATTATGCCTGGGAGTTTTAGGCTGTTAAAAGCATTTTATTTTTGTAATTAAGCTATCATTATCATTGTTAATTGTTTCTAAAGAAGCAGCTCTTTATGAGAAACTGGCATCTGTTTTGAATCACAGATGTCAAATGTACGTGTTCCACTTTGATAGAAAATAATATGGGTAATGCCATAAAGTCAAACACAGTGTTTGTCTTTCTGACACTTGTATAGTGTAATTTTGTCCCATAACCTGTTGATTTTTCCATGGAGAAATTGCATGATAATAAGCAGTTGCATTTCAGTGTCTTTACACTTACAAAGAAAAAAAATTGATTTTTAGAGAATTGGTATAAAGTGGGAAATAAGTCACAACCAGTTTATTTTATAACACTGCGTATCAGCACTTCTTTATTTTTTACATATTCTTGCTTATGTATGCAATTCTTGTTTATAAATAATACATTGTGAGCAAGCAGGCTGCCTATTTTTCTAACTGAACCTGAGAGGCAGCTGCTTGTGGAATTGAACACTGGCCCAGTAGTGAATATTGGGGGCTAATAAGATCTCTGGTTTTAATTAAGATTAATTTCAATTTCTGACAGCATGGCAGCAACATGATGTACAGGAGCTTTGTAGAGTCATGTTTGATGCTTTGGAGCAGAAATGGAAGCAAACAGAACAGGTAATTGCAGAAAAACTTTCCTCCATTCAGCAGTGTGGTTATGTTGGGTTTTGCTGTGTTTTTTTTAAGGATGATTGCGACAAATGTTAACTGAATTTTAAATACAAGATTATTGAAAGTCTGCAGTAGTTGCCAGTTTTCTTGTTTGATGCAATAGTTCAGCTACTATATTGTGCAGCTTTTAAGAGTGTGTTGCTTATGTTTTCCTTCTCCATTTAAAAGCAGAATATTCTGAACTCTGGATACTTAGTTTTTATTTGAAGAAATCACAGAAAGTGATTGTGTAACTCCTGTGATAGCTTCCTCACTGTCAGTATTTATTAGGCTATGTTGTGGGCTCTTGCAGCTCAAGCCACACTTCTCGTGTAGGAGAAAGATAGGAATATATTCATAACATGTGACACATGCTACTGATAACTTCTGTGTAGTTATGCAGTTAAGACTTAATTTTAAAAAGGCATTTTCTTGTAAAACTAAAGAATTGAAACATGCTTTGTTTCATTTGCCTAAAGTTCTGTTGAATATCTGTCTGTTTCAGGCTGATCTTATAAATCAACTGTATCAAGGCAAACTGAAGGACTATGTAAGATGTCTAGAATGTGGCTATGAAGGCTGGAGAATCGACACTTACCTGGATATTCCTTTGGTCATCCGGCCGTATGGCTCCAACCAGGCGTTTGCTAGCGTGGTGTGTACTATTATGCTGACTAATAGTGCATCCATACACACATAGAATACATAATGCGACAGTGGTATAATTTGTTACATGGTAAGTATCATCCTAGATACTCCATCTTGGGGTGTTCGTCTTTGTGCAGTGAACCAGCTAGCAAGTTCTAGAAGATTTTTTTTGGCTTTTTGGGTTATTTTTTGTTTGTTTTTTTTTTTTTCTTTTGCCCTTCAATGAGTCCTACTGGTGCATGTATAAGGGGAGGGGAAATGCAACTTTTATTGCCTTAGGGCTGCAGTAATCAATTATTTTCTTGATAAAATCTTCAGCATTTACTTGAGATATTTTTATGAGACTCCTAAGTTTTATTTGGTTTGTTCTCTTTATTGGCACATCTGCTAAATTTTCATAGCATTGTTGAAAATCTTAGTGAAAGAAGAGAACGTTGGCTTAGAGTTTTTAGTTTAATTGCCATGTTGTTGCTGTGCTTTTTAAAGTTCACTTCTCAAATACCATATGCTTTTAACAAGCGATTTAATGATAACAAAAAATCCTATCATGTATCAATGTTCTTGGTCACTTTTGCTCCAGCATTACTGATGTTGGCAAGCATATATATTGCTTAGTAAATCTGTGGAAGTTTTTTTTTGTTTTATTATTTCCACCCCCCTGAAAAGAAGTGATTACAAACTGTGGAATTCCACTGTTGTGGCTTAAAATACCTGTACTATGGATGAAGTGTTGAGAAAGAACAAGAATAAATCAAACAAGTCGCAGTAAAGGTTGTTTTAAATGAACACTTGTGTAATTGGCTTACCAGGATTATTTATTATATATAAAGTATTTTTCCCTTTGTATTTAGTATGCTGGCAATATTTTTAACCACTAATGGTCCGTAATTCTTAACAGTAATTCTGTTAAGAAAAGAATTGTTAGAATTAGGTTAAACTGCAGTGTAGGTTCAAAGTACTTCATACTTTAGAACTTTAAATACCAATCTAGAGAAGCAGTAGAGGAGGGACATGGATCTCTCAAAAAGGATTCAAGTTAAAGGCCTTTGAAATCTTTCTAAGAATGCATTAAAACTTCTTACAACCATCCAGCTAATTGAAGCTGTATTTTGAGCTACCATTCCATTGATACAGATTGATATCTTATGTAGATGACTTCCTTTTGCACTTTTAAAAACCAATTTCTAGAAACATTCCCTAAAATAAAATTTTTTATTGTAATTTTTATTCAATAATGAAATTTTTCTGATCTATTAAAGTAATGAAAACTGTTCAGTTCATGTAGTTGTATTCTGCATTTAACAATGCATTGTACATTTGTCTCAAATGAAAATTTTTTTTTTAGTAGAGAAGTCTGTAGCAGAATGCCAAAAAAAGTCTGTAGTTGTAAAAACACACAAAGTTTGAACAGTTAAGAACTTAAATATCAGATTACTTTTAGTAGTATTTGATATTCCTCCTGCAAATCAGCATTTACCGAGTTTACTACACTGAGGAAAATAATTTTAAGATTTTTGTTATACAGACTTACATGGTTGCAATTTGTATTGATGCTTCAATTTTTGAGCTTTTTTAATTCGTATTCTGATTATATTCAGTTGATTCTCCTCCCTGCATTTGTATTATCTATAGCAGATGTAATTTTTAGTTTTGTAGCCTTCAACAGTGGGGAGATATGGAGGATACTTGCTTTTGGAGAAAGGAAAAATCGCCTGTTTCTAAATGGAATTCTCTGAAGGTAGTATCCTCCATTGATCCATAGATGATGGTGATTTAGTAGGTGTAGGTAAAAGGGTATGAGAGATCAAAAACTTCACACATGCGCTAATAGGGCTTATAGAAGGGAATGTAAAACTTTTTAGACCTTGCTAGTCAGCTCCTGAGGGAACTTGCAGCAGGCGACACAACCCAAGATAGGGGATCTAAGGAGGATACTACCTTCAAAGAACTCTAGTTAGAGGTAAGTGATTTTCCATTACTTTCTAATAAGAGAGAATGGATGTATGAGCTTTAAGTAAGGTTAATCTGTAGAATGCCACATAAAGTGTATTATCCCACTGTTCGACATTGTGTACTATCAAAAAAATGTAGATACCTCAAATGTTGCATTGATCTATAAATATATATGTATTGCTTCTTAAATACATGGGAACACTGAAGAACCGGGAAGGATACTGTTATGCTTTCTTTTTTTCCTAATACAAAGTAATTCTGAAATTATTCAGTGTGTTTTTAAGGTTTGCATTTTGAAATTTTTTTTTCTTATTCCCCACTCCATCCCCCAAGTTCATGTAGTAAGACTAAATAGCTACAGACTCATTAGGGCATTTCTGGAGCACTGAGATCTTGTCGGTATGTATCTCAAGATAGTTTCTGAAAAGGTAGTTATACTATCTGCATTGTTCAAGGGCATGGTTTAAAAAACTCTGAATCGGTCTTTTCTTGAAGCCAGTAGAAATATAGGCATAAAAAGATATAGCTTATTTCAGGGAGGTAAACAGGAGCAGCAATTCATATACTGATTTTTGTAGGTATTGGTATCTTTTGTGTAGATTTTAACAGAATTTAACATATAATTTAACAGCATTAGACATAAGCCAAAAAGATTTTTTTGAGTGCAAAACATAAATTTTGCAAGATGAACAGCTGAGGGAAGAATGGGTGCAATGGGGAACGAGCTCACATGCTGGAAATTATGTTACTAGAAAACAGTGGAAATTGCTTTGTCATACGAGAAGACTAGGAATAACACAAGTATTCTGGAGATTTAGCAAGTACAGTTCTGTTTTGTTAAGTGTTGTTAGTTTTCGCCACCTTTTGTATGTTAGCTTTTCTTTTGAGGGTGTAAGTATGCATACAAGTAGACTATTTTGGAGTGGAAATTAATTTGGACTTCTGTGTGAATTTACTTTGTGGTGTTGTTGCCAAAGTAAAACTGTTGGAGGCAGTTAGAATATGGATGATGTGACATTTATTTTTTTTTAAGCTAGATTGGTAACAAGAAGGTCTTGTATTTTCAGTTGAGCCTGTTCTTTGGGCATGGGAAAAGTAGATGAGCTCTGAAAATCTGAGATGGCATTTAGTTTCTAGCTTTTTTCCACTGACAGTTTTGCCTAATTGCTATTTATTGTGTAACTTTTCATAAAGGTTCTCCTGCTCCTGTTCACAGGTTTTATACAACTGCTTGCAGCAAGATACCTGTCAAACTACTGACTATATCATAATGCATTTTTGTGGAGAAGAGTGTGTCCTAAGTGTCTTATCTTTAGCCAGACAATAATTAGTTTGAACTGTTTGTTATGGCATTTTAGTCTAAGTGTTAGAAATCTCACAATCAGAATATTAAAAACTGGATATACTCAGGACTTGGCTGGACAAGTTGGACCTGCTTTGAGCAGAGAGTTAGGATCAGATGATTTCCAGAAGTCTCTTTCAGCCTATATTGTTCTTTTGTTTCTGTGAGGTATAATAAAGCTTAAATAGCCTTTGTCATATGAATCTATTGCTTGATCTTTTATGGTATATTTTGAGGAGTGTGTTGGGAATGGTGGAAATGCTTAGTAGATCTAAGACCACATAATAATTACCTCTTTAAAGATAACTTCAAAGGTAATGTTTAAAGTAAAATTGCACAAAAATGGGGGGTGTCATGTGATAGGTTGTGCAGTGTAGAAGCTTTATCGCTGTTTTTGCTGAGTAAACTGTCAGTAGAAAATGGTGAACTGCATTAGAATAGGAATTGCATTAAGAAACATCCTAATCAGCAGAATTCAGTTTGGTGTAAAGATGACATAGGAGAAAAATGGAGGAGACATAAACAAGTAAACTTGAGGAACGGTATTGTTCCTTATATAAGGATTGAAAAAGACATGGATATTCACTCAGCTCAGAAACAGTGGAGTTCTCAAGAGTTTTAATCAGGTTTTTCAAAGCACAGCCACAGCTCACTGGGTGGTAAGCAGTGAAACCACAAGAGTAATGTAATAGTACTTCATTCAGCTTTTGGGGGTCTGAAGGTTCATCGCTTTTTTCCGTATGTGGAAATCTATAATATATTTCCTTGTTAAATTGCACATCACACAGTCTATGTGATCATTTACGTCCCATCATTCATATATTCCCATTCACGCATATTCAATTCAATCATGTTGATTCATGAATTGCAACTTTTTTCTGACACTCAAAATATATTTTTATTGTCTTAACTGGCGTTTGATTCATAACAGGTAGTTCTGCAGTCGTTATGTGATGTTGTCTAGGTTTTGTGATTTCTGTGTTGTTATCTTTTTTGTTTTCATTCTAATAGTCCTGAATATTAATTCCTTAAACTAGTTTACAGAATGGTCAAAATGCAGTAATCTTATTTCTTCACCTTTCTTTTTAAGCAGGGTTATAACTTGTTTAATCGTCTTTCCTACCTTTTAGAATGAGATTCCTCACATCTCAGTGCACAACCTTACTAGATGTTAGCTATATGTTGCCCTTGAGTAAAAAGCAATTCAGCCTGTGTAGCATTTAGGAAGTAAATATGTAGACAGCAATTCACTTCAGACTCTTAAAATGTTTTCCCGTGCCTAGAGAGTCTCTCTGCCTAACAGCTGTGATTTCAGGCGTGTTCAAAGGCTTTTCTGGCTAGATCCAAAAATGGTAGTGTGTGACGACTGCCTTCAGTGTACAGTTGTTCTGTTGAGTTTGGCACATTCTTCGTTTGAGTAGTTGTCACCTGGAATACAGTCCTTTTTTGAAAGTCCTTTCTACTAGAACAGCAACTGAACTTTTGCAAAACTTTTGTTGTATTATTATTACTGTTGTTTCCCTGAGTTCTCAGAAAGAAGGGAGAAGGGAAGAGTTGGGGACTTCTTGAAGAACTTGGCATATCCTTGATTTCTTCCCAAAGTGTGACTTATCTAACAACGTGATTTAGATAGTAATCTTAAGCTCTGTGCCAGCCGTGTTGCAATTGGTGAGTTTACTATGCCCAGTTAAGCCCCCTCTTACTTATTCAGACTTCAGGGAACAGCTACAGTCCTCTGTAAGAGATGATGATTTTACAAGGCATTGTTTCTGTTGATCTTTGCATTAAACTGCATGTCTAAATGTGCAAGTTTGTTTTCACCTCCATAGCTGAACAGAGAACTTCTGGGCTCCCCTTGGAGTTCAGAAACCCAGAGCCTGTCAGTTTGCAAGGTGACTGGGTTAAAGGTTTTAACTTTTAAAATCTCTGAGTAAAATTCTTTACTGAACCCATCTCAATATTCGTGGTGAATTTTGTTTGAACAAGTTTGTTCTCAAGTGTATGCAACTTATGCGCAATTGTTGCAAATTCTGTTACGGGGAGGACTAATGGTCAGTTTGGTTGTATTTTCAATATTGTTTGCTGTAGAGAGGAACAAAGTAGAAATTAAACTCCTGGATCTAAGCATTAGTGACAGAACTTTTAGGCAGCTGTCAGAGGACAAAATTCCAGTTATTGGTCAGTTGCCTCATAAGGTTTACTCTAGGAAGCTAGTTCTGTCTTTGTAGGAGATGACCATATCTGATTCTCACTTCTCTGGGTGTGAAGCTCAAGTACTCTCCCTCTGTCACTTCTCCACCTTTCACTTAAAAGTAATATCTTCAAATGTAGTTTCCTAAGTCCCTTTGTAGAATTGTGACTAAGGCTGTCTTCAGGCGGACACTGAGGAACTGAGTAATGTGTTTTCCTGCCACCTTCTCCACCCCCAGTAAATATTGGATGGTATCTGTTGGGAAAAACTCTTCTTGAAATACAGAAGAACTATCTCAAAATTCTGGGAAAACAGGGCCAAAATGGGGTTAAAAAATAAGCTCGTTTTCACAGCAGTTGACTGAACAGACATGACTAAATGTGATGTGCAAGATAACAGGGGTAAATATCATTTTATATTGTATGTTTATTAAATCAAGACAATTTGGATTCATCAAATACTGAATGAAAAATTGTGGTTTGACTGTTTAACCTTGGGCTGGGTAGAAAGGTTGGTTTCTCTTCGTGTTTTACTGACTCTGTCTGGATCAAAGTTTATGTCAATCAAATTTTGGTTGTAGATTTAATGGAAGTAATTTGTATGTGTTTGCAATCTCATTGTAAATTTATTGTTCTGATTTACACCTATATAGTAAATGTTCTTTAAAAATCAGGTAACATCTTTTTATTATTAGGAAGAAGCACTGCATGCTTTCATTCAGCCTGAGATTCTTGATGGCCCCAATCAGTATTTTTGTGAACGATGTAAGAAGAAATGTGATGCAAGGAAGGTAAAGACTGTCCAAATCATTTGCAAAAATTACTTTTGGTAAATACCAATCGTGACAATGGTAGCATAATCTTGTCTTTGCTTCATTTAGGGTCTGCGGTTCTTGCATTTTCCATATTTGCTGACATTACAGCTGAAGAGATTTGACTTCGATTATACCACTATGCACAGAATTAAACTCAATGATCGTATGACTTTTCCTGAGGAGTTAGACATGAGTGTCTTCATTGATGTTGAAGATGAGGTAAAGTGTTTGGTTTCAGAGAAAAGTCTTTATCTTTCTTAAAGTTTCTCAATAAGAAAATTAAAATGTTGGTGTAATAAACCCATTTTAACAACATTATTCATCTACATAAAATGTTCTTTAGCCATGGCAATGTTTTAATTTGAAGTTTTTAAATCTGTCCATGTGGATTTTTGCTAAATTGAAAAGGAAGTATGTTCTCTGATCACTACAGGGTTTTCATGTTTCCATAAATAAGCTTTTTCTGATTTCTTACATCTTCACAAGAGTGATTTAAAAGCACAGGTCTCAGGGCTTCTACATATGCTGCAAATCCAGAATGAAACATGTTTCTTAAACTTGTGGCTGAATCTGTTTTGGTCACAAAAGGTGACGTAAAGTTTTGAAACTCTGAACGCTGAGCTTAGTCCAGAAAACATTAATGATTAATTCCTTCCCTCTGACTCACAGTGTTGTGTGTGCTGTAGAAATGAGATTTTTAAAAAATTTTGTTTTTCATGTGCGTCTTCTTTTGGCTTTTGACTTTTCTGGTTTTGGCGAAAATTCGTGTTGTGCAGTTACATTCACCAAAAAGTATTTAATATGCCTTCTGCATTAAAGACTAAATTTATTCTTCTAATTCCATTTCTGAAAACGTTATGTCACTTTGTTAGCTTGTAGTGATGTAAGAGAAATACTGCATTGATACGCATATGGAGGGGCTTTTCTGACTCTCTACAAACCTTTGGTTTATGAAGTGTGCCATTTAAGCAATTGATACCTCTCAAAGTATTACCGGGGGGGCTAAATGAGAATGGAGATTGATCTGAGAGAGTAGAACTTGACACAAAATTAACAACTGTCAGAAAAGCAAAAGAATTATCCAGAGGAAAGAGGATCAGGTAAGAGGTGGATATACTGACGTGCACTAAATGAACTGCATTCATAGTGTTGTTGACATCATGCTTTTATGCTAATAGAAGACTAATCAGTCTTACTGTAATACTTTGAGCCTGTCCAGTGAGTTGAAATGGAAAAAAATCTTTGACTGTGGATGAAAATATTTCCAGTCAAATCAGTTCTGATTAACAGGGCCGTGTTGCAATAGACTTTACTATCTGATATTAGACTTCCAGGTATTTAGTTGAATTAACTGGTAAATGTAATAGGCTAATAACAGATATAATCTTGTCAAGTATGAGATCGCGTAATTACCGTTCAGTTGCACACAAGACCAGAAAATACTGATCTAAGAGGTGGGCTGAAGACAGTTGCAAACAGAAACAAGTCCCTTCTCGATGATCAATTGCAGAGGTCTCTAGGTTTTTGAGGAGTTTCATTGTTTTTCATTTCACAAAGGTATTGTTATTTCTAGTTCTGTGTACCCTTAAGTGTTGTATAATATTAGTATGGATGTCTTATTTTTAAGAAGTCTCCTCAGACCGAGAGTTGTACCGACAGTGGAGCTGAAAATGAAGGCAGCTGTCACAGTGATCAGATGAGCAATGATTTTTCCAATGATGATGGAGTTGATGAAGGAATCTGCCTTGAAAGCAATAGTGCAGCAGAAAGAATTTCTAAAGCTGGCAGTGAAAAGGTACATTTACAAGAATGTTGTACTGGGTCTGACTAGGATGGAGTTAATTTTCTTCATAGCAGCTCGTATGGTGTTCTGTTCTGGATTTGTGACTAAAACAGTGTTGGTAGCACACCAGTGTGTTAACTCTTGCACAGCACCAAGGCTTTCTGTTTCTTGTTCTGCCCCTGTAATGAGTAGGGCTAGGGGTGGGCAAGAGGCTGGAAGGGCTGACCTGAACTGACCAGAAGAATATTCCGTGCCGTATTCCCTGCTGTGTAATGTCATGTTCAGCAGTAAAAACTGGGTGCTTTCCAAAGTAGCTGTTGCTCAGAGACTGGCTGGGCTTTGCTCTGCTGGTGGGAGGTGGTGAGTAATGCCTTTGCAACATTGCATCTTTTTTTTTTTTTCCTATTTCCATCACCTATTAAAATTTCCTTCACTTATTAAACCGTCACTGTCTGCAACTGCAAGTTTGCTTGCTTTTGCTCTTCTGATTCTCTCCATCCCGCTTAAGTGGAGGAGTGAGTGACTAACTGGGTGAGGTGCTTAGTTTCTGGCCAGGGTTAATGCACCATAAATGTAAATGATAAAAATATAAATAATTCTGATATTTGGGGTGGGACCATGTGTTTCTATTCAAATTCCAAAGATTGACACTGAGTTAAGGAAAGCAAGCAACTGATTTGGAGGTCTCCTGAGAATAAATGTCTTCCCAGCTTGTCAGACTGAGAATTTCCAGATAACCTGTTTTGGCAGCAGACCCTCAAATTGAACACTGTTTTGTCTTGTGAGCGCTGTTTTTCCTTTGAGGCCAACTGTTAAAGGCCTACCAGCTTGGAGTGCAAAAGTGTTTTGCAGTTTAGTAGGAGAAGATGGGAAAGTTTTGATCAGTTTCTGCCATCTGTTTCTTGTCCTTATAAAAATGGTCATCTAGATGAGGCTATGGTCTAAATGCTAAATATTCATTTCGTCATCTTGAGAATATAAAGGAATTGAGCAGCAAGTCAGTCTAGGATAGCAGTCATCCTTCTGTGGGACATAGATCTTCAAGACCTTCAAGAAGCCTGATTGAGTTTCCTTGTCAATACAAAATTCATCGAAAGTGTTGAGCTTTATGGTAATGTCTGCAATGTGTACTGCATGGATTGTTATTCAGCAAACTCATCTGAAACTTGGCCAAGAGCTTTTATTCAGACTTGTTAGGACACTGTTTGGCTGTAACTGTTACTTTCATAAATATTTAAAGGCCGACTTGCATTTTAAACTGTACATCTGTCCCTGTTTACATTTACCTTAAACCATTTGAGAGGGTTTTTTGATAAATGTCGTAATACTGTCAATCTTAGCTGGGGAAAAAAGGAAAGAAATTAATAAATAGTCATTTGACTGGAACAGGGACAGAGTATTGTATCTGTAATGCAAGTGTCATGTCCTAGTATTGCCAGTAGCTTCGGCCAGTTAATTCATACTGCTTGTTTATAAGGCTAACTAGGTGTCAAGCCACGCTGTTAGCTTTTTGGTTTGGATATCTTAATAACAGATGCAGTATATGCTAAGAATTTACAGAGCATTTCCTCTATATAGCCAAAAAGAATTAATTCTTGTAACGCTTGTCTGAGTCAGTATTGTTCAGTTTTATTTTTTAATGTACACACAATACTGAAGGTATGTCCTTAGTACCCTTTATTTTCCATCCTTTCGTCTATGAAAAGAAAGGTTTAGGACAGCAAACTCGGAGTGCTGTGAGAGAAATTAATGTGGAGTGCTGATAAGCATTGAATAGGGTGTTGCTGGTTTGCAATATACATTAAGGGGCCAAAAGCAATGTTCAAGAATGCAGAGAAGGTGATGGCAAATAAACCTAAACTTTCTAGCTACAGTCAAGTTGGTCATTACTTTGTTTCTTGTGTGGAGATATATTTAATACCTATCTAGCATAAGAAGTCACAAATTCAGAGCTTGTACAGAAAAGAAGTAACAGTAATGCGTTAAGCCAGTTCAAAAATGTTTCCATGGTTTTTTCTTAAGTTGTTTGGTGTTTTCGCTCTCTCTTTACACCAGCAAAAGTTTTAAAACTTTTAAATATGATCATTTGCTTATCTCTACTTAATATGTATCACACCTTTTTCTTCTCTCCCCAGAGTTCTTTACTGTATGAACTCTTTTCTGTTATGGTTCATTCTGGAAGTGCTGCTGGTGGCCATTATTATGCCTGTATAAAATCTTTTAGTGACGACCAGTGGTACAGCTTTAATGATCAGCATGTTAGCAAGGTAAAAATAGTATTTTTAGTTACCTTGTGTACTCATAGGTGAACTAATAAGTTTGTATTTTGTACGTGATTTTTCACTTATGTATAATGAAGTTGGTTTTATGTGCAAGTATTTCAAGCATTTACTTCGTTTCATCTTCTCATCTTAATGTCCTGCCATATACATATGCTTCCCTTGTTAGCTTAACTGATTTCTAGTTTTTTGTTTTGGTTTTTTTTTTAATTTATGTATGGGGTTTTGTGCATTGAGGGAGAGGAGTATTTCTTGATGGTGGAGGGGGTTGGTTCATAAAGAAGCCTTTATTCATGTACAAACCAGGCTGGAGTGATAATTTTGCCTTCTGTGCATATGAAGAAAACTTGTTGCTTAGAGAAGTGTATTTGTGGATCTATTACAACCCAGATTGTGCTGTTAAATCTGTCCTGCTGATGCATTTCAGATGTTATATGTATCCATAAGTGTTACTGCAATTAAGAACCTGAATAATGTTTTTCTAAGAAATTCGTACTTTAAGAAAAAAAACGAATCTGTTTACATTCATTGTGAAATGAAGAGACGGATTGCTTTGAAACAGATTTATTTGCAGTCAGCAAATAAGCGGAAATATTTTAAAAAATTGGAATGATTAATATTATGTGTTAATTACGTAATGCCATTTTTCCTAATAAGAATAAATGCATCTCAATTAGTGTGAGTTTCTCAAATAGTCATTAAATTTATTTTCCATTAGATAACTCAGGAAGATATTAAGAAAACGTATGGTGGATCTTCTGGAAGCAGAGGCTATTATTCCAGTGCTTTTGCTAGGTTAGTAGTACTGTAATATTACTCTTCTTTCTGATGGTCTTTTAGTGTAATCAAATGGATGGCCAAGGTCAATGTGCTTAACATATTCGCTGAAAATCAATAGTAGATGCATCATATATAGTTGTAAAAACTATCCTGACTGCTGTTTCAGATCATTAAAATACCGTGATACTTATTTTTTAAAATCCTTTTTGGTTACTGTACTACTTAGATATGTATGACATACCTCCTTACTGGGGCAAAAAAAACCCCAAACGAAACACAAAACAAAACTGAAACAATTTTTGAAGTCCATATTGTCCTCCTCATCTGATAAATTCAGATAACTGTTCGTTTCTCCACCAGCTCCACAAATGCATACATGCTGATATATAGACTGAAGGATCCAACAAGAAATGCAAGTAAGTATGTTTTGTTTACTCGTAAGATTCTGTTGTACAATAAGGAGATGTGTTACATGTGATGAGTTTTAACTTGTGTAAGGATGGTAGTAATGGTATTTTTAGGGTAAGCTAACGTAACTTTCATATAGGAGGCCACCTTTTATAGTTTTTCATTCTCTTATAGTAAACCTTTACGGCTCACTAGGAGGTCATCACAAAATAGATTTTCTAATTTTTTAGTATTTTGGATGTCATGGAAATGAAGAGCAGGTATTCTGGGTGACACTGAATAAACTATAATGGAATGCTATGCTAGTGTCGTGATTGGTAGCAGAATAAAAAAATTACTTTCTTGACTTAAAAATGAGTAAGGTCTTCATAATGACAAAGTCTTACACTTTATACCCAGCCCTTACCTTATTGTTTGTGTTTGAGTTGAGGTGAGACAATATGCTATAAGCTGTATAGTCAGAAACAAATCTTGTATTTCATTGTCTTCTATTCCCCTCATCTCTGATTTAGTTCACTGAGGCCTGGCCCCATGTAATAGCTGACAGGTTGGTTAATCTTTGAAATACGTCACAGTGGAAAATGAAGATTCTATTTGGATTCAGAACAAGAATGTTGGGTTGGAGGCTTCATTCAAGTATTGGCTGATTTCATAGGGTCTTAGACTGTTCAAATGACTAATAACTGTAAACTTCCAGGATTTCTCTTGTAGATTTTTTAATAACACTGTATTATTTGCCTGAAAACATTAATGTTTCTCATTTAAAATCAGAGCACACTAAGTGATGCAGTAGTAAATGGAAGATTTATAGAGCTTTTTTTAACTAATATCAAAAGAGAGGAAAGGATGTTAATTTGCTGTTTTCCCCTTCTTGTTAATCTCTTATTAGAAGCACAGCTGTAGAAAGGAAACCAGAAGAGCAGTGGCTAGCCACACTTGCTCTTATCAGCAGTGTGCCTGGAAGAATCAAGTATTTTGTTAATATTCCAACTGGTTGAATTGAGCCAAGGATTAATTTGCTTGTGGTATCAAATCTGTATTTGTTTTTTTTTCTTAAAGGAAAAACTCAGTAGTCTGCCTTTTTATAAAGGGAAATTTTTCAGTTTATAGCCTGGTTGAAGTTAAGCTGATAAATAGTATACATTTTTCTAAGTTTTTGGGGTGTGTATAGTTCAGTTGCCGGAACTTTAATGCCCTGAAGTGCACAAAAAATCCAGTCAGTGAATGATTTTTCCTAATAGCTTGAGCAGATGAAAAGCCACATAAACTTTCAAAGGCAGGGGCAAAAACCTCTAATACCTCTGCATTCCTCCTTCTTTTTTTTTTTTTTTCTTTTTCATTAAATGCTCAAGAGGTTGGTGTCCCAAAGAATAGATTCAAGCTCAAGAATCTTAAAATCATCCTTTGCAGGAGAGAATATTTTGATAGATGGATTTATTTTATTCTTAATTGGTAAACTGAAATTACATATTACTTAGAGTAGAATCTCACAGCTGAAACCTTTGGCACCTCACATTGCGTAGTTCCTTTTGGGGCATACTCCTTTTTGAAGAAGTAGAAGTTCCTTTTAGGGAGTAGAAAAGAAACTTGCATACTTGAGAGAGTTTGTAACACATTAGCTTGTAACATGTCCAGTGGAAGAGGGAATAAAAGATCTTTGAAAATAACATTTTGTTTATGTTGTTGTGCTGCTGTAAATATTTTAGGAGGGTGATGAGCAGTTTTCTGCTTCCTTTCAACTCCTCCTTTTGGGGTAAAATTTTGAATTTCACCATGAGAAACTGACAATGACTATTATCAAGAATAAGGAAAGAAAATAGCTGTGCAAGGATGAGTAAAATAAGCTTTACTGTTGTTGGGTTTGTTTTTTTTTTTAATAGGAAATAAAAAAACCTAAGCTTATACTAAATTTTATTGAAAAAAAGAAACCAAACCCAAAAATTAATAAAAGTAGTCTTGCAACTACTCCTATATCAATGTATCTAAAAAGTGTTTTTTGATACTTTCAAACGTGTTATTATCTACTTTTCTACTTTTTTCTATTAATTTTCTACTGTTTTCACCTTAAAGTTGAACAATAATATTTTCTTTGAGGAAATAGGAAGGGGAAAAACTAAGTATCTCACAAAATCAATTTTGGCTCCTTTTTATTTCTAAGAATTCATGATAATAGAGGGCTGCAGTTATAAAAATATATTATTTGGTTTTAAAATAACAGTATGTGAAGTAGATGCTTTATATAGCTTTGAAGTGGATTCAACACGAGATGGATACTGTTAAAACCTTTTATCAACAAATTGACAAAGTAGTAAGTCTTAAGAGCCACAAAAAATAATATTGTTTCAATATTTGAATCATTGAAACAGTATTATTTATTCTGAACAAGTGATTGCAAATTATATGATGTTTAAGAATAAACAGCAGCCACAAACAAAGTCTATGTGTCAAGAGCTGTCTTTGGAAATAGTTTTTCCTGTAAGTCCTATGATTGTTAATTCCTCAACAAGCAAATAAAGAAACTGGATCTGCTACTTCAGATTTCTTGAACATGCCAAACCCATTTCTAAGTCTGAAAAAATTATTTTTTTAAAAAAACTTGAAGTATTGTGTGTTCTGTTTTTGTTTCTCTTTATGAAACAAAATCTCATGAGGTGCAATAATCTGTATTAAGTACAACGTTTATTTTGTCATGATACAGATGATATCTTGTGACTCTTACTGTCAGGTAATTCACTTTCTCTGTCAGAATTTACCTTTATTGCAAGAACAGTCTCAAGTGCAGTCATCAGTCTTACTGTATTTCTTTACAACAGCAAACCTTCCCTTACTGATACTGGAATATTAATCTTGTACTAATAGCATTTGCTTGTGTTGCTGATGAATAAAAGACTGACTTCAGTTTCGTTTAAATCATGAAAAAGAGAACAGGACATGGTATAGTGGGAAATTTGGGTGGAGAAGGGAGAGGAGGAAAAGGCAAGAAAGATAACTGTTACATATACCCATAATTCCTAAGATGTTGCCCACCGTGGAAAAATTTAATTTTTAAAACTGTTCCTTTGTTTTTACTGGCAGAGTTTCTTGAGGCACATGAGTATCCAGAGCATATTAAACAATTGGTACAGAAAGAGAGAGAACTGGAAGAACAAGAAAAGAGGCAACGTGAAATTGAGCGCAACACTTGCAAGGTTAGAATTTCTACTGAATAAAGCACCAATGCATTTCTAGTAAGAAATGTTTCTACAGTAGATAGTAATTTTTTGCTATAATACAAGGACTCTTGTGATAAGTGTATGTTTATTAATAACTCTTTAAAATTAGTTGTACACCTATTGCAAGCCTGTAAACAGCGGAGGCATCTGTTAGAGGTATTCACCAGAGATTTTTGTTGAGTTCATGTCTTCCGTGTGAATTTGAATTGGTATTAAAACCAAAACAAACCTATAGTTAACCTGACATCACTTGATTTCAGCGAAATGAATTCCAAGAGCATGTAGTGCTGTATGTTAAGTGTTTATTACTGTTAAATCTTTATATATTGTGACTCTCTGCTTTGTGAAATGATGTTTCTTAAACTAATTTTAAATAATTATTTGGCAGAAAGAGCATAATCTTTTTCCAACCGTAGATTCAACAGTAACAAACAAAATACGACATCTAGACATCTATGATTTACAAGCATGACATTCAGCTGGTCTGCCTGTGGATCACATGATTGTTCTATTAGAAGGTTCTCTATGGTTGCTAAATATGTAACTCTATGTGAGAAAGGAGTTTCACATTCATTTTTCCTATGTGCGTTTTGTTTTGGGGGATTTGCACGCTGCCTACAGTTTAAAGACGTTCTGGTTATAGATGTTATACCCTGGCTTGCGAAAAGATATACATATACACACACTAGTGCTATCTACTGTGCCTTTGACTTTTTCTATCTGCCATTGTGTAACTAGCTGAAAGGAATCTGTCCTATAGCTGAAGTAGAGATAAAGATGTATTTTATATTAGATTTGTTTGAATATAGGATTGTAAGTTTAAATGTATTCTAATATGAAAGGCGTTTGCAAATACCTTCAAGGTCAGTTTTCTTCCTTTTGTATTTCATAGATTAAATTGTTCTGCATGCATCCTACAAAACAAATAATGATGGAGAACAAATTAGAGGTTCATAAGGACAGGACACTCAAAGAAGCTGTGGAAATAGCTTACAAGGTATGCTACGCAAAACACAAAGGTTTAACTGTTAGATGTAGTTTTTTCTGCTGTTGTGTATCTTTGGTTTTTAAATGTCTAATGCTGTTGGGAGTGTTTGGGAGTTGGCTTTGAGTTGGGGGGGTTTTTTGTTGTGGGGGTTTTCTTGGTGGTTGGTTTGGGGGTGTTTTGTGGGGTTTTCTTTGAGGTGTTCTAGCTGGGGATTATTGACTGAGTTTTCCATTAGTAGCCATCAGATGATTTCTGATCGGAATGATATAGCCTGACCTCTTAAAAGGCAGTATGATTTTACATACCCTCACTTCAAAATCAGACATGAGAGCTGCTGTTAGACTTGAGTAAGTTGAAAGAACTCTGAACGTTTATATTTGTATTGCAGTAAAATTTGTTGTATTAGATATGTAATAAGGTAATTCATTCAAGAAACTTCTTGCATAGCTAATAAAATAACATCAGTGGGCACTAAAGCATTTATTGGTCTTTGTCTTCCGCGAACAGGTAGAAGACATATATTGTTGCTTACCTGCTTGTACTCTTTGATTCTTGCCATATGCGTCTTTGGCTGGGAGAGTTCCAGCAAGGCAGTTAAGATTTGGAGTGTGTTAACATCTCCTTGAGATGTGCAGAAGATAATTAGTGCATATTACTTCCTCAGGCCTCTAAGATTGCAATTGTTATAAACTGATAGGCTATGTATTCCTCTGAATATACTTCTGGGACCTGTCTTCATGTGCTTATATACGTGCTTTTCAAACTTCCTTCTTCTTTTCGATGTTGAAAATGCGTGTATATATATTGCACACGTGTATATAATATATATGATATATGTGTATGTTTTTTCTAAAACCGAATTGAAATTTGTGAATTCAAAGGATTCCTGCATGTACACGTACTGAGATATTTCTAGCTTAGAAGGGAAAAACTAAACTCACAAATAAACCATTATTAAAAGTTTTGTTGTTGGTTTTTTTTTTCCTGTGTGCATGTTCTAGCTAATGGACTTAGAAGAGGCCGTTCCTTTGGATTGCTGTCGTCTTGTCAAATACGATGAGTTCCATGACTACTTGGAACGATCTTATGAAGGAGAAGAGGATACACCGATGGGTTTATTACTTGGAGGTGTCAAATCAACATACATGTTTGACTTACTGTTGGAAACAAGAAGACCTGACCAAGTTTTCCAGTGCTATAAACCTGGTGGTAAGACATGTAACGATGTATAGACAAGGATAGACTAAAATCATATATTGCATGATGACATGAAAATAAAATTTGTAAAACATAGAACTTCATTATGATGTGTGAAAGAAGAAAAACTTTATTGTGATAAATTGTACAAAGTCAGTACTCCCAACTACATACTGTGCTGTGTTGCCGACTTGTTTCTAGTTCAAACAGTTCTAAGGTATACTAAAATTTGTCCAGCTGAGGAACATTTTTCCCTCTAGCATTAAAATTGATCTGACAAGGAAATTCTGAAATTGGTCTGCTTTTCAAATTCATTACTGTCAGTATGTATTTATTGCAACCCATTAATCAGTACATCAGACAAGCATATGTGTGTTCTCTTTGCCTTTTGAATTCTCTCTCATAAATATACATGTGGTCTTGTTTTCTTCTTCCCTACAGAGGTCATGGTAAAGGTTCATGTAGTTGACCTAAAGACTGAATCTGTTGCTCCTCCAATAAGCATACGAGCTTATTTGAATCAAACAGTTTCAGAATTTAAACAGCTAATTTCAAAGGTAATTTACAGTCATTAAAGACTTGTCTTACAAAGTTTTCATTCATTCTGACTGTAAAAATGTGTCATAATTTAAATATCTAAAACGAGAGCCTTCACTTTTTGGGGTTCGTACTGTGTGTTGTGTCTAGTAGGTTAGTTGTTACAGTTGAGCTTGTCTGTCTGGTCACCGCTGCTAAAAGCAGCAGTGTGCTTCTTGGTTCCATCCAGAATTCTACCCTGACTTTTGCACAATCTTAGCTACTGTCTGGCCGTATTGCTTACTAGCTTACTGGGAAGCTGAAGAGTCATGTTCTTGTTCTTTTTGTGTTATAAGTTGAACCACCTCACTGAATATCCAGTCAGTGACAGAACTAGTGAACTGTTAACATTAACTGAACCAACATGTAACTTCCACCACTGGCTTCAGTAACTGAAATTTTGCATCCAAAGCTGTCCACATTCTCCCTACAAACCCTCCTTTTCATCCCAGCAGCCACTTGTTATTAAGATGCAGATTTACTTTTATATGGTCTTAAACCATGGAATGTTACTGCTTCCATTGAACTGGAAGACAGACATTTCACTCATTGTAAACTAGTAGGTACAGTGGTAGGTGTAACTTCATAATATTTGGTATGAAACGTGAGTTCAGTAATTTGAATTCGGTCTAGTTAAGAATTAAGTGAACAGTATGCAAAACCTGATGCTCGAGAACATTTATTTTCAGTTGGTTCATACCCTAAATAATAAGTCTGATTTCTTGTATTACTGATCACTAACAATTTGCCAGTTCTCTGCAAAGCCAATCCGTTTTAGTCTACTGACCTTATTGCAAAGCTAACACTTGCTACATATCAAAGGATGGAGGAAAGGGACTGGATGGGTTTGGGAGGTTTTTGTCCACCTTGTCTTTTGCAATTTATAAGTCAATAAACAAACCTTCTCCTTTCCCTATGAATAATCTTATAAACGAAATACTTGTTCCACTATTTGAAGTAACATATAATGTGCGTGTTACCTTATTGTCAATGTCTTATTTTAGGCTACGCACCTGCCCGCTGAAACAATGCGGGTGGTATTGGAACGTTGCTACAATGACTTGCGTCTTCTGAATGTTTCCAGTAAAACACTGAAAGCTGAAGGCTTTTTTAGAAGCAACAAGGTACGTGCTCTGGTTTTTCATTTGTTCATTTTGTGTATTTGTAGTCTTCACTGTTGTGTTGTAAAAGGTACGGATATCTGTATAGAATTTATAATGGATAACTGTCACATTTCACTTCGTACTGTGTGGAGGTTATTTTAACTAGCAAATATTGTGGTGCTGATAGAATACTATAGGCTATCTATGAAACCAAGTCACGTAACAAGGTAGAGCAGATTCAGATTCAGCATCTGGTTAATAGTCAGTGATCCAAATGATGGTGGAGTTAACAACCTTACGATGAAGTTTTTTAAGTGTCAACCCTTCTTAGGCCGCACAGGTTGGCATATTACTATGAAACCTGCCTAATTTGTTTCCTCAACCTTCTGAACAGCTATGCCTGCTCTCAGTATTAAAATTCTTAAGAAACAAGTGTCAAAACTAAGAGCAAATTTTTGGCGGGTTTTTGTCTTAAATGCAGTAATTTTTACTATGCAAATTCCCCCAAGCCAAAGTCATATTGTTTTTCCAAAAAGAACTTCTAATAAGTTTCCAATAATAGTTGTATAATTCATTCAGAAAAAGAGTAACTTGGTACTTAAATAACATCTGTAGGATTGCCCTCTTTACTACAGTAGTAATAGCACATCTTTTAGCGCATTTTGCACATCCTCTGTCTCTGAAATTTAAGCCCAAGAACGCACTATCCTTGATGGAGAAAGACTAGCTAAGGCTTTGGTGGCTTATAGCTGAGCAAAACAATGGCATTGACTTGCTATTCAGTTATTTCAAGCCCAGTTGCATTCACATTGTCACTACAAGACAGCGGCCCTTGTCAAAGGGAAAAGAGAAATGTGTTCTTTTGTTCTCTAATTTGCGCTATTGCTTATCCATGTATACATTTAAAGACTTTTTATTTATGATGCTATCCTAGAAAATAGAGAAAGGCTGTCAGCTGTGGTTGTGGGGCTCATTACTACCATAACTAGTGTTGGTGTACAGGTGAAGGGTGCACGTGAAGTGATCTGTAAATACACTTCTGAACATAAAAGCGTTTACTACAGCTGGTCAGTCTGGATACAGTTCACTCAAATGTTAACATGATTGTGAAAATAAGGAAAAGTTAAATCATTATTAAACTACAGACTCCTTAGTCTATCTTTTTCTGAAGGTGTATTTTAATTTTTTATAAAAGGTGATGTTTCTTAGTGACATAATTTTTAATGTGTGCTCAGTCCCATGTGTTTGCTATTGTTGCTTTTATTTAAAATAACACTACATGATAAAAACACTGTTATTTTACGTTCAGGTATTTATTGAAAGTTCAGAGTCTTTAGATCGTCATGTTGCATATACAGACTCTCATCTATGGAAACTTTTGGATCGTCACGCCAATACAATCAGACTGTATGTTTCGTTACCAGAGCAATCACCTGGATCTCAGTTTAGGCGAGCAGTTTATCAAAAGTCTAGTGGAGATTCAGGCAACTTGGATGAAGGCTGTGAAAGAGTAAAAGGACCTGTAGGTAATATGAAATCTGTAGAGGCAATTCTTGAAGAAAGCACCGAGAAGCTTAAAAGCTTGTCCCTGCAGCAGCAGCAGGAGGGGGATAATGGAGACAGCAGCAAAAGCACAGAAGCCAGTGATTTTGAAAACATCGAATCACCTTTAAATGAAATAGACTCTTCAACATCAGCAGAAAACAGAGAACTTGAAAACCAAATTCAGATTTCTGATCCAGAAAATCTGCAGTCCGAGGAACGGTCGGATTCAGATGTAAATAACGACAGGAGTACAAGTTCCGTGGACAGTGATATCCTCAGCTCCAGTCACA
This sequence comes from Rissa tridactyla, assembly GCF_028500815.1. NCBI lineage: Eukaryota > Metazoa > Chordata > Aves > Charadriiformes > Laridae > Rissa > Rissa tridactyla. The sequence continues at coordinate 11,707,732 of NC_071469.1, read as the reverse complement.
GCAGTGATACTTTATGCAACGTGGACAATGCCCCGCTTCCCCTGGCCAATGGACTTGATTCTCATAGCATCACAAGTAGTAGGCGATCAAAAGCAAATCAGGGGAAGAAAGAAACCTGGGACACAGCAGAAGAAGATTCTGGAACAGACAGCGAATACGATGAAAGTGGCAAGAGCAGAGGAGAAGCACAATATATGTACTTTAAGTCAGAACCTTATGCTGCAGATGAAGGTTCAGGAGAAGGGCAAAAATGTATGTATTCTTCTATTAAGTGCCTTAAAATAATCCAGCTTTTATTGCTATTTAATTCATATTCCGTGTTTAAAAAGTCTAATGACAGTATTGAAAAAGTTGTCAAATTAAAAACTAATGGAAGTGCAAAGATGGGAAGTTGTGTCATGTTCAGCAAAAATCTAGCCTAATTTTGATCTTGTAATAAGTGATTACAAATTTGAAGTCTTGCTTTTTTTTGTTTAAGAAAATGAGAAGCTTCCTCTATGACACATCTGTTTCCTTATATTGAAAGTGTTTTCTGGAGAGCAAGCTGAGTTGTCTTCCAGTGAAAGGCAAATAGTTCCATCTGCTGATGATGATTCACCTGTTTCAGAATGCAGTTATTTACTGTGGTTCACAGAGCAATAATTCTGTTAACATTTAGATTAACAAACCTGAAAACTCCTAGTCATTTGACTGTAAAGAAAATTAAAATATACTTGATAATTTGATTCAGTAGACTTGGTTTTCATTGACTGAAGTACAATAGAATCATAGAATAGTTAAGAGTTGGAAGGGACCTTAAAGATGATGTAGTTCCAACCCCCCACCGTGGGCAGGGATAGCTACAACGAAGTGTCTGGGTATTTTTGTGTCAGCCATACAAGTTCAGTGTAAGAGCCTAAGTAGTATTTTAATTGTCATAAAGATAAATCATTTAAACAACACTCAGTACCTGCGTATGTTTTATAACTAACAGAAGAATAATTAAGAATATTAGGATATAAGATAAATATCTTGAAAGGCAAAGGTCTTCCTCTCAAACCAGAAATCCTGACGTACTAATAGTAGATAAAGTCTTTTTTGCTGGATTTTTTTTTTTTGTGAAGAAACATTTTCATTTTTAAAACCACAGAGAAATTTAATTGCAGCTACTACAACTTTAATGAAATTACTCCTTTAGCCTGGAAGGATCTTTCTTTGGAGCTGATCTTGAATTACTTTAATTTTTCCTTTTTTTTTTTTTTTTTTTTTGGAAGGACTAGTTGGATGCAGGAATTATTTGTTTACAGTAATTTTGATGCATTCATAGCACACTCTATAAATGATTATCCTGAGGGGAAAGCTTTTATGTATCTTTAGTATGACAACATGAATGGATTTATAATTCAAATAATTTATTTGTATAGTTAAATAGTCTGAATAGCATTTTTTTTTTATTCTGAGTCATGATACAATATAATCATACTGTAGTTTGAGAGTAGTCCAAATTGAATATATTTAGAAACGCAATATCTAAAGATAAACTATTTACTTTACTTTCCAGAATTCTGTATTACTACAGTGGCATTTCCTTAATTACAAAATTATTCCATGAAAAAGTCCCTTAATCTAGAGTTTGGCTTGCCTTGTGATATTCCGTGGCCTTCCAGAACACAGCGTTAACCAAACGTTTTAATTCCAAAAGCCACGAGAAAAAAAAAGAAAAAGGTTTGGTGGCTTGTCCCTGACCCCACCAACTTGGAAGTGCTTCTCTGTCTCTCTGGAGGCAGGGGAAACCTGTAGGGGGGTTACCTGCAAATGCTCCGTCTGGCGCTCTCTATTTCTTGTCTTGCTGAATGGAGAAGATGCTGCTTTGCTCCGCTACTTCGCCGATTGCAAAATAGGGCAGTTTGGAACTGCAGTGTCTTCCACGAGTAGCTACCCATAAACACTTAAAATACAGCGAAGCTCTTCAACGTTTCAGTAACACCCTCAGATAAAATGAAAATGTGGCCATTACCTGTAATTCTGACTTTTCAGTACTGTTTTGCTGCAAGTGATAACTGCAAATATATGGAAATAATACCCTAGAGTGATTTTTTTTTTTTTTTTTTTTTTGGTATTGTGGTGTTTCATGCCATTTTTATCTTTATTTTTGCTTAGGGCTGATGGTGCATGTTGATAAAAGAATTACACTGTCTGCCTTCAAGCAACATTTGGAGCCTTTTGTTGGAGTTCCATCTTCTCACTTCAAAGTCTTTAGAGTCTACGCCAGCAATCAAGAGTTTGAGAGCGTTCGGCTGAATGAGACACTTTCATCGTTTTCTGATGACAATAAGGTTATTCAGAAGTTATTTTGAATTATTAAAAAATATACTGGTACAATATAGACAAACTTAAGAACATAATTTACAACTTTTTGTTTACTTCCCAGGTGAAATCATTACATTGGTCTTGGTAGTGTGTTACAAAATATAATTTTGATTTTGCTATCAGTTCTAACGGATACTCCTTTTACCTTCTAGATAACTATTAGACTTGGAAGAGCCCTTAAGAAGGGTGAATACAGAGTCAAAGTCTATCAACTTTTGGTAAATGAGCCAGAGGTAAGGTGTTGAATATTTCAAGATTGACTCATGAAAATAGTAATATGTGCCTTGACCAACGTTTTTCTCTGAAATCTTGAATTCCCTCTTCTCTGTACATTTTCCTACAAGTTTTCCTGGATTTAGAGAGGGAGCTTGAGATTTCTGTGTACAGAAATACAATTGGGATGTGATCTACAGTATCTTCCTTAAGTGTGTCTATTTCTGCAGTGTAAATGGAGGACAAATTAAAATGATTGGGTTTTTTGTTTTCCTTAAATGTATGAAAGTCATGTAGAATTCTTTCCAAATAAGAAACTGTTTTTGCTGATGATTATGGTTGTTAATAATATTGTACTGATATAATTTGTCTCATTCATGCAGTGCAGACAGTGGTTATCAGAACGTTTAGCTGGATAATAGTCCTCTCTGCATATGGCAAGCCTGAAACAAAAATGTCTCTCCCACATTGCAGCTCACTTGCTTGTCACATCTTTTGTGACATGAAAGTTATAGAAGTAATTTCACTGTATAGATTGCAGTCTTTAAAAGTTGACTTCACATGCGCCTTAATTTCGGATTTTATTTTTTGGACCGAACTGCAGAATATACATATTAATAGCGGATAAGCGTAAGAGACTGAAGCTGAATCGATATAGCAGGGAATAAGGGAGACTTAAAAGTAACTTCTTGTCATGGAGTTCTGGTCTGTCTGACAATGAAAGCCAAGAACGTGGCCTTTTTATTGTCGTATGGCTTATTCAATTTAAAAGTGCCTTCCAAATTGTTTAGAATGTTAATATAATGGTGGTAATTGGTAATACAGACACAAGACACTATTTCTGCAGTGGCAGGCGTTCAGAGCGTTTGCATGACCTGTCAAAGGGCTGCCGCCACGCAAATTAGTTAAACATCATTTTAATCAATTCATTGCCTACCTTGTTTATGCAAAGCGTTCTAGTGGTCATTTTGCTGGGTGGATGGGACTGGTCACAAAACATGACGAGGTGGCAAATCTACTTTTTTCTGTTCCAAAAAATCTGTCTTTAATCACTTTCTATTTATGTTCACAGCCATGCAAGTTTCTTCTAGATGCAGTTTTTGCTAAAGGAATGACTGTCCGACAGTCGAAAGAGGAGCTGCTTCCTCAGCTTCGAGAACAATGCGGCCTAGACTTGACAATTGACAGGTAAAGAGACTGCAACCTGTTAAAGTTACCTGGTTAAATATTACTTTAAAATGTGGGGGTTTTTTTCTCTTGTGGATAAAGGAGATTTTGAAAGGAGCAGAAATAAGTTACTGTGGCCTTTGAATCAGATTGTGAATGCAAATGTTAGTTTAGCAATTCTTGGCTTTCATCTCATGTAGAGTGATACAGGGAATAACATTTATGTAGAATTGCCTGTGCGCAACACGTCTACGGATTTAGATCTGAGAAATTTTAGTCTCTCTAAGGATGATGTTCCTCAGGAAGGAGAGCATTAAGTAAATCAGTTGACAAAAAAAGGCACCTTCTGTCTAGACGCAGGCTCAGCATAGATCACTGCAGCAGACTGTCTTGTGAATTATCGCAGGGTGTGTCTACAACACTGGTCCAGCGCTGTCTTCCCTTTACCCATAATCGGTTATCGCATGAAGGCTGAACTCGCTCTGGGGCCTTGGTTACGCATGTTCTCTTCTGTCAGTTACAAATGATGTGGTATTTACTGTAGAATAGCTGACACTTTGTTCACTGGAATGAAGAAAAACCTGTAAGATGCAGTAAGCAAGATGGTGCAGCCTTGATACATGCCTAAAATCAACATTGGAAGGGAAGCGTTGGCCCTTTCCTGTTGGGAAAAGGAGAAGAAACCTAGATCTGGACCAGGTTTTTCTCTTTTCATCACTCTGACTGGGCCAGAGGATTTTTGATTGCCGTGCTTGGGTTATATTCTCTACTGCCCTACAATTGTGGGGCACATCACAAAATATATGTCTGCTTCTGTGTGTGGAGAAACCATTAGGATTCAAGTTTTGTACTCATGTTTAGTCTCAGTTTAGTTGTTCATACCCTTATTCACCTCCCTACCTAAATCAAAGCTCATCCTTTTATATTGTGACTGGATTGATGCAGTAAAACTAAGTACCTAAACTGGACACCAGTCCTTCTCTAATCTTCCACCTCTCACCTCCTTCCTCACTTCCACCTCTGAAAAAAAAAAAAAAAAGCAATAAAATTGACAGAAGTGTTTGGGAATATTCTGTTTTCTTATCCACAAAAGGAAGCTGTTCTCTTCTTCCAAATCCCTACGCATTTCTTGCAGGCTTGTTTTTCTAGTGCTCGTGCATAAGGAAGCAGTATGAGCCCCAGTGGTGGTACCTTGCTGTCAGGACTATTTCAGAATGTTAAGCTTATTCCTGATAAACCCAACCAACCCTCACATAAAAGAGTTGTATTTCAGTTTTGTCAGAAAACATTCAGTTTTGATCTCTGACAGTGGAAAGCATTTATGAGCAGATAAAAACTCAGTGTTGTCTTTGTGATGTATTTACAGGTTTCGCCTACGAAAGAAAACCTGGAAGAACCCAGGCACTGTGTTTCTGGATTATCATATCTATGAAGAAGATATCAATATTTCAAGCAATTGGGAGGTCTTCTTAGAAATACTTGATGGTAATAATGATATAGTGTGAAGAGAAAGTAAAGATAATGTTAGAGATTTTATTTTCTTTAGAGAACATTAGAAAGTGTGCTTTCCCTTTTTTTTCCTTTTTGAAAGGCTGATGTTACTGATGTTTTAATGGTGTTTTATTAGAAAAAAAAAAAAGACAAAAAGCCGAAGAATTAAAAATAATAAAAGCTTTGCATGGAGCTGGGAGGGGATTGTGGAAGTGCAGATCTGTGGCTGCAGTGTACTAGAGGGCAAATAGCAGCACTGGTTTGTAGGCTTTGTGGAACCTTTTGGATGTGCTGCAGTGCTGCTGGCAGTTTTTTGCGTATGTGGTTTTTCATTGTACGTAAAAATAACTGTAGGAGTGCCTATACCTTATGCTTTCATTTGTTTTTAATTTTTGGAGTAGTCTTGGTGATGTTTGTAGTTAGCTGAAATATGTGTGTGTATTTATATACATAATACATACATCGTTTGTTTTGGAAGTCAGCACAGCTGTTCAGTCTTTTAGTAGTTTTCAGACAGGAGTGAAAAACCCACTGTTTTATCATGAAGTGCTAAATTTTTGAACAGGCCCTGTTCATCAAAACAACTTTAGAATCAAATGTTAGAGAGCAGATTGTTTCTTAAGTTCTGCTTAAATATAATTAAAAATACAGAATTTCTTAAGCTATCCTTTGCATATACACATAAGATTTGGATTCTGAGTGCAAAAGCATAACTTAAGGGGGGGAAAGAAAGTAGGCCATGCTGGTTTTCCTCTAGATTAACAGGTATTTCTGTTAATGGATAGATGAGGAATGTGAATTCCATTCACTTGGGAACTTTCTTCACAAGGATACCTGGCTTAAGTCTTATTTAGCTGTAACTCCAGTATTTTGGCAGCTGTATTCAATCTTGATATTTTTAATTCTTAACAAAATTGTGCCAATGCAAGTACCAAAACTAGAAATGAACATGGGAGGTTCAGGAGGCCTCGGATTCCTATAGACATATGTGTCAGCTCGCACTTCAGTTAAAACTTAAGTTTTCAATATTTTTGGATTAGCTTGAGAATAGATTGCTGTACTGTTCTGTAGTGAGTAGGTCTTGGTACTACTTCTTAGACCGCTGCAGCCCACCTAGTTCACAGACATGCAGTATTATAGGCTACAGGGCTTCCAGGTATTCTGTGATGTCTCGTATAGCTGTCTAGCTCTGCCCAGTTTAGCTACTTTAATCCAGTTGTAGAAGATGCAGCCGGATCCCACTATATTCTGCAAAAATTAAGTTGTACGTATCCCTGCTACCACAGAGGCTCTTGGAAGAGTGTAAAGGGAGCTGCTTTAAGTCAGGGTTTGTAAGGCCTCCCATCACCACCGTTGCTTTCATCTTGTTCTTCAGCTAAACACTGAAGACGTTAGGCGAGTAGATAATGCAACTTAGAATAATTTACAGTTAGGTTTCTTAGCATAGCAGCTTTACATCACACTGTTGCAGACATATTTATATTAGTTATTTTCTGGCTCTGAAGAAAACTTATGTTAATTGCTTCAGACTTGAAGTCAGTATCAAGAAGCACTAGGTGGCTGTATCTTCATTTCAGACAATAGGTCAGTGTTGAAAGGTGGCACAAGCGTGGTCATAGGGAAGACTGGAGAAGGTTTTTAGGGAGAAGCTTAACCAGTGGTCGTGGTTTCATGCAAAACAAGCATGTAATGGTAGACATAAATGTTTAAGCCACAAATTCTGCATGCCAAATTACAAAATTATAGACTGATTTAAAATAAAATCAGCCCTCTGATATGACTTCTGCTTATCTGGTGGTAACATTAACAGTATTAGCCTGTTGACCAGAGAAAGCTGTTACCTGAAACTGGTAAAAGGCTGGAGGCACTACATACTAAAGCTCTTCAAGGTGGCAGGTGTAAAGGAGGCTTTAATAACAAGTACATAGTTAGCGTGTGAAATTTTGGTGAAGGAAGTGAAGTGTGTGAATAAATACCAGATTGCTGAGGAAGGTCTCGCGCAAATGCAGGATCTGGAGGTCAGCCTCTGGTTAAGGTGTGCATATCTAGTGTGCAGTCTTCCATATTTGAGTATGCTTATGCTGTGGAAAACCCCAAATTTTAAACAGGATATTTGTGATGTCAATATAAGAAATTTCTCTTTTCTTTCCTAGGAGTAGAAAAGATGAAATCCATGTCACAACTTGCTGTTTTATCAAGGCGATGGAGGCCATCAGAGATGAAACTAGATTCTTTCCAGGAAGTAGTACTAGAAAGCAGCAGTGTTGAAGAATTAAAAGAGAAGGTAAAAGGTGTAACATAATGCAAGTTTCTTGTGGTATCTAAGAGCCTTATTGATGACCTCTGGGAAGCACAGAGATGTCACGGCTACAAAAATCTTGTTGTGTGGCAAATGTTTTACTCCACCCCCCCCCCCGCCCCCGGAACTGAGAACCTGCCCCATCCTGTTAACAAAGCCATACGAATTCTAGGCTTTAGTTCTTACTTTCATATAGTGGTCTGGTATCAAAGTAGTCAGGTGAATGCCTGCAAAAAAATAAAGTAATATTTTGAAGTTTAAGAAGCACAATATTACCTGTGTCCCTTATCCTTGAAAAACACATGTGGAAAAGCTGTGCTACTGTCACTTTGGTTTTTCAAGCCAGTGTTTTGGTATTCCAAAATGCCAAACCTCTCAGCTTCTTCCTGTGGGAATTTGAGAGCTGTTGCTCAGGGACAGTGTAACTATGCCAAGTAAATTGAACTGTATTTTTGGTTGGAAAGAAATATGGCTTTGGTATGGTTTGTTGTTGTTGTTTTTTTGTTTTCCCCCTTAAGGCCAGAATGCTCTGATAGGTAAGCAGACATGTGCAGCCCTGGCAGAATTCTAGAGAAGCGTGTCCCGTATTGAGACTATTTTATTGATCCGGTATATCACAGAGTTCCGCTCTTAGAGAAATGGTTATTTTTATGTGGCAATGCCCTGATGTAAGAAGGCCACCTTGGATGTTGAGGCCAGCAAAAATCGTAGTATCAGTGAAGTCTGCCAGAGCCTTACCTAACTAAAACACTTGGGATTTGGAAGTTAGGGGTTCGTAGGCTGCAAAGAGGAACATTGTTCAGCTACCGTAGAATGCAGCAGCCTTGGATTTGTGTATGTACACAGATTAAGCTATGGACTGGTTTCTTCTATTCTTTGGGTAGAAATGAAGTTAGGACTATAGATTCTTGGGTGCAGTCTTCAAGATTTCCTCCTCACTTATATCTGAAGAGCGAGTTGGCTCTTCTTGTTTCCTTGTCTTAAGAATTGATGTGCAGGAAACAATTTTAGCAGCATTCTCTCCCAGAGGCCTTTATCTTTTCACTCCCACCAGTAATAAGAGAAATTTTGAACTTGACACATCTGTAGTAACAGATGTGTTCAGCCAAATTTTATTAGCAGAGTGTGGGGCTAATGAATTTCAGGATTTGTCTGCTTTTTGTCAGTGTGGTTTGTTTAGCCCAGTTTCCTAAGGAAATGAGTTAGAAAATTAACAGTGGCTGTTAGTCTTTTCTTACCGTCAGTTTATCTGTTTTAACAGTAAATTTGACGGAGGCAAGAATCTTAGAGAGGAAATCTCTTCAAGTTTGGGGGAAATAAGCAGCCAGAGATAAATGGAAATCGAAGTTAGTGTCTGCATTGCCGTGGAGACCAGAGTGCAGCCAGCACTTGAGTTAAGGGCAGGGCAGTGGTGAGCCTGCGGTGTGCACCATGAGACTGCTCAGCAGAGGGAGGGTCCACCAAGGCCGTGCCAGGCACAGCCGGGTGACCCTGTGACAGGCGCTGGGTAGGGCTGTGCAGCAGCAGCAGGGACAGGGGATGGATGATGCTCTCCGTGCACCGAGGAGGTGTGGGACAGGGGGCGGTTGAAAGGGGGAAGAGCAGCCAGTGGGGATTGTGGGGTTGTTATGGTAGGAAGTGCAGATGTACTGAGCTGGGCTTTGGTTGTGCATATTTTATGGCTTTGCCTGCTCCCAAGTTGACTTGGTAACAGCTTTCATTTCATGCAGGGAGACTGCTAACGGCTAGCTGATGGACCTGAAGGTTTAACATGAGGCAGTTGGTCTCTTTGTATCTTGGAACTTGTATGTTTTTAATTAATTGTTTCTTTTAACTTTTTTCTGCCACCCCTTTCATCACCCCAAGAGAAGTGTGATGAAACACTATCATAGCAAGTAGCACTTGTGACACACTAGTAACTTCAGACATGTAAAAAATTTGTAACTTGTCACTGTAATTTTATTCTAATACTTTGGATCATTGGAGGACTTTCAGATATTTTAATTGACTTCTAGATTTGGCAGATCTGTTGACCTCATGTAGTCAATGTGTAACATTGTGGAATAGTATTAAATCCAACATTTTTCTTCACTTTGCAGCTGAGTGAAATAAGTGGAATACCCTTAGAAAACATTGAATTTGCAAAGGTAAGTGAGATTTTGTCTGTTTTACCTTTTAATGGCATGGCTGTGTGGTTATGAGTTTTGTTTTATTCACTAAGTAATTGCTGCTTCTCAGGGCAGAGGAACGTTTCCATGTGACATTTCCATACTAGAGATTCACCAAGACTTGGACTGGAATCCTAAAGTATCTACATTGAATGTCTGGCCTCTGTACATTTGTGATGATGGTGCAGTAATATTTTATAGGTACGTATTTTATTACAGTATACTAAACCATGCAGAAAATCTCTGTATAAGATTTGAGCAGTGATGTAATCAACAGAAGCATAAAAATACTCTTCTAGTGTCCTAAAGGAAAGAGGGTTTAAAACATTGAGCTGAAATGTTTGTGCTTCTCAGCTTCCTAAAAACCTGAATCTTAATTATGGTTATTGTTTAAGAAAACAAACACCACACGCTTTTACTCAGTCCTCCCTCCCAAACCATTGACAACAATGCTGAATGCGAAGTTTAGTTGCTACGCTTAAGCATATATCTGGATTTAATCTCTTAAAATAGAACTATATCCCTTGTGGAGTCTGCGAGAGTCTTGCCATAGGTTTTAGAGAGCAAGGATTTTATTTTCTGCGTTTATTTCTTTGAGAATTAATATGGCTTCTCTGAAAAAAAGGATGTTGCGATAATTTTATTAGCGTGAAAATTGTTTGCCAGTTGGCGGCAGTAGCCCAAAGGCACAATTTGAGGACTAAGGGCTTGAATATTTTCATTTCTCTTACACTTGGTGGGTGGGGCAACCTCGTGAACTCATTTCTCCTACAGTATTTTTCATCATTACACACGAGTTTGGGGGGAAAAGCTGGTTGATAATGTGCTGGCCTTGAAAAAAAAATTATTTGGGAGAGCAGCTGGTAGTTTCTAGTAGGGGCTGGTGGACGTGCTGCTTCCAGATGTTGGTGCTGTGACCGAATAAAGAGCAGAGTTGTAGTTGTCTATAAAGAACAGGAGTGACCAGGTAGAAAGAGGGGTGTAGGCTTCTTCCCTGCTGCCGTCCCCTGGGTCTGCTGTCAGCTAGAATGCTGAAGGGCTTTGCTAGAGTGTCTCTTAGTTTCTGGAGAAGAAAATAATCTGTAAGGGGTATTACGCTTAGTTGTGTTTTGTTTTTTTTTTTTTACTAAGTTGCTCCAAGTGGAAAAAAAAATAATACAGAAATCTAGTTGTGGTTGTTGTATTAATCTGAATTTCCATGTATATTTACATTTTAGGGATAAAACTGAAGAATTAATGGAATTAACAGATGAGCAGAGAAATGAACTGATGAAAAAAGAAAGCAGCAGACTCCAGAAGACTGGACACCGGGTAACCTACTCTCCTCGTAAAGAAAAAGCACTAAAAATTTATCTGGATGGAGCACCAAATAAAGATTTGACTCAAGACTGATACTCGCTATAGCATTTTCCCTGGGGAATTTTTTTGTTTAAAATAAAAAGGTTCGCTACTACTGTGTAGTGCCATTACGGCAGGACACTCATTAGGTGTAAAGCGCTGACACCAGCACTGATTGGGCTGCGTTACCAATCAGAAGCGCAGTGCCCCCCTTGGGTCGCTGTTCGACTTGGAATAATGTTGTGCACTATAGTCAAATGTACTGTAAAGCTAAAAGGGATGTGCAAATAAAAGATTAGAACTAAAAAGTGGGCGGGGAGGGAAACGAGTGGAAATTTTTGAGGACAGTGTGCACATAGTAGCTAGTGAAACTAGCCTCAAACAGGATACTCATAGCTTAATAATAAAAGCTGTGCAAAGGCCATGAAAGAATCCTTTTTTCTGTTTGTTTCACTGATACACGCATTACCTCATCAGAGAGTTGAAGTAAATGTTAACACTTTGGTTTTAGCAAAGCAGCAGCAAAGGGTTGCAGATGAAATGGAAGTGCTGCAAGTGTAAGGTTTTTAGAATATTCTTCCATAAAACAGGTAGTCTGAGAGGTGTCTGCAGGAAGCTGCCAGCAGGTGGTGGGTCACGTTGCAGAAGCGCTGTTGTAAGGGAAACTGGTTTTCAATAGGTTACGGAAGCTGATGAGCAGCTCTATTCTATCGCGTTCAATGTGTAAATAAAATCTGCCCTATCCATTTAACAGAACTGCAGTTCAGCTATTTACCGTGGTATTTCTTTTCACATATCAACATTCATTGTGTACATTTGGAAGTATAGTTGCCTATTTAAATTTGTATTCATTTTATGTTTGACAATGCTGGGTACTTTAGGGTTGTATTTCCCCTTGTTACTGAAGTTTCTGTTTTGTTCAGCTACTTTTTGTACATTTTGGTTTTGAGACTATTACAAGTTTGCATCTTCTCCACCCGCTGAAAGTCATTTTATTTTTCCCAGAGTTGATTCCGTAGCTATATGTAGTCAAATATCGGGGTGACATCTAACACCTCAACATCCAAACTTGGTAGTTCAGGTTGTGGTGCAAAGACTGATGCAGTCACCGTGATTTCATTGCAAAGCCTAGGAACAGCCATTTTTTGCTTTGGTCCGTAAAGATCAATAGAGAACAATTCTCCGTAGTTTTTGGAAAACCACCTAATTTATATCAATCAAAAGATTTTGGTAAACTTTTTCATGCCAGATGCTGTTTACAACAATGAACATGCCAATAAAACATTTGTTCATTCTGTTGTGTTATTTTAATCATTAAATGCTGTGGTTTTTATTTGAAAAATTACGGAAGTATTTCATGGAAATAGACTTTCCCAGGGCAACGTCAGACTTTGTCTCTATATGTGTGTATATGCACATACACCCCCTATGCGTGTACGCAGTATTGGAGGAAGTGTCTGCTGCTCCTCTTTATTTATATTCACACCAAGGTGTTTTTCCAACTCTAAGTTTCCTTTTCCAGCATTGAATTCCTCACCAGTGAAACCTCTAAGCTCCAGATATGATGGGCAGCTAAGTTCTGCTCCAGAGAGGAAAACACATCTTTGATAACTGGACGTTCAGTGCTTCCTTGCTGACCTGCAGCAATCTAAAATCCTGAGCAATCTGGCAGCTTGAGAAGCAGGCGCTGCCCAGGGGAATTCCCTCGTTCTTCCTGTTTGACCTGTGCCACCTCTTGTCCAACATAGGTGAGGTGGAAGCAGGTGCAAAGGAAGCATAGAGCAAATACCATCTAGTAGGCAGAGAACTTAATTAAACTACCATTTACATATGTATATAGACTGCTTGAAGGATCCTTGGGGGGGGTTCGGAAGAGAGAAAAAAAAATTAACTATTAAATGGGTCATGAATTTTCTTCAAATTCAGACGTTTGGAGAAGCAAATTCCAGAGATGAAATAAAGTAGGGTTAAGAATTCCAAAAACTGCTTGCTTAATCTCTGTTTGGGAAAATTCTGTTGAGAACTTCTTCAAAGTAGTTAATTTTAAACCTGTAAGTCTTGACAGAAATCTGGATAGAGGGCTGAGGGGCATCCTTATCATGACATCCTTGTAATGACTAAGCGTGTACTGGAATATATTCTGGCTGGTTTGGGAGACATTTTTCAGCATCTGCTTTACATTCTGATCATTTCAAACATTTTTGAGTTTGACCATGGGTGTTTTAAATAAACAAAAAGCTGTGAGTTTCTAACTTGCTTAGTTCAGCAGAAATTTGGGACAGTTATTGCTCTTGTGAAGTATTTCTTTAACAGGAAAACTGCAATGTTACTTAATTCATTTTGTATATATGGGCTGTCTCTAAAACACAGCAATTTTATTAGGGATAGAAAGGAAAGGCAAATTCAGTGAACTCTGGGCATGTCTTGGTGCGCATGTGTTGGTGTATGTATTGGTGGTAAAATCAATCCTTAAACTAAAAGTCAGACTGTTCTGATGAAATAACCTTTCTGTTCATAATGATGATGCTTATTAACATTAATTCTGGTACCCAAGGAATTTGTTGAAAAGCTTTCATAGACCATAAGCGGTGAAAGACTTGCAGGTTAGTAGCAGAGTCTTGTAGCTGCTCTTGTGAAGTTACTGGTTCTCTACTGTTCCAAATCAGACATAAGCAGTACAGATTATTTGGGAATAAGCTCCACAAAAAGTTATTTGGCTGGAGTCTTGTGTCATCTTTTACAATGTGCAATAACAGATGGTGAAATCTATATCAAAAAAAAATGTTAATAGTAGAAGAGCCATTGTAGCAAACTGTTGAGACAGCTGGGAGCTGGGGAGTTTAGTGGATTGGATTTTATTCTTAGCTTGTTATTGATTTCTTAAATCAATGACCTGTTAACATGGTAATGATAATCACACTTTGTAACATGCACAGATTGATGCCTTTGAAGTGTATTAAAAGCACAAACCATTTCTCAAAGAATTTTCTCTGGGTGTAGTAGATTCAAGGAGGAAAAGCACAAGTCTCTAAATGCCAGAAGCTGTTTAGATTGTCTTACTGCTAAACTGAAGTAATGAATTTACATTCACTGTGTCTCTCGACAAGGGCAGGTGATGATGGAGTACAGTCAACACATCCTGCAATTGACATTAGCCAAGAAGGTATGTTTGTGTAGGGCACAATGGTGCCATATCTGTGGCACCGGTTTAGCTCTAGCTTAGGCACAGCCTTGTAATTGCAGCTGCACTATTCTACATACTGTGATTTTACACATTCATTGTACATCAGAGAGTCTGTATTCTTTGTATTCAGCCCATTTAGCTGTTTGTTCTGCAATTTTGAGTAATATATTTTGCCCTTGAGAGACAGAGCCTTGAACAGGCAAGTTGAAAGTTTCTATGTAGAAACCAATGTGTTACATGGATATAGAAGTGTGTACACACTATTTGTTATTTTTATGGAAAACGTTACAGGCTTTTTTTTGATAGTATGCCCCTTATGTAGTGGGGGAGGCCAATGACCATTGTATATCAAAGTGTAAAACTCAAGGGATACTCTGGCTACTCAGTTCTTAAGTTACACTGGCAGCTGCTGCAGGACAGATGGCATCCATTGTGCACAGCTGAAAAGAAACTCTGGGTATATTCATCTAGAAGGGTAAGCATTCTTTATCTTTTCCATCCTTCCACAATGCGTGTGTGATGGGAGGGTTGTGACACCCAGAATCTCTTATGTTGCAGCTTCACTGATTATAGTCTCAAAAAAAAAAAAATCTGCTTAAGATAAATGATTGAAAGAGTCCAAAGTAGATGGTTTTTAGCCTAGAAAAATAAGTGATTCTAAACATAGGTACTCAAAAGTCACTTCTACAGTCACTGATAACTTAAGATAATTTATGCTTATGTGTATTTTTTTTAATGAGTAGAAGTACTGATAAGTTTATTTCTAATGTACAAGGGGAAAGTACTAATCCAGAAGAAACAATGATGTATTTCTTATTTGTCTTTGACAGCAGGTTTTGTCCAAGGATTGAATGAATTCCACAGTCATTTGAACATGCAGGTTTGGTGCACAGAAAAGGATGCTCAGAGAAGACCTTGTTTATTGCACTTCTATCCAGCAGTATGTGTTTAGGGTTTATATAAGCAAGACACTAGACAAAAATTTCTAGAAACAACTAACTAAACTGTCTGGTGTTTGGACTTTAAATTTCATCTCCCAAAACCAGGTCATGAGCTGAGTCGGGCTCGGGCTTCAAACCTGCTTGGTCCTCCAGACTTTCTAATTCTTTACGCACTTCCTGAATGACACTGCTTTCTTCATAATCGGAAAGAATATCTCTAGGTATCAAGCTGAGAAATGGCATCTCATCCATGATTAAGGGATCTTCTTTTTCATTATTCCTGGTTTCATTGGCAGACAGTTCACACACAGATGTAGTGCTGTGGCTGTTGGAAAAAGAGAGATCTGGTCATATTGTATGTCTTCTCATGTTCTTTTACTCGTTCCTTAGTAAAATTTTTCATTCCCTCCCCACATGAAAGCGTGTTAAGTGCATAATACGGTCAGATCTACCATAGCTGTTTTAGTTGCTTGGCAGCTGGAGAGTTAAAAGATGAGTTGTCCACATACAGAGCTAGACCAAAGATCCTAATAGATCCTAATAGAAAATGTTTGCTACTAGGACACAAGATGGCAGTGGACCTCAGCACAACCTGGCCTGTCCTACCTACAAGCAATAGTGATGACTAGTCCTTTCTGTTCATGTCATAATACCAAGTTAAGAAACATGATGCTCCAGCTTAAAAGGAATGCAGAAAAAATATTGTTTGCCATCAAGCTGTAGAGTTGAGAACTTAAGCGTTATCTATTTAGTTCTAAATAGGATAGCGTAGTACCTGTATTTGCTGCTTAGTTTTGAAAAGTAGCTTCAGTTGCCTGCAAACAAACTTCCCACGCTTGTAGGAACTTTAAAAGGCAACAAGAATGATTTGTACTTGACAGGGGCAGGGGAAGAGAAGTTGTTGATGGTGCATCCACTATCCCTTTGTGCTACATGGCACAGAACAGGGCTATGGGGCCCTGTGACAGTGCGAGGTGATGGCTGCTTGTGCCAGGCACCCCTCAGAAACTGCCGAAAGCTGCAGCCTCTTTCACTTGAAACAAAGGGTAAATGGGCTAATTCAGGAACTAATAAGTTCCTGAAGCTTATTTTATGTACATCTTGAATTCTTGTGTGTTCTGCTTTCTAGGAGTTTTAAGGCTTCCATTTGGGCGGACTATCCCCATATTCGCTAGGATATAATCTGATAGTTTCAGTGTTTATCACTCACTAGTAACATTTAGCCAAGGACCACCTCAAGCAGAGATAGGCTGTTTCTTTTAGTAAAGAAAATGTTACCTGAATCTTTAAATTCACATGTAAATTCACAGAAGCAGCTTTATCTTACTGTCCATGCGAGCCGTGGGCAGGTGATAAGCACAGTGTTACTGTATTTGTGATAACTCGGATGAATAATTCGTGTGGCTATAGCTGCACAGTTCAGTTATAGTCACACCCTAACTCCTTTCTGTGTTTCTATATCCTCTGCTGAAATGTTTTCCTTTACTAGACACAAGATTTGCTGATACACCTTCCCAGAGGTTCATGGTACTTGAACATTAACTAAAATTTTGGTGCTGAATGGATGGGATCAACTCTGCTTGCTTACTTAAATGACGTTTATGAAACAAAATGTGATTCAGGTACTTTTCATGCATGAAAAAATGTAGAAACAGAGTTGGACACAGAAGAAGAGAGAAATAGTGATCTACATCTCTATCACAGCTATGCTGTCTTGTTGAAAGTTAATATAATGAAAATGGTAGTGTAGGAACAAACTTGGAGAACTTACAGCGCACATGTAAATGCTTTTAGTGCAAAACTGAAATGATCTCACTTTCTCACAATGAAATTGCTGATAATACAAATAACTGTCCTTTTAAAGAATTGTTAAAGGCACAATACAGTAAAAGGTTTAGAAAATGTGGAGTCAGCCTGCTTCCTATTCCATGATACTCAATGACACTGAAGAAATCTGCACAGTATGAATTTTTCAAGTATGAACAGCAGATCTTAAGTCAGCAGTAGGGAAACTGGCTTCTTGGATTAGTTCAAAACTGAAGGAAAGTGCAGCCAAATATATCTCTTTTTTTTTTTTTTTTTTTTCTTGTGATAGAAGTGACCTTCTGTAAAGCTGATCAGTAGTACAGGAACATGCCTGTTTATACTTACTGCATGTATTAAAGTGTCTTAATTATGTCATGCGTATGAAAGCAAGCAAAACTTCTAACAGAAGCCAAATCTACCACAGAAAGCTGGTGGACAAGAGCTGCATGTAGAGAATTAAATTGGGATGCTACATCTCAACAGCTGTTAGTACTTTCTGATGGATTAAAAAGCAGTGCCAGCCTGATACACAAAGTTAAATCATACAGGATTAAGGTGTTGCCAGACTCAATTACACACTTTATAGTGCAGAAGAATCTGCAAGCTCTATATCTATTTACCGTAGAAAGACACCCTTCAAAAATTTCAAGCAGTTTGCTTGCCCGGTTTTAGTCTTTACCTCTGAGGTTGGCAGATCAAGCCACTTGCACATGGGCATCGCTCAAGTACTCCATCAGGTTCCAGTTCCCAGGTGATGAGGTTGAGAAGTCTGTTTGAAGGATCATGGCAGGGTTCACCTTCTTCAGGTAATGGAGTGCACACAGGAAACAGTAGTTCTGCATGCCAGAGTAAATTAATTTTACGAGAAGTCGTTAACTGTCTCCTAAAGTGAGATGACCTAATCTTTAAGTCTACACAAAAAACATGAAAAGACAGGCTTGAGTTCTCTTTAAGTCCGCTTACATATTAGGGAGCTATAACTTAGTGTTCTTTCCACTAGGTGGGAGTAAGACATTTGAAGTTTATGCTTAATGAGCAAGATCAACTGCAGCTTCACTAAGAGACTACTGTCAGTACAGTAGTACTGCACAATCCAGCCCTTGGAGATTTGAAAGACTATTCTAAAACCAAGAAAACAAAAATTACAGTGAATCCTTTGCAATGCACAGCATTAATGCTTTAAAATCTGAATAGAGAAATACCTGTATATTTTAGAACTCTGTTGTTTTTCCTATTCTATTTCTTTTCAGAGGTTACAAATACAGATTTTCAGAGACTGAATAATGAGGTTACAAGAACTAATACTCAGCCATTTTAATTTGTTACAGTAATTCTACAATAGGCAAAGCTGTTTTATGGCATTTGGGGCTTGGCACCCTTGTTTATGCACAGGGGTGAATGTCAACCTTAACATTGAAGGTCTACTATGTAATGCTCAAAACTGCCAAGGAAAAGCTGAGCTGTTGGAGCTTTCTCCTTTGTTTTCCTGAAATGCCCTAGTAGCGTGATCTCCCAGCAGGCTTGATGGCCGGACAGGCAGCTCAACTGTCAGTGAAGGTACAACTTCTTCTCTTCCTCATAGCGAGAGTCATGAAAAAAGTTATCTAGAGAAGTATCTACCTGATGTAGAAAGATGGCTGGAATTGTATCCCATCACTACAAAATTCAGGTGAACTATGATAAAAAGTGGTGAGGACCTAGTGGGTATAAAATGGTAGAAGCAGCTAGGCCCTGACCAGGCAGGATTTAGGACTTATTTTAGGCCTGATACCTTCTCCTCCTCTCTTCTCTTCTGAAAATCAAGTTTCATGTTCCCATGTGGACTGACAACATAACCTGAAACATCATTCCTCTATATCTCGTCTGTCCAGTCAGTATTGCGTAGTGTGGGGGAGCTGGAAGGCTCATATAAAACTCAGATGCAATGTATCTGCAATCTGATGGCGTCTTGCTGATATGAAGGAAAAGCCACTTTCAGTAGTCTCATTTATTTATTTTGTACATTTTTAATTCTCTTATTTTTGTTCTATTGGGTGAAGGTTTGACACAGAGCTCCGCTACTTTTAAATGTCTGAGACTCTCCTTTAGAAACAGTAGATTTTTGTGCTTCTCATGCTGGTCTCCTCTCTAGTGTGCCATAGGCTTTTCTTTCACTGTTGTGCACCCCTATCAGACTGTTTCTCATTCTGAATTCTATTAAAGTTTTATAATGAAGTTAACACAGTGTTTTCCATGAGCCAAGGGAGCATGACCTATTGATTCTGTAGAGATTTAACCTCTTCACTTGGGCGAAAGAGCTAAATATTAACACGCCTGTATTATCAAATGAATAGGATAAAAAGCAAAACCTCTGTACCTTTCTGAAAAGCACAGCACATTCCAGGGTTGCAGTCATGTTGGTTCTCACAAATGGTGCCGTTCTCGCCTTTTGACGTGGATTTCCTGCACTCGCCCCAAACGCAAAGCTGGTCTCCACAGCATTCAACGTCCCGCGAGCAATGCTTGCAAATGGGAAAAGCACATGACAAAACTGTCACTCCAGCACTAATTGCACGTATCAACAGATGGCTAAACATAGAATTAGACTCTGGTCCTGAAGGTAACTGCACATATGTGTTTTAAATATATGCATGCCCTATTCCCAGTGTTTAAACAGAATTGCTTAGGTTCTCAATTTCAAGCATACATAAAACTATTTGCCAGACAAGAACCTCCGCAGTAGGGTAACAGCACTCCTACACTATTATACTTTCAATCTTACAAAACCTGAATTCTTATTTTAGCATTTACATCAAAATCAACAGCCAGACATCCTGCAGCGTCAGATAGATTTCAGGGCAGCCTTTTGCAATCAAGGAAAAAAAACATCAATAAATTAATCATTATCAATGGAAAATGCTACTGATTATTTTCCATTGTTAAATGCAGTTAGGAATTTACAATTTGTTCAGAAGAATTGCTTTCAAAGAGCAAAGCAAAAAAAAAAAATTTACTACAATCTAATTTTTTGTTGTAATAAGAACCAAATCTCATTTGGAACCTAGAATCTTTGAAAAAAGTATGTGTGAAGAAAAATTCTCTTTGCAAATCAGAAATGTGAATCTCTAGCTAGAGATAGCTTTGTATGACAATTGTCTCAGTGTTTCAACTAAACACACCTAATAAATCAACCTAATAAAAACGGTGTGTCACTTTGTTTCTTTTTTTAGGTAGTTTTATTAACATCTTAAAGATTCCTATTAGGTCAGCATTTTAACGGCTTTTTTCTGTCTGTGTAAAGCCCTGTCTGGGCAGCCATACAAAATCAGAATTTCTTTTCCAGTGGATCCCACAGGAAGTGCTTAACACAGGGCAAGAAGTAGGACCACACTAGCACTATTAAGACTGGCTAATTAAAAAGAAAAATGTTTTGTAATTGTGAGGATTCTAGGTCAGGAAATTGATCCTACCACCTTCAGTCTGAGCTCACTTTACAACAGGAATGTAGCTAGGACACAATTTTTATTTTCTTTATCCTACAAATGTTCTATTGACGACTGTAAAGAAAAGGGGCGTGTGTGTGTGTGTAGGTGTTAGATCATCCCAATCTTGATTTTCAATTATTCCATGTTAACGTGAAAAATTATCAGTTTGACATTTTCTAAAATACGAAGAATAAGCTTTCTTAATGACAGAAGCATATATTCAGGACTTGCGTTTAAGCAAGCATTCAGTCCACTGAAGACAACAGAGCTCCCTGAAGTTATCAAGATAAGCATGTAAATCATTTCAGGAACAGCCTGGTGCTTTTAGATTATAATAATCCTATTGATTACATGACTTCACAGCAAGGTTTGCTTGCTTGTAGACGTAACTGTTTGCAAGTGTTTTAAGGAATGAATTTGTTTCATAAGAGGCCATCAGCAGAACTTAGATTAAAAGGGACAGCCAGATAAAAGGCCTTTTTTGAGAGACTGCTCTTAAGCTGAATTTTCACCACAGAAAAAGCCTGAGCTTCTCAGGCACCTGTCACCTACAGAAGATAATCTAACCATAGCTACTACCAAGAACATTTATCTTTTAGCTCAAAAGACAGGAACTGACTGCTTCCTGAGGTTCCCAGATTCAAATAATGTAAATGATCCATGTAAGAGGGTCATTTACAGTAACAACTGCACTACAGCATTGTACAAGCCGTCAATGAAGGCAAGAACACAGGCTGCTGCAATTCTCTTTGTGAATCAAGAGCTGGAAATGACCAACTGTCAGCTGAGCCTTAGGACCTGGCACAGCATTTCCGCTTTGCCCATTCCACTGGCAACTTACACTGTGTTAAATTTACGCTGTCCTTACGCCACCGAACAAGTCGAGCTTGAGTCAGGAGGAGCGGAGTGCAGGTTTTAAAGCACAGGAGAACATAAACCTTAAAACTTAGTTGTGTTAACAGGCAGAAAAAACCCCAAAACCTACAACGCCAACCCAAAATACTTGACATCCATTTTTTAACCTCATGCAGAAACTTTGCTTCTTTTCTACCAATTTTGACTTGCTGACATTAGCAACAATAACTTGCATATTGAGTTTCTAAAAACCACATAAAATCACATCTTATTCAGAACTTACTGTATGCTGGGTTTTACAGAGCTGGCACTTGTATTCAAAGGTGGAGAACTGGCAGTATTTTCCTGTTTCACAGTCTTCGTCAATGATACACTCCTGAAGAAAAGGACAAAAGTATAATTTTCCACTGTGTGACAGAAATCCATACCTCTTCCTGAAATACCAGAAGGTCTTGATTGATTATATTTCTTATTTGGAAACCAAGGAAAAATGCTTGCTTTGGTTCTTCATACCACCACAGTTTTGCAATAGAACAATGCTATCTCCCTGGCATACCTGAATAGTGTGCCCTTAAGGTGTTTGGTGGCTTCACTTCTTGTGTAATATTAATACCACCAACCTCAAGAAAATAAATTGTCTTGTTCTGAAGGCTTTTTGGTGGGTTTTTTTTGGGTTTTTTTTGTTTGTTTGGGTTTTTTTTGGAGGGGAGCACTGAAGACATTTGTATTAAATTTATTCTTACTTGTATTAGAGTACAACTGTGATCCGTTACTTGTTGTCTGTTTTTCCGATGGGGGGCAAGACTGAAGGAAAGAGGCTACACCACAGCAGCTGCAGCAGCCAAGGGTATCTTTATGCTCTGTGGGATACCATTCTGCACAGCTTTCTTGATCACAGGTCAGGTAGCTTTACACCATCCTCCCTCCTCTTCCCCAGCAACATTAGTGTTGACCTCAGAAACTCCACAGCGTTGTTAGCTTTCCTAAGCCAGCAAGGACAGCCTTCAGGGAGAAGGGAAATGTTTCCTTTTTCTTTAAACTGCTCCTCTGCTCCCCTTTGCAAGGGGCAGACAAATTCTTCTCAGACAAACGTAAGCATCTTTGTAGTGCCTGAGCATTTTTATCGGCAACAGCTTCTATGCTGAAAAACACAGTGCTGCTTTCCACAGGACTGGTAACATTAAGCGTTCCTGGGACTTTATGGTAACAGCAGCACTACCGTAAAGCCGGTACTTCTGGGAAGCAGTAGATGTCATGCACCACTTGGTTTCCTTTTCCTGGTTGATGGCGTGCTTCTCATGTACCTATCACCATAGCCCATCACCTGCGAGCTCACAGCTGCACAAGTCTAAATACTTACACAAGTTGTACATCCTTACTGTAATTAAATTTAAATATTGCAAAATATGCAGGAGCAGATTCTCAGCTGACATCACTCCTGCTGGAGATGGAGTTAATTTACATTTAGCAACATTCTAGTCTGCCAAAGAACATGATTTCCATGTCACACGCTTTTGAAATGCATGTAACAAACACAATGTTTCCTCCCCCCTTGTTTGCTGCATATGAGCATTCAGCAGGCAGGTTTGAACAGTAATTTAAGACTGACAACTACCGAAGAGACACATACATCCTAGGGAAAAAAACCAAACCCACAGTTCCCTAACGCATCAGCCTTTGCTACCTAGCTAAGACACTAGATTAGGCCTCACGCTAGCAAGGTGCTTGAACACACATTTAGTTTTTCAAATCTGGAATCATTTCATGTCCTTAACAAAAATGCTCATGTGAGAGGGACACCTGGTTTCCCATCTGAAGCACAGACTCAGACTGAAGTCTCTTCACCCAGAGGTCCCACAAGCACTGTGGTAGAGATGGCTCACCTTCCTCTCATGCTGCACAGGGTGAACATACAAACAAGTCGGAAATTCTTCCCAGGTATGGCAGTGAGCATAATACAGAGAGTAAGTGGATACGTTTGTGTACCCCTGATGTGTCTGGTTCACAGGGAGGGGGTGTTTTCTGTTCCCATCTAATGGTTACCTCTTAAAAATTGTGTGATTAGCTCTGTTCTCTAAAATGTGTTTTCTCCAGGCTGGACACAATCTAGCCAACAGAAGAATAAACCATAGCACCATTCTGAGTCACTTGTGTTCCACCATAGATAGGTATGTACCATCATAAGGTTGATGCTATCTTTTTGCTAGGAGCGGGGAGGGGGAGGCGGAGGGGGAGGGGAGGAGAGGAGAGGAAAGAGAAAAAGGAATTATACAAAAATCCCTGAATTTTCTGAAGAAACCACATGATTGCTCTTTGGCAGGTATTAATCTCACTTGCTGGAGCAGATCAGCTGTCATCTGTGCACCTTTTATTTAAAGTTTCCGCAAAGCTTTTAAGTTTCTATTTTTACTTTTTTAGATAACTTCTCTCCAAACTGCTGACTTCTTCCACCCTATCCCAGTTGAGTTTTGTGTTTCAGCTGGGCTAAACATTAGGTCAGCAAGAATTGTAAGTGAAGCTCTTAAATTACTGTAATCCCTGAAAGAGGAAAAGATTACACTGTGAAACAGCTACACTGTCTTCAGATCTTCTCCAGATTAAATCTTACAGAAGCTTCTTGCCCTGTGTGAGACAAGGCTGCTCTGTGCGAAGCGCAATGCTTCATCTGAGTTACCCATTTTGGCCACCTGAGATGTTTTCAAACAGTTCGATTCCCCAGAACATAGAGCAGAAGCCAAACAAAGTCTAGGGCCTGATTCTTTTCAACTCCATGACGTGATACTCAGGTTATATGTTTATAATTAAGAAGCAGTCATTTCAGCTATACTAAGACATTAGTTTCACCGACTCTAGGCTGCTAGAAATTATCATAATATTTTTGCAGTTTCATTATTCCAGTACAGTGTGTGTTCTGCTTGTTTGCTTTTGTGTTGCTACATAATCAGGTGGGTCAAAATCTAAATGTTATGTAGTATGTTTGAGGTTTTGTGGTTCCGTTAGGCATTTCGCTTCATCAGCCATGCTCTTTCTGGCCAATTTTCTGTCTGTAGCTTTGTCAGCTTCTTTTATGAATCCCTCTGTATAAACCATACCCAGAATAAACTATACTGTTTCATTCCTCTTCCATCCACTTTCAGGCAACCAGCCAGGTCTCAGCGTAGTCAGTTTTTCCAATTGTACCTCTCCTCAGAGGAGAAATCTTGCCATAATAGTTTTTAAGCTCATGGAATAACTCTCTCTCTTTAGCTCTAAAGCCACCTAACACCAAAATTGCAATTCTCCAGTCACTGCTTTCTCCTGCACAAATGAGTGCCCTGCCAAAAAAACATCTTTTTTCCCCTCTTATTGAGTTGTGTCCCACCAGTTCAGACTTCCAGTTTTATGAGGGTTTTCAGCTGGGGAAAAAGTCCCTTCACTGTTTTCTTTCCTGGCATGGAAAAAGCTTGCTTTCATATGCTCTCTGTGAAATTTTGTGCCACGCTCCAAACCAACTTCCTTCACTCAGATATTACAATCCGTAGTCAATGCAGAACTCAGTAATGCTTACAGATGCAGATGTGTAACCGTTTATATTTTTTCTCTTTTTTTTTTTTTTTAATAATTTATTTAATCAGGCTACAGACCTTTTCTAATCAGGCTACCTTGAGACACAACAGTTGCTGGACAAGGACCAAACCTAAACATCTGCTGCAACAGATTCTGAACAATCCATTTTTTTCTGGAGTTCTGCAAACTAAGTTATTTCTCAGAATATTTTGTCTTTGCAGGAGTAACTGTGTAAACTGAGGAGAGGGGGTGCTGGCCTCTCATATGCAGCAGAGCACACAAGTTGAGCAGATAGCTTAAAGACAGAATTAGCTACACTTGTAAGGGTGTACATCTCTCTGAAATCTGTTACGATGTTATACCAGTTAATTTAACGTAGCAGCAAAGGAATACGCTCTCAAGAAGTGCTAAAGACTGGTGCAGAGTGAAAGCAGGATTGCCTATTTATTCATGGGTATACTAGGACCCGTAAACAACAGAAGCCAGGAGGGAGAAGAGCATGCTGTGTACCTGTAAGTATATACTTGGCATCCTGTGGGCTCTTATTGTACTCTGCAGTGAATATCCTGCAACACCTGAAAGCAATTTGGGGGTTAGGATCTGTTCCAAAACCAACAGGGGGGGAAAAAAACCAACAAAATACTGAAACTCCTAGAAAATGTTTCCCATATTATAAGACTGCCGTGGAAAGAAACTTCAATTTTCTTGTCTTTGGCAGATTATGCCAAGTCATCATTTGTTTTCCTAAAGAATGGTTAGTCTCCACACTTGAGAATAAAAAATTGACTGATGTTACTGATAGTGAAGTATGGTAGGACCACAACTACCAGAAAACTGAAACAGATGCCTGAATGCAAGATGGAGCAGAAGTGCACAGGTCAGAACTGGGGTAGCAGGTTTTGACAAGAGTACTTTCCTTCGGGCTGAATGTTTACATAGACATGGAAAGGCACAGAAGAAAAAAACCTCTTCTTTCAGTGTGGTATGACAATCTTCACACGCCAGCCAACAGCAAGCCTTTGACCTAGAAGGCGCTATGGGCTATTTTGGCAGACTGTACTTGACTGGTGAAGCGTAGCCAACCATGGTGTGGACCACATTATCCTCTGCCCATATAACACACTAAGGATAAAGAGGGAGAAGCAAAGCATTTCTCAGTTGAAGTTATGAAAGCAGAACTACAAGGCCAGA
This sequence comes from Rissa tridactyla, assembly GCF_028500815.1. Lineage (NCBI taxonomy): Eukaryota > Metazoa > Chordata > Aves > Charadriiformes > Laridae > Rissa > Rissa tridactyla. Next base: position 11,681,720 of record NC_071469.1, on the reverse strand, counting down.
GTTAACCTACTTTCATATAGAAACCCACTTTAATTTGCAGCCTTCATCTGGTTTCTGTATCTCACTATGGCAATATTTTTAATACTCTGTTTCACTAGTCATATATTATGAACTACAGTCATGCTCATTTTGCTTTGCTCTTTTTTCCCTTAATTCTTAATTAACACCCTAAGCGTAGGCTACAAAATATGCTCAATTCTATTCTGATACTCTCTGACTTTCAAAATGGAATCATTAATTTTAAATTCAAAATTGACATTTGATTTGTCTGTTCCCTCTCACAACTCACACTCACCCTACCTCCCACATTCTAAAAAAGTTCTTCTTCAAAGATAACTTTAAACAAAACTTTCCGCTATTCATATTTTCAGCCAATATTTGTCTGGGACTGGCAAATGACTGTCTGGAACGAGCTTTCCTTTCCTTTTGGGCTCTTTACACTTTAGCTTAGAACCCAAGAAACTGGGGGAAGGTGTTGTTGATGACTTTATAGACAACTTTTCAATGGTGATTAATACATCTATCAAAGCCACACACTGCACACTGAGGGAGGCGGGGAGAGGGTATATGGAACAGCAATGCCCCCGTGGGTAAGGGGCAGCTGTAGTGGAGAAACGCAGCAGCGCTTGTCTGCCAGGGTCACTTACTGCTCTGACATGAGAACAGTAACTGGGATTCAAATAGGAGAACCACTTTTCCCCTCCTTGTCTAAGCAATATGGCCCAGTTCACTGGCTTACTCTGATCCAGTTGCAGTTTGTCTGCAAGATTTGACTACAAACCTTTTGAAACTGCCTAACGGCTGAAGGAGAGGCAGGCTTTTTTTTTTTGCCTTGGCACTGTCTGTGCTGTTGTAAGCCAAAACAGCCATTCCAAAGTGTTCATTCCTAACCCTCTATGGATTTCAAGTTCACAAGCCATCAAGTATGCAGGCAAAATTCACCCATTTCAGAGAGGTAAGGAAGTTTTGCCAGCTGGTACACAACATAGCGAGCAATGCTACAAAAACAGTTGGTGCAACAATTAGAAAATGATTTTTAGTAACAACTTTGGAAATGCATGGGGGCTGCTTTCACAGTCTACTGGGACAGCTAACTATGCTTCAAAAGCTTCTCTGAACAAAAAGGCTGTTTACATGTTTCTTAAAAGCTCCTGATATAAAGAAATTTCCTTTTCAAAAACCTGTAACTCCAGTAAAACTCAGTGTTAACCTCCATAAATGGTAGCTCAGATCCTTCCCAAACAGTTCCAGAGCTCACCCAACTCTATCTGTGAGTCAATGATAATTTCAGCCATAGCTGAAGTGCTCCTGCAAAACCACTTGTTCGTTCTGAAACAGACATTTCTTAGCAATTAGCACTTCTAAGAGTTAATGTTTACTTCTGTGTTTACATATCCCCTTCTAGGTTTTAATTTCTACAAGTTTTTTCACATAGGGCCGGTCTCCATTACTGCAGCAGATGGCAAAAACTTATGAGTAGTAAGGAAAAAACCCCATAAAAACTGTTTTATAACCTACATTTACTGCATGTATTAGAAAAATGGCACAATTACATAAAATGAAATATTGTTTTATGGAAACTACTACCATAGTTTGAATTGCAGTAGCATTCCAGTTCCTAATCTCTTTGTTGTCTAGACAGGGCACATAATGCATTTGTCTTTAATGAGATATGAATTAATTTGCCTTGAAATACCGCAAAACCTCTGTAATACTTTCCAGCAGAGCAAACATCTTACTGTTGTCCTGCCAAGTACACAGCACTCATAAAAATAAGGACTACTGTTAAAAAAAGACATACTAAAAAGAGCAGACATGTGAGTTGCAAACTATGGTATTAGTCACATCCCAGTGCTATGTGGGAAAGTCAGCTATTTGTGTGGCTGTTCAATGAGGAATGTGACTTCTGAGCTCAAAACTAAGAAAACACAAATGATTCCCTTAGTTTTGTCTTGAACTTCTCCATATAACTAGTATCTCACTCGTTTCCTTTTCCCCTGTCAACAAAACAGAAACACTTTAACTGGAAAAACTTCCTTTCTGGCTCTCCACATGATGCAATATGAATGAATGGAAGTATGTCTACATGACATAACTGAAGACAGCCCGAAGGCACTTGAGCTTGGCTTTAGGTACCAAAAGCAACATAGCTACGTTAGCCTTAAGATGCTGTCAAAAAGCCTACAGAATTAATTGAGACAAGCTGTAGGCACCCAATAAACTGCCTGCCACCAAAGCTGGTGTAAGAAGTCCACCCCCTTGTATCTGGCTATTCTCACCACAAATACAGCAACCCTGTCACTGATCAGACCCTTATGCAGTTAATGTTCCAGGTCAATAAATAAATAAATAAAATGACATATTATCCACAGCTTCAAGGAACTGAGACTTCAATGAAAGAGGAAACTAAGCAAAAAATGAAAGATTCCTGACAAAGGCCTCAGGATAATGAGAAAAATGATGCCTAGATGCTCTATCAAATCATGTTCTGTTCACACATGGTCAAAATCTCTGTACGTTGTGTAATAGGCATAATCACGGCAGGTCACTCTGCAGAAGCAATCACTTTATTTTCTTCCCTCACCCCCTCTTTTTCTCAGTAAGCAATATAATAATCTGATCCTGGCAAGACTACAGCCTCTGCAAATGCTGCTGAGTAGGAAACAGTGCAATGTACTTATTTCAATCTATTTTGCAATGGTATCAGAGGATGCACACTAGAAGAACTGTTCAAAGTTGTTAGAAACCCCCTACAAATTACAATCTGACTGGTAATTAACTTAGTCTGGAAACTAAGAGCTATCCAACTAAGAAAAGAGCAAAGGTCTGTGTATATGTATATATACACACATATATACATATGTATACAGCCATATATATATATAGGCTACTATATGTATACACACACATATATATAGGCAGAGACTGTCTGCAATAGCAGAAGTCTCATCTTATCCCACACATTTGCCCCAGAGCAGGCAGGACAGGTTATAACATGAAATTTCTCTGCTTTCCTCCTGTTTGTCGGGTATACCATAGGTAGAGCAGGATAGCAGAAATTCTGACAACAAAATCTTCCCTTAGGCCTTCTGGAAACCTCGTGCCATGCTATACAGTCCATCCATGGTTTTTTTTAAATACACAGAGACTCTATATAATCTTCTATATCCATAATTAGACAGAGAAGGAATATTGTGAAGTTAGAGAACCTAGGACCAAAACCAATAGCCATGTTCTCCATGTTTGATTGCTCCTTGTTAAGAAAAGCTTTTTCACATAGTATGACATTATCAAATGAGGTCAAAATACCGATGCATGTTTATAAACAAAGTTTTCCTAATTATTTTGCAATTAATTGTCTTAGTAGAGAAATGCCTCTTCCTGTGGATCTATTAATTAGAGAACAACTGTTCTTTGACCTTTGATAACCAGAAGACATGTCTAAAACCTTGTGGTCTAAACCAGCTTGGGTTTTATTCGAAATGTCTAGAGATACAGTAACAGTTATGGAAACACTGTAAAACTGTGCTACAAAGCTCTAAATTATTTCTAAGTAGACAGTAATCATATAAAGATACAACTTCCATGTAATGGTGTGCCCAGGGGCTGAATTTTAACACAGGCATCACTTCTTTCTACAACTGGCAACTACAAGGTTTCCATGATTCACTACCTAACTATGTAAATTTTGAAAATTTATCAAAGCAAAACAACCCCGAGTAGCTGTACACAGCAAGGATGTGAAACAGCTGTGCAAAAAGAAAAGCAGTTGAAAACAAGATTTCTGTACTTAATAGCTGCTTGCTAATCTTAATCACTAAATTAAGAGTAGCACACTGAGAGTAAGATGCCAACTTGTGCCCAGTCCCTCACGGAATTTATTTCAAACCCTGAATCTTATGTTCTTTGGTCTTATATGATACACTTTTTTGGTAGCTTGCAGTTTCAACAGACTTATTTATTGTATTTAAGGTGTCAGCCAAAGATGATAACAGTAGAACAGAAACACATGGGTAAGAATTCATCTGTAACGGATTTTGCCTATAGCAGAGTTAACAGAGTGGGAGACTGTTGTTACTGCAGAGCAAAGGAAATAATTTATTTTCTGTGAGCTGGAGATGCAAGAACAAGGGGTTTAAATTACAGCAATAGAGACTTTGATGTGAGCACAGAAAAGCATCAGAATAAACAATCTCCAGCACTTAAGGATTTTGAGACCACAAGATGAGCGTCTGCCAAAGGATGGAGTAGGCATCTGGGTGGTAGATGTTGACTTTTTGAGGCTTCTTCCAGACCTCCTCTTTGGGACATTTGTTGGGATTACAGTAGAGCCTTTTTTTCCCCCTTAACTTAATTCTTGGTCTAAAATCATGTGTCCAGAGGATATCAACAACATGAGCTAATGACTATTCAGGAATATTCATTGCATTTCCTAAACAAACTCCAATGAAAAAGAAATGAAAAAGGGTCTTCAGCATTCTCTTTATGTCCTTCCAAAAAGGATATAAGAATGTGAATGTATTACAGATTTTTACCATGTATGAAGTTTACAACAAACACCTACTAGGGAACCAAAACACTCCCTTGCTGATACCTAGGAATTATCTTGGACACAGACCACTAAGGTTCCCCTTTGCCTGACACCATGATGACAGCCTCTCTACATGCCGTAAGATGCTTCTTCCTCCCCACGGGATGAGTGGACTTTCTAAGGGAACAAGTTTGAGGGATTCCTCATGTGATGTAAATTCACAGAACAGGCTCTAAGTCATTTCCAGACAGAAAAACAAGTAAACAAATCCAAAACTCCCACCCCACCCTGTATTTATATTTACCAATTATGCTGTATTATGACATATTACTATTTGGAAGGGAGAAGTGGACTTGTTGTTAAGGTAAGAACCAGGACAGGTGGAAAAGTTGGAGGGAGGTTCTCTCTATAAGCTACACTGGTGAACAACCATGATTTGATAGCTAATGCATTCACTGGTGCGGTATTCCTCAGTGCTAGCTATCAAAGTGACTCAGTCCCTCAAAATGTCAGGCAGACACGCCGCAAAAGATGGCAAAATGCTGTTTTTGAATCAGATGGAAGGAAGGACAAAGTAAGACTCAGCTGACATAGAAATTAATTTCTCAAGGGAATACATTTAAAGCCACCATTCTACAGTGCTTTTTTCCCTCACATTTGCCAAATCTTTGATGAAACAGAACTAAACAGAAACAGAATTCAATTCACCACTTTCCTTCAACTTCCATGGTTTACCTTAGTAAACAGTAATACAAAACACCATCAAGCTGAATTAGTAGCATCTCACATGTCTTTCTGACCATAAACAACTGCACAGAAGGCCAAGCAATCACAGATCTCTGCTTACTCACTGCTATAAAAACAGTGTCATTCTAGTGATTTTGATGAATCAGGAAAAAGTTAGAGAACGCTTAGGCTCCTCATATATGGAACTACGTGTTACTGGGCCAGCCTCCCAGACATGGTGAATTGGTATCATTCTGCCACTTTACATATGACAATACAGATGTAAACCAGCTGCACATTTAGTCCATTCATCTGTACCCTTTGTACCTCAATCATTCTAAGATTGTAACAGATGTAAATAGAAAATAAAACCACAAAACATTTATGCTTTGCATCCAGTACCATAGCTAAAGCTTACTGCTTACTCAGACAACATGGTTTCAGCTAAACTCTCAAATAAGTATCTGCCGGAGCCAATGGATTAAACCATGTAATCAAAACCAGCGGAAAAAATTTCTCTTTTGCCTTAAAGCTTTTCCTATCATGTGATTAATTTTGCTACATGGGTCTGACCAGAGAAAACATTACAGATGAACTTTCTCTCTCTGAAGAGAGTCCATACTATGATCTCTTAACAGATATCAGTAGACCACAGAATTATTACCAGCCCACACACAAAATTCACTCTCCTGACTGTATCTGTTACCTTACAGAGAAGATAAAAAAAAATATTTAATTTCTCTTAGGATAAATAGGTAGATTTAGTAGAGGCAGAAAGTAAAGGCATTCTGTAAAAGACATTTGGACAGCCTTGGTTCCCTAAATTCAGCATGTTATGTGTGAGAAGACTGAACTAAAACCAGGGAAAAGGTAAACAACTGCTCTTTGATTTACATTACTCCCTTACCATGGCTTGTTTGCAGAAGAGTTGTATCAACCAATATGCAAACAAGCAAGAAGCAGGTAACTGAACATGATGCATACCTCCCCACAGATGAAAAGCTTCAGAATTTATTTCCACAACTAACAGGAATGCTGTAAGCTTTAGAAGTGATGCATGGCTCTCAGATGGATATTGATGAAGCAGTGGGTGGGCACTGACTCTCTGAGAGAAAGTCTGTTTTGTAGCCTTCTGGAGATAAACTTACTGGTTTACTGTTGTGCTTTTACTAACACAATCACCTAGAACATAGAATCAATTCTAGGCACTGTAACTGCGTTACAGAAATAGCTTACTTTTGGTTAGTAGAAGTTTATTCTAAGAAAATCTTTCACCCTTCAATATTTAACTACTCAAAGAGTAACAATCCAGATAGATAGATAAAAATGGTGAGGCAGTTCCTCAGCCAACATAATTTTGCATAAAAATATTCTTTTTCTTTGGAGTTTAACTGGAATAAAAATACATTATAGCACATAAGGATCTGGCAAATTTTAAAATCATTCTAAACACAGGCATAGACCTGAATTAGTAATGAAGAATGTTACTCTCAGAATATCAATTGGGACTACACAGTTTTGTTTGCCTAACTTGACAGATAAAAAACCACATTAGACTAAGGTAGACCAATAGGAAACATGAAAGAAATCCTAGTCAGTCTCTTAAATTTTTTTAATTTTTTTTCGTTACTAGCAAAGCAAATTTATTAAATTTACCTGAATTACTTCAGACTCCCACTGGTACAAATGAGAGCAGGCTTTGATACCTTAAGAGCAACCCTTTTGCTGTTGCATCAGTTCTTTGCCTGGAAATCCAAGCCACCATTTAAGACAAAAATGTGATAATGATCTGTATTCTCTGACCTTCGGTTGTTGTGTTTTCAGCTGAAACACCTGCCTGGTTTGCCTCACCTCTCAGCAAAAGGCAGCTTGCTTCTCTTTACTCTGATAAGTGTTTACACCTACTTGTTTGTTCAAAGTCACAAGGCATGACATCTGAGTCCATGGAAACTGCAGTCTCACTTTTCTCCGCACCATGGCCATTGCAGCACTATAGTATTACAAAAGCATCTTATGTTCATACACACTACCCGTTCTTGATTCTCTGTGTGGATCTGTAACTTTCTACACAGCATGCTCTCTGAGAAAACAAGCCAACTCAGAATGGACTAAGTTCAGTAAATAAAGATGTGGACACTGAGCTGTATGACACACACCTCAGCTGGCAATTACAGAGATTTCCCACCTTCTTCCTTGCAGAAGTTTCTTCATGTACGATCAGAGGCGACATATTTTTCAAACTCCTTATGTCAGGTCTTTTCATCCACTGAGGCTAGCACTCAGATTTTTTTGGCTGTAGTCCAGTGAATATCAGATGACCAGTAAAAACTTTGTCTTAGACATACACTATGACTGATAATAACTCCATCCCATCACCCATGAGCTAACTTAAATCTCTAAATAGCTTTTGCATCACTAAGAAGCATTTGCTGCTTATGAAGTCAGATATGAATACATTATATGTGTACACAGATACGTGCACACTCCATCACACTTTTCATATAAGAAAGGTATGTCCCTTGCTCTACAACAAGATTCATAACCTAAAAGTATTCCCCATTAATAAGACCAAATCAAAGTACTAATTGCAAAGTTTTTCTCATCTTTGACTACATCCTCTTTCCCTTTGCATCCTTATCCACATCATTTTGTACTCTAACAAACACAAGGTACTTGTCCTCATGAGCTATTTGTACCTTCCCCTCAGCTTCATATTCTACACTGCCAAGGCTGAAATTGAAAAGGAAAAAAAAAGGGGGTTTCAGTAAAACGTTCAGAATGTCTGTGCCCTGGATCTCTAAAACAAGACAGGGGATGGATTTGCTTCTTTCAAAACAAGACACAGGTATTGATGTCTCTCAGGATCACTATCAGACTGCTTCTTTCACTAACTGGGCTCAAAAAGCTCAAGGTCTAGCTTCAGTTTGTATGGCTACTTTGTTACCTTTTCCAGTGGAGTAAGTGTAGACTATGGGCAGGTTGCTACCATCAGACAGGTTAACAAACTTAAAATATCAGAAGGGCAAAACACACATCACACTGCCTTGGAGAGGCTGTACAAGAGAAAGAACTAAGGGTAGATTTGCTAGTGAAAGCAATAGTTTTTCATACGTGTTAAGATAAAAAAAAAAATAAATCCTATTAGTTTTCCTGAAGGACTTCAGGTGGATTTGGAACCTAGCCTACAAGACGTGCTTTGTTTTAAAATGTAAGCTATGACTCGCAAACACTTGAGATGTACTACTTAACAAGTATTAACTGAACGTGCAAAAGAGAGTGCAATAGCATGCAGGTATTCAGTTTACAAAGGGCTGGTGCAAATATGGTTCACTTTTTTTAACTGATTGCCATTGTAAGCTATTCATGCTTTTTTTTTTTTTTCAGAAAGTTCTAGCCTATATTATAACTGTAATAATCTATTCAAGTTACCACATAGCATATAAACTTTAAAAACAGTGACACAGTTCGTTCAGATCTCTTACTTCTCTCCTGGAGCACTGGCTAGGAAGTACAGTTTGCCTTATCTACTCCTACGATAAGAACTACCTAAAGGGTGTGGTGTTTCGAAAAGAACTGTACTAATCAAGACATGATTCATGTAACAAGTTACATCAACAGAGCAGGGAGGACTGTTAACAGAAAAGCAAACTAAGAGTGCTAATGAATTAAATTAAGTATACGAAGCCCACCAGATTTAGATATTATGGGGTTTTTGGCTAGACAGAGACTAGGATTTCAACCCAGGAATGCACTTAGTGTGTCTATTGATAGTTTAAGGTTGTTGAGTGCAAGTCACCAGGGACTAAAAGATCTATGAAAAATGAAACAAAAAAATTAGAACAAAATGTAGGACTGCAATGTCCAAAACAAGTGTCTTCCCTGAGACACTAGCATGCCAAAGGGAGTAGAAGTCAACACCAAGATGCTGCATGTTCAAATTTCAGCCATCGGTTGCTCTCCTGGAGTGCTGCTAATGGAAAAATTGCAATTTCCATTCCATTGATGCTTCCCTCTCAATTTTCAAATCTCCTTTTCTCTTCAGCACTGGCAGGAACTCCTCTCCCTGGAGCAGTATAAAAGAGCAAAGAGAGCAACTCCAGTGTATGCGGCTGAGAACATTCTTAGTGAAATCATATAAAAGTTGCTCAAATCAAACAGTTACTTTAGCAGTTCTGGATATCTGCAGGGAAGTGGAAGCTTGGTTATGAAGTGCTACAGCTTAGCCACTTAAAACAGATTTTTCTTTAGAAAAGGGGGAAACAGAACCCCAGAGATTAATGTTTAATTCTTTTACTATTCTCTTTTTACTATGAGACTAAAGATAAAGACTGAAAAATGCTTTAAATAAGGCCATTATAATGGGGATGCTATCCATTCTATCTCTACAGATAAACTAGTGACCTGACTGACGGTCACTTCCAGAACCTGCCAAATCAGCTCGTAAAAGCAGTTCCACAGTGATACAGTCCTCCCTGCCCAGAGCTGCAGGGACGCAAACTGCAGCCTCTAACCATCGAAATAAAGGCCTGGTATCATTGGGCCTCTCTCCTAAAGACCTGAGAGTGTTTGAAATTACTTACTAACCAGCTGTTCTATTTGCAGAAGGTGGGTGCCAAACACATGTGTGCATACAGGCACACACCCACCTTTGCAGAGAAAGAGCAAGCACCTTGCACAGAATCACACTGAAGGCACCTCTCCTTTCTCACCCACAAAGAAACTTTGACCTGCACTGTGTAACTAATTAGAAGGCACAGTCATGCCTTCAAGAGCCTCTACCATCAAGGACAAGCAAAAGAAAGGAATGTTTTTTATAGTGCCAAAGCCAAATGAGAAATGCATGACACTCTTCCAGTTCCCTGATACACCCTCCCTACACAATAGCATCTTTAAAAATCTTTTTCAAGAAACAGAAATCAAAGCAACCAGATGTACTTCTATTAAAGTTTGGAAAAAAACCCCACCAATTTGCTAAAGAGAAGCTGTTGCTATTTTTATTTATCAAATTCATACAGACAAGAAAAAAAAATATTAGGTACACTAGCTTTGAATTAGATGAGAACATATAAAATGCTACTCTGAACTCAACTGCGAAGAAATTTATCTAACCTTTGTGCAGCAGATCTTACCCGTACCAATTTTTTTTCCTTTTATTTTTCACACTTGCTTTTCATTCATTAGGCTAATATATCACAATTGAAATAGAACTAGTCAACAAGCCAGAAAACATTTTGATTTTCATACGATAATAAAGAGTGCTCTTACTTTATCTGTGTTCTATACTTTAGTTTACTACTGGAATTACTCTATTAATTCGCAAGCTAACTAATGTTTCCTGGAGAAGCAAATTATAGAATATTTGAACCTTAAACACAGGAGCAAGAGGAAGTAAAACCCTGCACAGACATAAAAACATGCACATCCAGCTACCTCTTGCCTGTATTTGCCCTCTTTAAAGATACAAGACTGTTGGATCAAAGCCTGACGTCTATGCTGGTGACTGTCAGTCCTCACTGACATCTGAGAAAGTGAATGTTAGTCTGGGAATGTAAATGGCGCCTCCAAATAATGCAGCACCTCTGAAGAACTGGACTGCATTGCCAGAAATGGCAAGCAGCCCAGTTCCTCTTCTGGAGACTTATAATACTGATAGTCTTCTGGCCATCAAAATACTGTCAAGTGAGTCTAAAGAGAATACTTTCGTGATACAAAGCCAAGAAGAAATACTGTCTGAGAGGGCAAAGCGTGTGTGTGGGGAAGATCATGCCTTATGTTTCTGCAATAGTGTATCGGCACTATATGTATGTGTATGTACTTATGTGTATTTATATGCACTACATATGTGTGTATTTATACCTTTTTGCAGGAGGACATAGGGGTGGCACAGGGACTGTGATTTAAAAAGCAGACACAACCCATTTTCCATGAAGCTGCTTCTCCATTGCCAAATTTCATTCCAGCCAGCATGTGGATTTACTATTACAACACGGACCCATTGCAAGACACATCTTTGCCCACCTGTGAGGCTTTTGCATCACGTCTCAAAGCCCAGAAATGTCACTGGAAAAACTTCCAGTGATTTCAGTGGCTTTTAACTCAGCTCAGAGAATAAATATGAACTGAGGGTTGTAGGGTTCCAGTTATTTTACATTTAGTTAGTTTACATTTCAGAGCAGGTGGTTTGCTGAGGTGTTTGATGAATTCTGGTATTTGCCACACAATTTTGTACCTAAAGAGCAGGAGCTGTGGGAATCCTTAACTTTTATAAGGTAAGCCTATAAACCAAACCTATGAAACAGGTTTAGCTTTCAGTATTCAGTTTCCCTACAAGCATATAAGTTGAGCTTGTGTGATAGCTTGTGCCTATTTCTTTTACTTGGCAGATTGAAAATAAGAACAAAAGTGCTGTTCCAAAGAGGCACCAATCTGAAGGCTACAAGAGAGGCTGGCTCCCCACAGCCTCTGCTACCAAATTCTCCATCCCCAGAACAGTCAGTATCGCCCTTTTCAAATGACTGTCAATACTTACAGCTACAATTATACAAACCTCCTGTTGCATTACACTACTCAGCAGGATGAATCACTGATGGGTATTAAGGATGTGTATTACAGAACAGCATATACTAGGCTGTATTTAGAGGTCCACTGAGATAATCTCCAAATAGATTTCAAAAGGTTTTCATTTTTGATTGCCTGGAGAACACAAGACCTATACATCTATTATTTTGTTGCTAACATTTAAAATAAGCAGTGAAGAAGCAGAATTACTTTTCCATCACCCAGTGGTCTGGGAAGCCTGCGGCCTGGAAAGTGATTGGGACATTCCACAACATCACATGACACTTCAACTATGAAAATTTATGTATATAAAAATGACCTAAGGGGCAGTGCAAAGTTTTCCGCAACTCATTTTACCAATACTTTTCTTTTAAGTTCACAGATCTAAGCAATAGTGCTTTTTAATTTGGACAATTTTTTTTTCTACTTAGCACATTTCACCTTGGCAGCATATTTTTCTTGCTGTAACTCAAATTTTCCAATTCTCAATCTTACACCATTACTCCTACAATAATTCTTCACCCTTGTAGTACCCTAAGTAATTTGTATTCCTTCTTAATATTTAAAGTTTTCAATTATTTTCAGATTTACTTCTGTTAGGCATCTCTTAGTCAAATTAATATATGTGTGTTTGCCTGCTCTCCTTAAATAACAACCAATTACGTTTGTTGGTTGCTTTTCCCATTTAGCTTTTTCTCTAACTTGGCAACCTCTAAATAAGGTGTTTGTACCATGTGCATGCTGAAAGTTCAAAATGAGTGTGAGAGGGGAAATAAACATTAACAAACGTAGTTTTGTTTCAGCTGCTGCTGCAGTAAGGATGTTGACAAAGTGCCCTAGGACTTAAATGATTAGGAGTTAACATGATCAGTTCTGATTGTGCTTACTTCATAACTGAATAAAGACTGCCACCATGAAGTTTGTCAAAAATTTGTATTCAGCCCTCAAATTCTTCAGCAGGAAGGCTAGTAACAGTATTGGTTCTGGATGCAGCACTGGCTTGGTAAGGGAGGCAACCTTCCCATAAGGAAAATGCAAATAATGTCACTTGATATATGAAGCTTATAAGGAACTTTGTATGAGCATTGGAGAAAGCTAACCTAGAAATATTTTTTACAACTGATTAGACACCATAAGCAAGCCAAATACATTATGAAACAACACCAGTGTTGTGTCCCAGTGCTAAGAAGGTTGAAAGGTTTGCCTTTGTACACTGGGTTTGAAGATCAGGACCATATTTGCTTGGAAAAAAACATTTGGATTGCCTTCATTATACATATCACAGTATTAAAATGCATTGTGGAATATGTTAACACTTTGTGTAAAATCAATCTGTAGCTTAGAATAGTTGCAATTTATTTTGTACCTTGACTTACCACTTAATCTATAAGCTTTGCAAAATAGTAAAAAAAAAAGATTTGTATCATACACGAGCAACTTTATTTTGCTACTTGCCATTCTCAAACTATATAGCAGTATAAAAATATGAGCTGAAAGAGGGAAAACTTAGAGGATGATAGCAGAAAAGATGCACTAATTCCAGGTTTTATGTCCATTAAAAATACGAGTGACCACCATGATTTTTTCTTTTTTTAAAGTTTTATGAAAGAGCTTCTTCTGTGAAAGAACTGGAAGAAAATTACTCTAAAAAAAGCCAGGGCATATTAAACTAAATTAAACCACAAACTGTTAGTCAGCAGAGGAAACACTGGCAAGTCCTGTCTTGGTAAGAGCATCAAAAAAGTGCATTTTGGTAAGACTACAACCGAAGAAAACCTAACAGTTGTTCTAAGTAGTGGTACATGCTGAATTTCTCATGGGACTACTGATGTTTAGCAAAGGTACTTGTGTTTGCAAGACTCAGGTAAAGAATATTCTTGAACTTTTAAACTTTTTTGAGAATCCTTAAACAACCATATTTTCCAAAGGGAGGGGGATTTATTGTCCTGCCCCTCGCCCCCTCCCCAACCAGCTGTCCATTCCTAGGTTAATCTGAAAAGCAAATAGAGCCATATATTGTTCCACAGAATCCTCACGATACACAATTTGGGGTTTATTTTCTAGTGTTGGAAGTCTATAAAGCAATTTTTTGTGAAACCCAAAAGCACAGAGAGGACACACATTAAGCACCATTATACCAAGGGTTTATTCATACTCACTGGAAAAGGTTGTGTAACTATCTTTGCTATTTCAGTACAATATTTACATTTGACAGACAAATTGAATATTTAGATCAAGCACCTCAGGTAACCACAAAATTGAAATTCTGCTTTCAATTCATAATAGAATAGAATAATTTGAAATATAATATTATAGCAGAGATTATTAATATTAATAATGTTAATTAATAGAAGCATATTAATTAAAAAACAAACAACATTTTTGACTGCTTACCTCTAATTGTTTCATGTGTTTTAAAGCATTCAGAAATTTCGCTAGGTGAACTTTATCACCTTCTTCTGAGTGATGAACCCAAAATATTTGTTTAATATTCAAAAGGAAAAAATGCGTTCACTTACATGATTTCTTTTTTCTCCATCTTTTATAGAAGTAATAACTGTCTCAGAAAAAACTGTTGATCCAGTTTTGTTATCTGTAACCTGATACAGCAAAAGAACAAAATGTCAAACTATATTTTTTATTAGTCTTTTGTTAGTCTCAGTCCTACATTCTGCAATAATTAACCCACTCCCACCCCCTCCTTTTTTTCTCATTTTGCTGCCGTTCGTATAAAATCCTAATCTGAGGGGTAAAAGTAGATGACAAGGCTACCTCCTTATCTGTTTAAAATGTCACTGTAATGAAGCTAACTGAACAGGAGATGGTCATTCCTTTATGACGCATGCAATAGCTGTACCTGTGTTCTATTTTTAGCAGGCACTTTTTTCAAAATCAATTATTATTTCACATTAACCTTTTATGACATGTGCCCATACACAGTGATTAGGCAAACATATAAAACAGAATAAAACCCCAAAGTAATTATCACCAGGAAAGTTTATGCTCCAAATTATCTTATTTCTCCACAAAATATGCAAAATGGGTTTTATTTTTGAAGCAAAGGTTGTGTAAGAACCAGTAGCTTGCTATACATGTTTTCTCATACCTTGTCAATTTCTTGATGAGTCTGAACAGTTTTGTTACCAATTCTGGTTTCTGTGTTGGACTCATTATGGTAGTTGGGAGGTAAGTTTTCAAAGTTTACTTCTGACAGTTTTTTTGCCCCTTCCTCTTCAGCCTCCATCTGCCAAATTTAAATAAACCAACTGAAAATTAGCAACAATTACACAAAGGCGAACAAGTGACGCTTCTTGCGCAGCCCTCAGTAATACCCTGTTTAATTACGTGATGCTGTTAGTACAGATTCCCCTGTATGGGAACGCTTACTCAGCTGTTTCAGTGACCACAGCAGCTCTTTTAATGGACTAGAAAACCAGTGGAGAGCTAAACCCTTGAGCTCCGGACTGTTTAAGCCAAAGTCACTCCCTGTGAGGAAAAAGTGTGTGAAGACTAGTGGCAATTTGGCATCCACACAGGCTGATGCTGGTAAAGAGCCCAGCTTTCTATTTTCCCCAGAAAACCACTGAACACTTAAGACAGACCTTCCCATCTGACAAAGAATAGAAAATATTTTGGCAGGACAGAGAGAGACAGCCAAAGCCCCTTGATGTTAACAGCAGCAGTCCTATAGACCAGGGTGCACCACATCCAGAATTTCATTCTCTTTTTCAGGTCTTTGTTTGAAGACTCAACACAGAAGAGGAGTGCTCCCTGCATCAGAAAACAGAGTAAGCTCAGCAAAAGGGCATGACTCTTGTAAACAACACAAACTCTGAATAAGTTGTGTCACTTGTTTTTTTTGCAACTGCTGTAACAGAGCTAGGAGGCCACAAGTTCATCCAGGCTGAACAACAGATTTTTTTCCCCAAGACAAAATTTCTCTTGCTGGTGTGTCTGTTTATTTTAAACAACAGCTGCAAACCTTTTTAAGTGTAAAGCACTTATCTGCTAAGACGCAGCTCAGACAATCCACATTTTGTGCTATATACAGACAACTCCTCAATCCAGAACTGACTATAGGAAGAGTAAAACAGGCAGAAATTTTGACTGCATCCTTGTTTATAACTGAGCATATTTTCGGCATTGTAAAGAATACTTAAAAAAATGGTTTGTCTCAATGGGTTTGCAGTCTAAATGAAGTGGATGATGGAGGTGGATTTCAGCAACTATCCAGATGACAGCAAAAGTTCAGAAATTACGTCATTATAATAAACAAAGGTCTGTTTCCCCAGTGGGTTGTTAGTAAAAGGGTTTTTTTGGACTATGTATTTTTGAATGAGAGGAAAAGAGAACTTGGAAGGAAGATTCTTAACATGAAGAGGAATGGAAGAACAAGGTCTTTGACAGGGACACGAGACAATGGCTCGGGGTCTGGACTTGGTTCCTGGCTTTGAAACAGGTCTTGTGAGATTCCAGGCACGGAATTTGAGATCAAGACCCGGAATTATATCAAAAATGGGCCGCTTCTCCACACGTGTTTTCAGGACTGTCTTACACCTGTGAATCTTGGTTTGGTGAAACCTCTTGTGTCTTAGATCCTGCGGTACTAAGACAATGAAATGAATCTTCCCTTCACTCCTCCCCTTGCCACGCAATGTTATTTTCTCACTTTAGGATTCGGACAGACCATTTACCTGCGTTTTTCCCTCACTACCTGTCTGCATTGCTGCAAGAGGGTGGCTCCCCAAGGCGGCCCCCGGCGCCGCCACACAAACGGACGGACAGACGGCGAACCCCGAGCCGCGGGGACTCACACCAGCCGAGGTGCCCCGGGGAGATGAGAGAAGCGGGGCGGGAAAGCCGGACGGCGAGCAGAAATAGCGCCCGAGGCAGAGGAGAGGCCAGCGTCAGGACCCCACTCACCTTCCTGCCTCCCCGCCTGAGGAGGGCGGCAGCGGCGGACACCGAGCCGAAGGGATTTTTCCGCTTTCCCCTGCCCGGGGCAACGGCTCCTCACCGGGGGGGACGCGGGCAGGACCGGCCCCGGCTTTCTTTGTCGAAGGCATCGGCCCGGCGCCGCTGAGCGGACGCGGAGGGGCGGCGGCTGACAGAAATGGACAACGGCGCTGCCCGCAGGTGCGGCCCGGGGACTGTGAGGGGAGAAGGGGCCTCCCGCCCCGCCGGGTCCCCCCCCCTCACGTCCGCCGCCCCCTCACCTCCTGCACCGCGTTGCGCAGCTTGTGCTGCGTGTCCTCCATGAGCGCCTCCACCTCCCGCAGCATCTCGCCCAGGCTGGCCGCCCTCCGCCGGCCGCCGCCCCCCGCCGCGGCGCCCCACAGACACCCCAGCAGGGCCGCCAGCAGCAGCCATCGCCGCCGCCGCCCTGCTCCCGCTCCCCGCCGCATCCCGCTGCTGCCGTTCCCGCCGCTGCCCCTCAACGGGTGCGGGCGGGAGGCGCGGAGGTGGGGCGGCAGCGGGCGGCTCCGCAGCGCCGGCCCGGCCCCCGCAGCCTCCCGCCGGCCCACTTGGGCTGGCCCAGCCCACGCAGCCCCCCGCCGGCCTCACAGCGCCGGCCCGGCCCCCGCAGCCCCCCGCTGGAGAGAGGCAAGGCAGGGCCCGGGTCCCCGGGCAGAAAGCCTCGCCCCTGCGGGAGCGGGAAGGACTGAGGGGAGAGAGGCTGGGGAGGTGGGAGGAGGGATGCTGAGGGGAAGGAGCAAGAGAAGTTTCGCGTTTAGACCCTTCTGTTGATTTTTTTTTTTAACAGGTTTAATGCGAAGAGGATGGTGGGAGCTGTCAGACATCTCCATTGTGTATTTTGCTTTCCAGCCTTCAGCTTTCAAAAGATGCTCTCAGCTCCGAGGATCAGCTAGGTCTGAGTGGAGACGCGTCCTGCATCTGGCTCGCCAGCACCCCACGCTCCCTGAATGTTTTCTTTCAAACTTTTTTCTAAAAAATTTCAGGCAACATCATCATCATCTTGTATCTGTGTGCATCTTCCCCAATTTCCACATTATTTTTCCTCTTCATGCTGCACCCCTGGAATTTCATGGGCTGGTTTTGCTGCAGTCGGCTCGCGGCTCTGGGGCAACGTTTTGCCAAGAGGGAACTGACCTATACATCTCATTTTATTTTGGATCCTGGGTGAGAGGTAATAGTGAGTAAAGTATTTTTGCAGAAACTGTTTAAGTTCTGAAAATTTCCTGCAAGTGCTTTTTTACAATAATCACCAACATAAAATCCAGTGTTATTGGCAACCTGAGGCAGCTTCAGTCAGCTCTGACTGCTACCAGAAATGCAGTGGAGATGGGAAGGCCCTGTGTCCCTCATTCTCCCAGCCACAGCACATCGTACTTCTGTTCAGTGCCACAGAAGGTTTCATTCTGGACACACCATAAATCTTAGTTTAGTGGTACAATAGTTTGATTTTTTAAATGTAAACCTCTTGGACTACACAATTTAAGTAATAAACAATGTTAGGAATTACCTGGAATGAATTAATAGTCTAACTATGTTCCATCACATTGCAGGAATACGTCATATGAAACAATCGTGTACCAGCAGAGAAATGTTTAGACAACATACTCTTCCACCTCTGTCTTTATGGTTAGGTTTCCAGTTCATCCACTGCCTCAAATCAGCTTAATAATATTGACAGTGTACAGGTGACATTAAGTAACATTTAGAATTTTAGTTTTCTTCGCTTTGAGGAGTAGCTGGAGGTTGCATTGAATACAATGAAAACATTTAAAAGAAAGACCCAAGGCCCAAATTCCCAAAGATACTTAGTCATCAAACCCCCAAATAAATGGAATAGAAGCTAGTTACTTCTTTGTAATATCTTTGTAAATTTGGGTCTCAAACCAATTTGCCAAACAATCTAAACAATGTTAATTGCCTAAACACTTTAGAAGAGGTGGGACTAAGGAGATAAAGTTTCCCTCTTTTGCTGTAAGATGAGGGCAACAGTCCCAAACTCTGGCTTGCAGGCACGACCCTCCTATGCTGCCTTCGATGAATGTGTTTAAAAAACCCAACCCTCCTATTGACAGGGCTAACAAGATATAAAGTCATACACTGTTTGATCAATTAACAAGATACTGCAGCATATATTTTATTCAGTATTGTTGCAGTGAATTAAGTCTACATTCATCTTTCAATATGGACAAGTACTGTGTAATAAGCTTACAATGCAATCACAGTTACTCTGACTGTTTTCATGGATTTGAACTCAGTTTTCCTAGCTCTTATGAATGAGCTTTCTTTGGACAGGGATTGAGCTGAGTGGTGACGGTGCACTTGTATCCCGGAATGGAAGATCTGCACCTGAAGTCTGTGCAGAATAGCTCTTCTGGTTTTCCACTGTCACCTTGGTTTACTTCATAGTAATTTCCTTGTGTACACAAGGCTTTAGACTGGCAATGTTTATAGCCAGGTGAGCCAAACGATGTCTTCTAAGATCAACCTGTAGCACCTTAGAGCACCTGCTTAGATTTGCATCTTGCCCTGGAGCTGCTGAAGTCCCCTGCACCCATAACTGTGCCTGCCAGGACAGCCTTGGACATGAGGCTGGTGTGCCTTGCTCATGTGTTGAGCTGGCGAGACACAACCCAGGTCTAGTTCACAGTGACCCCATGTTGTGCCTGAGCTCATTAGCCTTAATGAAAGGCAGGTATATATGTTAGGGCAAGGTGCTATGCTAGCAGCCTGATGTGATTCCCAGTATGATTAGGTTCTTCTCAGCATTTGGAGCTAGGTGCTTTTCCCCCTCAGTATCACTTGATCTGCTGGGTACAGGGACATTGCAAACTAAGAAGGAAACATTGTCATAGATGGTAGTGCACCTGAAACTTACAATTTGTAATGATTAATCTTTATCTTCCTTCTTGGCTCACTCCAGAGTGCCTATGCAAAAAGGATTTTCTAGTTCTAGTTCTACTAGAACAAGTCTGTTCTAGTACCCAGGTACTTTTTTGATTTATAGTCATAGCAAAGCATGCAGCTAACATGAGAGCTGTTACTGGTTTATTTTTCTTTCAGCAGAATTTGAATGCCCATGTAGAAAATTACACCTTCATAGCTATGTGTAAAATAGTACAGAAAACAGCTACACTTGTATAATTATTTTGACATACCCCTAGATCAGGGCTTTAGGTACTTTAATTGCTTATACTGAAAATGTTAAACCTAGATTATCTCTCACTGAAAAATTCCCGTAACTTTCAGTGGGGCTTGCACTCTGTCTTTAAACAGAATTACTGAGGATGAGAAGGAGCTTGTAGTATTGGTAACCACTTCTGGTCGTTTGTTCTACCATTTTTATCTTGTATGATTAAAGCAACAGTGACAACCACAAAAAAATCAAAAAAGATAAAAATTCATCTGCATTTAATGTAACAGAAGCCTGTAATCAGGTTACCTCTAGTGCATTTTTACAGCAGGAAGAAAGGCATGTCTGTATTGAAACTACTGTTTCTGTTTAGAAGTGTACTTCTGAGGATGTAGGATTAACTATGTCCTATATTGTGTGTTCTTATGTTGCACTGGTGTTAGGTATTATGTTAGGTAAAAGATGTCAGAGAATCTGTTTTGGACTATAATAAATTTTCATAGCTAAGGTGCAGCCCAGAGAGCTGATATTTTTCTAAGACAAACTAACACAGCTAAAGAACTTCTCTTCCTGAACATATATATTACACAAAAAACCTACGTTACACAAAACCACATGTGATCTTTTTGTCAAGATGTAATTTATTCTTAGACATTAATTTAGGACATAATAAGCTGGAATAATTTGATCTGGAAACATACTTAGGAAAAGATATCCCAGAGATATTACATAAAAAGAATTTGTAAGACTTAGGCCAGCCTCAATACAAGACCCTTGAGGTGGATATGAGCAAAAGTGGCCCCCTGTCATGGTGAATGCCCTCTTGTCAAAGGCAAACATCATCTGAATCAGTGATTCTGGAGAATAGAAACCACCTTCTGGTTGGATGAGTTTTGAGACAAAAGACCACGTTCCTCAAAGCAGCGGGGTAGGGAGCTGTGCATCTTTCATTTATTTTTTCCCACACATTGTTTATTCATTTAAAGGCAGTATATTATATTCTGTTTTCTGTGTTTCAAACATCTGTTATTTTTCATGTTCATTTACCAATTAATTAATAGAGTTCTTTTCCCTTTCCAACAATTGTACTGAGGACAATCAATCAATTAGTTAGCTGCAGAAAAAAAGAATAGCAAGATGTCTGGCTAATGTACAACCTATGATATGAAAAGAAAAGGCAGCCTTCCGAAATATGTAAGTATAAACAACATCAAACAACTGTACAACAAAGACAAAATCTATCACCAGCAGGCAAAAATTCCAGAAACTGAAAGTCTAAACTCCCTGCTGAAGGGGAAAGGAGAGCATCAGAGAGGGAGAGCAGAGTTGAGAGAGGGAATTAACACCAGTGAAGTCTGTGGTTTCTGCCTTTTTAAGCTGTTTGTGTCTCGGCTGTTCATGGGAATTTCCCCACAGAGACTGTGCTATACAGCTGGAGTCGGGCTGCTGAGGTTGATACTGCCAAGGGATCTCCCTGCTCCTGGGCTGACCCTGTCACCTGCAGAGTGAATTTCCCTTATTCCCCTTACTCCCTGCAGCGGTCCTTTCCCTCACTCCCCAAGTATGCAGGACACCTACACCAAAGTACCCATTTGTGGCCTGTGATGGTGTTGGTATGAGGCTCACAGGAAAGCTGGCCAGTTCAGTGAGGGGTGGTCAGTGGAGGATCATAGTTGACGTCCTGTGGGAGACTGTTGTTCCAATGAATCCCTGTTAACAGCAGCTTGAAAGGCCAGGTGTGACAGCAGTCCAAGGCAAATGAAACTCAGTGTAGCTAACTGACAAAGTGGAATAACAACAAGTGACAAACCGAATAATTATGGTCTACAGTGAATTTATATATTGATACTGCAGTCTTGAAAAATACTGTTTAGCATGTCAGCAATAAGTTTAACTCTCCAGTGAAACTGATTGCTTTATTAGTACAGTATCAGTTAGGTGTCTTCCATGGGAGAGACACTATCCAGAGAGATCAAGATGTGATAACAGTATTGCTTGTCTACTCTTTTTACTGGCCATTTGTTTTATCAGATTGCTTGGATTTACAAAGCTCTGAGTTGTAGTAAAAATATTTTTTCTACTCACATGAGGTTTTACAGTATGGAAACTTGTAAATGTCAGGACTGAATATCTGTAAGCATAAAAAAACCACAGAGTTATTTTGCTGGGTCAGCTCAGCGTTTAACTTTCTGACCATTTTTATACATTAAACATATATAAAATTTTTAAGATCAATCTGAGATCTAGGAGCTTTAGGAAAGATTTAGGAAAGAATTAGGGGTTTCAAAGCAATTAGAGCAGAATCATTTAATGATCATAGTTTTGTCAGGTCTTGCTCAAGTAAATAGGTGTTAAAGACACTGAAATGGTAACATATGTTTGGGAGAGACCTCACTGCAATGAGAGGAATATCAACAGAATTTTCCTGGAATTATGGGTCCTGAAAAATTCCCAATTTAATACTTTTTGGGAACAACTGTGCCTCATTCTAGTTTAATTTAACTTGCTCTGAAAGTTGATTAAATCACAAAGTAGCAAGACAGTAGGACCTTGTTTAAAAACATACAAGAGCGTATCACACATTTTTTATTATGAACAGTTATTGTATTTAACTTCACACCTTGTCAGAACCAGAGTAATGTTCAGGTGTAGGTGAACACCTTGCAGGCCTTTATTTAACAGACTGACAGAGAGATTTGTGGTTTGCTCTAATTTTATTTTCTAAAAGAAGAAAGGGGCTTGTGTTAGTTTTGTCTTCACAGCTGCAGAGTTTAGAGTGGAGCTCTATTATCTCCTTTTGGCCTTCTCATGGATGATCATAAATTTTTCTATATATTTTCTTATCTAAGTTAGATTATCATATGACAAGGATTTATGAAATACTGACCTATCAGCACACAGTAAATACTTGCCAGTCTTCAAAGACGGTTATCATGTGGCAGCTGTACTTTACTCAGGAAAAATAGAATTATGCAAATACAAATATTGTTCAGTTTTAATGGCACATTATTTAGCAAAGTAGCAGCTATGCATCTGAAATATGAACATGCTTTGATCTCACTTTTATTTTCCTCTTGAGGTACTCCAGGTTTTAACTGGTGAAGACCTAACTAATTAACAATCCCTATTTTTTCAGTGTGCCTTATATTGTCTCAGTTACTCATGACCAGAGTGGATGGAGCAGTGAGTCACCCACCAGACGTTATTAGATCTGTGACAAGAAACCAGATGAAACCTCTGAACTGTATCTGCTTTCCAGACCACGGAAGTACAGCATATTGAATTTGCTTTGACTTACACAAACTGCAAAGCCTGGTAAGGACTCTTTTATACAATCACAAGGGCAAATTATGTACATAGGCAAATGGCTGTATTCTACTACGTGTCCTAGGCACTTTAAATGCCACTTGAAGCTATTGGCTCCAATTAAAAATAATGTTCTGTGGCAATAAGGTTCTGAAAGTTATAAGAAAGTATTTCTTTGTAATGTGTAAATCCATGGCAGTGGATCAAAATCTTTTTGCTGCTCAAATGTATTGTCCATGTGCATTCAGACGTGTAGATGTGGCACTTAGGGACATGGTTTAGTGGTGGACTTGGCAGCGTTAAGTTTACCGTTGAACTTGATGATCTTAAAGGTCTTTTCCAACCTGAATGATTCTATGATTCTATACAATCAAATTACACTTTAAAACTTCTGCATGCCAAATTATTCCAACTATCCAGGAAGTACAATATTGTAATGTAAATTCTTTTTACAGAAGAGTACACATATGTTTTTTTGGGGGAGGGGGGAGAGTGTTAACTGACAGTCCATAGCTACAGACACTCTCATGAGGACTGTCATAGTATTTCATGTTTTTAAGACTTGGTAGTTAAGAAAACTGGGAATGAAATACAGAACCTCTATGTCCTGATCTTTTTTAGAGTGTATTTCAGATCAGTAAGTAATGGTTGAAAGTTTTTAGTGATTCATACAAAATGAATCAACGTCTCCACTCAGTTTGTAGTAGATAGATATTTGGCAGCTTTGTTCATACCAGTTCAAAAAAGCAAGAAGGTTGGGCATCAACAAATATTAAGACATTCTCTCACGATCAGAGGGGATTGTTCCAGGCCACCATTGAATCGTATTGTCTGAATAGCAGAGGGAAGCAGGTCCCCTTTTGCTTAGAGGTGGTATGTGTAGAGAGCAGCTGTCCTAGAGTCAAATTTTTTTGTCTGTTCCATGACATTACTTGGTGACCAGTCCTGTTAGCTTCTTGTTACAGATCTCATCTCCAGTTCCTCTATTCTGCTTCTCGAAATTGTACTATAGGCAAACATAACATATGAGAGTTGGGACAAAAAGATCAAGAAGTGGGCAAAGAGCTGCTCTGAAATCAGGCCAACAATAACTCATGAAGAAGGTGCCTGCAAGAGAAGGAATCAAACATAGTGGCAGATGAAGTGGATTGAAGTGAGGTAGATAGGAACTCATACAAGGAGAATTGAAAAGATACCCCCAAGAGCAGTAGGGAGGTTTTTTGAAGTGACAGTGAGAAGACTGGCTTGGGACATGGGAAGAGAGAAGCAGGGGGAAGGAAGAGCTGCAGAGAAAGTGTGCATGGGAGTGATTGTATGAAAGTCACACAGACAAAACAGATAAGCTTTATCAGGAAAACAAAAAAGATAGTTCAGCAAAAAAAAAATGAGTAGGAGAAGGGAAACCTGAAGCTAGTTTAAAGGAATGAAAATAGGAAATGTGCTTGCATGGAATAAAGGACATGGGAGAAGAAAGAACCAAATGCATAGGGCGAAATGGAGAACTTTTATCATACATGTAATGCACAAAAAGAGACATTTAATTTGAGGAAAAAATTGCTTGCCTGCCTCTTTTTTTAACAAGACATAGGGAGTCTGATGTGTAATAATGCTTTGGTTGTGTGAGAGGATAAACATTTTTTCATCCCTTGGCCAAGAATATGTCTCATACATTGGCCAGTTTTCTCCTCTTCTGTGCTATAAATTGCACTTGCTGGTACCAAAACCCACAAAGATAATAGTTGTGTTAGGAAATATTATAGATCATGTATTAGCCATCCACTGATCTTTGCAGATTCTAGGCATTCAAGAAATCCCCCAAAGGTCACACAATCATTTATTACTCAAGCCTTTCTCAAAATGACAAAATACACATGAAGTTTGCAGCTTGGCAGCAACAGTTTCACAGGTGACTCACTAGCCAGTAGGTTGTCTAAGCATTTGCCTAATCATACAAGCAATCCAGTCTTCCCTTTTGTAGATTTAATGAAGATATGTCAATGTATTTTAAACATCTATGAAGTAATGAGAAATACAAAACTGTATATTACAACATCATCAAAAACATCAGGTATAATTGATTAAGACCTAACAAGGTAATTTGTCTTCTGTAAGGTATATAGCCTTGCTTTACCAGATTTCCACTTTCTCTAAATAGTGCATGATAAGTGAGCATCATTATTCAATTTTGCTGCTTTATTATGTAGTAAAAACTTAGTTTAATGTCATTGTCATTTCAAAATACAGGAAAATGCAAACACTGTGATAAAACCTTATAAGGAATTCAGTCATTCCTATATTCTAATTTTCCATTTCCTATTCTGAATATATCTTATGAACCTATTTTCCCATGTCTGTGTATCTAATATCACAGAGCATTATGATTTATTTATTTCACAAAAGACAGAACAAAATTTAAGCTAAAATTGGCCATTGTACTTTACTTCAACAGATTTTAGCAGATTTATCATTATTTATATCCATGTAAGAGGAATGGCTCCAATATTTCTGGTTTTAAAATTGCCTGCATTCTGAGTTATGGCATTTTGTACATCTTTCCATTATGGAATTGAAGTTTGCTTATATTAGTATTCCTTCAAGAATGGGTATTGCTGCCTTTTTTATTTTTCTTCTTTTTTTTTTTTTTACTGCTTCATGCCACACAATTTTAGCGGTTGTTATGGTGAATAAGTTTGTGTATTAAATAGAATTGAACAGAAATCCCACAATAAAGGTTAGCCATTCACAGCTGGCTGCTTCCCTGAGGCTACAAAAACATATGAATCCTTCATTTTGTAAAGATCTGACTTTTAAAATTCATAAATTAAAGATGCACTAATCGATTTGCTCAAACTAGGACTAGCCAGTATTCTCAGTTAACTGTGTATCTTCAAAGTTGCTAGTGCAAGTACAAAGTCATTGATGCACTGATATTTAACTTGCATATGGTCCTTGTTAAAGTAACCAAGAAAAAGCCATTGAATGATTCAGAACAAAGAAATGTATTTCATTAGGAAAAAATAGGTGCTCCCTTCATCTTGTCTTACTTGAGTTTATAAATCATATGATTCTTTTTTTTTTCTTAGGTATGTTTTTTAACTTTAGCACGCTACTTCCCCACATCATCTGCTTTTCAAGATTGTTGTTGAAGCCAACAGAACAAGGATTCCTCTGTGGAAACCAGTTCGTTCAATTTTTGTTGCAATTTTCCTTTTCTGGTGAGAAATGATCACCGGTGACTCAGATTCTCACATTTGAGGACACAGGAAGGGCACAGGGAAGGAAAAGGTGGTGGACCCTGGTAGCCCCCTCACAGACCATTGAGATTTGGGAGACACCCTCACTGTGTCCCTGCCTGCGTCCCTCCCTGCATCTCTTACCACACCCTCCTGCCCTGACTCTCTCCTGCAGCATTTCAGTTGCTGCTCATTGCCAAGTATGGGAGACATCTGATTGATTGAGATTTCACTAAAAAGTGACATTTGGGAAAAAGCAACAGTTCCGGCATCACTGGCTCCAACCTCCCTGCAAAACCAGCAACAAATAATTGCAGGAGCTGACAACACTTTCATAAATATTTTGAGATGCACTTTCTGAGATAAGATAAAAGAACTCAAAACAGCATGCTGTCTTGAATGTGTATTCAGCTGCTATTTTCTAGCTTTTTTTACAATATTCTTCTGGCAAGACAGTTACTTTAATTCCTATAGAAATATCAAGGGCAAAGTTCATAATCCATATGGAATATCATTTGAAAAAATATTACTGTGTATCCCTCTGTAAATTGACATTATCTGCAATCTATTGGAGGTGTTATTATTATTTAGCTTGAATATAAAATTATTGTGCATGCCAAATATTTTTAAACAGTTTTCTCTTAAATTCAGGATATTTTGAAATTTAAAGTAATGGACCGTGATATCTCTTGCAGATTTTGAAACCAAATTTTTATTGTTTACAGAACTGGGACTGGATCATCTACACGGAAAGTTTTTAATAAGCATCTTAATTTTTAAAAAATTGAATACTTCTGTGTACTTCTGTGTACTTCAGTACAAAGGAGCATTCTGCTTTTGATGGAGGCCTGAATCCTATGCTATTTAAGAATCAGAAAGAATCTGGGAGCAGAGACAATGACCAAACTTTGAAAATTACAGCAAGTACTTTGTTTTGCAAGCTATTTTCAAGTACTTAAATGCGAGTGGTCCAGAGTGGTACTGTGGAGTGCAGATAAATTTTTGTGGTCACATTTTAGGAACAGGAGCTGTCAGCCCTGAACAAAATAAATCTAGGTGACATTAACATCACAAATGACCCAAAGGAGAGGTAAAATGTGTTAGAAGAGTGGCATGTGGATAACTACGGCAACAAGAATTGCTGCATTGCTGCAAGAACTGTGAAAATAAACAGCAAGTGGTACCATGAAAGCAATCGGGACAAGACCTCCCAGAACGCGAAGGTTGTCATTGTCCATAAAACACTGTTAAAATCGATCATCTGAAACTACAAATAAGCACTAAAAGGAGATGCTTTACAAACAGCAGATGGTGCAACACTGCAGCTGGAAGGAGTGGCAGAGTGGTGACGCCAATCTCCTCGAATGGAGGAGTGATTTGCCGCTGTTGCCAGGTGCCATAAATGCTATCAGTAGATGTGTGGCTGCAGAGCAACAGTTGAAGAGGATCACAGACTGTTAAAAAGTGTTACTGACAAGCATTTAGCTTTTGCACTTAGTCTGAAAGTTACAAAAACATGACTTGCCAGGAAGGAAGGTGCGAGCACTGAAGGTATATTCCTGTTGCTCCGTCTCATATGGTGCAAAGATAGGAAAAGGAAGAATAGTTGAAAGTTTACATCGTATCACCAAATTTATCATTTAGAAACAGGCTGTCAGAAAGAAAACAAGATGTATGATATGACTAAGCTTTTAACAAAGAAAAAACAATAAAATCACAATACTTGCAGAAAAGCAACATGTTCATTAGCTGTAGGGAACAACTGGAATTAAAAGTACAAATTGTGGAAAGAGAGCAATTATTGAAAGAAGAGAGTATAATGATTTCAACTAAAATTTATCAAGAACTTCTCAAAAGCATTAGCAATGCCCACTTTAACACGGTCTTATGTGAGAGAGGAAGAAATACCCACAATTTGCCCCAGATGAATGAGTGGATAAAAGAAATAACCATTTGTGCAAAGTAACAAAGACAGAATCTGGGGGAACTGAGGGAACATTTATGATGTGTCTCTCAGAGCCAGGCAATCAATGACTGATTCAAACACAGACATACAACTATCAGTCATATTTTAAAATAAACTAATGAGTCAACATGGTTGTCAGCCTGCAGCAAAAGAAGTCATGGTAACTTTCTATATTATGCTCTAATGAGATGAGATAACGGGTACAGAACGGATATGAGACAAGGAGACAAGACAGTGCAATGAAGAACTCATCAGCATTGTGGCTTTGCCCAGGATGAGTGAATCATTTACTGGGCCAGTGACTCAAATCACATTCTTTTCACCAATGAAGTCCTTCAATTTTTGAATAATGTGACTTCTCTGGCTTTTGGAAGTGTGTTAGTCTTCCAAGAGCATACTTTTTATTTTAGCGCCTTTGAGTGTCTTTCTGGGATTAGGCTACAGGTTATACCCTTGTCCCTTATGGAGAATATCACTTGCTGAGGCTGTCTTATGATAAATAATGAATTAAAGTAACTGCTTTGTTTTCTTTACATCTCAACTTCTTTCAGTGTGCCATTTCACACGTGCACTGTGTCAGATATTCCTGTTGGGAACAGTGGCTCCTAATGGCACCTGTCAATGACACTGATGGATGTTGAAAGGGCATATATTACAGAACCTCTTCACTATTATACGCCATCTATCTGATGATAGAACAGTTTCCTACACTTATCTTGAACTTTTGCTTTTACTACAATGGCTTTTTGCTAGCTACAGTGAATGCTTCAGGTTTTAATTGCCCTTCCAATTGCAGTATAGACTAATGATTGTGCAAAGCCTGTCCTGGGACAACAAGGAGTTTTGCATCTGCAGAGGGGGTTCACAGCTCCACAGATGCCTAGAAGCTGACTGACCTGTAAGGTGGCAATGGCAGAAAATAATTCCTGCAGTGCACTAATAAACCGTGAGGGCATAGCCCTGTAGGAACTTGGGTTAATTCTATTTTGTGTTGAGAACTTTTTCTGCTAACATCTCTACTCTGGAACTAAATTGGGGATGGAAACAAAAAGAGGTTTGATTTATTTGGGTTTTGGTAACCTTTAAACTGGACCATATTTATTACTTGATAATTTTATCTGTGTCATGAAAACACATCTTGCTGTAGGTACTTATTCAAGTAGAACAATTAATAAAGCAAATGCCCCAGGAAGAAATTTCAGCTTTCTCCTTATCAGAACAGAGTCCACTGAGCATGCAAACAATCTTGCTCTGGTTTACAATAATGATTTTTATATCCTTACATATTTCAAGGCCACTGCCTTGTGATTTGCAAGTTGAGTTTTCATTTTTTTTCTAGACTCGCACAGCCTAAGCTAGGCAGCCCTGTGGCCGGGAGCTGACTAGGAAGTTGTCACTGTTACTTCAGCTTCTATCTTTCACAAGACTGCATCCTTTCTTGTATCTCTGATAGATTGCTCCCAAGCCTCCAGTCAGACAAATACTTTTACAATGCTATTATCTGTCAAGTTCTGCAAAAACAAAGCCCAATTTCTGATTGTGCTATATCCTTCATCCCTTCTATGATATATATGTGACACAGAAGTGGCAAGGAACAAACACATCTTGTTTCTCATTTCCCAGAAGGCTACACTATTGCCATCATTTAGGGCAAAAGATTTGTTATAAGCCATTTGTCTCAAGGTTTTAATATACTTTAGTAAAATTATACATAACACAAAGCACAGGTTTTCCTATGACTTTTTAACATGCATGTGTTTCTTTCCAGCATAATGCACACAATTTGGGTGGATTTGTATATATTGCTGCATCCACATGCATCTGTGTCAGCCTTTGAAGGAAAAGGATTTCATTGTGAGTTATCTACTTTGCTTATCTACTTTTGCAGCTCTCTTATTTAATCCGTTCTGAATTGTTTTAGCAATTACCACTCTATACTTTTTTGCCAGCTCCTACATAGAGATGTTTCCATGGACTGCCCTGTAATTCCTGTATGTGCTTGTGTTGAATAAGCTCTCCTTTCTTTCTCTTGGCTGCTGCATTTGGAGCCTGTGGTTAGACACAAAAGGCATGCCGTTAAACTAGAAGCTGTAACATTAGGGTAGCATACCTACACTACTCACGTAATTAATTAATTTTCAATGGTGTGGCATCTAGTTCTTTATTTGATATATTCTGAAGTTCACATAAAAACTAAGAAACATGCAAACTCTTGGTGGTGATTTCGGTTACAGCCTCCCTCTTGTTTCTTTTCAGATTCCTTTTCAGGGCTCAGGCTGGCATGGACAGGTGTGTCCGAAATTAGGGTAGGAGGGGTGGGCTGAAGACTGATCAGTGGAGCACAGTGAGCTCATTCCTGGAACTAAGCCTGGGTCAGAAATGGGTCTGATTGATTGTTCTGATATGATCAATATCTCTACAGCTATTCAGCTGGTGAGGTTGGCTTTTAAATGACAGTCAAAACAGTTGTTGTAAGCTCTGCACTTGTTTGATTAAAACTGTTTCATGCTCCTGTGGCGGCAATGATGTGGAAGCATAAAGATGTGTTTGTGTGATAAGGAACTGTGAAAATGAGAATTGCTGTTGAACAACACAAGCCATGATACTGCTAGCATTTTTATAAAAAGTTAAGAGAGGGTCATAATTGCAGCGTGGAACACAACAATGCAGTAACAAAAGCATTTTCTAGTGACTAATATTTTCTTGTAAATGACAGTGAGAGTTAAAAAATAAATCATTAGAAATTATTGTATTTACTGTTGTTTCTGTATAATTTCATATGTTGGTTTGAGCTAGATTCTCAACTGCCTGTGCATTACACTCTTTTCACTCTCTATAGGGCCGGAAAACAAAAGTGGTTTTAATCTAAGGAATTCTGTAACCTCTGTCAAACTGCAAGGCTGAGCTCCCTGAGCATATCTCAGAGGGCTGCATGGCACCTGGGAGTCTGCGTCATGCATCTTTGCTTTAATGTAAAGGCTACTGAACTGTGTCCCTGATAGTATCATCCTGCCTCTCCCATGGTGCTAACCATGGACATGGTTTTCCTTCAGTCACAGCTGCTGGGCTGTGATTTTAATATTCTGGTTTAGACTACAAAAAATATTTGTAGTTTATATCTAATACTGTCTACCTACTTCATAGCAAGCTTTCACCAATGGTATTTCTGTCTTTGGAAGGCTTTCACTCTACATATTTGAGAAAAGATCTCAACATTGCACATGCATGAAGTTAATTGAGGCATTTTTTAAAGGACATGCAACACCATGTAAGCATCAAGAACAAATTCTTAAATGGAGTTTCTGATTGTTTTCTTGCAATGGTGTGTACTCAAACTGAGATATACGATGTTCCCCACAACAGTTTGAATACACTAGTTAATGCAAAATTACAGTTTGAAGAAGTATCTAGCTGATGATCGAAAAAGACACTGGGCAAACACTTCTCTGAAAACATGATTTTACAAAAAGCATCTTACCTTATAATAAAAATTTCATTTAGCTTGTCTTGGACAACTCTTTCTGGCAGTTCCACTGGGTTATATTGCTGATGCTGGAAAGTTGTCCAGAATTAAGCTTGCATTGACTATTGACTGATTGTTTATTTCAGGAAAACTGCAAGCTGTGGATAAATTGCCAGTTTCTTTACTCATAGTGTGTACAAGTAATGAGATGGGGCCATAAGTTGTTTTTTCCATATGTTATACGCTGTAGTTTAATGCATGCCTCTAATTTGCCATTTGAAATGCTTCTGAATAAACAAATTAAGAGGGAGAGAAAGGAAGGCACTTCAGAGAATCTGAGTAACACCTAATACTTAAAGGAAAGCTATCTGTGTCAAAGAAATATGGCAGAGACCAAGGAGTTAATCTGTTCTGGTGGATCATCCCTACATACTTTTCCCAGCCACCAGCCGAGTTATTTCTCAAATGCCAGCCAAGAACTACTTGCAGCTGGCAAAAATCCACAGTTATCAGTGCAATGCAAAAGGGGTGAGACAGATAAAAAAAAAAGACCAGTGTGGCCCTGTTGATAATGAGGTGTGGGTTCCTGTGCTCTTATCCAGCTTGTAGGGGTAAGAGAATAAATAGTTAACAAAGATAACATTTATACAGTGATTCAGCTCAGTGGTATGTGTGATGATTTCCTAGGTCTCTGGAATCTGTTTTGTGCTGTGGAGTGTATGAAATTCATACAGGACCTGTGGATTTCATATAGGACCTGGTTTCCCTGTGGTTCACGGAAAGACCATTTTAACTGTAAGTAATTCTAAAAACCTCCAAATTAGTTCTTCAGTTATTTTGTGTATGACACATTAGGAACAGAGAGGGGTTGAGAGGTGGGGACAGCACAGATTAAATGACAAAAAACCACAGAAATCCCAAGTACAAATACAGGCTGGGCAGAGAATGGGCGGAGAGCAGACCTGAGGAGAAGGACTTGGAGGTATTGGTGGATAGGAAGTTTAACATGACCCCACAATGTGTGCTCTCAGCCCAGAAAGCCAACCGCATCCTGGACTGCATCAAGAGAAGTGTGGCCGGCAGGTCAAGGGAGGTGATTATGCCCCCCCTACTCCCCTCTGGTGAGACCACACCTGGAGTACTGTGTCCAGCTCTGGGGTCCCCAAAGTAAGAAGAACATGGACCTGTTGGAACAAGTCCAGAGGAGGGCCATGAAGATGATCAGAGGGCTGGAGCACCTCTCCTATTAAGACAGGCTGAGAGACGGGGTTGTTGAGCCTGGAGAAGAGAAGGCTCCAGGGAGACCTTATAGCGGCCTTCCAGTACCTAAAGGGGGCCTACAGGAAAGATGGGGAGGGACTCTTTATCAGGGAGTGTAGTGATAGGATGAGGGATAGTGATTTTAAACTGAAAGATGGTAGATTTAGATTGGATATTAGCAAGAAGTTCTTTACTGTAAGGGTGGTGAGGCACTGGCCCAGATTGCCCAGAGAAGTTGTGGATGCCCCATCCCTGGAAGTGTTCAAGGCCAGGCTGGATGGGACTTTGAGTAACCTGGTCTAGTGGGAGGTGTCCCTGCCTATGGCAGGGGGGTTGGAACTAGATGTTCCAACTCTAACCATTCTATGATTCAAAATCTTTCAAAATCATGCTTATGTGTTACTCTTGCAAACAGAAAGTGAGTGGATCTAACAGATCCCCAAAGCTCCCCAAACCTGTGCAACACAGGGTGAAAATAAGGGGTATTTCCAATTCTGAAGTTAACACCTATACTTATAATAGGGCCTCGTAAAGCTCAGCATTTCTTTATCTCCTTATTCTTTGTGGACCCCATTGCATAGGAAATACCGACCAGATTCTTACAGACTGCACACAAAACTGGGCTGCAGAAAAGGATGTTAAACATAGTCAAATCAGCCCTGGTTGAACACGTGCAGGAGAAAGTGAGCCATGGAAGATTTAAACTAGGGGTGAATATTGCTTTTCAAAGAACTGGGAGTACCAGATAGGAAAAGCCATGCTTCTTGTGGCTGGTTGATCGTCATGGTTAGTTGATCTCTGTAGTTTGTATTAAGAAGTCCTGGAAAATCAGACCATTGAAATTACAAAAAGCAAATGGCATTAATGCATTCTGGTGCCTTTTTCACTGTAATCGATGACAGTTTAATACACTAGATGTCTCTTGCTCATTGTGCAGTCTTTTGCGCACCAGATACAGATAAGCACACTCATATACAAAATCAACGTGTCTGATTTTCAAGCAAACCTGAAATATTTTTTAAAATTGTAACTGAGTTTAACTAATACCAAACACATAAGGGCCATTGAAAAACTACTCTGTGCCCAAAGTCTTGCAGGTCTGAGTTGCCTAACTGTTAAAGACTGTAGAAGCGCTTATTCCAACTAAGAAG
This sequence comes from Rissa tridactyla, assembly GCF_028500815.1. Lineage (NCBI taxonomy): Eukaryota > Metazoa > Chordata > Aves > Charadriiformes > Laridae > Rissa > Rissa tridactyla. The sequence goes on along the minus strand of NC_071469.1, from coordinate 11,647,419 downwards.
CGGTAGGATCTGTGCTCCATTTAGGCTCCTGAACCCATCTACATGTGCAAGTATGCGTGTGTTTGTGTGTGTGTATTTGTGCACACAGGCACATGTGCATCTGTTCTTCCTAATGTAAAAAAAAATTATTTGAATCTGTCGTTCCGTGAAGAGAGGATCTCCCCAAGCTGACCCGAACTGCATGTTACAGCTCTGAATTAATATTTATAGCAATTTAACTTTAATCCTATGCAAAACTCGAGAATCTAAAATGTAAATATGAGCTGGTGTTGGTACAGACCTGGCGCACTGGATGAACACTGCTGGGGAGGCCGGCGCCATCCAGGAGTGTCCTATGGAAATATCCCCATCTAGTGGGTGTCTCTGTGCTGAGAACACTCCTCTGGCACACCAGGACACTGCCTGTCCACTGTTTTTAAAGCAGTTGCACATCTGTTGTTTTCCTGAGAGAAAACAGCAAAAGTAGGAACCTCCTGTTATCTGTAAAATTATTTCAGGTTTTACATGGCTATTCTAAAAATATATACAATATTTAACATGGTCTTTCAATGATACAACGTTCTGGTTTTCTCACTACAGTGTATACTGAGTCCATTATGCCTAAATAAGAGAAATTATCACTGATGGTTTGTCCAGGAATTTCCTGAATGAGTTTTAAAAGAAATGATAAACACTGAAAAGTTTTCAGGCTTGACATACATTTCCCAAAGTTAAAGGTACTGCTTATCTCAGAATATATTTTACATAAGAAGAAGGAGTTCAGTGGGATTTCAGAGCTGGTATGTTTGTAAATATTTGTTATTGTCCTCAAAACAAAACATGCAAGCGCAATGTAAAAACACAGTATTATCCTGACTTGAGACATGGCAACAGAATCCTGTATCTACTCTCTCCCCTATCTTTTTGAGGGAATTCTTCTTAGCTGGTGAAAATAAAAGTTTATTCCTAGACCCGCTAAAATTAGTGAGAGTTTTGACATTAATAGAGTTAGGGCTTAGTGATGGATATTTCAGGAAGGAATACAGCACAGCAAAACCTGCAGTACATTCAGTCCTAAAGAAAGCATAGTACTCATGTAATGGTCACCTAATTAATGCTTACTTCTTACTTGTCTTTCTCAGAAAGGATTAGTGGCTGAAATAGTGTAATAGTTATTTAAGGATGGTTGAATAACGTAATGGCATCTAATGAATGATGATATAATGGCATGATGATATTTGTAAGCAAAGATTCAGATTCTCCAGCATCTTATCCAGTCTAGGAATTTCTGTCCTAAATCCAGGCTGCAGGACATTCTGGGATTTGAGGTAGAAATTGAGAAGGGTTTCTGAGAGGAACTATGCCGCACCTCAGGTGACTGGGATTGTAAAAGTCCTCATCTCTCTTGTCGCACTTTTTAATGCTTATCCTATTATCAACATATATAGAACATATATAGTTTTACACACACACACATATGCACGTATATGTACTCCTAAGAATAGGTAAGATCCTTTCTCTGTGAACACATTTATAAGTATGTATTACTTTCTTATTCAGCTGCCTTGTTACGTGTATGCATGTTTTTTGTTCTCAGCAAAATTTCCCTCAAAATAGTTTGCATTACAATCTACAAGGTATTGTTTAAAAATGTAGGTTTGAATATGGTGGTTATGAAAGCAGGAGATTAACGTCATCAGCTCACAACAGGCACCGTGAAGACAGGTGCTGTGCATGTTTCTCCGCCTAGCTCTGCCAATGCACATTAATCTTGATCTGCAACATTCCTGCTATTCCAGTCCTGGGCCCCTCTTGTGCCAAATGTTATAGTTTATTTGTTTATAGGTATAGCAATGTTTCCATTGAAGCAGAAGTTATTGTGAATACCTTTTACTCATTTTCAACTTTTGCTTTTTACTCTGCTGGTATGATCTGTCTTGTCCACGGCGCCTGTTAGGAAGGGAAGGGCCCAGACATGGGGCTGACTGTCACTCGAAGTAGTCCCATGATTTTACATGATCTGAATGTCAAAAGCAAAGAACCCCGAAGTTAATCATCACTTACTATGACTGACTCAGCCTCTCTAATCCTTTTCTATCCTCAGTCCTTGTCACTGTGCCACTTGACCTGCTTCCTCAGGGCTGGACTATGTACATCCACCATGCATTGCACAGGAATCCAGTCTGGGAAGGGGAAACGATTTTTGCAAAGCTTTAGGGGACAACTCTGCTCAGACCAACAGTCGTTGGGGGAAGGGATGATGCCTTTGAGCTCACTTGACATAAAACTTCATATCTCTGGCAGTTACTCACCCTTCCCTTCCTGTGCTTCCAACAGAACTACTTTGTCTTTTAAGTAGAGAAGTATCCAGTTTCAGACAAAATGGATGTTTGTGCATAGGAGTTTTGCCTCCAGGATTGTGAGTAGAGATACAATCTCCTGCCACCACCACACCTATTCTGAATCTACAGGAGGTCATTTTGATTTCCTTTCATGGCATTCATCATCCCCGGCAAAGGGATAAGGACAGCAGAACCCTGCTGAGCGATTGATATGTTTGTGTTGCTCTCTATTAAGAAGTAATGTTTTTGCATCACTTAGGTTACACACTTCTAGTATATTCTGTTACCCACAACTTAATCCTTTCAGGATTTTTCTGCCAGCAGGCGAAATGGAATGATACGTTTTGCTCCTACTTAGCTCACATTGTGTACTCCTCCTAAGGAGTGATACGTGCCAAGTATTTATGACAACAACAAAGTGCAATTTTGTCGTAGACACCAACTGGACTAGGATGGGCTTTGCAAAAAAGTCCTGTGAGGTGATATCTAGATTTCTAATTTTTCCCTTACTTCCCCTGTGTCGCTGTTAGCTCAGATGCAAGAAACAACCCTGCGGGAAACGACAATGTGCTACAGCAATCTGCCCAAGTGAAACCTTCTTGACACTGGAGCATCTGCCCCGACACACAGTGCTCAGCCGCTTGCCCAGAACATACTGGTATGGCTGAGAGCAATGAGACCAAGCTCCTTCTGCACCAATACTTGCACGTGTAGGAGTGAGGAGGCAGGTGAGATGGACAATCCTTTCCATGTGGGACCCTGGTATATATTGTATGAGATCTTGCCAGAGGCACACAACATACAGATGGGCATCTTTCGGTATTTCCAGGATTTCACTTGGCTGCTGCTCGACACAATGAATAAAATTCAGCATAGTCATCCTCTTGTGCAGAAGGTTCCAGGTATTTACACTTTAGCAGCAAGACAAAATAGTGTACAGGACCATAAGCTGCAAGATCACTTTGCCAGTATTTCCAGTTTTAAGCAGTAAAAATCTGTATCTTAGTTCCTTAGAGCATCCAGCTGGTGGTGCCAAATAGTAACTGCAAAGGACATTTTTTCTGTATTTTGAATGCTTGGAATATAAATTGTTCAGATAAAGGCATCTTTACAGTTGTTTCTTAGCCTCTTTTTAACAACTGCCCTCCTCTTTCTCAGTGAACTCAGCAGGTCAGCTTCTGAAAGTAACTGTTGTGTGTTTATGCCTCATACAAAGGGATATAACCCCCTTCAACTCTGATTTATTTCAAAGCTCACTCTGTGCATGGGGTGTAGAAGATGTATATAGATGTATATGGATGATAAGCAGTGGAGGATCAAGCCCAGGATGTTTTGCCTGGAGTAATATATTTACTTCATAAATCATAGTAAACCTTAAGAACACATACACCTGTTTTCTTGGGTGGTGAGTATCTCTGTACCTGGCATTTATATAACTTACGTGATCTGATGCCCTGTCCAGGATCTTTAACACATTTATTACGGCTGTTGATAAGTCAGCTTGTGACCTTCTTTTTCTGTGAGATTCAGTAGTTAAAAGTATTTAGCTTGGAAGAAGATACCTGTTTTCAAATTTAAAAAGGGGGGCAAGGGGGAAGTGGTAAAGGAACACCGTGTTATGTTTCATTGGCCTAACAGTGACCTATAAAATGTGCTGGTGAGAACAGAAAATGTAAGGCACCAATGACTGCAGCCACAGTTTGTTTTCATTCTTTTTGATATTTGATTATAAAGGTTAAAGCAGGGGAAAGGGAGTGCTAACCTGAAGTGCTAGCTTTCCTATGGCTCCCAGCCACGTAAGTCGGTGCTGATTTGAAAGGGTCAGGTTCTTTGCTAGCAGGCGGGAGGCAATGAGGAATAAACCCCAGGAAAACCAGTTTTTACAACAGGGTCACAGATATGGTTATTTTAGGAAGTGTTTTGCCCTGGTCTGGAGGGTACCCTCTGTCCACATGGGCCTCCTGCTTCCCGCTGAAAGATTGCAACAGACTGCTGCTTGCACAAGCCGTGGGTTTTGCTGAGATAGGCTGAGCAGATGGCAGAGTGCGAGTATGACCAGTCAGGGCGGGGAAAGTAGCAGAAAGGTGAGTCAGGCAGAGAGAGGCACGCGGAGAATGGCACGAATCATGCTTCCTTCACTTGGGCTCCAGAACTGGTGGACTCATGACCAATGCAATTCATCCAAGGCACTGTGACAGTTGTTTTCCAGAGCATAATACTCAGATCTTCGGTCACTAAAAGAGAGCAAGTAAATGTTCTGTGCTCTAGTGAACACTGAGAAGGACCTGGCTCCAGAGGCATCTGCTTAAGATTTCTACTCTTCCACATTTCCACTTATCAAAATAATTCCTTCATTTGGGATGAAGGCACTTCAATATGCATGTTTATGGCAAAATCATGGTATGAGAAGGAATATTAATTATATTGTCAAGAAAAATTTTATACATGATCTCAGGTACAGTAAAATCAGTGTGATAGATTTGTTCAGCTTTTTATAAATACACTGTGCAGTAGAAATATTAGAGGAACACCTCCCTCTGTTCTGTGACCTTGTGTCCAACAAGTATGACTTTGTCTGTGTTGTTTTGCTCTGCTAAAGTATACCTCATGAAATCTCCTGAAGTATTCCCCTTGCAACCATGGAGGCTAATGATTTACTCAGACTCATTAAGAAAATTAAATCCTCTTCAAAGAATTATATCCAATCATTCTGCAAATGTTTTGAAACACAACTGCACTCTGCCCCCAGTTGCTCTTGTGAAATCCTGCTGTAGTGAATGGAGGCTACGTGTGGGGATGGGGCTGGACTACAGCCCATTTATACTGGCTGGGCAGTTACAGCATACATTTACAGCATTTCTTCGGGGAAATGGGGAGCCCACTTAAAATCCCTACAGTGTCAGTTGTTCTTGTCTTCACAGTACTTTGAATCTGTCTTACAAGAATGGCTTGAGATGCAGCAAAAAATACGGGATAAATACTGCTGTCTTTTACATCCACGTAAACAATGAACATGTTTGAACAGAGAGGTTAAAAAAGCAATCCCTGGTTAAGCTCTACTTGCTCACTCCTGGGCTGCGTGACTACGACTAAGTACAGAATGTAGCTGATTGTCCTTATATGTATGTACAGTCATTTGCCATTTGATGAAATCAAGAGGATAAATTGTACCATTGATGGAATTTCTCAAGCCATGTACATGCTGCCTTTCCTGCTGGGTGTTTAGTTAAATGAGGTTTTCCCTTTCCTGCAGGCAAGCAAATTGTTTTCTTTTTCCTTTTGATCTCTCAGGTCTCTGTTTTTTAGCCTGCCTGTCTTTCACCTTAATTCCTTTTGATAATAGAACCCTTTTATCATGCATGCTAGAATTGTTGGATAGGTCTATTTGACATGCCATGATGAAACTAAATAAGCAGCTTTTTAAATGTCATGTATCACTTCATTTTTCCATATGTGTCATCACTAGATTTCACAATATCATGAGTGTCAAGATTTTTGGTTGGTTTTGTTGAGCACCAGCTTCTGGATTTTTTTTCTTAAAATAAACATGAAAATAGCTTACCTATCAAGCTCTTGTGGTTGCAGAAAAGCATTTAATAATCTGCTCAGTTGTATGTGAAAAGCAAATTAAAAGCATATTTATTGTGAAAAAAACTTCTGATTGGGGAGCCCGAGCCATGATTTTAGAATGCTTGGGACTGATGGTATTTCATACACAGCTGTTTGTTGTTCAATCGCAGATAAGCAACAGGACGGGATTTCTGTACTGGAGAATTTTGGATTAGGAATTTAATGACTATTTAGTCACACTTACGGACTGTGCTGTCTTAGGCATATGGTAGTTTTCAACAGATCTAGAAATGTGACCAATAATTTAGCCAATTACTATAAAAAGGCAATCTATTTTTATAGGCTGGTCGGATGATCTCCTGCTTATGAGTTTTTCTAAACCAGGAATATCTGCGCTACTTAATATGTATGGCCTTTAGTTCCTGGGAAACCCCTACATTGAAAATTGTATTTTAAGGAATGACTAGAAAAAATAGAATTTGTAAAACTTTTCTAAGATAAAATTTGTTATTAGATACAGAATTGTAAAAACAACCCAAACTTTCAGCATTTTGTTTGGACAGGTTTTTTTTCTTACCAGGCTTGGTTGTGTGGCTTGGAAGCAGCAACCTATTTTTGTACCCTGACACTTTTATTTTAAACAAATAAATTAGCATCCAGATTGCCTGTCCTAACCTAATTAACAGTGTTTTCTTTAGTAAATAATGGTAGCGTCTCCTTTGACTCCTCAGTCAGAAAGTATAAAAAGAGACTTTAATTAGTACTTGATTTTTTTGTCTAAAATAAATTTTAGAAACTTGTTTAAAATACTGGGAAAGACCTTCAATCTGCAAGGATTTAAGCACATATGGGATCTTGATGAACTCTAACAAGGTCATTTAGAAATGACAATTCTTTTAGCTTTTCAAGACCTTAAGATTAATGCTTTTAATAAATCACTCTCAAGCAAAGGTTTGTTCAAAACCTTGAATTTTGCAGCAGATATCCTGTAATGATAGAGGGGGACTTTCATTTGTTTATCAGGAGTGAAATCAATATACAAGCACAGAAGATGTATTTAGCTGTGCATTTGATGTGGAAGCTGCTCTGTGATAGCAGGGACATGCTGTTGTAAAATAGTTTGCATTTCATAACCTCAGTTTTACAGGCATCGTATCACTGCAGCCTATAAAAAAAGAGTTGACCCATTTTGCAACTGTTAGAAATGAACTACAACGGATAACAGAAAGTGATAACTTCTAAATAAGCATTCATATCAAATGTTTCTATTAGCACTGGAAGTATTTTTTACATGTGATTTATAAAATAGATGGATTTATTTTATAAATAAAGGACAGATTCTGCACAAAATTAGCTTTTTGGTAACATGCTAAAGATTGTTCCTTTATACATGTAATACTTGCACTGTTCAGTATTTGAATACTTTTAGATAATTTTCAGATAGGCAGGAATTTCTGAATTTACCATTCATACTCTGATCTTGCCCAGTTTTTCTTCCAATAGTACCTGAGTCTTAATTGTACACCGATCTACAAACCTAGCAGTAATCACTGTTGGTTTTTTTCTGGTCTTATTTTCTTCATAATGAAAAAGTAAAAAATATATGCAATTAGTGGCATTCATTCTTCATGTATAAACTGAGTAAATGAGATGCCAGGTCCACATAGTTGTTTTCCTCCTCTTTTATTTCCAGAACGCTTTTCATTTATCTGAGAGTGTTTATTCCTAAAATATTATATGATTTTATCTCTGTGAGAGATGTGTAAGCAATAGGGCAGAGGTTTTCTAATGACAAACATGAAACTAAACACAACAGGGCGCTAGCAGATCTCCAGGTAGAAACGCTCATGGAGGATTAGATAATCTTTTTTAATTATCCAATATCAAACCTAGCAGTGACGAAGAAAATACTTCTCACCTGACCCATCTATAGTCTGTCTGATGTTTTAGAACATATTTTGTTTGGACGCCTCTTTTTCTGCTCAGTTTCTTCTCCCCTCTGCAAAACCATACCAAACTTGTTCAAGAAATGCGACTATTTTCCTTCAAATTAAACTTCCAGTGGTTTACACAGAAGGTAAGAGGCCAAATCCACAGCCAAAATTTTTGAGGTGGCAACGTCAGGGTAGCCTAGCTCAAATGAGGGCTATAAACACTCATTGCTTAGCTTTTAAATTAAAGAGTAGCTTCTCTCTTTCGGTTCTCCTATTTCTAATCTTATCTTGGTTGTTGCTGTTACAGGTAAAAGCCTCACAGCATTTGTACTCTGAGGTATCCGGGTAGGTATCCTGTTTGGAGGATGAAGGTTAAAATAAGAAAAGGAGGCTTAGAAAAAGAGGGGGAAAGCATTACAATAGGGATTGGGTCACAGCATAGTGCAGAATATTTGTGTCAGAAGAAAGACTGCTACAAGCCAGGTCCCTATCTTTTGCAGATGTACTTAGCTTTGCATGATGATTAAAACCCTTTGAAGCTGACAGGACTGAATAGTTGTGGGTGAACTTAAGCTGATATATAAGGCCTCAAATGCTGCATATTCCTAAGAATGAGGATCTACCAGAAGCCACACTAACTTTCTTCTTGTTTCTGTCATATCCTTGATAAATATAACCAAAGCTGGAATTTCTTGAATGTTCCAGTTCTGACCCTGATCTTCCAACATCCCATTTAACGACTCACATGATAAAGTTATTTGTAAATGTTAAATCTTTGCAGGATTATGATCTAAAGGAGTATTAGAGCCTGATCCAACTACTTCAGAGGCCTGCCCTAGATTTTGGTGATCAGCGTATCAGAGCCATACTAAAGGGATTAAGATACTGCCAGAGCTTACTGAAGATACCATTTTCCTAAAAGCACAGTTCAGTAGCTAGTATTGACACATCCAGAGCATGTGATACAACGGTGCACATTATATAGTGTATCTCACCATACTTAGGCTAGCATAACTCTGATGGTTTACAGTGGCTCCAGGAGCCTTCGCTATATTTATGCTTTCATAATCCAAATGCTTAGCAGTGTAAAAATTTCCTCTGTATGGCTATACACAGAGAGATGTATTTACTTATATAACATGCGAGGGTATGTTACGGAGAAACATAAAGTTTTTACTACTGTCTGTCTGAGATGAGTGGGTTACCTGCCGCAGCAACGTGGAGGCGTTAGATGGGCTGCCATGGCCTTGTCCCAGCAACTCCGCCATGCCCAGAGCTGTCCAGGAGACTAAGCCTTCCTTCAGAGAGGGCAGCACTGCAGAAATAGAATTACACTTTATAGCACTTCTGCAGCTTGTATGTATTAGGCTTTTGTAAAAAGTAAAGGAAGAAAACATTAGAACTCTTTTCCCACTGCTGCTACAGAAATATTCTGGGGTCTTCTCCTTTCCTCCGTCCAGTTGTATGCTTTCATTTTACTTCTCTGCCTTCCCTGTGTTAGGAGAGACTTCCCTTTATTTCACAGGTGTGGCAAGCAGGACTGGGGAAATGATATAAGCAGAGATATGGCACTTTTTTCTTTCACCAGCTGGCAGGAGATATAGTCTGTGGAGTACTGCTGAAATGAGAACCAGGTGATTGAAGACTAGGCAAAACCGAAAAAAAACAAAACGGGGTGTCGTTTTTCTGCGTGTGAGAAATCTGCTAATGAACCAAAAAGACCAGAGGCCCAGTAAAAGCAGACAACATGCTAGACTTTATGCTTTATGCTTTATGTACACACACAAAAAAAGGTATTCCTTTTTCCCCACTTGGTTTGCAATTTATGTCAGGACTACAGAAATTATGTTATCTTGTCTGATATGACGATAGTCCTGTTACCATGTGTTATATAGCCATTCCATCCAAGCATCTTTGTACCCATCACAAACATGCTTTATTTTTGCTTAAGAACACTGCGGGGGAGGTGGGGCGGAGAAGAAAGCAGTATTATCACTTCTATTTTGTGGTGAAGAAGGTGAAGGTCTATGATGTAGCTATGCCACATGGACATGGAAAATTTGTTGCAGCCAGAATACAAGTTTCCTTGCCAGATCTGAGCACCAAGCTTAAGAATACTTCCTTTCTCATTACATGACATCATCATGAACAAACTGATATTAAATGGAATAAAATCATCATTCTTGCATAATACCTTTCATCTGAGGATTTCAAAGCACTTTACAATCATTAATCTGTACTTCTTAACCCAGTAATCACATGAGTAAGGTCTTCCTCACACAGAAGAAACATTTCTAAATACTTTCACATCCCGTTGAAGACGAGAGAAGACAACAAGTTCACCCAGATGGGAACTGCAATTAAAACTCAGTACATCTGCTCTCCATAAGCATCTTTCTTTCAAATGCAGCTACAGATCCAAAAGTCCAAATAACTACTGAGCTATAGGTGGTTTTGGTGCATTTCTGAAACCTGATGCTGCTTAGTTTAAATTTAGGATCTCCTGCTGACACAGCTCTGTTCTATTGCTTCGTAGAGAAAAAAAAATTCTGTCCTGTCATGCATGTATCACAGCTGTTCTGTTTGTTTGTTTTACAAATGGCTTTCTTCACAAGCTGGATTTTGTTCAATATGTTACCGATTCTGGCATATTAGTCTGCCATGTTTGGGATAAGAATACTTACCCCCCAGATGACAGTGTTCTCCCCCATGAATAAGTGTAGTGACTTCCAATCCACTCAGTCCCTCTGTATAAAGAAAGTATAGGAACAAAATCTATCTATGGGACAAGAATATGGCTTAACTCAGAAAAAGCTTTTAGAATAATAACTGCAAGTTACTGGAAGATTTAAATTCTTCATAAAAGGCAGAACATTTCTGTGACTTTTCAAAGTCAAATGTTATTTGTTGTGCTTTTGTTCTGGTTTTGGTTTAGGGTCATATTTGTTTGTTCTAGGGTGAATGGGCTTAGGGCCAGTATAAACCTGGACTTACTGTCCGAGAGTCAAGTTCAGCTCTGTGAATGAAATAATTTCTTCTGATTGATCTAACTCTGCCATAGAAATACATGAAATCAGGTTTTCATCCCTTGCATAGCTACCATGTATGATCCAGAGCAGCCTTTCACTATCTTTTTCTGCTAAGTCTTGGCCATCTTTGTGCTTGTTTCGCATGACCAAAAAGATGCCTGTTTGATGTTATTTATCTTTAGAAGGAGGAGGGTTGGCAACAACTCATTACCAGAAAAAAAGTTGGCACAAAGACCTTCTAAATATAACCACTTACTAAATTTACTGATTTTACTTTTTTCTTTATATGGAATTACTTTTCAGCTACTGTATCATTTCCGATTCAGACTGTTGTGTTATTTTTGAATCTTCCCATTTGAGAACAGTATTTCAAGCATTTGAACATTTTCTTTTTACCATTTGTAGAAGAGCACTAGGCTTTGACCCTGTCAGCACCCAAGATGTTTTGAAACTTGCCCACATCTTTATTTACTGCGGACTGGATTACTGTGATTCCTGCCAAACTTCCTGCCCAGACACTGCTATTAAAAGGTTTTCTTAGGTCAATATATTGACCTAGCAGAATTTTATAATCTTTTTAAACTTTCAAGTCACGTTGTTTTGTTATTGGTTCTTTGCATTGTGTGATGACGTGTCCCTCTTGAATTCCTACTTTTAATTTATTGCATATAAAGATACGTTTACAGCTTTGATTGTAGTCCAGTATTTCACAGGATATAACTGGGATGGTTAAAGAATTTTTGATCAAGTAGCATTTATACCAAATTGTAGGATACAACAGACTAAGAATAGATGAAGTACCAATATTTAAACTGGGAAAAGGTATGGATCATGAACTTCAGAGTAATTACTCTAAGACTGCTAGAGGCAAAATCAGAGAAAATCTGAGATGGATTGCAATAAGAAAACAAATAATTGATGGTAACATAATTAATACCAATTGAAATAGTTTTATGGGTTACAGAGCTTGGCAATGGACATTGAATGGGCATTTGTAAGCGTGGCTAATAAACATACCTTTGTTGATCCAATATCAATCATCCTAAGGACATTGGGCATTCTGATTAAAAAAAAACAAACAAAAGAAAGGGATAAATGCAATATTAAATAGCTAGTTAATTGACAGGCTGAGAAAGTGGTTATAACAGAAGATTAGTTAGCTTGAATTATTTCTGGTACTCCCAAGAATTTGTTCTTGCTCTGGTGAAATGCCATGTTTTTATCAGCGTCAACATGGAAAATGCTGATGACTCCAAGTCACTTATAAAACCTGACTTGAATAATTTGATAAGGCATGATCACTTGCATAATACGTATTTGAATATTAACAGCTAGTGCTTATGGAAGAAGAGTCCAGCAAAGGCTAATTTATTTGTTTAATCCAAGAGTTAGCATTTATCACAGCCCACAAGTAAAGGCAAGGTGACTGTCAGTTCTATAATCAAGCAGAAGAAACACCCTAAATTTGGAGGCAGAAACTAGATACATTCAAGCCACAAATAACCTGCAGCATCAGTTTTTTTATTCTGAGGCAAGCTAGTTCTTGGTGCAATCTTATTTGGTATGCAGAAGCTTCTTTAATACTTGAGCCCTTTTTAATAAAGACTAAAATATTTCTAAAATGGGCACTATAATGCAAGCAGAAAATATATGGTTTAAAATTAACAGCCCATGTTAGATAGGAAGTCAAGTTAAATGATAAAGTTACTCAGATCTTAATCTGTGTATATATCTTCCTTTGAATCCTATTTTCCTTCTGATTATTAGTAACCTCTGCTATCAAGAGTATATTCAACATGTGTTGAAATAGGAGAAGATATGGCCTCATTCCTGTTATTTTCTATTTCCACGTACACATACAACAATTCACACAGAAGTTTATCAGAACCAGTGAAGGTGGTGAATAGTTTTAAAATAAGCCAATACTTTGAGTGCTTTAATGTTCAGTTTCAATAAAAAGTGTGATTTAAGATTATCAACTTACTGTGCATGCCAATGGCATTATTGTTAGCTGAGGTGCTGTGTCTGGGGGAGTAGTAAGTCCTAGCCGACAGGATGTAACTGAGTTTAGAAATCACTTATGTGCTATCTACAGCCTTACCTTTTTGTCATATGTGAGCACTGCCTGAAAAGAGCATTGAAGAATATAGTTATAATTTGTTGTAAGAAATTAAGTTATTTTCTTATCACTCAGATGCAAGTCTGATCCTGCACCACTGAAGTCATTGGAAGTGGAATGAAGCTAAATAGGTCTTAGTCTTGTGAATTTTTTGTATGTGCAAAAATGTGCTGATGCTGCATCCCTTCAGGTTAGGGGACAGAGTTCCCTCTGGGGCTAGCGAGACTTTTTCAGGGCCAAGTTAGGGAAGAAGCTTTAGTCTGACTTGTCACTTTGGGAAGTCTTCTCTTCCTCCTGAGCGGCCTATGGTGACAAGTTTCCCATACCTAAGAACCTCTGAGTACATGGTGTTGGTCCTTCTTTTGGAACTATTTCTGGTATAATTGATGGATTCTTGCATCTTGAGCGTTTCTTAACCAAAGGCCAACTGATGTATTACACCTTTGTGAGTGTTTGTTTTTATTGCTGTATCTGACTGGAGATACATCAATAGCAGTTGTGTGTCTTAATTTGCCTTGTGTTGATAAGTTTGCTTTTGTGACCTCCCTGGAAAGGTACACCTATGGATGGGATGTGACAAAGCTGAACTCTGGCTGGTTTGCTCTTTGCATCCACTTCTGAATTTACCATATCAGAGTATGGGGGAAGGTGGAAAGGAGAAACTAAGCAAGTTACCCTCCACAGAAGAGGGTGAAGGAGTTGTTTAAGAACACAAAGCCTTGGAAGTAATACTGGTGCCCAGTATTACTTTACTTTTTGTTCTGTACCGTACACATCTTATTTCACTTCATCTAATCTAAAACCTGCATTTGCATAATGAATTTTTTTTAAATAAAAGGTACAGTGTTGAACTGTTTAATCATACTTTGGCTGACTTGCATGTATTTTCAGATCCTTATTACCTAAAAACTTTAAAGGAGATGGAGTTTGACAAGGTCTCTGTTTAGTTATTTTACCTATGTTTATGTAGGGAGTTTTCTTTTTAATCCAGTTTCCTCCCTCTTTCCCTCTTCTTCCCTTCTTCTTTCCCTCTTTCCCCTCTGTTGCAGAACACAGCCACAGGCATTCAGACTTAGGCAGTTGTCCAAATCTATTTTAAAACAAATTTTTAAATCAAAGCTTCTTGCAGCTATAGGGCGAGGGTCATAAGTACTCTCCCTGGGTCAGCAGGAAAACTTGTGGTGACATTGCAGACCCATCTCTCTTTCCTATTTATTCCAGTAAATACATGCATAGCATAGAGCTATAAAAATGTTCATTTTTCAGGAGAAGTCGAGGTTACCTTGTCCCTTATAGGACCAGTTGAAAGAACTCCGGCTCAGAAAAAAGTGGGAAGGTAGGCATATCTTACCTAAGAACCTTATTTTTTCCCCTGATTAACAGTGAAGACTTAGAAAAGCACGTCTAGATTTTGCAGTGTTGACAAGCAGCTTCATTATTACCATAATAATATCACTTGAAATGTGGAACCTGAAATGCCATTCAGAGATGGGAGAAATCATGACATTTTACAGATACTGAGATACAGAAAGTTTTTGTAAGCTCTGGTTTATTGTTCACACCTTCTGTCAGTTTTCCATACTGAACACACAGTAAGCATGTAGTGATGTAGAAAGGTAGACACTTTGAACAAAACTTTGAGTAGGAATATATGGTCACACATTTGAAGGTGCATTTGTAGCTGAACGCATTCTAGTGTTTTGATTTTTTCCCTGATGTTTCTATGGTAGTTATCCTTGTATGTTTTTCAGCTGCTTTTGAGTCACTTCGCTGTACTGCTGGCTGTGAAAGTGAGAGAACAGCTTCTGCAGATGAAAGGCCAGCAATGATAGCATTGGAATGTGACCTCAGACATTTATCAGAATGACATTGTCTGTCAGACGATATGGCATTCTTACTTTTCCGACCACTTTTGGCATGGAGTCAGATCAGTTCAGGATGGGGGCATATATTGCCATGTACCCATAAACGGCATATTAAGACTCTTAATATGAAGTTAGCTTAGTTAATATGAAATAAGTTTCGTTTCAAAAGTCCTCTCTTGTGTGTAGATATTTAACATGTTCCTCTGTCACTTCCAACCTGTTTTAAAAGTCTGCTTGAAAGAAACCACTGGGATTAGAGAAAGACTGGTTATTCTCTCTGAAAAAAAATGGAAATAAATATCAAATGATGATTTTTTTTTGCTGTGGATCATGGGTATTCTGCTTAATAGACCAACGTCTCATAAACCATAAGTGATTATTCCTTCCTGCCTCAGATTTGGGAAGTATCTGAAACAATAACAGAAAAGAAAAGAAGCTGTTATCTAAAAGATAGATTCTGAATCAATGATGTTACTTGGGTGTAATTTCCATAGCTTCCTGCTCCCTAATTGCAACTGAAAATAATGGAGGCAAGTGTTTGGTGGATAGACTGTGAGGGTGAAAATTATGACTAGATGTAGAAATATGTCAATTCCATTCTCAGCCTGGCTGTTGACTTGCGCTTTGAGCATTTATTTCCTTAAGCCACGACATCCACAGCTGCGAAACAGGGTAAGATTCAAGTCCCCAAAATAAAAACCTGTTCTTTGTAATGCAAAATACTATTACTTCTATGGTACTATTTATAAATTGCTACAGATTTGAGATTTATTTGCAGATTATGTCCCTTGGGATATTCCAGACAGTCAGGAATATTTTGGGAGTTTGTTGGTGCATACAGATTAGGACAACAGATTAGGTGAGGCTGTCTTTAAGCTAAGTGGCTGAAATGCCAGAAATTTGGTGCTTTTAAATCTGGACAAAAGAAAATACTTCTACTGCTCTTCTTTTGCTGTGGACTGCGGAAGAAATTCTGTGGCTGTTTCCATGATGAATCATGCAGATAGTAGTTATGCAGCAATTAATGTTTTAGGATGAAACTCCATTCTTAGTTTTAGTTTTCGATAATGCTTCTCCTTGTGAAAGGAGAACGGAGATTGCTTGTGCTCTGTATTCCAGTTCCATCTCTAATTTTTTTTTGCAGACAAATATGCTGGATGATGTTTATGGATGAATATTTAAACAGCATTTATTTTTGTGCATAGAATATGTAACAAGACCTCTGATATTCTAGATATGAGAAATTAGTGAGTTAGTAAATAAGTAAATTGAAAATGGCAATTTTAGCCAGTTATGTCTTTGTGTTTCCAAGATAGTTTTTTTATGCAAGCTAAAAAGATAAAGTATTTCTTCATAGCAATGCCCACCCCAAACCAAAGAAGTGCAGCAGGAGAGTTATCCATGTTTCAAATCTTGATTATAAGCCTGTTTGCTTTTGAAATATAATATTGTGGTAATTACAGAAATAGAAAGCATTTCAGAGTGAATGAATGAGCAAAATATTCTTATTCTTATTCTTATTCTTATTCTTATTCTTATTCTTATGCTGCTGAACAAGTGCCTTCCAATGACAAGGTGAACAATTTCTAACATATTCCTTACCTAGAAAAAAAGAATCAGTTTAAACAGTATTTTGACTTCTCAGTCAAGTTTTGAGCATGTTCATTATTTTCTCACTAGTTTTGAATCCTGTATTTGGGAAGTGCCTGGACTGATTGGCTGAGTCATTTTCTGGTGATTAAGTGGTATGTCTGAACAGGAAACATACTGCAAAAGGCTTAAGGGGGTTTATAAATAGAATATGTTCTGAGAGAAAATAATTCTCAGAAAGCAGATTCTATTGATACATGACATGCATAGATGTTGTCTGTTGTACAAGACCAGTATTTTTAATGGAAAATTTTATTCCTTTTAAAAAAACCAACTTTATTACTAAATATTCTTTCTTTACATCTTTATCTTACTCACACGAATGTGTGGGGACTGTAATCACTTTTAAACGTCAAAATAAACTGCCTTGATAGCTGCCCTCTTGTTTTTGGAGCCTGTGCTTTTGATTCCAAGAACACATATTTCTTTCAACTTACCCTTGTTAAACTGACAAAATCCTGATTTACTGTGCACCTCCTATGTGCTTTTTTCTGTGAAACAGTATGTATATGTCATACATCATACATACGGAGGGAGCAAGGAATGGGACACAGAAGCTAGGAATTCCTGCATTAATAGTGCTTCTGCCATTGTTAAATTAATGAGTCGCCTTAAACAAGTTTTCCTATAACTTCCCTGGTTTTTCCTAGGACTGTGATTTTTCTTCACTTTGTTCTTCTGGAAAGGTAGGATAACAGCTACTCCCACATTTCAGAACAGTATTTTATCACATGCTGAATACAAAGCATAATAGGACACTGTATGGTTCCCTTGAAGTCAATTACTTTGTCCACAAAACCAGGAAGAGCATCTTTTTTTTGCCCCTCCAGTTAGCAGTGATCTTAGGATCCCTATCTGGTCATATTACAGTGCAACTTACTGACAAACTGATCATTTGACTGAAAAGAGCAGCTCTGTCACTGTTTAAAGAGGAGGTATGTTGTTAACACAGGAAGAAAATATTGTGGACAAGTAATGGAACTAAAATCAAACTTTCCTAATTTATAGCCGGATCCAAAGCTAACCAAAGCCAGTGGGAATCTTTCCACTGACTTCATTAAACTTTGCATATTTGTCCACAGAAGTGCTAGTAATACATCCCAGACAGGCCCTGGGACATGCTCCAACCCCTTGTTCTCAGCTGACCTTCTTTGGCCAGTGCACAGAGCTGCTAGGATGAAAATGGTCCTGTGTACAGTACCGAGGGCAGGCCGAATGGAAACCTGAAAGAAAAAAAATGCTGCAGGAAAACCCTCACTAAAAAAGAAAAAGCTAAATATAAATAACAGTAAATGGTAGCAGTATTATGGGTTCTTTTGCCTCCAGGCAAGCACCTACACATTTATAAATAATGACATGCAGACATTAGTTTAGTTTAAGATGCTTATTGATGCTTTGTAGACTAATGTTTTAAGCAAAACAGAAGGCAAGAGTGGGCAAGTTTCCAACATCTGGGTATATTGTGAAATAAAAAAATATATATAAGCTTTCTGCCCATGAGCTCACAGTGAAATGTACGTGTTGGCTAAAATCCTACTACTGTACACTAAAAAAAATAATCCTACTCTATCACTGCCTGGAGTAAATGATAAGAGAAGTGGCAGGGCTCATGAAAGAAACCAGCCATTAAATTCAATTAATTTAAAGACGGAAGTTTTCTTCAAATGCAGAACTTTTTTTTAATAAGGAAGTTTCATCTGTAAAGTTTGACAGTAAGCCATTCTCCAAAGCAGTATCTTAGACAGAGGTTGTATTTTATTGACATTTAATAGGACTTATCCATGTATATGTAAACTTTTGTTTACTGTCTGACACAAAATACTTGGCTGTGTGGTTGACCGTGAAAAGGGCAGACAGTGATGTCTAGATCACCAGGAAGTATTGCACTACTGTAAATAGAGAAAGCATTTGAATCCTGTGGGGTTACTTCAAATTGACTTTTTTTAATACTGAAAACACATTCTAGTCTTTAGCTTATATATTGATAAACAGTATGTTGGTAAATGGGTGATGACAGATGCATATCTTGAAAGAGCAGCATAATTGCTGCTCATTAAGAAATTGCACGGTTGTAATATAGCTAAAAGAAGCACTTCACATGCAGAAAGAAGTGCTTTCAACTCAGGAAGGTTGAATGGCAAAAGAAGACTTTTCAGTTGTGCTGAGTTTCACAGGCCAATCCCATGTATGAATTTTAAATAACCTATGAAAGGCACTTGAAAGAAATGCCAGTTCTCTGAACAACATGGAGCAATCATACAGCAAGCTGGTGGACTAAGTTTCTGCTCAACAGGATTTCCTCTGGGAATGTGGCAGTTGTTAGATGTCTTTATTTCAGCTGTTGTGAAAGCGCACTTGTGCCCAGGCTTTGTTTTCTCCCAGAGTGCTGCTGTTGCCATTCCAGAGAGTTCAAAGTGGTTTTTGCTCTGTGTGTTCAGGCTCCTCCTTCACCAGCTGAAATCTGATATTTCAAACACTGGGTATGCACGAGCAGGAAGGGTGGAAGGATGCCAACTGCTCTGTTGACAAATTTGCAAATGCACAGGACCTTTTTTTTTTTAATTAAAGAATACCTTTTTTTTTTTATGCTGGCACTGGGACTGGAAAGCTATTGGCAGATGGTGCAACTCTAAAAAGGTCTCTTTAAGCTACGCTTGTTTGTTTAAAGTTGCTAACATGACATGTTCAAATACTAAATTATGGAGTTTGTAAAAATATTTTACAGGTTGTCAGGAACAATATTGCTTGTGCTGTGATCCAGTGAGATCACGTGAAGTAAGAAAACCCAAGCAACAGAAAGGAGGCTGTTCAACAACCTTTAGTGTTACCCTGGGAGCTGGTGGCAATCCATGAGGTGGCACCTCTCTGTCAAGAGCCAAGCCAACAGCCAAGTGGCGGTAGGAAACGTGGTGCTGCAAAGCCTGCCATCTCAGGGGCAGGAGGCAGTAGGGGCTGAATTACCTGCAACATATTTGAAATCTCCAAAGCTTATGGCAGAGAGGAGAATGACCATGGCCTTATTCCACACATGGTCTCAGCGTGTCAAATGCTTGCCGTAAAACCTCATTTGCTGTGCCAGGTGGGCTATAGCACTTGTCTTCCCTCTCATAAGCAGCGTTGAAGAGGGTTGTGTCCTCCTGAGCCACTTTGAGTTTGGCAGATGGGTTTCGGTAGCACTGATGTCTGCGCATGGCCTGCCTCTGGGAGCGGAGGCATTGCGTAAGGCTGAGCTCTTCCCGATACATTTATGGAAAACTGACAATGCTGGAAAGGGTCCAGTTTAACTGGGAAAACTGAAGTTGACTAAGCTTGAATAACATAATTATCACATAAGGTTAAAGAGGTAAATGGCTTTAGGCCCCATTTAAGAAACCAGGAATGAAAAGGGTGGAAACAGGAATAAGCTGCTTTTTTTCTGTGATCAGATAAGAAAGAGAAATCTTCAGTGCTGCTGTAGCTGGATGTAAAATAAAAAACTGAAGTGGCAGTGGGTAGTTAAAAAGCAATTAAACTTTCAAGAATATTCCTGAGTAGCAGTTTGAGAACACTGTTGTAATTTTTGCCCAGAAAGAATTCCAGTCTTTTGAGGATAATTTTCCTAGTGTTAAGGTAGTGATTGGAGACCTGTAACTCACAAATTTATAGCACCAGGTTTACAAAAAAGTCTCTTCTGCGCCTGTATGGTGGGTAGCTATCAATGCCATGAATAGCTTTAGCTTTAGCAGTTGTGTTGCTGTGCTGCTATTTGGCCTCTGGTGAGGACTGCAGAATCCTTGCTTTTTACAGATGTCTCGGTCTTTTTTTTTTGGCTTTTGCAGTTGAGTGAGGTCAGAAGAAAAGTTGATGATGGCTCTAAACGAGCATACGATTGACTCCAGTGAAAGGTAGGAGGCTGGATAAAATTTTTTTCTTACCAATAAGCATAGTAGTGAAAAATGTCAATATGCATATTTCATTGAGCATAATCACTTACCTCCTGAACCATGATAACCCAGTAATTTTGAACAAAGTTTATATATGCAAATATTTGTAACACATGTAAATCAGATTGAAATGCAAACCTACAGGTAAACCAAATTTTTATATGCATTTAACACTTTTCTTGCTCAACTATATATAACCATAATATGCACAATTTCTGTGGAACTCTAGAGGTCCTTAATTATTCCACTCTTACTGACTGTACACAGTATCCTTTGGAAAGCCATATCAACATTACCTTGAAGAAAGTAAAACTGAGTGTAAAAATGTCAGTGACATTAATTGACATTTCCTACAGAATCCAGAACATGGAAAGGAACTTTAGCAGTTGTAATTTTACATTGGCCAGAGTCCTAATTGTGACATGACAGTAAAATTCACATTTGTTCTTCTTTGCCCAGACCACGAGTTTGCATTTCAGTTGCGCTGTAATAGTCTCCAAGTGCATCATGGCTACGTTTCATGTTTTTATATAAATGCTGGTTGTAAATGGCATTAGACATGTTTAACTCATGTTTCTTAGCAACCTTATTTTTTAAACAAAGGGGGGTTGAATACATATAATTTATTTATTTTATGCCATCGAGACAGACAATAATGTATAACAGACAAAGATGATACCCAGCAGTTGCTGATTGTTTTCTATTATCTCCATAGAGCAAGTTAGAAACATTTGTGTTAGATAATTTTAAAAAAAAAAGACTACATCTTCTTCCCAGCCATTCCTTCCTGGCTAAGCATGGGAAGTGAGGTCATCTCTTCTCTAATACAGCATAATGCAGCACAGTAAATGATCAGTCACTAGAATCTCCCAAAGCAAACTCTGGAATTGCCAAAGAAAGTACCTACTTCCCTGAGAATGAGAAAAAAGAGATTTAGCAGTAAACTTCAAACATGGGTTTGCTCCTGCATATGGAATCATATTCATTATTAACAATTACAATAGCACAGACTAACCAGAAGTGTTTAACTTAAAAATGAAGAATGAGAATCTGTGAAACCGGAAGCATGGCAATTAGAAGTGGTGTGGTTTCATGCTTGAGCTAGGCAAGTAAGTCTGAGTGTTCAGCTGTCTGAGAAAAAAGTAATTTCCCTAAAATATCACCAGAGACTATCTCTGCACTCAGACTTATCATGATGGTCCTCACTGGTTCAAACTATCTGTCATTCTTCCATTAATGACACTCAGGGAAGACTTTGTTCAGTAACACCCACAAAACATAAATAACATTTAATTAAATAAAGTCTCTGCTAAGATTTAATATGCTAACATCAAAGCATCTGGAAAGTGATCTTTGTCTCTGACAGAAGGTTTCCCACAGACAAGAAATAATGTCAGGTTCTTGCTGACAACACATACAGAATGGTTAATTTGTATTAAGCATTTACAGAAGATTCCCTTCATTCACTGAGAGTCACTCTAGGAACTACTTTAATGAAGGTATTTGCTAAATACACAAGTCTCTTTTGTTGGTTTTGTTGGTTTTGGGGTTTTTTTTCAGAAAATTTCCCCAGCATCTCTATCACAGATCACTATATTTTCCCCCTGATATAATCTGAAGCAAATTAGCCGTCTATTTTGCAATGTGACATCCTTTAAGCAGCTGACAGTTACCGGCTCATGCAGCTGTTTTAGCACCCTAACAAAGCAGAATCTATTTACCAGCTGTACACAGCCCGTAATCATTTGGCTTGAAAGACTGTGTGTTAACTTAAATTTCTTTATCACTTTAGCTGACATTTAAGTTTCACTTTGCTCTGCAAAGTCTTAATCTGAAATCAAGTATGACCAAAGTCAGAGTCCGTTTTCAGGGAAGGTGTTAGCACAGCGGTGCAGGAAGGAAATCTTATCAGCTTTGTTGAGCTTGGTCGGTTAGTTTTACAGAGAGTCGTTTGTCAGCAGAATCCAAAGCAGCAAAGCTGCAAGTACTAGCTAGGAAAATGAGGCCTGATCCGAAGCCTTTTGGAATCCCTGCAAAACAATGTTTAATTACTTGATCCTTTTCTCTCTGAAGTCAGTGAGATGTTGACATTTATTTCACCAAGTAGCTCTATGCCTTTGATATTCTCTTGTATGTATTTCACAGAGTAGTGACTCCTGCAAATCAAAGCAGAATCAAAACTGTATCTGAGCACACAAACCCAAATGTCAGAAATGAAAATATAAAATACCTGTGGAATAAAGCCCTTAGGGCACTGACAACTTAGCATTAATAAAATGAAGACTTTTAGTGCAATAATTATGATATTCCTTAGGGAAAATATCCAAATATGTCCCTGTGGAAGACTAAATCTTTTAACAGCTGACTAAAAGACTGTTTACAACAAGGACGGGGGGGGGAAAAAAAGGCAACTATTTATAATAATGATTTATTGTACCTTTCATAATGTCCACCTTATTTGATTATCTGTCAAATCTTTTCAAAATTCAAATATACTTTACAAAATGATATGTGCCCCAGGAGAAGTTTCAAACTTTTTAAGGTTCTGGTTGTTGCTTTTCAGAACTCAAAAAATGTTTCCATGATTTATAATTACAACATCACCAAAGCTGACATTATCCCTTACACAAAGTAAAATAACACTGAGATGTCACTTATATGGGACTATAATTTTATGCCTTACTAAAATGAGAGTTATCCTACAGAGCATGAGGCTCATTTCTTCTGCCTTCAAATAAGGAATTTTTTGATTTGTGAAATGAAGTTTTTGAAGAGGCTGGTTCTGGCAAACTGGGTACTCTCTATGTGAGACTGCAGTTATCAAAGTGTCTTAGGTAATGAATCAGTTAATATTGAATGATACTGGGAGCAAGAGATCATCCGGTGCTCAGATTTGGTGTATTATTAGAAATTTCACATCAGTAAAATCCTTTTTAGCTTCAGGGAGATTTAACCAGCGAAGACATGTGATCCAAAGAGTGAAAATTTCCTAGATTTGTGTCAGTATAGATATGGTCTATCTCCTTTTTTGTCCAAGTAACAGAGAAAAAATTCACATAAGGGAAAAAAAAACCTAAAAAAAAATAAATCCCACCCCCACCCATGCCCAAAACCCAAACAAAAGAATATTTGTGTTGAAGAAAGAAGGACTAATGTTACCAACTGGCCAGGTGTGCTGTGGGAGAGTTTGTTAGAGCTTGCCCTCTTAAAGGGTAGAGGCAACACAGCGCAAATACAAATCCTGGCAGTTGTGTGCCAATGTGGGAGAGCCCTACTACTGTTACTGCAGCACAAGCTGTGAGTGTGTGAGAAATTGCTAATATGAGGAAGGTAGGGTGATGAAGGACCCATCCCCAAACTTCCCTAACAAATGAACCTGTAGTCATCTGTGGGAAGAGGGCTACAAAATTAGCTAGGTGTGTTTTGTTTGTACTTCTGCCTAGGTTTTTAATTAAGAAAAAAGGATCCTGTGGAATAGTTTAAATATTCATTATTTACCAATGAACCAAAGTGTTTTGAACTGTTCTTCAATAGACATGTATAAATCTGTTAATGTGTTTAGAAACTTGAACAGAAATGTTGCTCAGAAGGTGCCTCTCACTACAATAGTTCCATTAAATGCTAAGAGTATTATGTGATACATTCAGGATCTAGTAGGAAGGGTTATTTCCTGCACATGTGGTAAGAAAATCCAGCTATTCCAGGCTCCAGGAAAATTATATGCTCCCACATAAAGAATTCAGTTTCCTTTCTTCAGATCTATTTTCTTTTCCGCAATCTATAAAGCAAAATTCCTTTAGGAGAGCCACACTAATGGCTTTATATGTTAATTTAAAACAAAAAGCATTACTGCAGGAAGAGAATATGAAAATTTGTATTTAACCACTGATTCTCACCGGAGCTGAATATGATGACAAACTTCAAACCAAGAGCAGGAAAATGCTACCCATAATGGCCTTTCGTGTGATGTAGTAGAACGTCAAGGTTTTATGCTCATCTGAGGGTTTCACCCTCATAAGCCCCCATAAGGTAAGGAAGTCTTACTACTTTCACCCTATAGATCACGAACTGATATACACGATGTTTACGTGAATTCTCAAAGTCATAAAGGAGATGAGGGGCGGAGGAGGGAGTTCAGCGTGGTCGCCTGAGA
The DNA here is from genome assembly GCF_028500815.1 of Rissa tridactyla. Lineage (NCBI taxonomy): Eukaryota > Metazoa > Chordata > Aves > Charadriiformes > Laridae > Rissa > Rissa tridactyla. The sequence continues at coordinate 11,622,855 of NC_071469.1, read as the reverse complement.
CCCAGGCTGCAACACAACAACGAGACCATCTCTTGTATAAAAAAAGTTCAGTTAACTTTGAAGAAATCCACAGATAATCAGAAAAGATCAGACAGGTTGTTTAAATACCACAAGAAGGGCTTTTATTGTGTTGGATATGTAGATAGTATTACATTTACAAGAATTTGAATAGATAGGCTTGCACATGTCAGGAAAGGGAGCACTACATAATGAGCCACAGTGAGGGGATGGACATCCTACAGCGGAGTTAGGAGGCATGGCTTTACACTAGTTGATAAGGCTGGATTGTCTTTCATAAGGGCTATTCTTATTCCTTTTTCCTACCCTTTCAACGGGCGAGAACAGGCTAGGACTCAACAAAAAAAAATTTACAAAGCAGCTGCACTGTTAAAAATAATGAGTTGGGAGCTTGGTCTTGCTGCACAGCACCCAGGGAAGTTGCTATTTCCCTTTATGGTTGTGTGTCCCATGCTTCACAGAAGCGAGGGTGGGCTAGGGTAGCCAACAGAGCCACATGTAATGCCAAATTTGTGGTTCTTGATTAGCGTTTATTAATCTAATCTTTACTGAAGTGTGTTCATCTTAGCCCAGAGTGATTAGACTGTATCTTAGTTATGTTTTCCTTTGGAGAGAGGTAGGTGTGACTGAATAAAGAATTTCTTAATTCTGGTTAAGTAACATCTAATGAAACATAATTTTAAAAGATGGTTATGATAACAGTTAAGATCAGTGATTGTGAACTATACATTAATCTTTTGGCCATTTTCAAAGCTCAAATACTTAAGTACAAACGGTAAATATCCTGATTATATTTATTAGAACAGCAAGGTCCCTGGTGGTCTTCATGCAGCCCCTGACATGTCTCCCTAGGGAGAGCATAAAAATTTTGGAAGGACTTGGCAGGAGAAGGTTATCTTTTTATGGACTTAGTAACTTTTTCTGAGAGGAGTGGAGGGCAGAGGACAGCTAGTAAAGGTGAAGAGATATATGGGAGGCCAGTGCTGTAAGCATCTTTCCTAACCAAGAAGGAACGTCTTTCCTAAAGAAGGAAGTTTTGGACTATTTCCCAGGAGGGGTTAAATTCTTTTTGACTTTGTATTTTCTGGGTTCTCTGTGGAGGAACCTTGCTTTCATGTAGTGCTCAATGGTGGACTGAAACTGGGAAGACTTTGTACAAATCATATAGATATTATTTCTTTCATACGCACATCCCCCTTTGCTAACTACAGATCACTTGTGCTGGAAGTTCGCCAAGAGCATTTTCTCATTCCTTGTTCTTGCTTTCCTCAAGGCTGCTAAAGAAGATAGTCCTTTAGATAACAGAGAAATGGTATGCACCATTATTTCTATATTCTAGCTTTTATCACTTTGAGGAAAAAGTACATTTAATCTCCCAAAGTTAAATAAGCAGATAAACATACTGCAGTTCAAAAGTTAATGACTGAGTAAAAGTTGGGTTCAGCCAAACACGATGCAAGAATCTAGAAGACAAATTTCAACCCAAATGAGAGGCCTTTTCCACAACAAAATGCTTACCTTGAGGTCGACAAATTGTTTTAGAGTTGGTTAAATGCCTGGCTCATTAGAGATTGTGTTACATTCAGCTGTGCATGGATAAATAGGGCCACATTCACACTTGTTTTCTCTCCATGTTTTCCAAAGCAACTTTAAGTTTGGCTCAGAGCAGGCAAGTGTGAAAAAGGTCAGGTAGCTCATGTCATATCAGATGAGGGGCCCGCTCCCTTCTTCTGCCACAGCCTTCTTCAAGGTCACTTAAGGTGTAGTGTCTGTGGCACATGTCAAAATATTTATGAATATTTTAAGTTACCTAAACGTAGGCCTGCTGAGGTTTTTAACAAACTTTTAGGTTGGTAGATAGGAGCTTTAGCTGCGGAGCATTTTAGGCTTCATGTTGCAGCAGTTCAAGTGAATCCTGATTGTTTGTTTTTTTTATAAAACTTCACTTGTACTGTTAGCAAGGTGTTGTTAATAAAAGTCAAGGAGTTGTAGTGTAAGTGCTGTTAGCTACATGAGTTGTCGATCTTGAACGTTCTTTCCAGTGGTTTTTAATTTGCTTCATCTTCTTTAATCTCCTGAATACGTGACAACCTTTAAGCTTCCCCAAATACAGAACGATAAAAGAATCGTTTCTGAGTTCCCTATTTCTCGCTCTGCCGGATGCGCTGACACACACCCCGCTTCCCCAGTGTCCAGGTGGCATCTCCTCCGTCGCCCCGACGGTGTCGCAGCGGGGGGCGGCAGCGCGGGAGGCCGCTCAGGGCCGGACCCCGGCCACAGGTGAGCCCCCGCCTCCAGCCGGGGGTCGGCACCCACCGGCACAGGGCACGGCCGGTCGCGACGAGCCACGAGGGGGCGTGGGAAAAAGAATAATAATAATAAAAAAAATCATGATTAGGGGCGGAGGGGAAATGCACCTTGCTCGAACGCAAGGACGCCCGGCGGCGGCTCGCACGGGGCTGGGGCGACCGGCCCGCCCCCGCCCGCCCCGGCCCGCCGGCCCCGCCCCGAGCCGCGCCGAGCCGAGCCGAGCCGAGCCGCGGGCAGCATGCGGAGCGCCGCCGCCGCCAGCGGTAGGTCCGCGGGGCGGGGGGCGCGGGGCCGCGGGCGGAGCAGGTGCGGGGGGCCGGAGGGTCCCTCCGCGGGTGAGGGCACCCGGAGCCGGGCTGTCCCTTCCGCAAGTGGCGGCGCTCGGGGCCGCGGCGTTTCCCTTCGCGGGCGGCTGGCGAGCGGCTGAGCGCGGAGGGTTGACCGGCTGGCGAGCGGCAGGGCGGGCGGCAGGTCGCTGCGCCCGACAGCCTGGGCTTTACGCGTCGCGTTTCAGTTCTTGCCGGCCGTGTCCCTGTGGGGGTTGAGGGCTGTACCTGTCCCCTGCGCGTTCGTGGCAACGAAGGGTAACTCCGTGGGCTCGCTCCTCTCGTGCTGTGTCGGAGGGCGACGCTGGAAAAGTAAAAATAATCTTTGGCTTCGTAAGTACCTTGCGATTAAGGCAGCAAAATGCTTTCCAAACGTGTTACAACACTGAAGTGGGCTATTAGTTTGGACGCGTCTTAATGAGTGTGTTAATCAGCGTAACATCCTTCTCTGCTCACCTTTTGGGCTAATTGAATATGGCATCTGTTGGGTTTCTCTTTGCGCTTTGAAGTATGTGTTAAGCTATGATAGTAATTGTCTTGTCATGTTCACTACGTTCTTAATGTGTAAATTCAGCATGTGACTCGAATTCAGATAGTTGGCTGTGGGTTGGCTTGAAGACTGATGATTGTAGATTTATTTGCCCCTAGGCTTATAGGGTTGAACCAGCATCAAAAAGTTTTAAGTTCTCTCTCAAGCTTATCGGAAAAGATCTGGAGGTCTCTGTTGACTTTAAAAACCGTTTACAATTGGCAACCTTGCTGATACTTTCAGCCAAAATGCGATCTGAGTGTGGAAACCAAACTACATTCCTGTATCTAAAGATGGTTCCTGCAGGTCAAAGCTGAGGCGCGTTGGCACGGTCAGGAAACTTCACGTGAGTGTGGACTTATGTTTTGGGCTTGGTTGTTTTTTTTTTGTTTGTTTGTTTGTGGTTTTTTTGCCTTAGAGACTCTAAATCTTGTCATAAGGTGGAGCAGTGCAGTCTCGTGCTGCCAGGCCCGGCTGGGGTGTAGCTGCCCCCCTTCTGACTCTGCTGTTGGTTTTGAGGAAGTTCTTAATCTCTCTGTGACTCAGTGTTCTAATCTTTAAAATGGCTTAATAAGACTTGTCACGCTTGCCTCCCAGGGATATTAACATCTAATTGATGTTCATGAAGTGCCTTGATCTGGGAGAAAAGAGGGCATCTTGGTTCCCTCATTTCACCACTCCATACTGGTTGCTAATTATATTACATGGATGGAAAACAGATTATCCAACAACCAAACTGGAATTCATGTCTGTTATCATTTACACAAGCACTGTAAAGTGTATGTCCATGTAAGCTTAGTTTGAAGTATTTGGGTATTTCTCTAAATACAGTGGGTTTTATGCTTTCTGGAGCATGCATCTGAAAAACGCACTTCTAAAATACTGTACTGAAGCATCAGCAACCTTTTGCTCCTAACTGTATAGATATTATGTAGTTTTTCCTCTGTGTATGTGAGGTCAGTAAACCTTTTGAAAATTAAAATGATGTTGACTCACTTAACACTCAACACATCCTTAATCTTAGTCTTACTCAGACTGAATCTTATGTTCAGTCTCAGTTTTTGTCATGTTTCGCTTCTTTAGAAACTTGAAAAGCATACCATGATTTTACAATTCTTTGCTTGAAAATACAAGTTGTCAAAATACAAGTCCTGTATTTATCTATGTAACCATTTTACTTGCTGTCCAAAGCAGTAATTAGCCACTTTACTCCCCTGACTTGAATCTCGCCCCACCTCCTCCTAATCGCTGCTGCCTCCCCCCTCGGGCAAAGATAGCAGAGCCCGCAGTGGCAATAGTGCAGGGCTGGGGTGATGGGGTCACCGGCAACGTACACCAGAAGACATCAGTATTCCATAAATTAGCCGGTGTGAATGGACACACCTACTTACAGCACAGGTGAAATGGTCTTTTTCAGCTAAAGCCTTCGGTTGAGAAATTCTCAGTCCTTTTCCTACATCTTGGTTTCTCCATACCGCAAGGCTGTGTGCTGGGACGCCACTTTATGACTCGGCTGAGCGGCCAGGTACCAGCACATTCGACTCACACGTTTTATTCAGTTCTCCTTTTCAAGATTGTTGCTGCAAAACTTGTATTATCCCTCACATTAAATAGACCTGTCAAGTTGATACCTGAGATGTAAAGGCTTTAAAATGCTGCTTGACATCAGTTAGTGCTGTTCTCTTCGTGTTACTAGAAAAGACATTGGAGATGCAGCTTATATGAAGTGGAGAAACGAAGTTTTGATGGGAAACTGAAGGATGCTGCATCCAAATTCCTCATGCCATGTGGCCTGCAGCAGGTGACGTGACTTTTACTACCCTATCTGTAAAACTAGATGAATTACTGGCAAACCACTGAAGTGTACAGAAATGAGAAGTCCTCTCTGTTTGAAACTCTGAATATTTTTTTTTTTTCCTCAGTTGCCTTAACATTACTCTAAAGTTGCACGGCAGTAAAATATCCCTGATATTGGGGTGGCGGTTACACTGCTCTTTGTGAGCAGTTCACGTTTCCTTCAGTTTTGTTTAGAATCTAGAAGTATGAATGATCTGAAAAAGATTTTGTTTTTTCTAAGATATTCTGAAGCAGAGTTTTCTTGTCTGGTGTCCACGTCCCATTCCTTGTGGAGATGAGAGAGCCTATTTTTTGGCTAGAGATGTTCTTTAAGTGTAAGAAACCATAAACCAAGAGAGGTGATTTCTATCCAGTTTCTCTGTGAGTATGTTTTAAGTCTTTCACCTCTCTTAGCACGTACCTTGTATCTGCTCCAGCTGCCTCACTGCTCTGGTATTTTATAATTAGTATCTTGAAAACTCAAGGGAAAACTTTCAAATGCTATATGTTTCCCATTGGGACTCTTACACATGGCTGTAACATTTGTTGTGAGTCCTTGGTAACGTGTATCTGTTCCTCAGGAGTCTCGGTTTGATTCCCCTGGCGTCAGCAGAAAAACTCTGTTTTCTAGTGGAAGAGGCTTTGCTTCTTAGGGGCATGATGTGTTTTGATGCCCTTAAAATGAAGGCAATTTCAGATGACTGAAATTGAGGTCTGCCTCCCCATACGGTCCTTGTGTTTTCTCAGCTTGCTTGCATGTTGTATCCCGGGCCAACGAGCTACGGGAAGGGCTTTGTATGGCTGTACAGGCAGCCTGGCACACATGTATCTGTATAATATACATTTAGTGTGTGCATTTTGTACGTGAGCAAATCGTTTCTTTGATAATGCATTTGCTCTTCAAGCTCGTTCCGCGTGAGCAGTCCGTTAATTTGAAGAATGCAGCCTCTGCTCTGTGTCTGGCACCCCAGCTGGGAAGGGATGGCACGCTGTTGGCTTTGCTCATCACTAGGACCAGGTTTAGAGGTGTTTATGCTGCAAATTGACTTCTACAGAAGTAGTATTAGTAGTTCAGCATATTCCAGCAGGGTACGTTAGACTGTTTCCAGAAAATACAGATATTCTAAATTGAGGCTGTTAAGTGTCCACTGATTCAGTGACTGTGCAGATACATAGTTAATATTGTATTGTGACACATTCTGGAGATTGCTGGGTTTATTTTTGACATGGAGAAGATGACTAAGAATAACTCTTTCATCTATGCATAGTTACATTTACAAGCAAGTAAAAACTTCCCCAAAATGATCTTTAGTCATATTTAGACTCTTAGTTCCATGAAAGGAAGAAAATTCTGACTGGTGCTTAAATCTGGGCTGCGTGTGCTACCAAGCCCCGTTCCTACTCTGAGCTGCCATTTGGTGAGGGGTTATTTTTTGGGGGGGTTTGTTTTATTATCTCCTCCAAATTTTTGTGGGCAATCTACTGTGCGGGGAGGGGAGCAAGAGAAGACCCATTCTTTGTTGGGAAAGGTAGACCCTAGCACAACACAAATTATGATAGATGCTATTGCCCTAGCATATATTCAGTTCTCATTCTGACTATTTTTCAGTGTTCTAGTAACAACGATGTAACTAGGAGGAAAGTCTAAACTTGGGTTCTTTTCTTCTTGCTTTTTTCCTCCTAGAGCTGTGATGGTAAGATCTGGTGAGGAGGGAATAATTCTGAAGAACGGCCCGTGGGTTCAGAAATCACCTGCCTGCCTGTTTCTGGACACTTCCGCTACATTTTGTTAAGTGGTCCCTGAAAGCTTCATATTTGGGGCCTGACTCCTTCAGGCAGATGGTTTCTTGAATTGTGTGATGGGAATACGTGAATTAGACTTAAAGTTTTGTTCTTATCACTGACATCTCACCCGCACTGGTCTGGACAAACAATGCCAGCAGTTTTTCCACTTGCTACATTCAGCCAAGTGGGTATTACCAATTCAGTTTTTAAAATGACTGTGCCTGGCATTGTAAGTGTGTGTTGTGGAGTTTTGGCTTCTTAAAAACCAGGTTCTTTGAATCCGTTAGTTCACAATAAATCCTTCTCAGACCTTTTAAGCTTGCAGCTTATTGCCTGTGTAGACTGCAGTAATGCCCAAGGGGGTGTTACAGTTAGTTCATCCTTCTGTGTAACTACCATAGCCAAGCATCAAAATAGAATTTCCAAAGCCATGTGAAATTTTTGTTGGGAATATGTGAGGATGTTTTATAATCAACTTTAAATAGTCTTTGGTAATTCAATTGCTTATTTTAACTCTTCTGTGTATTTTATGGTTTGTTTGTTTGTTGTTTTTTTCTTAAATATAGTTTTACTTTTGAAAGACTCAGTACATCAAAATACTATTTGGTTCAGATAACATGTTTTGCCATTTTTTTACCTGAATAGACAACTCCAAAAGCCAAGTGGAAGGCTTTTAAATCTTCCAAGACATTTTTTCCTAGTCTACCATGTGCAAATCATATATGATGGAGTCCAGCTAAAAATTATTAACAGGGTTTGGTTTTTTTGTTTGTTTGTTTTAAAAAGCAAAGCAGAAAGTGGAGCAGGAGCAGAACATGCATCTTCTTTTCTCTTTGAGAAGACGGGTTTGGCAGATAGTGGAATTCTTTTTTGCGCGTAATCGGATGAGAGTATATCGCGATAACTGTAATCTGTGTTATTGGCTGAGGTGAGTCCCATCTGTTTGTGGTGTCAGGGATGTGCAGTACCCTTGGCCTCTAAACTTGTGCACACAGGGAGCAGCACAGAAGGGTTTAGAGAAACAATTGCAGTCTCTGAAGGCAGTTGCTAAAAGCAAGGGAGAATTTCATAATGCAATGCAGTGTTCTCTGCTGACACCCTTTCCAGCTGAAAAAAACCCTCTGGTTAAACATTACCTTTAATGAACTTTACAAGATAGTGGGTAGGTTTTTTTTTTTTTTTTCTGCTTACTCATAAGATCAGCTTCTTTATGTACAGGATCACGTATTGTATGTACTTGTTATCAGGCTGTTTATTATGAATTTTGTTTATATTCTCTCACCTTGTGCTGTGCTGGCTAATAATTTTAAGTAGCAATCTGAACCGATTAGGAGAAAGTTCTAGGCTTGTGTTGCAGGAAGTAATAGGGCTTGAGTTCATGGTAGTAAGTGTATAGTCAGTGCTGATTTTATTATTTTATTTATTTACTTTAAGTATTCTTGTCATTGTCACTTCACTTCAGCTGTGGAACTGGCACAGTGTATAGCTGTACACTTGAATCTCCATTGCTTTGCTCCTGTTAGAGGTTGTAAAGGAGTCAGCCTCCTGAGAACAGAACTTACTTCTCCAGGTCTCACTTCCATCCTTGCTGGACTGAAGGAACTGCTGATGAAATGTGATATTTGGGCTTGGATAATTTATGTGAATGAGTTCTCTTTCAGATCCAAACTCCTAGCCTTCTGACCAGTATTTGGTCTTCCCCTTTACTGAGTGCTAAGGATTCCTATGGTTGCCACCTCTGCAACCATTTCTATCAGTTCGAAAAATCGTTTAAGTAATTGCACGACTGTAGGATGAGAATAATATTGAAGTCTGGAGCCATTTTTCAGATTTCAGAGTTTTGCCTCATAAGATGAATGCTGAATCTAGGTTCCTTACATTTCTGTCTATAGATTTTTAAAAAAGTAACAGCTGACACTCCTCTGTACAGTGTTTGTGTTCAGAACATTAATGTGGTTGAATGAATATCAGAAATGTGCACGTGTTTAAGGCTGGGAAACAAGCTCCATAAATATGAACTATCGGTGCATGCTCAAAACTGAATTCAGTGGATGTAACCAAATACTTCTTGCTGTAGTTACTCTCTGAAACACTGCCCTTGCACCAAGTCAACATCAGGTGTCCTAGCAAAAGCATTAGGAAGAATAAGGCTTGCATAGAGAACTAAATACATCCCAACAGCGAACCTGGTAAGACAAAAGAAACCGTCTTTCTGTTGTTCTGATGGGGGGTGTATGTGAGAGGGGAGAAGGATTAGGGTGGTTGATTTTATTTCCTGGAAATGAATAGCATACGTTTTTCAGTGCATAAAACGGATATTACTCAGTTTGTGACCTGCTTCCTAGTAAAAGTGTCTTGAAGTGGGGATTGGTTTAAATCTGTTGCCTGCATTCCTGACATGCAGTATTGTGTGATGCTATCTTGTCGCAGAGGCATGCAATGTGCCATGATGTATAAATAACCCTGTGTGTCAAAGGTAATTTGAGACCAATGTGCCAAATATTTAATGAAGCGCTGGGTCTTGTTCTGGGTACCTGGTATATATTTGGGAGTAGGTATCTGAGCTGAAAGTGCAGTGGAAGGGTGATGAGTAATGTAATACTCCCCAGCACGTACTGCAGAGCTACTGGGTATGGTACAGTAAGACACAACCAGCGCCACAGGTCAGCCGCATCTTATCAGTAACTTTGGTGCTTAGATAAGTGGACAGGAAGAATAGGTTAATGTGCTCTATGCCAACCTGCTTTGTGCATGTTGTGGGGAAAAAAAATTGCCTTTAGTAGCCTCTGTGGAGTAATTTTAATAAATACTTCACATATCGATTTTCAAGATAAATATGGAATAGCATACAGAGGGGAGTGGCTTTATTCCTTCGGGAGCACCGCTTCTCCCCTGGAGGTGGACTCAGCAGGATGCCGACCTCCGGCAGTTCAGCATGCTTTGTGCTTTGATGCAGAGTTGGGGTGTTCTGGGGCTGATGGCAGCCCTGCGAGGGAGATGGCTTTGGGAGGTGGGAAGCAGCAGGTGCTGGCATGGGAAGGAGGAGCTGTGCTGAGCACCAGGAGTTTGGCAGAGGCCGGGGTGTGGGTGGCAGCGGTGGATGCTGGCCCCTTTCTCGGAGGAGAAGGTTTCTCCCTGTGTTTCCTACTGATCCGGAAATCTGGGAGTTTTCCTCTGTGTATTTATGTGGGAGAGATCCAAAATGTCTTTATCTTATACTTGCCTATGCAAAAATGCAAAGGGCATGGTTATTTTCTTTCTCTCCGCTTTATTTTTTACTGAGGAAGGAGTTGTGATTGTTTCCTGAATGCAGGCATATTGAGGGCTCCAGCAATATTTCTAGTGCTGTTTCATGACAAACGCAGAAGCTTGATAGTATCTTAAGGCCGCCTTTATGCATTTATTTAAATATATACCACCAAATCTGTATATAGCCACTGCTTTAGCTACTACCTGACTTAATGAATGGATTGATGTTATTAGTAACTTTGGTGTAGAAGCATCTTCAAGCTCAGTTATGGAGTCAAAATGTTTGTCTCCCATTTATTTTATGTTTATCATGCATTAATACAGAACAAAAGGAATTACGCAGCTATTTCAGAGCAAGGTGAGACATTTTTGTGTGTTGTTCACAGTGCTTTCCTCTTACAAATGTAAGTCCAAGGTTCAACCTGACATTCAGTAAAATACGCAAATGACTTAACACTGTGTTTGACAGAGTTTCTTGACTCAGCTTTTTCTAACGGAGCATTTGTATGCATCCTTCAGATGGTCAGGTAAAGCCGGTAGTTCTACAAAGCAGCATCAATATGAAACTCCTTTGCCCTTTGAGGTAAAGCTTTGTGGGTTCTTTGACAAGTAGAACATTCAACAGGACATAACTGACCCAGAACTTAATAGGATACATGTTCCTAAGGTGATCTGGCTTGCTTGAACTCTCAAGCCAGTATAACTACAAACACTGGCTTCTGGAAAATAGCTGTAAAATTATTTAAGCGTCACTTTTAGTTGACTGATTTCTATGATAAATAAAGGAATGGCATATATAGTGTAGCAGGTCCACATCTGCATACAAGTTTTAATTTAGAAATAAATATTGATGCGGATACATCAGGGGTTTTTCACTCTAATTGTTCTAGCACACAGAGAGACTGTGAAACACTACTTTTCAGTTTTATTTGCTCTATTAAAGTAACGTACAGACTAGCAAAGACCTGCAAGGCTTTCCTTGTCTGTCTGCTGAATTTGCTGTCGTGTAGCCAATATGCTAACCCGTATGCAAAGTTTATTGAAAATGTGTGTGAGAGAGAATTATTGGTACTTCTACAAAGTAGAAAGCAAACTTACTTCATTGCTTTGTCTGGCTTTCCTACTGGGTATCAACAGACTTTGTAAGGTTGTGATCAGTGCTTCTGATGAGTTCACGGAAGCCCTCATTGCATTTATTTTTAATGACTGTTTCTTTAATGAGAAAAATACACCCTTGTCATACTAAGAAGCAGCTCATGTTTTGAATCCAAATTTTCTACTTTCCTTATGGGTTTTGTCTGTTGTCTAATGTTTTGCTGGGATATTATGCCAGCAGCAGGGCTGAAATTAATGTGTGTTTTAGTTTTGGAAGAGGAAGTGAAGCCAAGCAGTGTTTTCTTCCTTTGTCTGATGATTCCATTATGATTTTAATGATTATTCTGCTTTCTTGGGGGAGGATATCCAGAAGAGAGGGAGCTTTTTTCTGCCAGTTCTGTGGAGTTTAAAATGAAAAATAATTGATTGTTCTAGACCCAGTCATTAGAAACTAGTATTGACAACATAAGTATTACCTCTCCCAATTAGAATTAAGCAAGAAAGGCAACATTTACATTAATTATTTATTTATCTTACAGGCCTGTATTCACCTGAGTTGTCTCTGTCAAGTGTATCTGCAGTCACCTCTCTAGTTTTAGAAACAGGATCCTAATTTCTAATACTACTTACCTGGTACATTTTAATCTTAAATAGAGTATTAATAGTCATTATCCTGTGTGAATAATTTGTTTCGTATCTTGTGGTGTGTTTGTCTCTTGCTAAGGCTTCTTAAACTTCATTTGCAATGTTCTGTCTTTTTCCATAGTTACAGATTGGTGGGAGGGGGGAGATAAGAAGAAATTACCTTTATTTTCAAATTGATGGTTGAGTATTGACGTACCCAAATACATGCTTAGTCATGTGCTGTGATGCTGATGAGTTTCGCTTGGCACACCCCAGCAGATGCAGTCCCTCCCCTGTTTTCAGCAGAGCCATCTTCTCTGGTGCAATTGTAGATGACTGGATTTGTTTTACAGCACTGACACAGTGTAATGATAACCTTGCTGATATTAAGGGGAGGTGGAAACAGCTGAACTTTTTGCTTGTATAGCATGTTTAAAAATTTCACTCAAGATATTGTGACTTGAAGGTTTTCGTTACTGTCACTTACAAAACTGTCAGGAGCTTCTGCAAGAAAGTGTCAAAGTCACAGTGAGACTTGGGCCACAGGTTCTTTTTTTCTTCCACCAAAATTGTATTTTAGTTGCTAATTCAGTTGGGGTGGCTTTTTTTGTTGTTGTTTTTTTTTGCCTTTACCTGTTTTTTCTCTCCTCTCAGGCTATATTGTAGATTCTTACTGCTTTTGATTAAAACTCCAGCAGTAAAATTTTCAGCTTTAAGCTGTGAGATGCGCTGCTGTGCAACCTCATAGGGATCAGAAAAATAGGATGTAGGCAAGAATGTAAAAAAATCCATTTGGGAACTCCTGTGGTAATTGTGTTGGAAACTGTTGCTAATAATCTGGGTTTTCTGTCTGGGAAATATAAGCATGTTGGATTTATTGTTCTTTTTAACGTGTAAAGTATCTGTGCCTGGGAGGTTACAGCAGTCTGCCAGAGTCTGGATGGACTCTTGACTCTGTGAAGGCAGCGCCTGCGAGCGCAGGCCACTTTCTCTGCCTGCTGGGGCATTTTGTAGGTCCAGAGAAGTGGAGTCACGTTAGCAGTGGCTGTGCTGAACGCCCTTGGTTGAGATGCTTGCCCCTGCCTGTCGGGCATATGCCTTAATCTGATTTACTAATCTGACCTTTTAACCTGCTGATGATTAATAGAGCTCTGCCAGAGCACTGTGAGACGCGGTTACTCTGGGGTGGCCCTGAAAGTAAGGGTCTGCCATGAGGTAAAAGGAGAAATCAAGTAAGTGTAGCTGCCCCAACTGCAAGAAGATGGGCTGTGAGGGGCCTGTGCAAAGCTGTCAGCTTCTGTTTTTAGACAGGAAGGGTGCTTTCTGACTGATGCTGCACTGACCCATTTAGGATATAGTCTGACCTGAAAATGCCGAGGTGAAGTGTTCACGTGTTGCTGTGCATTGCCTGCCAAGATGCCTTGGAGAAATATGCTCTGTAGAAGTTGATTCATAATTAGTTGGTACACTGGATATTAGGAATCCAATGGTGTGCTGCCTTCTGCATTTTTTTATAGTAATATCTTTTAGACCCAATGTATATAATCAAAGCAGTGTTTCATATGCACATCCTATGGGCAACAACAGGAGAGATTGTGGCGGCCACTCATGTAACTCAACATCTGCAATTTACAACTCTACAATCTTTAGTGTCCTTTTATGTAAACGTATGGCATCTTTTGTTGCAGTGAAAAAAAAAAAAGCTAATAATTTGAAGAATCCTATCAGGTCAATCATAGAAAGCTAGGAATAAACTGTTCTGGGTGTCATCGATGTGCTGCATTACAGCATCTGGTAAGCGAAGAGTTGCTAAGGCTTTTGAATTTTCCTTTGGGTGTTTGTGTTGCTCCCACAGAGTCAGTGTGCTGGTCGTGTCCACTGGCAGTCAGCAGTGGGAAAAGCCTCTGCTATGTGTGGTGGGGTGAGGAGGACTTTGGATCATGGAGCACAGATAAACCATCATATGAAATACGATGAAAGAGTTTTTCATGAAAAGCCCCACATCATTAAGTGGCAGCAGGAGCCCTGGGATACACGCTCACAAAACAAAATCACTGTAATATATTTGGATCTGCATGTGTGTGGTTTTAAATGTGTCAGTTTAAGGTAGCAGGTTAATCTGGCTAGAAGGGAGCCCATTTTCCCTAGATGCAGACATCGGTATGTCTGATGGACCTTGTTTGAAAGGAATTCTCTGAAGTTGATAGCATCAGTGGAGACATCAAGCTCAGTCTAGCTTTGATAGAAACATGAGGTCTGATAGCCCTCTCATCCTGCTTAGCTGGACCAGGCACCAGAAACCAACAAGGAGACATTGATGTTCAAAGCCTTTGCTATGATAATCTGTGCTACACACAGAGGAGGTTCTGGAGTATTTGAACTTAATGTATTTCTAGCAATCTTTGCTTGGCAGGAATGAGGGCGGGGGTAGAAACTCCCATGTCGTGCCTTGAAGAAATGGACTGATTCTGCTACTGTTGCAGTCGCTTCCCAGCTCCTTTCACAAGGATTTCTGATTTAGCAATGCATTATGGAAATCTCTTGACTGGCATACAAGACTTTTTCATGCTGCTGTGCTTTTAATTTTTTTTTTCCTTTCTTTTTCTCCTTTGGCTATTGGTCTGGGAGTTTTAAGTAGTATCTAGCTGTAGTGTGACTTGCATGCAAAAGGAAGTGCTGTTCCTTGAAAATTTTGCTTCCAGAGCTGATACAAGTTCCCTTTAAACTTGTTCCATGCATCTTCCACTCCAGGTTATTTCATTTGAGGTTTAGTTTGTATGTTGATTCAGGTTTTTTCGAGGGAGTGAGCTCATACTATGGAAGTGGTATCCATTTGGGTCTGGTGTGCCAACAGTCCAAAACTTCTGGTGTATACCTTTTTTTCTTCTTTTTTTCTTCTCTCCATGCAGTAACTGTACAATACCTGAAACTCAATTGTGGTCACATGCCTGTGGGCGCAGCATGTACTGAAGAACCTGTTTTTAACTTCAGTTCAAAATTGAAAGGGGAAATACTATATCATAGTTCAGCTTTTACTTCAGAAAATAACGTTATTTTCCTTTGCTTTATACAGTTTATCACATGCTTATTCTCTGGTAATCCAAGTAGCAGTTCTAAGCAACTGTTGGGGGGAAGAAAAAATATGTATCATGTATCTTTAAAAAAAAAAAAAAGTCCAAGTCCCAGCTGGAAAGAAAAGCTGAGAGCAAAAAGTACCCAACAGTACCTCTAAAGCTCTTTTTTCTTTTCTCTCCTCCCACCCCAATGCTTTGCAAAGATGAAAGGTACTACATGATCTTTAGGGGTGTTTATGCCAGTTTGTTTTTTTTTTTTTTTTTTTTTTTTTTTTTTTTTCAGCAGAGTAGTGAGTGGTGCTGCGTGGGGGTCCCTCAGCTGCTCATCCCTAACCAGGGTCTGTCATTGTGCTGTGATGGGGGCAATGGCAGAATTTGGTCTGGTCCAAACACAGATCTGCCCTCCTCTGTCTGTGCCTGTCCATCAACAGCCACCTCCATGCAGCTGCCTCCGCCAAAAGTCAGGCTCAGTATGGCAATGGCAGAGCGAGATGCCAAATGCAGGTTGCTGCAGTCTGTAATTAAATGGCTAAGGAAGTGCAATGCAAGTAAAGTCTAGTTCTGTGGGTTTATGAACACTCAGAGTCCCGTGTAGTGAGCTCCAAGGATGTACTGCTTTTGACAGATCCTGCAACAAAGCCTATGCTGTTCTGTGCGTATAGCTCTTGGGGCACTGGTTGCATTAGTATTTAATCACAACGGTAATACAGCCACTGTATTAGGGCATTGGCTGGTTCTTTATTCGTGGTAAACTAAAGCTTGATAACTGGAGTGTAGATAAAGATCTGGTTGCACATTTCAGTGAAATAAAAGCAATATTGTTTACCTGTATGCAGAAGAAAGGGAGGAATCTGTGCTAATGTAAAACCAGAGAGAAGTCCAAGCCAATATGATGTCCTGGGCTCAGTAACAAAACTTTTTTTTTTTTAAATCATATTTTTAAAGTGGAGAACTTAACAATATTTCCTTTGTGAATAACTTTCATCCAGAAAATTTTCTCTCTATCCTTTTTCTGATGGTCAATTCTGTGTTTTCCTTCATGGTCTCTGTAAGTTGGGGGATATTAAAATTGTTTGAATGATATATGAAGGAACTGTAATAACGAAATACATCTTCATGTCTTCAGTTGGTTTTCTTTATGTAAGCACATTGGATGAAACAAATTTGGGTTTTCTTCTGATCAGAAGTTGAGTAAAAACTTTCAGTCTTCCCCCGTGTTTGAAAACCCTCAGCTCTGGGGACCGCGCAGGGGCTGTGGGCAGCCCACGGCAGTGGGGTGAGGGCACAGCCACCCCACAGCAGTGGGGTGAGGGCACAGCTGCCCCGCACCTTCCCCAGCGCGGCCCTGGAGGGCCGGTAGCGCTGAGGCACCAGCCAGCGGACATCCAACCGGTGGGCAGAGGCTGGGCTGTGTTCAAGCGAAACTGAATTGACCCAAGATGTTTCTGTAAACCACTTTCCTTCCTAAATTGTTGTTTGCTCTATCAAAGCCAGCTATAATCAGGACCTTGTGTACCAGCCGCTCTGCAAACCCTGAACCAGTTAATCCTTTCTCTCTGAAAATTACAGACTGTTTGAGAGTTGGGGTACCAAAGCAGCTTTAACTCCCTGTAGCTGTAGGAAGGGGAAGAAACACGATGCCTTTAATCTACTGTGGTACTGCAAACATTACTCTGAAACAAGCAACGTGTAATTGCCACGTGGCATCATTTGAGGATCCCCAAAACAGCTGTAGATGTTACATGTAACCTCATGTTAGTATATGGGAGTGAAACAGTAACACAGTCTTAAAACTTTCTGGATATATCTAACATATCTGCAATATTCTTACGCTTACACATGCTCAACTCTATAAAAGCACTGTTAATGTTGACTTACAGATGTGTATGTGTTGATGTTGGCCATAGCCTCCTACAGATGCATTCTTTCATTAAGAAATTTTGGATTTTCTATACAGTAAAGCAAATGTTAGGACCAGATGACAGTGAGAAAAGTAATTTTTTAGAAAAAATTGGCATTGTTCTTTGCCTTGGCACTTCAGAAGTGCCTGCGTTCCTACAGTGTCTGCCCACTTACATGCAGTGAAGTACAGGTACATGGAAAAATAAATATTCCAAATGAAAGAATGACTAATGAAGAGTCTGATGATAGTATCTTCTAGGTATTTTTGCGTAGGCCATTCTCCTTGGAAGGTGATTGGAAGCACATGGTCAGTGTTGCATAAAGACTTTAATATGAGAAGGTGCATCCACCTCTGAC
Source organism: Rissa tridactyla (assembly GCF_028500815.1). Lineage (NCBI taxonomy): Eukaryota > Metazoa > Chordata > Aves > Charadriiformes > Laridae > Rissa > Rissa tridactyla. Next base: position 11,605,750 of record NC_071469.1, on the reverse strand, counting down.
CTTCAATATTGTTGACAGGACTAACATAGAGGATTTAAACCTCAGCCTTTCGGAACCAGGCTATGTGATGAACAATTACTTTTAAGTAGTGCTTTTTTGGTGTTTCTCGTTTTCTAGTAAACTTTTCTGTGCTGGAGAAAATGAGTCATAATTTAATTCTGACTATATCTCAGCTTGCCTTGTGAAAACAGTGATGCATTTGTCATCTGTCCTGTTATTGGTTAATGACGTTCTGCCCTCAGAGTCTTTTTTTGAAGGGGCTGCTTCCTAACGTTTTATTCCCACTGTTAGGTTGTTGTTTTTTTTTTCAGATGGATTTTGCCAAAATACTGTTTTGAGATGTATTTTGTTGTTTGACTGAGAGGATTTTTCTGCAGCAGAAATGGATGTTGTTTTTGTAACTCTCTTGGAATCTTTATTTGGTTTTTTTATACTTTGTTTTTCTTCATTTTTTTGGGAAGTCAAGGCTGAAAGAGGATAGAAATTGTCCTGCACATTTTCTTCCAAAAATACTGTTTCTACGTTCAGAAATGATGTCTTTTCTAGTCTCTTCTGGTAATTATGGGTCCGGTTTACAAGGACAAAGAAAGAGAACAGATGTAAAGCAATCTCAGTAGCTTGCTTTCTTTTTTGTCTTCTCACATAAATGTTCTCTGGAGCAGAGTTTGGTGTTTAACCTAAATTTTCTGGTTTTCCACCACCCTCTGGCTGACTTGCCTGGGTGTGGCTTTACAATTCTCCAGTGTTGTTCAGCAGCTCGTATTTGGTGGTGAACTGACATTGCTCTAACCAAGGAGCCTATCGTTCACAACTCAGAACTACTTTGGCGTGGATTTTATTTTTTTAATTCTTTTTCTTCATTAACTTATTTGTGGTTTTCATGGATTTCAGTGTGACTGATAACACTAAGACCCCAATAAGCCACAGGAAGTATTGTGTGCTAGCTTCTATTAAAAAAGTTACAACAACCGAATCTGTTGATTCGTAAAAGCGTGTGTGTATACAAATGAAATATTGCCTGGAACGTTTTATTTCTTTGATTGGCAATGCAATAGTGTCTGTGTTTTCAGTGGATTAATCGTGGTTACTGGTCTGTAAGTCTGATGTCTGTAGATGTCATACAGCTTTGCCAAATGAATTATTGCAGCCTGGAGCCCTTGGGGTCTTGCAGCCCTTGTGCTGACTGTTTCTTCCTCAGCTCTTGGGTAATTGCCGCAGCCCTAATAATGAGAGGGACACATACTGGAGAAAAAACATATAACCAGAGATCCACACTTGGAAAGACAATGTGAAACATACTCTGGAGAGCTTTTGGCATGTATTCTGTAAAAACTAACATTGGTGCTGTTCTTTTTCTTCCCCCAAGACATATCCTGGGCAGTTTGCTTCAGCACAGCCATAATTTCATATTTTTTGCTTAAAAAAACCCAAGCAAACGTTAATTTCCTTTCTTACAGAAATCCTGAGTGGATACAAAAGACAATCTTATTTTGGTATCCCCTGTTCTCTGGTCCCTCACTGCTAGGCACTTTCTGGTGTCTCCAGCAGATGTCTTTGGTCAGGTTGAGTACCAGCAGTGCTGATCACCTTTCTCTGCTCTGTAGCCCCTTTGGGTCAAGAGTGGCCCCAGTAGAGGGACAGGCTGTATCTGGGCACCAAGACTGGTGCCCCCCTTTGCCCTGTGCTCCCTGCTGGGGGCCACCAGCTGCCTAAAAATGGGGTGGCACCTCCTTGGGCACTGCCAGCATTGGCAGTCTTGCATTGCTGTGTGAATTCATAGCCTATCTCGCTGCCCCATCCTTCTGGGTTATCCCTGTTCTCAAAGTGACATGAACTGACGTTATTTCCATGATTGCTGACTGAGAGAGTCTGCTTTTTCCTGCTTCATGCGTTTATTCATTTTTCATGGTGTATTTACCTCCATAATTATGTCCCTGGGCATACAAAGGGAAAGCTGTACTAGAGGAACTGCTGCTGCCAAATGTGGCTCAATTTTGTTGGTATAGCTGCATCTGTACCGGGATTTTGCTGATACAGCTCTGTCAGCTAGTGGGTATGTGTTTTTTTCGTGCTCCTCACAGGCACAGTTGTGCCATCGAAGTTTTCCCTGTGACCTGGGGGTGAGGAGCAGAAAGGAGGACACAGGGCTGTGAGAGGAAGTGGGATGTAGAAGCACCCACCGGCAGCTGGGCAGGAGCAGTGCCGGAGTTCCCTCTCCATCATCCTCTCGTGTCGTCTGCCCCTGCTCAATGCACTTGGCCCTGCTGCCTCCCTGCTGGAGGTGATTTTGGTGATGGTAAACAGGATATTACTTACTTTCTCAATTAGTCTGGCCCAATGTCCTAACATCCTATTGAAAGCAGAAAATCTTGTGTTAATCAAAAACCAACCAACCCACTGCTTGTTCTGTGCTTAACTTTTGTATGTCTGCTGTTCCAGTTTGTGAGCTTGAAATTGTAACTGTCACTATAGGAAGAGAAAGGCAGGATTTTTGAAGAGCTTAAAGTTTGTCCTTTTATTTATTTTCGCTGACAGTCTTTTCATAACATCTTTCTAACTTAAATGGCAGGTGCCTTTTCTTAAGAGGTACACTTACTTGCTGGCTAATGTCCTTATGGTATACTTTTTTCCTTTGCTCTTGTATCCTAACCTAGGAGAACATCAGCATAAACTTTCTACTGTTGTTCATATTGTGTTTCTAATCTACTACAACAGAGCTGAAAAGTGTTCTTTCTTGTAACCAGTCTAAACAGGAGTCAGGTTTTAATATCTTGTTTATGAATAATGTTAACCCCTAATGATTGTGGCTTAATCGTCTGCAGTTAGCTTTGAATATGTAGATTATATGGAAAGTTAGGACCTTTTAATGGAGCTTTTAGCACCCCTGTTAGAAATAATAATTTTTAAATACTCACTGTAACCTGCATAGAATAAAAATTGGGCTAGAGACATTCTTCCTCAAAAGCTTTGGACTTAAAAGTTTAGAGTTACAATTTCCAGTAGCATAGGTACAACACCATTACTTTAAAAAAAAAAAAGAAGAAAATTTCTTTATTTTACAACTCACTCATCAGAAATGCATCCCTATTTCTGATCAGTATTTCTTATGAGCAGTTTAAGTATATGCTGCATACAGAAGCCTGGAAAACTATGTATTGTCATTCATTTGAAATACTTGTGCCTGTGCTTTGTGAAATGAGCATCGGTGGGTTTTAGTGATGCTCACAGGACAGGACTTTCTGTGCAGGCAGCAGAATGGTGTGAACTCTGTGATTGCCAGGTTTCTGTTCTCCGCTATCTGAAATTCGGGTTACAAGGGTGGCTGAGCGGCAAAGCTAGTGCAGTGTGGCTTGGGGTCCACCGGTGGCAGAGGCAGATGATGTTTGAGCCTCCATCTCTGGGATTACGCGTGTGGCCCCTCGGGCAGCATCCCATGCTTTACCCATGCCAACACTGAACGTTTGCACGAATGGAGACATATGCAAGCTGCTGCCTTGTGTGGTTGATCTCATTTTACTTGTCAGTGTCTTAGTGTATTCCCATAGTAAAACTGGAAAGCTCAGGCCAGTAACATCATGAAACAAACTGGACTATTTTTGAAGCCTTCAACTTTAAAATGTGTGGAATGTAACTTAGTCTGTGTGGTAGATAAAAATCCTCCAGATAGGTCATTTTATTTTATGATTCCTATGAACATTATCTGAAATATTCACTGCAAAGTGTCAGTGTACTTGTGCTCATGCTTCCAGCTATATTTTATTGTGGGGTGATTCCAGATGTAGCAGGTTAAATCGGCACAGCAGCACTTGTTGGAAGGCTTATGTTTGAAATGTCTCATATAACTTCGGCAAAACAGGCTGATAGCGTGTACGGTAACCTTGTAAGTTCATAGGCACAGAGTGTCTCAGTAGGAACTGTTTTGAATTCCATACTTGGCCTGAAAAGTTATTTTGCAGGAGTTCTGTGGAAGTCAGCTTTTATAGAAATACAGAAAAGTAATCTGGCTGTTTATAAAGAGAGACCATTTGCGAGGCTTTGTTCAGAAGCAGTTTATGTTCATTGATGTTTCTATTAGGATTGTGCATCTTAAGAAATGTGTTTTCTGTTTGTCACCAATAGAAAACAATTATGTTAGGCAAATGTACTTTCGTGTTTTTTAATGACTTTTACAAGCAAAGCAAGGGAGAGCCTCAGTGGTTTCCAGAATCACATTTAAAAATTTTTTTTCCTTTTATGTCAGTTCTAGGAAAACACGCAAAGAAACCAAACCACCAAAAAGCTGTTTCCTCCAGATCGAAATATTTATATTTAAAATGGTCACCACGAAAACAAAGTACCTAATGTGAGTAGAAACTAAATTGAAAAACCTAGAAGATCCTGTAACACAGCCAGTCTCACTTGCAAATTTCACCTATTGTAATGGTATTGAGATTTTTAAACAGCTATGTTAGGGAAGACACAGCAGAAATACTCCAGTTTTTATTGATGATGAGGAAGGCCAAAGTAAATGATTACTACAGATGCTGCAGAATCCAGTCTTTCTTTTCTTTTCATGTTTCTAGCCTTAAGCAAACAATAAATGTATTGTATCCTGCATGCCAAACTGAAGTCTGAAGAAAAATAATTTATTTCCAGTAAACATGGCAGAATTAGGGCTGTATTGAAAGTGGAATCAGGATTAGTGGTATTGAAATGTGAAGAATTTAATTCTCTTCCAATCTCCCTGAGGAATGTGTTCTCAAATATTAGAAACAGAGCATTAAGGGGCTAAGGAAGGACTTAAGTGCTGCAAGTTTGAATTAAAATTAGGGTTGTTCTCTCTCCAGTGGGACAACTAAGTCAAAAAAGGTTTTTAATTTTTTGAGTATTGTACCTCAAAGCAATGTTGACAAGCAATACACATGGTACTGCTGTCAAAAGATTAAGTTATTTTTGTTAAATGACTCCTGTATGTCAGTTTTATTGCTTGCTATATGATGCTGAAAGGCTTCATGTGCAGACATGAACCTGCTCCATACATCCATTTATCTTGCGATAATTAGTGAAATTACCCTAACAATGAAGCCATTTTTTCACTATTCTCAAAATCATGTGTAGTTAACGGAGTTTGTTTCACTGACAGGGAATATAAGCCAAGACCGGAGGCATTTGCTTTCATATGTATACATCTGTACATGTACAATTGCTTTAATTTCTACTTTCTCTCTGTCCCTTTTCCATTGCTTTAAGTTGTCACAAGATCTTCACTTTCTCATTGGGTAGCCACCAGGTATGAACAGCACTTCTCAGATTTTTTTATCTGACACTCCTGTTTGCCCCCAACTGGAGGCAGAAAGGAGGTTGGGCAATCTTATAAGAGAAGAAGGGATCATCAAAATGCAGCCCTTCTTCTACCCAGTGTCTGCACTTTGTGTCTGGGAGCTCTCCAGAGACTCCTCTAATACCACGGGAGGCTGTGTGGGAGGCCAAATTCTTGTATATGCTTCATGTGCATGGGACTTAAAATGACAGTTCTTGTTAGCTGTGAATCTAACCCATGGATGCTTGAGTTCTGACTTAAAAGAACTGTTTGTCCAGACTGTTTCCTGCTATGTAGTTCTCTTCCTTTCTGTGGCACAAATTTTTATTGGGGTCTTATTTACTTCAGTAAAGTTTCAAATAAACTTCATTATGTTTTTGGGTGGTTCTTCCAGAGGAAGTTCAGTGATTGCTTTGAAAAGCATGGTTTGCATTTTCAGCATCGATATTCACCTTGATGAGACTTTTGGATCTGTATTTCATCCCTAGAGTGATTTATATGATGAAGGAAGAAAAAGGGTAAATGATAGTACTCTAAGAACTCAAGTATTCCCCCAAGCAGGTTTTATTTCCGCTATAGGTAAGCAGTTTATACATTGCCTCTTAAGTCTTTGAGACAGTTACAGAACAGGAAACTTTAATTATAGTTAAGAATTACTCTGTTCAACTTCTTGTCCTTATTGCATTGTTTCTAGTGAGTTATGTACAATGCTGCAGTGAAATGTTGGTGACTCCTTAGAGAAAAACACATACTTTTCCATGAGCTGTATTTACTTAGAGCACCATCTTCCTCTCTGTCATCTGTCAACACACTGTTCGTGCCAAAAAAAAGAGAAAAAAAATGGTGTTTCCAGCAAGCCAGAAACCCCAGTAACCAGAGTCTCCTGTCTCATCCTGCCTTTCTGACCACAAAATGTGGCTTTTTTGGAGATCATGACCTCTGACACAGCAAGGAGAAATGCTTCGCTGGTGAGCAAATGTCTCTGCCGAGATGCCACTCCATGGCTTTTTGGTGTGGACAAGATGGGAGTATTCTGGAACTTCATGAGGAGAAAATTTTGTGCCCAAAAAGAATAGCCCCAGTCCTGGTTTTGTGGTGTTGGAGGAGAGAAGTTTTAATGCTGGGGAAGGTGTCCTGGCTGTCCTTCGCAGCTGTTCTCTTCCCCAGTGGAGAGGCAGAGGAAGCCCAGGCCTGCTGCGTGTCTTTCTGTGTGTGCAACACCTACTTCCACTGGTTTGCATCAGGTAATTCCTCCCCTCCTTTGGCCTGCAGTGGTTCCTGCCGACCCTCTCTTCTGTCTTCTTGCCATGATTGGCCTTGGCACATGCAGCTTTTCTTCCTTGGTTGGTTCAGATACAGCTCTACCCTTTGAGCTTTTATCTTCTTCCCTTCCTTGCTGGATGGAAACAGCTGAGGCTATAAAAATCTCCTCTCTGTGAGGAGAAAATATACTAAATTAAAGAGCTTGTGATCATACTCACTTATCAATTATGCCAGAGTTAACTTTTAAAGATCTCTGTGTTATATGAACATGATAAGTCTTGTGGTGAGCTAAGGACAACAATGGAGAGGAAGTACTGTTTTATAGCTGTTAGGTTGGTCAAAGTCTGTGGTAGCGATGTGAGTTTATAGTGATTAAAGAAACCTAATCTGGCTGCCACTCTCTTAGCTGAAATGTCCAAAGTGGAATGTTTCACTGAAACTTCCCCACTCACCAAGAAGCTATTCATAGTTATTTTGAGAAAAAAGAAAAATACTTTGGCTTTTCTATTATAAAAAAGTATCTCAGGAAGGTATGGAAGTCGGGTGAAATAAGTGTTAATCCTTCATTTTAATTCTTTTCATTTCAATGCATCTCGAATCCTACGGTGCCTGTATATCAAGCATCTTACACTGTGCTGTTGCTATCTTTAGTTGCCTCGTGTTGCCTTTCCCGTGTAAAGCTTAAGCCCAGGCATATATTTTAGCTGTACCAGCCTCTGCATGGCGGTCCCTTATCTTTCCTCTGCCCCTAGGAACTTCTGGATCTATTGGTCGGTTTTGGATTGATACCAAAACTGCTATATAGTTCTGCGTTCCCAAAGCCAGGGCTGGTGAGGGTTGTGCTGGGCCCCCCTTGCACCCGCACTGGGGCAGCCAAGGTGGCTGAGCTCCCGCTTGCCAGTGTGCCATTGTTGGAGGGGTTTGCTCGTTAATCATTGGAGACTTGAACCTGAAAAGTGATGGGTTGTCCTCAGCTCTTTTTGAGTCAATGGGAGTTCATGGCACTCAGTTTCTTGAAAAAATTAGACCCTCTGGAAGCTGGGGCATATAAAACTTGCTTTTACCCTTGCCCTTCAGAAAAGGGCATGGAGGATGCTATAAATGAAGTATTCAGCGGGGAAAACAAAAATTTCCTGACTTATTCCGGGCCCAAATACTTAATCATGACATTTGGTCTAAGAAAATGTACAAACTCTCAACATTGCCAATTTATTTTACCCACAAACCAACAAGAGACTGATGATGTGCACACAAAGGTTATTTATTTTGAGCGCAGCCAGGGAATGTGAGTATTCCAAATGCTTCCTCCTATCTCCCCATGGGATCTCTTTAATAAGTTGCATAATATTTTTCTGTATTAGAGGATTGTAAGATAGACATGGTAGGTCTCTTCTTTACTTAAATACACTGGTTATGTTTTCTCTTTGCTTCTTTGAAGGAAGTGCAAGCAGAGAATGAATAGTTTGTGAACAGTGTTAAATTAAAAAGCATAACTTCAAAGGCCTTTTTAACAATTTATTCTAAAACTATCAGCCAACAGATGATGTTCCAAGCAAAATAACTAATTATGTGTGAGGTTAGACAAGCATTGATTTAGTTTTTGATTTCTTGGACTGGTAGATAATTCTTTAATAGCAAGAAAAAGAATACATGACTTAAATCTCTGGACTTGAGTCCAGGTAGACCCTCTTTTGAGCATAAGTTTATACATAACCTGTAAAAATTTTCTTGGAAAATGTGAAAACCGCTTGGATGTTTTCTGTGGACCTTGGCTGACTCTAAGATGCACCCCATTAGAGATTGAGAGAAAGGTTAAAGAAGGATAAGGGAGTGCCGCAAAGAAAGCATTTTAGTTCTTGCAAACTTATGTTAATTGAGAATAGCATTGCTCTTGCAGAATGTAAGGGTATTTATCTGGAATATCAGGCACAGTTTGACAGTGATCATGTTGCTAGGAAAAGCCAATGGGGCCCAGTGGGCCAAACATCATTACTTTATAGCCTCAGCACGTGACAAGGTAAGACTCCAAACACATAACTTTAGCATTTAACATGTGGAGACGTGAAGATAAAATTCCTTTCTATCCACTAGAGCGCTGAACCCTTTCGCATTTTGGCAAGAGAGTTAGAAAAAGGGGAGCGCTCTGTGGTTACTTGTTTTCTGTTTCTTCAGTTCTGGTGTAACTTGTGAAAATGTTTCTACTTAGCCTATTTTGTACATTTGCTCGAGGCACGTGATTGTGCCAGTTCTAAATTGCTCTGGCTAAGCTGCGCTCTTGGCCCTAGCTTGTGCAATGGGAGAAAATTCCCTGAAACAGCGTTGATTTTTAGCTTCAGGTTTCTAGGGATTCTTAAAACCAAAGTGTTACCAGAGATGTGCTTGCTGTGACATAAATTCTGCTTGGGAAAAGCATCTGGATGTTTGGTTTTTCTTCATCTGTTATCTAGCACCTATCACTGAACAAAAATTAAAGAAATCTTCAGGGTGTTAGTGAAGCTGATTTTGAGACAGTAGGCTTGAGTTTGTAGGGGTTTTATGACAGTCTTTGTGAAGTACGTGTCATGACAGCACAAGTATGTTATATTTACCTGTAAAGCTTATCTTGGATGCCACTATTAACTTCTGTACCTGGTTAGCAGAAGTTATCGTATGCTCTGTTTTTATGTTTGTATTGGATATGCAGTTTAATTTTGGATTTAATTTTGTTAGACAGAACCTGCTTTAACATGACCTGCATTTGTCTTTTCTAGGAATAACATGCTTGGAAGTACTTGGTAGTGTTGATCACTTGTGCCCCAGCACGAGAGCTCCAGCTTAATCCTTTTCAAACATTTCTCTTCGAACATGGGGGAAAACGATGATGAAAAATACAGCCAAGCTGGCCAGATATTTGAAAACTTTGTACAAGCGTCAACATGCAAAGGTACCATTCAGGCCTTCAATATTCTCACTCGCCAACTTGAATTAGATCCTTTGGACAATAGAAACTTTTACACCAAACTGAAGTCAAGAGTGACCACGTGGAAGGCCAAAGCTTTGTGGAACAAGCTTGATAAAAGAGCAAGTCACAAAGAGTATAAACGCGGAAAATCTTGTATGAACACTAAGGTAAGTGGAGAAATTCAGTTTTGGGTTTCATAGCTTAGAATCTTTTAAACTTGTTTTTGTTTTTCTGCAGAAGGAAGGTTTCTACCATCATATATAATGTGTCTCCTCATGTAACCCTTCCTTTAATATACTTTTTGAAACTATCGTTGATACCAACTGATTTTGACACATTTTCAGGTATTTTTGTTCTGCAAGTTTTGTGGAAACACACAGCACGTAGAAGTGATCCTAAAAGCACCACGCTTTACAATCTCCCTCAGTCATGGCAGAAACTCATGAGGGCAGTAGGCTTCATTCATTCCAGGCTCACAAAAACTACTTGCTTTATCACACAGGGTTTTGCAAAGTGCAAATCATTGCATATTCAGGAGGCTTCTCAGTTTGCTGCTTGGTGAATGTTGTAAGGGACCAGGGCTGGCCAAATGTGTTTCAACATCAGTTCCTAAACTGTTCTCTGGAAAGTGCTGCTTGGAGGTCTGGGGATCTGTCTTTGTCACCTAGCATTGGCTCTACTTGCTAAACAACAGCAAAAAGAAAATCCTGCACTATTTATGGATTTAAATACTTTCCTGTAGCTGCTTTTTCACAAGCACAATATGTAAAGTTGCTATGTGGTAGTTACTGAAGGACATGATCTGCTTGGTTATGGAAAGGACAGGAAATGATCTCTTCAGCAGAGCGTGCAATACCATATTTTGATAGAGAGAACCACTGAATGTTGGTATAAATCTTGTTGACAAAACTGTACAAAATACTGTAGTTTGTGCCGCTTGTTTCGTCTAGCTATCACAGAATATTTTTAATAGCTTTGTCTCAGAGCAATTCAGTTATTTACTGCCAAGTGATTGCTAAAAGTTGTCCCAAGAAGGGTAAGTTCTAAGAAGCTAATTCACTCTATAGAGGTATAACAGAGAGGAAGGGCACACTGGGGGATAACTAGACACCAAACTGTGGAGGACTTTTTAACTAAACATCACCGAAGTGTTATTTTATGAACTCAGTAGATAGGCAGTGTTGAAAGTCTCTTTCTTGTTGTTTGCATCGAAACTTCCCAAAAGCACCAGGGAGAAGGACACCATGTTACCTTCAGTATAGAGAGGCCTGTGTTTTTATTTCTTTACTTCTAATAAGCTCCCAATGATTATTAACTTTTTCTAAGGTAATAAATGTCCTTACTACAGTTTTCTTTAGACGAGGAAGAGTGCCATTACAGCTATTTGCACTGTTTTCCTGACAGCCTGTTTTTCTCCTTTCCTTTTTCCCTTCGTTTCCCATTTTGACCTATGCTTCCTTCCTCCCTTTTGTTCTTTGGAAAAGGCCTTCAACATATGTCATTGTGCATCTTTGTGATGAAAACAGACAGGAAAGGGAAGGAACGAGAAAGTGGCTGATGATTAACAAATTATAGGAGGTATTCCACATGCACCTCACCTACACATACAGCTCCCAGTCCAAATTTCCACGGTTAGTTTGACGAATTATTTGCAACACAAAAAAGCAGTTTTAAGACCATGTGAAATACAAAAATGAAGTCCTTCTCTCTCAAGTGTGACATTACAAAGCTAAGGCCTGATTCTGCAAAGTTCTTAAGCAAAGGGATTAATTTTTTTATGTGGTGAGAAGACTTATGGAAATCAGTTGGTACATAAAATACCTTGTAATGCTTTACAAGGTTGCCAAGCACAGGAGGATAAGCAACACCTTCCACAGAGTTCAAAGTATGGTATTACTGCTCTTTGAGAGTAAAGATTAATTTTTAATGGCATGGTGTAAGTATTTGCAGAAATTAATGGACATATCTATGATGCACATATGATCAAGTTGCAAATATAGATGTCTGTATGTGAACAGTGTGTGTATAGATATTCTGCAAAATACTTGTAGATGTTCATTATGAGCCTGGACCATGCCCAGAGCTGCACTTTACTGTGTCATCACTGATTTAACGAGAGAAACATGAATCTTCAGATTGCTGCAAATGAAAGCAGTAACCGCAGTCTGCGGGCTCTGTGGGGATATCTACCAAACATTCCTCACACGTGAATCACAGTCTGCTGTGGAAGCGTATCTACGCAATGTGAATGAGAGGAGACATGTTGCAAGAAGACTGCAGACTCCCTGATCATTGCCGTGGTGTGCTCTGACAGCCCCACTTACAGATAAGGAATTCTCAGAAATGCTGGCAATGCAGAGAGATTAGGCTACAATGTACATACCTCAATTTTTTTCTTTGGTGCAACTGGTGATTTTGAGTTTCTGTCTTTCTCGCATGTTATGCCAGCTGCTGTTTTTAGTAGTGAAGCAGGCAAATGTGAGTTAGCAGGCTAAATCCTGACAGCGGTGCCCAGTGCTCACCTTTGTGGAGTTGCCTGGGGACTGGTTGAAGTAGATCAGCCTGGAGTGAAAATCTTACTTAAAGCAAGATCAGAAAATGAGCTAAGTGGATTTTTGCAATTGCCGTTCTGTAAACAGAGCCAAGGTTGCTAGTAGGCATAATTTGAAAAAAATATATGACTTGAAGGCTTTACATAAGGTTGTGGCCATGAGCTCTGTAGCTGAGTGTGCAGCTCACAGTTCTTAGATAAAGCTTTGCAATCTGTCTGGCTGCTTGCAATCTTCCCAATCTTTGGAGGAGACAAAGGAGATAAAACACAATCAGGATCTAAATTACTTATGGTCTCTCTCTCTCTTTCTTTCTTTTTTTTTTTTTTTTTTTTAAACAAGAAGCTGGTGCCTCACCCAAAAACTGTTCATTTTTTTTGCATAGTATTTAAGAGCTGAATGATGCACTTGTTGATTTTTGTGCTTATAAACTCTTCAACCACGCTTAAGTTACTCATTACAATATAGGCAAGTTTTATTCTTACAGAACGTTGCACTCCAACTAAGTAACAACAGTCCTGTGTCTTAACTGCTCTTGAAGAGCATTGCCAAATATGGCTTTCAAAGTTTCTACAATGATATGATTTTAAGCTGGATGAATAAAACAAGTTGAACAATTTTCAAGAAGTTTAAACCCACTGCTATTTCAGCGTCACCTTACTGTGGACTTTATTTTCTCTTTAATTCTTTGTAGAAGGAAAAAAAAAACAAAACCAAAGTGCTCCAGAATGACATGCACAAAATTGGGGCAGAAGCAAACTTTTTTTGAAACTGTAGGAGTCCATCTGTATGTATATTAAATCTGTATCATACATACACTTCCTTCCATCACCAATTTGTAAAATGGGAAAGAGTACTGTTCAGAATAGGTGTTTCTGGAGCTGGCATTTGCACGGTTCACCAGTATTAGAGAGAAGCAGAAGTCTGTCCTAAGTAGCCAAAACTCTAGAAATCATACTGTGATTTTTTTGCAAATATGTCTAGATAAAGAGCACAGCTTTATTATCCTGGCAAAGTTTCTCTCTCATTTTTATCTTTTACTGTGCAACGCAAAGTAGCGTGCTTGCAATCTGTAATGATTATTTGTTTCTTCATGGAATGAAATGTAGCTAGACAATTGAAGAAGACTAAAGGTTTAATATACGTTGTTCACCATGCTAGCGGTTTGAATGTGTCTCTAAATTTATGAACATGCAAAACATAGTAATATGATGATGAACAAGAATCCATCCAGCTAGTTGCAGAGTGTATTCAATAGCCTTTTTAAGACATGTGTGAGAGTTCTCTAAACATTTATTTGACCCTCTTTGTATGGAGTAGATCCTTTACTTGCACTTGATTTACTGGCAGTTTACCTATGTAAATGGTATGCACATATAAATGAGGTTTCCACTGATGTTTGAGATGTGTATGTATATGTATCAGAGGGCAGGACCTGGCTCATGCTGTGCACCTGAAATTCTGGCTCTCTCACGACTGTACGTTCATGTTTGAGGAGAGCAGAGATTGGGGCACATGAAAACACCCCAGACTTACTCTGAAGGGAGGTGTTGATTCTCTAAAGCATGCAAATGTGGTGTTGTCTTCCCCCTCAAACATGTATGCTGTTTTTTTCAAAACACATGCTTAACTTGAGGAGAACTAAGGGAACTGGTTTAAGGTGCTAACGTGTAATTATCAGCTGCCTTGGTAGACTCTAGCATTTCTCTCTGGGTATACCCAGTTTCGGATGATGGTGTTGCACATGGAGGGGAGGGCAGTGGCAAATTCCTGTGCATGGCTGTGGTCTCCTGAGCATTGTCTCTGTTGTAGACCCCACCTTGGGCATGGTTCCTGGGCAGAGGACTTGTACAGTCTGAGCAGTGGTTTTGAGGCCTAACTGGACAACATTATTATAAAGCAAGTAAATGAAACTGAGGTAAGAAGTTTTGAGTGCTGTGTATGTAAATACATACGTATGTGCACTTGTAGGTATATGTGTACATACATCATATAGATTCCTGAAAAACAAATGAAGTGATCTTGAACTCAGTCCCTCTTGGCCTCTCTTGTTTTCCTCGTTCCTGGACTTGGCCTTTAAAAGCTTGTTTTATAATAGATTAGGTTCCCTTCCAAAAACTTCTGTTGAGAAACTTATTGTAAGAGAATGACTCTAAAATTATTTATGACCACACTTCCAGGGCTTGCGTAAAAAGACAGTGGCTCTTTTCAGTAGCCTCATATGCTGTCAGTCCTAACCAGGCTTGGTGGCATTGGTGTCTCTGCTGTAGGGGAAGGCTCCATGGGCTCCTCCGGTGTGGGGTGCAGCTTTAGCTGAGGCAGCATTACAGAGACCTCGAGTGGGGACAGGAGTGGAGGGGAGTTGGGGCGAGGGTGTGAGTCAGATGAGAAGGAGCCCAGGGTCAGGAATGGGGATGGAGGCTGGAGGTTTTGCAACTGACTCAGCGGTGGCCCCGAGCCTCATCTCCCTGTACTAACCACACTGGTGTACCCGCAAATGATAAAACAGCACCGTCTTTATCTGCCAAACTCCTTCTGCTCCTTCTCATGTTGTCTTCATTTCCTGTGAAGCAAAGCAAAGATGGTCAAATGAATGCTTTGGGAGTTAGTAAAACCTACATCGCCTGGTGTTCTCCTTCCCACAGAGCTGAGAAAGGGAGAGCTGCTCCAGGGCCGTGCCGGGTGCTGCCACGTTACATAGCCATAGGGTAATCAGCAGGATGAGGAGAGGATACCAGGTCTCTCTCCTTGTTATTAGGTAGAAATTGGCTTCCTACCAGTCCTCAGTTGTTTACAAACATTCTAATCTACAGTCTTGCCCCTCATGGTAAATGAGGCAGGTTGGGTTCTAGATGTCTTCTGCTCCCCACTCCCCACTTTCCTCTGTAGTGCTAAACAAATACTTGTCTCTTAATTAAGCAAATCATTCAGCATGTATAAACCTGATGGTGCTGTGGCTAAATTTCCTCCTGAAGTACTGGCTTGGTTGATCCTTCAGAAGCAAGTGGGATTTCCAGCCAGGTTTCTCCTGTGCTGTATATACTGGTACAGAAGCCAGTGAGTTTGTGTGTTCAAGTGTCGTGACTGATTGTGTCCCTTGAGACAAATACTTGTTTTTTTGAGAGAGTAATTGAATTGTAAGATGAAAGAAGGGAATACCAGTTATGCTTCAACTCAAAAATACTCTTATTATAATGAAACCTTTAACCTGTTTGTTCTGTAAAGAGTGAATATCCAGATGGCACGTCCGTTTTGCTGGATTTACTAATCTCTTCAAAATAATAATTGAAATGGGGAGATTTCCAAACTTGATAATCAGGGTTTATAATGAACCCACCAAACTTATCTTAGATGTATTAGATAGAGTTGCAAACTTTCTTATTATAATAGAAATGTGTTCCTGTGAAGGTCATAGAACCTGAAACCAGAAGTTGACTGCCATATTTATAGGAAGTTTAGTGAATGAAAGGTTGTGAGTTCTCACGAAAGTACATTCAGCTGCTTTTTGGGGGGTATTTTTGGTGGGTTTTTTTGCTTTGATTTGTTTTGGGGTTTTCTGTTTGTGGGTTTTTTGGTGTTTTTTTTTTTGTGGGGGTATTTTTTGGTGGTGGCTGTTTTTTAAATCCAAAAGCACAGTGCTTGGAGAGCAGAATGCAGAAGCTATTGAGGTGTTGGGGGTATTAAGGGCCATGTATTCCACTGACTTTTTAAGTGGTACCTAGATGTGTTTGGTATAGTTGAAAGACAAGCTGTTTATTTTGGTAGCTATGCTTCTTTGCTTTTGCCTTTTGGGACGTGGCACTTAAAGCCTTGCACTGGATTTTAATTGTAAATTTATTTTTAAGAATTTTAATAAGCAGCTTTTACAGAGTTATTTCAAAGTAGTAGAAAATATGGGACTAATGGGAACAAGTGGTAAGGAAATTTGTTTGAGATGAGGGGAGAAGCAGCACATCACCTATGAACATGCAGAGAAACCACAGTTGTGATCACTGTCTATGCATTCATTTCTCTAAGGATTTTTAGAGAGAGGGGATGGGGGAAAGCTCGGGTGATGACAGGACACACAGCAGACAGGGTTCTTTGAAAACAAAGCAAAGTATTTGACTCTTTGAGCTGTGTTTTAAACTGAGATTGGGCCAAATTACGTCAGCAAAAGCAAATGTTTGGCATGTGATTTGGTAATGAAATCACTTTATTTTTATTATTCTACAGACGTTTCCACAAACACACGATTTTTCAGCTTTATCAGTCATGAAAAGCAATGAAGCCTGGCCAAAGTAGCATAATCAGACAGCCTAAATAAGACTTTTTCAGGCATTTGGGAATTTTAAATTTTTTGGCTTGCGAGATAACAGTAGCTTTACATCTGTACTTTAACAGTGCTGTGCTGTTTCTCGGTCCCTTGCTTAATGGCTTTGCAAGTAATCAGCAGAAGGGAACTGTCCCACCCTGACCTGATTTCCTAGATATTTTATAGAGATTCCCACAGGGAGTGACACCCAGTTACTTTCACACAAAATGCTACTATTGTCACTGCAAGTGGCTTAATTAAGTTTGAATGAAACAAAAGGTTATGACAGGGCGTGTGGCTTTGCGGTGCTTTTGGGTTTGACTGTGAGAAGGGCATGGCTGTGTGTCCAGTGTCTGTCCCGCAGGCTGGGTGGTGTGTGCGGGGTGAGGGGGGCTCTCGCCTGGTCCCTGGCGCACAGCCCCTGCCAGCCCTTCCCCGGGGTTAGACCCTTCTCCTGGCTTCAGAGGGGCCTCCATGGTACCAGATGTGGTTGTTAGGGGCTTGTTGTTAGCTACATTTCCAGCTTTGCTTTGGTAATGTTTGTGTACTGATAAGTGAGGAAATACATAGCTTTTGCTACCAAGAAGTGATTAAACACTTGGCTGCTAAAACCCAGATTTCAGACAATAAGGCAATTTCCTGTCTCCTACAGTTCAGGTCCTTCCTGAGGTTCCCATGTCTGTCCTGAGAACTGGGATTTTGGGGATGTGGTTGCTCTCGTTCCTCTTTCTGCTGACGAATATGACTTTACATTATTTTCTGGGGTAGGCATTTGCACAGATCGCTTTAAAAAAAAACTTTTGGTAGCATGTAAAATATGACAGTTCTAAGAGATGGTGTATAAGAAATGAAAACGTAAAATATTTTAGTAAAAGCTGATTGTCTTAAGCAAATAACAGAATTTCTATTTGTATTTTCTCACTCAAAAGCCTTAACAGTGATGGAGTTGTGGTGAAAAAAAAGTTTAACTGGGATCTGTTGTCACACAAAGTAGAAATTTCCCCTTTAATGCCTTTGAAATTGCATTAATTTGCATTACTTTCTCTGCTACAGTGTTTAAATGTGGATTATTTTGTGTCAGTCAGTTCTCAAAATTCCCACATTCCCTATATTTACACACAAAACCCGTTTGTGTCTGTGAACAGCCAGGTTTCTGCAAACTAATGTAGACACCTGTTTGTCATTTCAGGTCTCTGGGATATTTGTGTCTCAACCTATATATCTGATGAAAGGTGCTTATTGAAAAATAATCTTGAGTTTGTACCATAATGTGATGCTATTACAGTTTTCTAATTCTTCAGTCTTTTAACCTTTTCCTCAGGTCAGGAATGTTTGGGTGAGTTTAAGCTGCATTTTGAAACAAACCTGGCAGGGGGGAGAACCACATATTTCTGTGGTGAAAAAGCCTTTTCAGCTGAGAGCTGTTGTCCTGGCAGCTGGTCACAGTTTGCTTCAAATCTTCCTGACCTGTGAGAGTCTGGCAGGTACTCAAATGGGCCTTGGTGCTGTTCTGGGCCCTGGGTGATGGCAGAGAGAAGGACAAGCGTAATACCATTTCAGCTAATGAAAGAGCTATACTTCACATCTACAGAAGTTTTAAATTAGAAATATATGAGCTGTGGGCCTGTTATACTATATACTGGGAGATGAGGCTTGAGGGGTGAAGTGGGTAATGGTGACATCTTACCTTGATTGTGAATGCCACAGCCAGATATGGGTATCTTCCACCTTTGCGAAGAAGTTGGCCCAGCATATCTGAGGGAAGCAGAAGTTGAAATTTTCACTTGACCCTCGTAGAACCCTTGCTTTAATGAGAAAACTTGTGAATATGGTTTACATTAAATTACATCACACAGGCAGCTAACGAACTGTACTTACAGTGGTGCTCGCAATAGTTTGCTGCCAATCTGCAGAAATGCTTTAAGTGGGATTTCAGTGATTCCTTTTGTAGACTGGTACTTGTCACACTTACTATAAAATTGGATGCTGGATTGAGGAGGTGCAGTTGGTAACCAAACTGGAATGAGCTGTTACTGCTTTGAAACACAAGGTTAGAATTTTAAAAAAATCTTGAAAAGTTGAAGAAATGGTGTGAGATCAAGAGGATAAAATTCCTAAAAGCTACTAGAAAATTATGACCCTTCTAACGAAGGAGTGTGCAACACCCAGAAAAAATCGGGAATATGCTGCAGAAAATGATCTGGTGCTTATAAGGGACCAGGCACAAAGCTTGAATCCATAGGGTGTAGTGCTGACCCAAGGGAGCCTGTCCAAGGAGACCTGCGGTGTGTTGGGGACTGGGGTGGGGGAAGTGTTCCTTCAAGTCTAGCTGGTACAGGCGAAGCCCCAGCTAAAATATTTTGCCCAGTTTGGAGTATGCGTTATAGCAAGAGGCAGGTAAACTATAGCAAGTCCAGAGTACAGCAGCAAGAATGGTTAGAGCTTTAGAGAACGTGCCCTGTAGGAGAGGCTTAAATACCTTCGCCTAATATACATTAGCGAAGACCCAAAGAGGAACGCTACATAGTTACTTGGAGCACAACCAGAGCTGTTATTGATTTCACTTCTAATAGTCCGGCTAGCACTGATAGATCAAATTCTGATTAGTTTTTCAAAGTTTGTGTTTTACTTTGGACGTTTGCTGCTCCTATTTCAGCCCTGAAGAACAGCTTGTGTTTCCCAAGGTCGTGCCTGTTTCTGCTTAAGAAACCAAGCAAGAGATACTGCCTTGCTTGTCTTGCATCACTCTCTGGATTTGCTCATTTGACTAAGGTACTAACTTAGAAGGAACCATGCGGTAATGCCACACTTTGAATTAGTCTTGTGTTGCTTACTACCACTGCCAACAATGAGTTACAAGAGCAGCTTTAAAAGGAGCTGTGCAACAGCAAATACTTCTCTCTGTGACTGGTGTCCACCTCCCCATCCTGCCTGTGCTCTGCCATCCTCGCTGGATTTACAATTCAGATAAAACAACTGCCCCGGGGGAAATTGCAACTCAGATTAGAAAACATTGCAAGAGATGGTAGCAAGCTTCCTGCCAAGGACTACACACCCAGATCATTAATAAGAAGTTATGCTGATCAGCAAGTGCTCAGTGGAAGGCGGAGGCATTTCTCTCAGATTACTTTTTTTTTTTTTCCTTTTCATTTGTTTGTTTGTTTTTTAGCCAGGTAGGAAATAATTGCATATGGTAGGAAGCCTATCCTGGCAGGCGAGGGCTGTTGTGACTGGTGGGGCTGCCGCTGGGTCTTCTCGCCGGTGGGGCTGCGAGGGCTGGGCTGGTTTGCTCCATCTCCTGCCCGGCTGTAGGCACCTGGGGTAGGAAGTTCACTGTCAGCCCAGATACAGCCCTGATAGTGGTGGAACAAGCACAGCCGGTGTTGTTCAGGCAGGTGCCTCTGAATTTCACCCTGCCTGGAATGTGAAAACAGAGTCATTAATATGTGGCCATGTAAATAAACACTGATCTTCTGTGTATGTTTATCTCCCTTGTGTTCTGTCGGATGTTGGTGTGAAAGAGACTATTACACCTTGTGATGTGCAATTTGCTGCTAAATTTTATGTCTTCATCTCTCTGCCCGTCTCCTTGAAGCATACTCCTTTTCATGTTTTTTCACCTTTTTTATATTTACTTTTATTTTTCAAGACTCTTTCCTGCAGTAATAAGGGCTGTTATGTACCTTCTTTGTTTTCAGCGGAAGAGGTTTTGAAAGAAGAACTACAGGTGCTGAAATCTAATTTTCACTGTGCGATATGCTGCCAGCAGCCTGGTTTCTTGGTTCTGTATGAGTACTGTTAACCTTCCCTGCTGTCAGAAACCTTCCTAAAGAATGTTACGCTAAAGATATATTTTTTAGTTCTAGTTATTTGAACTATTTGAGTCCGTCTTGCTTGTTGACGCTATTGGATGCCATATTGCTTAGAGGCGCTGGTTGGTCAATCCCTAGTGTTTTCAAACTGTAAATGAAAATGTAAAAAAGTAAAAGCATTGTCTGCCTATGGTAAACTGGTATGTGCAAGTGACCAGTTAAATAAACTGGGAAAAAACCAGGTTATTGCTCTTTGGAGCTGTGTTTGACTTTACTAGTTAAGAGGCTGTGAATGCTAGCGCTGGAAAATGCAGTGCCTTTGAAGATTGCATGATGACCTGGGAGGAAATAGGAGCCAGAACTGCTGCCTACTTGTACGGGTTTGCATTCTGAGCTCAGCTGAAGCTGCCTTACACTACCATACAGTGATTCTGCTTAGGGAAGTTAGAAATGATGGTATTAAATAATAACAGCTCTTTAGAAATAAATAAATAATTCAAAAATCTGGATTCTCACTCAGACCTGATGGCTAGTTCTGTATGAACTCATTTACCCAGTACTGGGTTCTGAAAGCCAAGTCTTAATTGGGTATGGGTTAATCATAGAATCATAGAATTGTTGAGGTTGGAAGGGACCTTTAAGATCATCGAGTCCAACCTCTAGCCTACCCTGACAAGAGCCACTTCTAAACCATGTCCCTAAGTGCCCCATCTACCCTTTTTTTAAACACCTCCAGGGATGGTGAATCCACCACCTCCCTGGGCAGCCTATTCCAATGTTTAATAACCCTTTCAGTGAAAAAATGTTTCCTAACATCCAATCTAAACCTCCCCTGACGTAACTTGAACCCGTTTCCCCTCGTCCTATCACTTGTCACCAGGGAGAAGAGGTCAGCCCCCATCTCTCTACAACCTCCTTTCAGGTAGTTGTAGAGGGTGATGAGGTCTCCCCTCAGCCTCCTCTTCTCCAGGCTAAACAACCCCAGCTCCCTCAGTCGTTCTTCATAAGGTTTGTCCTCCGAACCCCTCACCAGCTTTGTAGCCCTTCTTTGGACACGCTCCAACACCTCAATGTCCCTCTTGTAGCGAGGGGCCCAAAACTGAACGCAGTACTTGAGGTGGGGCCTCACCAGTGCCGAGTACAGGGGGATGATCACTTCCCTAGTCCGGCTCACCACACTATTCCTGATACAGGAATTCACCTGATACAAAAATATATTTTGGAACATATTTTAAAATATTCTGTGAAATTACCTTGAAATAACTTGACTCACCACTTCTAAAAAGCCAGTTTCTAACTGGAAGCTTAGCTGATTTATTAGATTGTTGTAATTGTTGTTGTTTAGTTAAAAATTTTAGGTTCAGTGTAGTATTTCGTCCCTGTAGACAGACCAGGCTATAGCAACAGTGCTTTTTTTTTTTTTTTTTTTTTAAAAGCGCATATTACCAGCTTCTTCCTGTAGCAAAACCATGGCTGTTGACCAACTTGTCTGCATGCTTTGGATGCCATAAAGCATGAGAAATCCCTTCCTCTGGGTCTGTAGACAAGTCCTCTACTGGCTGGTCAGCCCCTGACCCTGAAACCACGTAGAGGATTAATTATTTTCTTGCAGTCGCAATCTCATGGGTGCCACTACTCGCGAGGCTCCCAAGACTCAGGGCTTGGTGTCCACTGTGCTCAGCGGTGAGGCTCTTGGTATCCTTGTTTCTTCATCTCTGTTCACCAGTTCTCTGTTTCTGGATGAATTGTTTTGTTTCATGGTTTTCATTTGGGTTTTCTGGTAAGTTTTTAAGGATAGCCTTAAAGCATTTTCTCAGTATGACAGGCATAAGCTTACCAAAAAAAAGGCAAGATACTGAAATGCTGCCAACCATATTCATGACCGGGACAGTCAGGCAACATTCTTTCTGCAAGGTTTATCTTGTTTTCATTTTGATTGTTTAAACAACTGGCCAAAAAAAAGAAAAGAAACCAATCTCTTCAGGTTTTTGGGTGTGGTTTGGTTTTTTTCCCCTTGTTTTGATTAAAATGAAAGACAGGTAAGAAAACAGCAAATACGCTCTTAATTCCAAAGGGTGTTAAAGAGTTTATTTTGTGCTTTAGTTGAGGAAATATTTGGATTAAAGCACTTGCCTGATTTCTGGTGGATAATCTGTTTATTAAAAGGAGGATAACATTTCTTGTCAGATGATGTGCAGGTTTTCTTCAGATAACTGTAGCTGTGGTGCAGGGGAACTGAAAGTTTCTAGAGATTCTTTTCTGTATTATATCTACCAATTGCAATTTTTTAAAATTTAATTTTGTAAATTGTTATAAAAGCTCTGAGATCAAGTCAACATATTTAAATATGATCAATGCCACCTGAGAGAGCTCTTCAGAAAAGCTCCAGATAACCAAGGCCTGACAGCTTTGGTGCATCAACGAAGGAGCTCTTGACCTTCTAGCACACTGAGTCCACACAGCTTTTCTTTAATGTATTGCATAGCAGACTATAAGTTTCAGATGTCTTTCATACCATTGTTTTAATTTCAAACTATGGAAAGGTTTTTATACGCAAATCTAATATTAGTACATATATCTGAGAGACAGAGAGGGTGGTAGTACATATATCTGAGAGACAGAGAGGGTGGACAGATAAGTGTGTCCAAATTCATCCAGGAAAAATGAAGGAACGTGTCTTTTTTTTCCACGCAGAAGCTTATCTTCCAAAAAAGAGAAAAAAATCCCAGTAAAGATGAGCCAGATGAATGCAATAAATCTACTAATGTTTCACTTCTGGCATTTTGACCCAATAAAACAGGAGGGCAATAAAGACAGATCCTCTGATCCCTGGATTGTGCGACGTCCAGCTGCGAGTGCAGCAACTGAAGGGTTCAGTGCTGGGAAAAGAGCTCTGACCAGAATCAGCCTAGATTAGGTAGCCTCAAATCCAGTTACAGTCTTTTAAGAACAAAAATAGCAATGTCTCCATATCTGCTGATTGCTGATACAGGTGCTTTTGACAGGAGATGGCAAAACTGCATATTTTTGAGGTGCTGAGCTGGGCATACAAAGGGTAAAATTCAGGTGGGATTGAAAGCAGAAATGGACTCGCGTTGTGCTTCCTGCACTGGGACAGGGTTTTGTTGCTGCGGTTGGTGGCAATTAAGGGTACGTGAGCCTCGCTGTTCCCAGCTGCCTTTTGAACTTCCCCAACAGCAGTATTTATGTGGTGTTCGCTCTACAAAAATGTCTGTTCAGCAAGATCCAGCTAGTCTTAATAATATTTTAAGGTAGATTTTTGGTGATTTGTAGTGCATTTAAGTAGTATTCACATAGCCCTTTGGAGAGTTGGGACCTCTCATTAAAATATGCTTAACTGAATATTATTTTTGTCAAATGAAACATTTTTAACCTTACTAATTTTGTAAGGATCTCATAAAACATACTGTAATAGAGGAAAATATGCTTTTAAAGATTAGCTCCTATACCTTCTCCTCCCCCTTCCTTTGATGGAATAATTAATTTCTTTTTTTTTAATATTTGCATGTAATATAGATGTGTTAACCACAGAAGTTTTGGGTATATGTTTCAGCATTTGACCTCTTTCTAAAAATGAAGAAAAGAATTCTTGTTTTAGGTTGGCACTGTCCCTTTTCTATATATGTATGCAGTCGAATGGACACCTTCCAAATCACTGTCATATTTAGCTACAGTTATCATCACTGTTCTTCACAGGGTCATGTTCTGCTGCCTTTTAGTAAGAGCAGTTGTATAGGTATGGCAGCATTCAACAAGTCAGGCAACAGGCAACGAGTACAAGCATCTCATGCAATGCAGGGCATGTTACTGTCAAGAGCACGCTGTACTCGTGTAGCTCTAGTGTGTCTGGTAACCAAGCTATTTTATAGCGACCCATCCTTCGTTGGTGCCAGTGGCTGGGTTTGTTTGTAGAAAAGGAGATTACAAGCATTTTGTATGGGGGTCTTTGTCTAGAGAAGCAGTGAGTACCTGAATAGGGCTGTTGAGTTTAGGGGAACAACTATATGTACATATATATATATATGTATATTGAAGTGCTCTTGTAGACCAGGGCTGTAGCAAGATTAGACTCGCATCTTGGATTGACAAAATGCGTCACGCCTATTGTAAGCTTAACCCTTTTTTCTTTTTCATATTTTTTTTTAACAATAAAGCTTTAGCTCTTGACATGTTTAATGTCTGAAGTGGCATATAGAATTTTATTTTTTGGTGACTTCAATTATAATGTTTCAAACTTTAAAACTGGATTGACTACCCAGTGGATTCAGGGTACATTTGACAGCAGTGTTGTATCCAGTGGCTGTCTATGAATTTATGTGATAGAATCTGAGACTACAAATGCGAGATGAACTGTAAGTCAGCAAGTCAGGAATGTCCTACTGAGCAGTCCTATTTTTGCCAGAAGCATTTTCGTGTCCAGGGATGAAGTGGAAAGCGTTCTGGTGGAGAGAGCTTCCCGCTGCAGCTTCTGGTAGCTGTCTGCCTTAGCTGCTTATGCAGCTGTTTCTCTTTGGAGCCTTTCCAGGGAAACAGTCATTGCTGATCCAGAAAATGTGTTGTTTCATTACATTTTGTGCCTATCTCGTGTTGCATCACATTTAGCTCTATCAGAAATAAACACTTGCCCAAATACATGTAGGATGTAATCCTGTGGAGTCAGTCAAATTAATCCCTTGATGCATCCCTGTTGCTTTGGATGTTGCATGAAGGCCAGGACCAGTGTGAAGTCACCCAGATCTGGTGACTATGGAAAGGAACGCACCTGAGGCCCAGAGCAAAGAACGGAAGAGGGTTTGCCATGGAAAGGCATTCTATGATTCTATGAATTTCCTCTTTTTCACCTCTAAAACAACTGAAAGGCAGAAATGAGGAAAATCTTGAATTCTTGGAGTGACTGTAACTTCTTTCTTCATCCCAAGAACATACAGGGAGTGGATCATAATTGAACATGCTTTTATTTTCCAGGACTAATTTAATGGTTGTGCCCAAATCATGACACTTGGACAGGAGAGGAGAGAGGGATTTAGAGCTGGACAATAACAGCGTAATGCATTGAGCTAGAAGAAGATTTATCTGTTCTTAACTATGCAAAGAGGTGCTGTTTGGTTGCATACCCCACCCACATGCTACTACCAACTGGTAGATTCCTTGACTGTGAGCACGTAGATGCTGAGAGCTAATGTGGTGCGTTGTGGGGGGGGGTTTTTGTGTGGTTTTTTTTTTTTTTTTTTTTACTTTTTTCAAGGTCAATGAGTAGATTCTGCATTTCAGTTATTAAAGTGGTTGAGACTTTTGTGACTAGGTCACTGTGGAGTCTTATTTTGGTTTTTGTTAGACATCGGGACAGTATTCTTGCTCTCTCTCTCTCCCCTTTCTCTCAAAACCTCAGTTGTTTCTGTAAGCTTACTTTACTGTGTGAAAACCAGTGGAGGCATTCTGCAAATTCTCAGCTGTTAAACTGCATGTGTTTTTTCTAGAATGGGATATAGGTGACTGGATTGACAGGCTGCCGATTTAATAGCGGTGGATGGGAGGGGTTGCAAGAGGCCCCTACTTCACTTCCCTCTCTCCCTTTCCTCTTCTATTTTGTAAGTCATATATTTGTACGTTATATACCGGAGATCATATCAAAAACTTGCACCTGGCACAAAGGTCCTTCTGCTTTTGGAGAAGTAACTTGTGCTGCCATTTAGCTCAGCACTAAGTGCTCTTATTCAGTGTAGAAACATCTTCTGGAGATTTTCAAGGTACTGCCATTCTTAAACATACTAATCTAGAAAAAATAGTATCTCCTAAAGTCAGATGGACCTTTGAGTAGAATCAAGCTTATGAGACTTGCCAAATGCTGTGTATGTTTATATTATTGCAAGTGAAACTTTCTGATATCTTTTAATTGTACCAGGGGAAAAAATACATTAAGTTTCTGGTTTATTTCAGTCTGAAGATAAATAATGCAATGAGTCGTGTGCTTGGTATAGTGTGGAACAAGATTTATACAGAAACAAATAATTGTCTTTGAGGGTGAAGTACAGTACTTTTTAACAGTACTGTAGAAACATAGTATTTAGTCAGCAGATTAAGTAGACAACACTTATAAGATATGCATGGGTTTATTACTGTTCTACTTTGAAGTACATAAATTTCCATACTTAATATTTATAGCTTTAAACTGAAATAATCCTAAGCTTGTCACTAGGCAGCTATTACTGACCTCTAAACTTGCATTAGCCCTCTTCAGTGGGACTTTTGTAAGTGATATTCTAAAAATGCGCTTGCAGAAGTTTAAGGCGAACTAGCATGTCCATTTACTTATGATAATTTATATTGTTAAGTGTAAAGTTTTCATTGTTGCATTTATAATAATCAATAATTAGTTTCATTCACATCCGAGGTATTTGCAAGAAGAGTAGATGAATTTAGCTCACACAAAATCCTCATGAAAAGTGCTTGTGGTGACTGTTGCTTGGAGGAGTTGCTGTTTGTGGGCAGTCTCTTCCATACTGCGTAGCTGGAGTTTGGCGCAGAAAATTTGATGTATGTACCCTTAATGTGGTCCTGTTGTTGATGAGGTGATGGAGCGCAGGTGTGCCCGTGCAGGACAAGCCGCTGTCTGGGCGTTTGCAGGTGTTGGTAGTGCCCGGCTTTTTTCCCCTGGGCTGGGGGGGACTTCTGGGTGCAGCGCTGGGCTGCGGTGAGGACCAGGGCATGGGAACAGCCTGGTCGGAGTCCTCATCCTGGCTCCCTTTCTCAGTGTGTGCATTTCCTCTCCTAGAGGATGTATGTTCAGTATTTTAAGCATTTATAAGATCTTTGGATGAGACATGTGCAAAGACAAATTATTGTCATAAAGGATAAAGGAGGAAACATGGCATTTTAAAATCATATGCTTTAATCTGCCACATGAATGCGTAACTGTGTTGTTTTCTCCATCCTCGTTTATTGTTTCTGTATTTTTGCCTGCTGCTGTCTTGTTGTGACATAGGTGCTGTTCTTAGAGTATTAAATTCAATGAAGTTTCTGATTTGATACGAAGTATTTACATAGGTGTGCAAGCAGAAGATCAGCCCTTTATACTATGAGGTTTTCACTGAAAAAATGCCTTCTGTCAGTATTGTTATCTTGCACTAACATGGTACACCCTCAGTAGTAAACCAGGATATAACATCCAGAGTGATACCGATTCTTCAGGCGGGTCACGGAAGTCTAGTAATGATCTTATTCTTGGATGAGCTGCCCTGTAATCTGGACAAGTCTTTCTCCCTTCATTTCCAGCCTGAACAAGAAATATGTAAAAGTTCCTTGTCAGTCCTCTTCAGCAACTGTTGCTTTGAATAATTTGCGGAAGATGCTTTGAAAAGTCAAGTTACCCTTTTCCTTTTTAGGAGATGATCTGGCACCATTAAAAGACAGTTGAGCTGTGAATGGCAATGTGGATGTCAAGAAACCATTGGCATTTGTCCAACCCTGTTTGTTGCGTTTCAGGATTGTTCATTCGAGACTTCCTTATGTGATGTCCGTTGTCACGATCTGTGTTAAATTGCAAGATTTAATTTCAAAAGCAGGCCCTGATGAGCCAGGAGATTGGGGTAACAGGAGGTGAAAAGAGGAAGCCATTCAAGGTTTGTTCTAGGCTGGCTACAAGAAGGTTTCTCCTGTGAACTTTTTTGCAAGCAGAGAGCTGGGGAGGGAGGGCAGGGACAGGACAGTGGTATGGTCCCTTTCCTTACTTAATAAATAATGGTAGGAAAGTAACCACAGTAAGAGTTACCTTTGCAAGCGCTTTGTGCTGGTTTTGACCCCTGAAATTTCAAAAAAAGATGACAATGTGCCAAGAGTAAGCTCTACACCAGCAGGAAATGTCTTAATAAATCAAAGAACAAATAGTTCTGAGACATAGATAAATATGTTTATGGAAGGTAACCATGGATGATGGCAAATATACAATGATTTTTCACAGTGTCTCTAGGCAATTAGGAAGATATTTTTTCAATGGTGATAGGAGGAGGAGAGAGGGTAGAATCCTCCCTAAAATTGTAACGTACTGTATTGCAGAAAACCAGGAGGAGCTAACAGTGCTTTCTGTGTGGGTTTTATTACTTGGCAGGATCCTCTATGACTAAATCTCAAAAGACTGCTTTTTTAAAAAGTTGCATTTATTTATATATAATGCAGTTTGTTAGCCAAAGAAACAACCCCACCTTATCAAACCATGTATGGTCTTTATTTGTAAAATGTTTCTAACTGCTTGCTAAACATTACTGGAAAACTGTGTAGCTGTGAAGGCAGTCACTCACTTGTCAGAGCTCAGAGTTCCCATGTTAATCACAACAAGCATGTGCAGAGAAGAGCTGACCCAGCCTCCACCAGTGATCCTCTTCAGTTGGGGTAACATCTGCACTCCATTTTCTTCCTTTATATAATTACATCTGTTGATGTTTTTTTAATATTTAGCATGCAGTGAGGAGTGTTCTTCTGAAATTATGAATTAAATATGTTCTTCTAAGAGGAAGAAAGCCAAGCGGCTAATGCAACAACCAAACTTTAACTTATTTAAAATCTCTAGTTAACAAAACACTTGCCTAAAGCAAAGCAAAAGCACCTCACAGGAGCTCTTCCTTCAGTGGGAATTTATTCAAATTATTTATTCAATTTCAAAAAATTTTTTGCACTTTTACAATTGGGTTGGACAAAAGTCATGGACAAAAGTCAGCCCCAGATAATTTTTGCTTAAGTTGTTAAATTTGAAAACAAATGACGAACAAACCAAAACAAATAAATGACTCTCTTTTATGAAATTGAAATGTAATGGGAACCAGACTCGTATCCAGCGAGCCTCCAGATACAGCCCGTGCTTGCTTTGAAACTGTAATCACTGTCTGGCTATGTGTGCGGGACGCACAGGAGCATGTCTGGCTTGTGAGATAATGGGTTTGGATTTGCAACGAATGCGGCAGAGCTCAGCCTCGCAGCCGAAGCTCTCCCCTCCGCTCGGGCATGCCACCGCTCTCCCTGGCTCCAGCCGGTGGCGCAGATTTTGGGAAGTCTGTGTGGGGTTTGGGGGAGTGGGGTGGGTTTTGCGGGGAGGTGTGGAACAGCAACATTGTCCAGCTATTAGGCTGTTTCCAATCAGTTTTTAGTAATCAGTCGGGAAAATGTAAGCATTAGATATGTTTGAGTTTTAATTAGTTTGCTTTCTGGAAATCCTTTGCTTGTTAGTCTGTGAAAACTTACAGCTGTCAACTGAAATTTGGGCAAGAATTCCCTGTAATCATTTCTGAAGCGGTTCTTCTGGGGATGCTCAAACTTTAAGCTCCTAAGATGTGATAGTCCTGAAGGTGAGGATGTTGACCACTGGGTGAAATGGAATAGGACAGGCCGAGTTCCCCAGCTCTGCTGAAGTAGGATGAGTCTCCTGACTCCCCTTGGTATGCCCTGATTTACAGCAGTTGGTGAACTAAGCTGTTATGTTCAGGGTACACCCTCACTTGAAAGAGAGAGTAACTAATACTGTGGGACTACTGGCTTTTCATAGATTTGTGGAACAAGTCTAGAAAATGCACACCGATTTCCTCTTTAAAACAAAAAAAGCCTACACCAAGACCACTTATTTCCTTTCTCTTCCCATTTATGTAGCTGTAATCCTGTTTACTGCAAGCACTTTTGAAACACTAAATGCAAGTTAGAAATGTACACGCAGATGCTCAAAAGTGCTTGGCTTTTTGCTCTTTTCTTCTGTTGCATCTTTTTATCAGATGCTTTTATGTCTGCACAGAGCACAGTTTATCCTCTTGTATAAATTGACTGAACACCACACGCGAACAAAATTTGAATGTTTATTGATTTAAATAGATGACTTGAATACACTCTCAAGTCCAGGTGAATACCAAGTCATACCAATAGAGTAAGTTAGAAACCGTGTGGAAGTCAATGTAAAAATGAGACTCCTTCTTTTCTCTGCTAGTGTTTAATTATTGGAGGTGGCCCATGTGGCTTGCGGACTGCCATAGAACTTGCCTTCCTGGGAGCCAAAGTCGTCGTCGTAGAGAAGAGGGACACTTTTTCAAGAAACAATGTGTTGCATCTCTGGCCATTTACAATCCATGACCTCCGGGGGCTTGGAGCAAAGAAATTTTATGGAAAATTCTGTGCAGGATCTATTGATCACATCAGTAAGTATCTGAGGGTGTGAGCACTGTTCTGATAAGAGGTGTACTGAGGTCAGAAGATTAATGGAGACTTTCTTGATTTGGCAGAAAGCTCATCTTCTTTAAGCATGCGTGAGTGTGTCACACACATGCACACCCCCCAAGGAAAAATAATGGTGTAATTGCAAGATGGCATTTGAACAAATCGACAGTCTTATGGAGCAGCTTTTTTGTTAATCTGCATTTGTTAAACAATAGGTTTTTCTTACGAAGTATGAAGAATATTGATATTCATTCTAGTATGTTGAAGGTAGACACAACCCTTAATCTAATGAGAAAATACACAATAGTGCGATATTTCACAGGGAAATACGCTGTAAAATTTTCTATCCCAAAATTGTCAACATATTGGTTAATGATATTTAAAGGATCTGCTAAGAAGGAAAGCTCTAAGAAAGTATTCTAAGAAACTTACTGAAATGAGTGTTATTACCCATGAGGTTGTGCTGCAAGAGGAAAATGAGCCAGAAGAGAACAACATCCTGTGGTGGTTGCTAGATTTGCGTTTGTCACAGTATGGGGAACAATAACGCTGCATGCTTCTGTTAACAATTAATATCGGTTGGATGGCATGCTGGTAGCAGCTGTGATTACTTACATATTAAATAGATCTTTGTTACTTGCTGTCTACAGGTATTCGACAACTTCAACTTATCCTCTTCAAAGTTGCACTTATACTAGGAGTTGAAATCCATGTGAATCTAGAATTCGTGAAAGTCCTGGAACCTCCTGAAGATCAAGAAAACCAAAGTATTGTTTATCATAATGTAGTTCTGTTCACAGTAACTTCTTTTTATGTCAGGCATTATATGAAATCATTCAAGGCAGTTGAATTTGGTTTAAAAAAATGTGAGTTTTTTGTGCTTCTTACTCAGCTAGGATTGCTATATGCAGTTGTAGGGATGATAAATATCATTGTGATAAAGCACTGATAACTCTTAAAATATAACCCATTCTGAGAAGTTGAGGTTTTGCACTATGCCTTCTGGCATGGGTTTGAGGCTTTGTAGGGAGTCTGGTGCGGCTTTTCGGTATCTTCTTGCAAAAACAATTTTTGATTGATAATGTAAATATTGAGGATGGATTAAGCTCCCTGGGCCTCATTTTGCTTTCACATTCGATATAACTCCCAGTGGCACACAGAGTCTTATCAGTCATCTTATGCAAGATTTTTAAACAAAATACAGAAAGATTTCTTATTCTTTTTTTTTCTAATTTTTTTTAAGATTAGTATTTAGGGTGTAGTAGGAATAGAGTATTTTAAAATTTCACTTTAATTAAAATACTGTGCTGTCTCTCTTTAAATGGTCATATAGTGACATTGGAATAAATATATTGTTTTAAGTAGTTAAAACATATATAAATTTTAAATATGGACAATACAAACACTTTCACATAATCAGCTTTGTGTTAATACAAACTTAAATTTTGCTTTGTGAGTATGCTTTCGTTTAATTTTCTGGTTAGAAGACAATTAAAAGTATAGACAATGGAATGCTATGTTTCTTCTTTTAATACCCAGCCCTTCCTTGCTGTAACCATGTGTCCTGATAAGGTCACTGTGGGGCTATTTCTGAGAGAATGAAGTACTTAAACATATTCTTGGGATATGGGTCTGAGAGGAATTTTAGTGCATTAAGTTATCCAAATGAAGGTTTCCCTTTTTTTTTTTTTTTTTATTGTCAGTTTACGAGCTTGACACTTTGCTAATACCGCCTGAACGTAACTTTGACTGCAACAGAACTTCCCTCCATCGCACCAAGGCAGAATTCAGCTCACTGAAATGAGAAATGGACCATTTATCTTAATGCCCTTTCTTCAGACTCTGAAATCGCTTCTCAATTGTATTACTGAAGAATGAATAAATATTATTCTTTGTGTTTTTAGAGATAGGTTGGAGGGCTGAATTTCTCCCCGTGGATCACCCTTTGTCAGAGTATGAATTTGATGTTATTATTGGTGCAGATGGCCGCAGGAACACATTAGAAGGTAGGTGAATGTGTGCTTTTGGCTTTATTAATGGTCTTTAGCATATTTTAGAAGGCCTGAAAGTCAGAGGAGAACACAAAGCAACAGGCTACCTTTCAATCCACTGAAGTCTGTGTGAAAACTATTTTTTTTTTTTTATGTGGTATCTTCT
This sequence comes from Rissa tridactyla, assembly GCF_028500815.1. NCBI lineage: Eukaryota > Metazoa > Chordata > Aves > Charadriiformes > Laridae > Rissa > Rissa tridactyla. The sequence continues at coordinate 11,573,226 of NC_071469.1, read as the reverse complement.
GCTTTTATTATTAAGTTGTAGCTCAAAATAAAGACATTTACTGTCATTACTAATTTTCAGCACTGTGTATCTACATTGCCTACAAAGTGCATCATGATGCCATTGGGCTTGCTTCAAGGTTAAGTAATTATATGATGATTTAACTTTAAGGAGGCTGACAAGATACGTGTCAGGAATTGCAGTCTTTGCTATTGTGCTGTAAATTTGCACTACATGTTTGAACCAATGACCAAAACGTGACTGCCAGTTATTTAATGAAGGCATCAGAGGTATCGCTCTTTTATAGTGGTGATGTAACTTCGGAAGCAGTTACTTTGGAAATGATACCAAAAGATAATAAATAACGCTAAGGTGGGGGCGGGGAAATGCTTCTTGAACCTGAGTCACTGCTGAGAATTCAGACCACCTGAGCTGTCCTCCTTAGCAAGACACTTGCCAAGCTGCTCCTGTATCATATGAGCAAACCTGTTATTTAATTATATGTGTCCCTTATAGCTTTAATTATCTCCATGTAGTTTGAGTCCACTATTTCCTTTCTTTTATTAGCTTCGTAGTTTGTCTGCTTATTCTTATGTCTGCTGACTACAAGATGCTTACAGCTAATTCCTTATAATGCTCTATTAAAAATTTCCCCATGCTATTGTCCAGCTATCCCCCATAAAGGACTGTTTAAATAGTCAGATACCAGCAAAATGAAATTATTCGTACCTCAGCTGTAGACTTCATTGAGAAGTTAACTGTTATCATAGTACCAGGATTGAAGGGAATGTTTGGTGCACTGAAGATGAAGATTATGAACATACAGAAGCTGGTATTGTTATATTAAATCTATCCCAATGAAGTAATGAGAGCATATCAAGAAGCACAGAGACAAAAATTCAGAGCTGACTTATTTCTTCTTTGAAAATACGTGTATCCTCTGAAAAGTCATCTGCAATTGGCTAAAAAAGCTCTGAGGACCCTCTGTCCTACTTCACAATTTACTTACGGATAAGGGGAGTGTGCAGAGGGAAAAACTTAAGCGTGTGATTGCAAGATTGTGGTTTAGCGGGCTTCTTCTTTGAAAAGAGGAAGCTCGGATGGAGTGAGAGAGCAAGTAACTTTGCAGTCAGGCTTCCCTTGGAAATATAACAGTTAAGCCATTGAACATTTTTCAACCCCTAATATCTTTGGAAAACCTCATTAGCTGGTAGTGTGGGCACCTAAGCACTTTTATTGAGGTTTCTGTTTTTCAGATCTTTCCCTGCTGCTTTTGACTGCTGATCTCTTGCATGTTTTTTCATAAGCCGTTTACTACATATATAACGCAAATCTTATTTGCTATTTAGTCTGTTAAAAATGTTTCCCTCCATTAAATTTGATCTGCTCTATTTCCAATCTGTTTTTCTTTAGTCATCATTTGTCCTTAACTTCTTCCCATGTTCAACTTCTTCCCATAGTTCCACTCCAGACCTATATTTTTTTTTTTATGAGACTTTATCTTGAATGCAGTACGGCTCCAGTTTTACAGCTGGAAGTGGGGAGAAAATACTCTTTGCATTCAAGGGAATTTTGGAGGAATGATGGAATCTGCTGGTGGTGTGTTGTTTGAAGTGTGGGACTAAACGTAGGAAAGAGACCAGGCTGCCTTGAGCTGACCCTCCCTGAAAGTCCAATGTGAAGTTTCCAGTGTTTTTAATTCTTTTCTTTGCTTACCAGGTTTCAGGAGGAAGGAGTTTCGTGGAAAGCTGGCTATAGCTATCACTGCCAATTTTATAAACAGAAATACAACTGCAGAAGCCAAGGTAGAAGAAATCAGTGGTGTTGCATTCATCTTCAATCAAAAGTTCTTCCAGGACCTTAAAGAGGAAACGGGTGAGTGCATCCTCATTTTTTCCACAACCAAATACAAGAGGCAGTAGAGCAACTCTTTATGTGCCAGGCCACCTTCCTGTTCCTATTAACATCAATTTAAATATATTGTACAAAAAAACCAAGTGATAAAATGCTGTTGATGTCAGAATCTTGCAGATGGAGGTGTCCTTTTATGGTGCAGTGAGATTTATTTTTTTTAGCTTGGGCGTTGCCACATCATAGCTTGTTTTAATGTTTAAATTTTTGTCAACTGTAAAAATGTCTGCTATGTTGAACAAATTTAGAAGAGCACTTTCAGTGCCCAGAGTTTTCCCTTAAGACATGGTTTGTTTTGTTTGTATCTGTTCACATACTGAACAGCTTAAATCCTGTGAAAAAGGCTCTGCCCTTCTGGGAGGAGTTTATTCTTGCTTTTTGATGTGTAGATCTGATAAACTGAAAAGAACTAGACAGGAATCTGCCATAAATACTTGAAATATAAACTGTGAAATACATCTTTATGGAAAGGGGTTTCAGAATATTTGTATCCACTGTCAGTACAAACAATTCCATTCTTGATTTACAGCTGATGATATTATTATTATTATTGAAAACGAACCTTCTGATTAGACCCAATTGTTAAGGCTGTAGATAACTGGCTGTTCCATAAAAGGTTGCTAGATAACTTCAAATAATGCGAGACAAACTCTGTGGGATAAGGCCAGTCTCCTCCCTTGTTTTGTTTTTTGGCATCTTGTCCACTAATGCTTCATCCCAGCTGGCAAAGTGAATGTATCCCAAAAAGGAAACGCACCTGTGGGGATCGATGACGTGTTGTTGTAAATGACAAAGACAGTGCACTGTACTTGATAACAAATGTATTATCTCTTTTCAGGAATTGACTTGGAGAATATTGTTTACTATAAAGATAGCACTCATTATTTTGTGATGACAGCAAAAAAGCAGAGTCTTCTGGACAAAGGAGTGATTATTAATGTATGTAAAAATGCTGGCTAAAACCCTGTTTATTTACTTGGCACAGAATAAGTGTGAACGTCTGCATAAATATTTTTACATGTTACAGAGGGTGTTTATAGACTTACGAGATCACTCAATTAAAGCTCAGATCACTTAGATCTTACTCTGCCTTTATTGTTTGTTTGTTCTTCCCTCCAGTCAGCACAAAGTGTCTGTAGAGAACTGAAAACAATACTTCCTAAATTTGCCATGTCTGAAACGGGCTGAAATGGGAAATACATTGACTGACTCATCTTGGAAACACATGATGTGGTCTTCATGCCACAAAATTAAAACCTCATTTATTTAAAGGTGAACTTAGCACAGCTATGCCCAATTTTATCAGGCAAATAAGGAAGCATTAAAACCTATTGCAGGCTAAATTGCAAATTCTCCAAAGTGGGTGAAACATGACAGAAGGAGGCTATAAACATGATGGCCTGAACTTTCAAAGGTATTTGGGACTTTGAGGCCTTTTTCGTGGTTTTTTTGGTTTTGTTTTTGTTTTTGTTTTTTTTTTTTAATATTTTCTTCTTTTTCCTCCTGTAAGATGTAGGGGTTTATTTTCTTTTGTTACTAGAAAGTGTTTTGGCACCATTTAAATTTCTCTTCCTGGAAACCCAGGAGAGGTCAATTTTTCTTGCAAAGTAAGACAGTGCCAAAACAGTTGAGTATAATTTCCCCGAAGGAAGTACTTGTGGGGAGCTATAAGAAGCTATTCTGATGGGACTGCTTGGACCATGTAGCTCTGTGCCACAGTTTCCTGCTCTTTTGGAGGATGGGGGTGCTGGCTGTGCCTAACTGGAGGGGAGGAGAGGGGAAGGGTGGCAGCCCCCAGCAGTAGTGGGGTGGAGTGGGAGGTGGGCCCTGGGGTTGAGGGGCTGGTGTTTGTAGGTGTGGGCAGTCCCAGGGGATATGTGGGGAGTGTGGAGAAGAGGAGCAGCAGCTGTTGCCCGTCAGAGCTGTTTTCCTGAACTGCTCAGGTCTGGGGTGGGGGGGGAACAGTCTGTCTAAAACAACTGGGCTAATAGCGGTTCTGTGGTATCATCCCTGCGATTAGGGGTCTCATCCACGATTAACCTGTAAATAGAAACTGCCTTATTAATAGTCGCTGGCTTTAAGTAGGATGACCTGTAAAGGCAGGGTCCTTCACCGCACTGGCCAAAAAAAATACCACTGCACTGGCCCCCATACCAGCCCAAACCAGAACAACAGAAAAGGTTCTGCAGTCCAAGCTTGAATGTGTTGTTACTGAGATGCTGTATCAAACCTTCAGGCTGAGACCTGCATGTTATGTCATTGGTATTTCTGCTCTCGTGTGGTTTCAGATGTGGGGTGCACACACATGCAAAAAAGCATTGCAGCAATGATGATAACATCTTTTGATGGGAGGGAAGTAATGTTATGAAAGAATTGACACATAACCGAGGACATGGGAGGCACAATAATCTTCTATTGCAAATAAAGCTGCTTATTCAGTGTTGGCATAGAGAGTTCCTGTTTGGGGCAGTCCAGTAACCTATGTTTATGTGTTAACTTTTTGGAGGAGATGACAAATCTCATTTGGTTGTTTATGCTGAGAGATGCATGGTTGCCACTCTGATGTTCTGAGACTGCAATGCTCCAACCCAGAGAGGATGGCTGGAGTATCTAATCCTATGTGCTTCTCTCCTTGCAGGACTATATTGACACTGAGTTGCTCCTCTGTGGGGAAAATGTGAACCAGAGCAATTTGCTGTCCTACGCCAGAGAAGCTGCTGACTTTGCAACCAATTACCAACTGCCTTCCTTGGATTTCGCAATTAATCACTATGGGCAACCAGATGTAGCAATGTTTGATTTTACTTCCATGTATGCATCAGAAAATGCTGCACTAGTGAGAGAGAGGCACAGACATCAGCTCCTGGTGGCACTTGTTGGGGACAGTTTGCTTGAGGTATATCTTGGAATGTCTTCCAAGTAGTCATTTGTGCTTCCCTCTCTCCGCCCCCGCCCCCCACCTCACCCTTAATCCAGCCATTCAGTCTACCCTCCAAAACAAACTGCCTTCTCTTACGTGTCCTGAAAGAATGGTACCTTCTTTGGAATAGACTTTTTTTTTCTGTTCTCTTTTTTTATGCCATAGTCAATGTCATAACTAATGCTTGGCTGGCAGTCTCTGGCTGAGATCCTGTTTTGCTTCATGCAAGTTGTATTTCTGTCTGAAAACTGAGAGCTTTGTGTCCTCAGCTTGGGTGCATGGCATAATTTTCCTGACTTTCATCACGGAGAAAAACTTGGTCCTGATTTTTATTGCAGCTTCTTTGCCTTAATATGTTCTCTTTCTGAAGTGAAAAGTGTGTGTTGCAACTAATATTATTTATGTCAACTCATGCTGACAGTCTGAAGTGTTTGAAAAGATCAGTCCAAAGCAAAATTGGGAGATGAGAAGGCATCTTTTTTCGTTTTTTTTTCCTTGACTAATTCTTGAGTATTGAGTCTTTTTTTTTTTCTCAGCCTTTACCTTTTGAGGTTAAGAAATTTATTTTTAAATATAGAAGTTAAAAAAAGAAAAAGTGAAAGCAGTCTTTTTCATTACCTAAGACTTGGAGGAGAGAAATGTCTAAAAACTTCAAGAGTTGGCTATGTTGTATTTTAACTCTTTCTGGGCTACGTTTCTAAGGCAGGGTGAAACCCTAGACTCCAAATTCACATTGCAAGTTACTTGTGTAATAAGAGCTTAATAAATACAAGGAAGTAAAATGTAAATGCTTCTTACAGCCCTTCTGGCCGATGGGTACTGGATGTGCAAGAGGTTTCTTAGCTGCTTTTGATACAGCATGGATGGTGCGGAGCTGGGCTCAAGGAAAACCCCCATTAGAAATCCTTGCTGAGCGGTGAGTGCTGCTTTTATCTTCTCCGTCATTTCTAGTGTTTTAAAGAGTTGCAGTATTGGTAGAAGGCAGTGCAATTCAGAAAGCCAACAGGAGGAATATTCTGCTTCACTGCAGTGGCATTGGGTTGAAATTATCCATTCTTTTAGGTTACTGAACAATTTACAGTAGTAGCAGGACATTGCTCTGTAAGTTCCTGCACACTGATGCAGAGATCCAGCAATGTGCATGACATGGGTTTAAATCACAAATTTACTAATCACCAAGGACTAGAATTAAGTGTGATCCTTAAGGCAACAAACCAAAGGTATCTTGTGTCAGAAGACTAACCCTCCAACCATTTCAGCACCTTGGTTTTTTTAATGAAAAAAAAAAAATAATCCTGAAACAAGTCTAAATAAATACTTGAACAGCTTTCATAATTGGTACCTGTGATTTTCAACTCTGCATTTTAGCTTAGTAGCCCTGATGCCCTTTTTATTTAGGCTGATAAATGTATGCCAAAAGGGAATTGCTATCATGCTGCATCATAAGCTTCTCTATGTAATGTCTTTTTGACCAGAGCAAAAAATCTGCTGTTAAGTGCACCAGCGATCCTGGTGTTGCCATGGTCTGATGGTTGAAGTTGCAGGCTTGGGTCCGGATGGCAACTGCCCTGCTCCGCTACAGCTGCCCAGGCTGTTTCGGGGCAGATACATAACAGAAATAGTCATCGTTGTGGTAATGCAAGTAGAAGTATTACAACGTACAGTGCTTTGAGTTTTAAGATAGAAGCCTGTGGGATGACTCAAACACAGCATAGTCTCGCATGGAAAATTGAACAGCATAATAAAAAAGGCTGTGGTGGTTATAGGAATTGCAGAATGACGGGATTTAATGCTGTTATGTGGCAAAGAAGTTACTCCTTGGGTGGAGGTTAAAGCAAAACCAGATGACTGAATGATGTAACCTCCTTTTTTTTTTTTTTTCCTTCTTTTTTTTTTTCTTGCTTGCTTCCTGCCTCAGGAAAATACGGGCATAAGTTCTAAGAGTCTGTCTTTTTCTTGTCCTTTTTCTGTCTGGCATCCTTCTCCTGCTAAGCAGGGATGAGAAATGGGATAGATGCATTCTGCACTTAGTGCATAACGCTTGTCCTAGCAGAATGAAAACAAGGTGCAGGTAGCTGCAAAAAATAAAATACTCTCTATATAAGAAATATTTATTTTAATCAATATCTCTTGCATCTTTTTTCTCTATAAGAGAGAGCATTTATCGACTCTTGCCTCAGACTACCCCTGAAAATATTAACAAGAACTTCGACCAGTATACCATTGACCCAGGAACAAGATACCCGAACTTGAACTCAAGCTGTGTTCGACCTCACCAGGTCAGTACTTAAAAGGTTTGCTTGTGAAATCATGGTTCACTTTTTGTCTAGAAGAAATAGGGCTGCAAGTAATGCGTAAACAAAATCTTCAGGAGACTCCTTAATTTACAATCAGCTGTTGATATAGTTAACCTAGAAAGAAAACTCATTTTTTCTCTCCAAGCATTCCTAACATTATGCTGCTAATCACTTTTACTTGTAGGTGAGACAATTATATGTTACCAATGAGTTACAACAATGTCCTCTTGAAAGAGTGAGCTCCATTAGAAGATCAGTGAATCTCTCAAGACATGGTATGTGACATCTCATGTTTGCTGTGGCTTACTATTTGTAGCCTTCTGAACATACAAAAACTGATCAAAATGTTTGCTGTCCACTGTAACCGCAGAGTCAGATATTCGACCTAACAAGCTTTTGACCTGGTGCCAGAAACAGACAGAAGGGTACCGTAACGTTAATGTCACAGACCTGACTACCTCCTGGAAAAGCGGCCTTGCGTTGTGTGCAATTATCCATCGCTTCAGACCAGACCTCATGTAAGTGACATCTGTAGATCTTGTTGAGTGTAGGATAATATTAAGCATTTACCAAAGTATAGTGTAAGACCAACCAGAACAACAGTAGTACTCAGAGTCCCCTTCTGTTGATGGTTTTTGCAAAGAGTTGCACACCATTGCCAGATTTAGGGTATGAAGAGGGTGGAGTTGTTTTTGCTTTGTTTTTTCTTTATGTCCTTGCATGCCATTTAAAATGAAATATATATGCTTTCAAAGAGCTAGGAAGGTTTTAAACCTTATGACTTATGATCATGTTTGTGGGAGTCACATGGCTATTTAAAACAAAAATTGCAATGCTTGGAGAATGTGAGGGTTGCATTCCCAGGTCTCTGGAGACAGGTTTTTAGTGCACGTTTAAAACCACAGCCATAATGGCATTGTCATGAGTTACAGAAATACCTGGATAAGCCTTAAATGAGCCATCCTCAGTGTGTTGTAGTGGTTGCTGTGACAGTCACGTAGGGAAACGTTGGGCCATGGAGGTGCACAGGAGGTGATGGTTTTGCACAGCTCTTTGTCCAGAGGAGCGCAGTGCCCTTGCATGTGGGCTATGCAGCAAGGGCTGGCCCTTGAAAATTTACTGCTTTAGGGATTGAATATAAGCCAGCATTCTCCTTTTGACAGTGTTTCTGGGGTCCAACCCTACAAGACCTGACTTCTTATGTATGAACATTTTGTAGGGTTCCTCAGTTGGATGCAGGAGGGTGGATACGTAACAGGTGTCAGGAATTGGCTTGATGCAGTCTGTGGTGGGTTCACTCTTCTGTCTTCTCACCAGTCCCCAAAATGCATTCTCTTAGATGCATTCAGTGGATGCATTCTCTTGCCTTCCTACACAGACTTAGGAGTCACGAATGAATTATTGTCAGCCTCCCTTTATCATGGATAAATGAAAGAAATGATTGAGCTCTTTTATGAGGTGTGATAAGTTGTAAAAAATAGGAGCGATACCCAGGGTGCTTGTTTGTACGTCTTTGCCAGAGGAAGAGCTAAGATTGTAAGAGTAAGATATTTTTTTGCCTTGGGTTAGTTTAAAAAAAAAATGGGAATTATGGATGGTTTTGTGGATATGAGTGGGGGAGAGAGAGTACAGAAAGCAAAGTCATTTTTGCTGTCTGTGGAAAGCATCTTTTAAGCACTGCTCTCTCTAGAAAGCTGATAGATTTATCTTCCTGAGCTAACAGACCTCCTGCTGTTTAATTAACATTGTGTTCGGATCTTGTTGGCTTTTTTGTGTTAAATGGGAGTGCTGAAGGACTTGGACAGATGAAAGCTGGGCAGGCAAGAGAGGCAGCTGCCTATGGGCAGGGCTGGGGTGGAGGGCTGCCGGCAGCCCCCTGGCACCAGAAAAAATAGGCAGAGCGTGTGGGTGGGAGGGAGAGAAAGAGGAATTCTTCGGGGTTCCAAACCTCACATCCCTTATGAGGAGAAAGAAACTACCCTGCCTGGAGCTTTGTAATTTATTCACATGTTTATTTTAATCATGAATTTTGGAAGCCGTTCAAGGGATCAGAGTCCTAGAATAAGTCCCATAGAAAATGGATTAGAGAATGGATAACACAGTTCCAGATGTGTGATGTACTTATTTAGTGCACTGCTAAATCCAGTTATGACATAGACACATAGGTCATCATTCAAACTGTGTGTAACACCTTAAAAAGAAAGGTTATGCCTGTGCACATGTACGTGCACACATATAACATGTTTGTTTCATAAAATGCTAGCCTAAATTTACTCTTCCTGGCTCTGATGATTTATAGAACTAATTGAAACTAAAAAGTCAATTGCTAACAGGTGAAATCTGTAGTACTACAGCTGTATTTGGAGACAAAAAAAGGTTTCTTGGAACTTCTGAGGATGAATTGCATTTCTTCATAAATAAGGGAATCCTTTTTCATGGGACTACATCAAAATTCAGTTCAGTGAAATTGCTTTTAAATTACATTTCTGGCAAAGCCAGGATTTGTAATAATGGGATTTCTATGAGACTCTTACCTTTTGGCATTGTGTAGACTCCATAGCTTTGACCCAGTGAAATGCCTGTGCCCTCATTCATGCTGTTCTGCACCTCTCCAGCGGGCAAGGGAGCACCGTGTGCTTCCGAGGGGAGCAGAAAGCAACCACCGCTGACGCCAGTCTGTTGTCCCTGCAGTGACTTTGATGCTCTGAATGAAGAGGACGTTGTCAAAAACAACCAGCTGGCGTTTGATGTTGCTGAGCAGGAGTTTGGGATCCCCCCTGTGACCACGGGGAAGGAGGTGGGGTCGGCCGGGGAGCCTGACAAGCTCAGCATGGTCATGTACCTCTCGAAGTTTTATGAACTGTTCAGAGGCACACCTCTGCGGGCAGTAGGTAAGCCAAACCCAGTCTCCTCCTAATTCTTGCGAGTTTGGGGAGCAGGAGCACTTCATCCGGGCTGCTTACAAGCACTGCTCTTGAGCCGAGTTCTTTCCCGGCTGAGCTGTTCTGGCATGCGAGCATGCCTGCTTCTGTCTGCAATAGTTACCTTGTGCTTAAAAAAGGAAAGGGGGAAAAACTTGGTTGAAGACCAAGGTTTTGTGGGTCCTTGGTGGTTTCAGAGAACAGGAGCAGCTGGATAACTGCTGCTTGACATCATGAAGTTCATGTATCAGGTCATTAGAGTGATTCTCTGGTAAGGATGACTGCATATGGCATGTCCATTCCTGGGTGTTTCTCTTCCTTTTTTAAACTCACCCTACATTGTATGTATATACTTTTATTTGCCTGGGTTTCTTATATATAATTGCTACCAACATTCAACTAGAAAGTTCTGGCTTAGTTAGTACTTAAAAAAAAAAAAAAAAAAAAAAAAAAAAAAAAAATCTGAATAAGTATCCTAAGCAGTTGTTTTTTGAACAGATGCTGGTGACAAGCAAAATGGAGAAAATAATGATCTTTGTTCAGCAAAATCATCGAACTTCATCTTCAATAATTATATCAATTTAACTTTACCAAGAAAGCGAGTACCAAAGGTAAGTTGTGAAGGAAGACTTGCCCTATAAATCTTTCTCCTCTAAAAAGATGAAAATAAACTGTCAGGCTCAGAAATAAGGGGTCTGTATATACCCTACTATTAAAAGACCTGTAGAAGGAGATTTTTGAGCATATTAAGAAAGTAAAGCATTTCACAGTAAATAAAGCTAATACACACATGCACACTCAATCATGATGTATTTAAGGATAACTGAAGCAGTGTCAGTGTCAAATTCCCGAAGCATTAATAATAGTCCCAGTTAAACATTCTCCCTAAATGCAAAATTTCGAATCATAGTGAGAATTTGGGTGTACTTGGGGAGAATTCGTATCCATTGTCCTTGTCAATCTTCTTCAGTGTAGGTAAAAGGGAGAGGAGGAGGATGTTTTATCTGGTGTGTTTATAAGCTTTCAACTTGAAATATTTGAGATCTTGGCTCCATTATGTGTATTGTATTTTATGTTTTATTTTTGGAAATTTTTTCAAAAAGTTTTTTCAGGAGGTTTTGTGCAATGCTAGATGCTAAGCTTTTTATTTTGGGGGCTTTGGTTTTGTGGTGTGCGGTTTTTTGGGTTTTTTTGGGTTTTTTGGGGTTTTTTTTGAGATGTGGAACTCAGAATTTTTCTGGGCTATTTTTACCTTTAAGAAAAATAGACCTATATTTCTGGAATTAAATATACAGCCATAATATTATATAGCAGTTCAAATTATGGCTGGTATGCTAGATTAGTTATTGATTGAGACGGAGTGCTGTTTTTTAATGAAAGCAGTGATTTGAACAGTTTCTGGATGCTGCCAAGATTCTGGAGGGAAGCTTTCAAACCCTTGTAGGTGCATAAAGCCTGCAACGATGACAAGCGGTGGGCAGGTTGACTAGCAAGACTCTGAGGTAATGGTGTCTTAGTCATACAGATGTACTTTTGTCTCTCAGTCACTTATTAATGAAAACTTATTGACACACTCTCTTTATGTTCCTGTATGAAACACATCCATGCCCATACATGTTGCCATTAAAGACTCCAGGGCCTTGAAGGGTTATGGAGACCTGAGTTAATGCTGTCTGGCATAGGACTGTGGGCAGTGAGAGTATTGTCTGTGTGTTTCTGAATGGATTATAACTTCAAAAGTTTTATGTGATTTAATTTAAAAGTTTCTCTACTGAAATTATTCAGTAATAAACTGTTTCACCTTCTGCCTATTCATTAACTTGTTCCCCTTCTGAAAGGAGACCTTGAGGAGGGGCTTTGCTTTCACAGCCAAGCCTACCTTCATTTTAACTTCAATTTAAATGAGGAGTGTCTGCACAACCTGGCTCAGAGGCACCAGTGTCTCGAGTCCAGGTTAACCAGTGCAAGGTAGACAGCAGCATGTACTCCCCACCAAAATGAATGTAACTTCTGCATTTTCTGAAACACAGCTTACTGCAAAACTGTTCCAGGTTTCGAGTTTCCTGGGCCAGCCAGAAACTCTGTATCTACTATCATGATTCTCAAGCTCTATCTCTGTTTTTGATGGTTTTTTTCTTTTTTTTTTTTTTTCCTTTCTGTTTGAAACAGACCTCCTTAATGCTTAACTGTATTGCTTCATTTATACCTATGCAGAGACTCTAAATTTTTGTCTGGAAAAGTACAGGTTTCCTACTGCTTTTGGAATTCAACGTCCTTAATAAAAGTTCAGGTGTACATGTACGTACTGCATTTCTCAGTATTTTAACATACTGTTTTTTAAATTTGTTGCTATCTTATCTTCTCAGTTTTGATAGAAATGTGGTTGGGTTTTTTTTTTTTATTTTCTTTTTTTTTACCTGAAGAATTACTTCAGAATTTCCACGTTTCCTACACTGGCTTACGTCTTGAATGTTTTCCATCCACAAACACATTTTCAGAAACTGTGGACAGTCCATTGCCCAGTAACCTCATATATCCTTGTTAGGAAATAACTTTTCCCTGCCACCCACATATACACAAAACCAAGTGACATGTTTCCCGGCTAACTGAGCAGCAAGAAACCAAGTAGGCAAAATAAACATTGCTTTTTCTTGTGGGTGACTTCTTTAAAAGAAAAACCTTTTTCATGACCACAATGTTGTTGTTTTTCCATGAGTTATTTGCAGAGGTAAATAGACTTTTAGTAGTGGGGAGAGCTTTCCATTACTAAGCTGGACAGCCCTCTGACTAACCTCTCATCATGAAATAAGCCTTCTGTCATAACAGGAGGTATAGTTCTTGGCACTACATGAAAGCATGAGGTGATTTGCTTGACGGGCCCCTTTGGTTTCACACCACAGGGGCTCATTTGAAATAAGAAGTGGAAGTGATATTTTCCAAATCAGCTTGAGGAGCGGGACTGTCGAGACCTTGTTTTGTTGAGGCTTTGCAGCCCTGTCATGGATGGGGCGTGAAACTAAGCAAGAAACACAGTACTCGGGCTAGGACAGAGACTTGCGAGTGCCATAACCGCCTGAAACTAGCTAGGAAATGAAGCTCCTTGGAAAGCAACTGCTTGAGTTACGAGTTTGGCTGCGGCTTCAGTTTTATGGTTCTTTCCCCTGCAAAAGTGGTGCTGAGCATTATCTGGGTATGACTGTAGGAGAGCACTCATGTATCACAGAGTCAAAAAACAGCCGGGTTACAGTGTTGCTTGCTAAACTTTCCGTACCATCTAGTTTGCCCTTTTGTTTGACTGGAAGAGGGACCCTTATCTGGGCACAGGTTGTGAGAGCCCAGGAAGCGGGGGCCTGGAGCTGGTGTGGCAGTAGCCGTCCTGGCAGCATGTGCTGGGCTGGATAATGTTTTCCATTCTCCTACGAGTGTCAGCCAGGCTGGAGAGGAACTGAGATTTCCTGTGCTCCAGACTAATAAATGAATGGAGGTGTTTACACAATAAAGGGCACAGTCCTCTTTTTTGGAGTTTTGCTAGGCAATTAAATTGCTTTGTCTTTCACTTCTTTGTAAATATGTTAATGAAGGTCCTTTATGTACGATTTTTGAAAGGCAACGTCTTGTTTGTTCCATTCACTTAGGCAAATTCTGCTTTTATGTGGTACAGATTATTATGCAGAATACATTGTGCTGTAGTGTTGTTTACTCCTCCTTGGTAGACTCATGACTATAGGTAGAGTAAAGCTAGGTTACTGAGAGCTGCTGCATGAAGGACAATGTACCAAAGCATACAAAGTAATCAAAATATTGTCATCTGATTCTTTTTGTGTTTGCCCAGAAGTTGTTTGGGATTACTTCTATTCACTGCATAATGATTTATTACAAACAGTGTATATGTAAAAAGGAAGCCTGTATTCTTTGATCTTTCTCTCTTTATTCTTGTTTTTTTTTTTTTTAAAGTTGGCTGAGCAATCACTGAGTTACAGCATTGGCAAATGCAAATAAGTGGAATGTAGTTTATTGTTCATAAAATATAACCTAGCATGACATTTATCAGACAAAAAAAAAAATCCATTGTACCGAATCTTCAAGACTGAATTTAATAACTGACACAATTTTTTAAGCATTGACTATTTTGCAAATTTGTGCGGGCTGGATGTGGAGTATTATTTATTTGTGTAATCTCTAGTTCAGTAAAATAATGAAATATGTGCATAGCTTGAGCACAAAATAGGCAATGTGGTTGCCTAAGTACTGTTATGTAAAGACACAGTCAGGGAAGGGAACCCTACGAGGGAGGCAGACCTTTAAGGTAGACAATAATTGCTCCAAAAAATGAGATAAGTCTGCACTGGGAACACGTGATCTGCGTGCAGGTATCTAGGTTAAAAGAGATGCGGAGGCTGTAGTGAAAGAGTGAGGGGTTACTTATCTCGAAACCAGTGTAGTCTAGATTAAAATTCACAGACTAGTTGATGCTGTAATGGCTTTTTCTTCAGGGATGTGCTGGTGCTTTATGAGCTATAAACTATTCAGTACTGAAAGAGGAAAAGGTGAACACCAACATTGTAGGGCCTATGTTCAACAAAGTGTACAAGCATGTATTTTTCACCCATCAGAGTCCAGTGACAGCTCCCAGTCGGGGGCTACAGGACAGCTTTTACGTACATGATAACTGCCACGAGGGCCACCAAGCTCCTCACGTGAGAAATGGTCCTGCTGAGCTGGGGGGGCCTAACGAGGCATGCCAGTGCCATGAGGACCACCACACACTGGCACTGCTCACTTGTGTTTGCCTTAACACAGGGCAGACCATGCTTGCCTGGTTGTGAAAGTTAATATCCTGGGAGGAACTGCTTGGGTAAATCTAGTAACTGCTGCAGTAATCCATAGAACTTGTTTTGGCTTTACCATTTCAGGTTGAAGGGAAAACAGAAGAAAATGAGACTAACAAAAGACGTCGAAAAGGTCTTTTTGGTGTCTTTGAGGAGGTTGGTGTTCAGTGGTGTCCATGCATATCCAGCTCCTTGATGAGCACCAGAGCTGAAGGAGGACTGGGAGTTGGGGGGCCAGGGCTTGGCCTCTTGTGCTTGGTGGGAACAAAAAGCCTCTCCCCTTAAAACCTTGAATTTACTGTGGTGTGCACTGAAGAAGAGATAAATTTATTTAAATAATTTGGTAGGGAGGACAGCATTACCTAACTGAAGTACTAACTACTACCTAACAATGCACAGTGTTCTTTCTGACCCAAGAACACTTAAGATAATGTTTGGGGTTTTCTTTCCCTTTTCCCAACTCAATTATTTAAACACATTTTTGTTTGAAGAGTTTGCATTGCAGCTTGTTGCCTAGCCCCTCTCTGATGAGTCACCTTTGTGACTCTGCTTTATCATCACCAGTACCAATTAATGTTCACTTTTTACTGTACTCTGGGAACAAAGAAAATACTTTTTTGGTGACTTTTGCATGCAAAACAGTGTAATTTTTAATATATTGTAGACTGTATTTCCTTTCACCCTTTGCTGATAAGGATTTTACCTCTTTCTCTTCATGAGTGTCGTAGGTAAACATGAGAAAAACGTAGTTTGTTGTTTCCTTGCAGGCTTCAGGCTTTTCAAGCCAAGGGACAAATGCTGGGAAAGAACAGAGTGATGGCAGAGAAGGAATGAACCAGAACAAAGTTAAATCAATGGCAACTCAACTGTTGGCAAAGTTTGAAGAGAATGCTCCAAATACAGTTTTTCGGAGGCAGGTAGGTTACAGATGAACATGATCTCTGAAATTAAACTGTAGTCCCTCATTGTGAACTTGATGCAGGTTTCAAGGGGAAAAAAGGGATCTGTTACGTGTTTGAAGTGGGTTGTCTTTTTTCTATACTTTATACAAATTAAATTTATTATATTAATAAAGTGTAGTGGAATTGCAATGTCTAGAAATCTCTTGTAAGCCAGTCTGTAGAATTTTTGCTTTGTGTGGAAGTCTAAACTGGCTGCATATGGTATTGCAGAAGGACTTTCTTTTCTCCCCGATATTCTATGGATAAAGGGTACTGTATAACCAGTGGACTGTTCCTTTATGGAAAATTCAGAAAGCAGAAGAAGGGAACCTAATCTTTTGCAAGATGTGTCCGGCTGCCATTTCTGTTCATAAAGTAGGCATGATGGAATATACTTGTACGTTCCACAGCTTTTTCATGGTTTGTTGTTAGTGTGACTAGTGGTGTTTTAAAATAATCCCATGCTGTCAAGATAGGGGTGATAAGCTCAAAATCATGCTTCAGTCAGTGAGATGATTTGAGTCAGCTAAGTTTGGATCTGCCCCTTAAAAGATCTAGAAGGAAGGATGAGCAAGGTGTCGAGGTTTTGTCAAGGGTGGTGGCTTGCTTAATTCTTTATGCTTTTATCCATTTGTTTATTTACATATTTAATCCTCCAGAAGTGTAGGCCTTACAGATGTCAAGTGACTTTCTCAGTCTGTGAACCACTGCTGTTTGCGCTCTGCCTGGCTGCTTGTCAGTGCCCTGAGCTTTCTGTGTGTGATATGTGTGCAGAGGTTTGCTTGTCCACGTTGAAGGAAGCCTCAACACATTACCTTTTGATCGTAACCTCTTTTAAAGAATACTGAATGTGCTGAATTTTAAGTATATCTTTGATGGTAGCAGGGGTTTATAAAATGGGTAGGTGACAAAAATCTGCGAAACATGTTAAGCTCCACAGTAAAATGTCTTTAAAAGCGGCTTTTATTTCTTTCTGCCTTAAAAGATCTTTGAATCCTATTTACTGTCTTCCTTTTCTTTTCCACTCTACCTTTATAATTTTAAAAACGCTTTACAAGGAGATAATAGATAGACCAGCCCTGCTCTCTTCTGACCCTCCTGTTAATCCTCGCTTTGCTAAACCTAAGGATCCAAGTCTTCTTCCACCTCAACCAAAAAGGCAGGTAGGAACTCATATGGGTAACACCTGACAAACACACCATTTCTTGTACTTCTGGGCACTCAATGTTATTGTGTAACTACAGAATATATAAAACAATATTTGGGTGTAATCTGCACAGTTACTAGGTATATTTAGCTGGGAATTGTGAAAAACATATTAAAGCTTAAGGCTGTTTTACACCTGCTTGACCAGATGAAAAAACTATTTGAAAGAATCAGTAACTGTGTGGAAAAAACCCTAAAAGCATAGGTGTTGATTTCTGTATTTATTATCACATCTTGACTCCAAATTGTATAAATATAATTATATAGCTACATTTAACATGCATGAAAACTACAGCAGTACCTTAAAATTTGTCTGTGCGTGTACTCGATGCTTTGGGCTGTTGTAATGATAAGGCAAAGAGAGTTTTCCACCGCGAGAAACCTGGCAAAAATGTGCAAGACAAAAGCTTGAGCATTGAAAACCTGATATCAATGCCCAGGGTTTTTTATTTCATTAAGCAGAACTTTTGGTAAGAATTTCTGCTGAAAACTCTTTTGCAGCATCATATACATGGGGCAAAATTTTTGAATACATTGTCTAAATTTTTCTCGTAGTACTTCCAATGAAAGCAATCTCATATCAAATAATACTGACATTCACTTTACATTAGAGTTTTAAATGGAAGTAAATATCCTGTTGTGGCATTTCAAGAGTAGTCTGCAATGAAATGAGATCTGCATTGCATGTGGAAATCTGCAGATCAGCTTGATGAAAAATGCAGATTCATAAACCGGTTGAGAATAGTTGTTTTAAAGGCAGGTGTGCTATCCTGAAACATCAGGAGCATAATGAAGTTGATTGGCATTAGGGTTTTTGATTTGAATTCTGAGAAATTTGGAAGGCTTGTGTATTTATTTGAATTGGACAGATAGGTTGAAGTAGAAAGCTGTCATGAAAAGACCAGCTTGGAAGGTCATTTTCAAGACTGAATTTGATAAAGCTGGACTGGTTCAAATGTTTCATTTACAAAACCTATTTTATATGAAGATTCAAATTCAGGGGCCTATTCTGAACTCCTCAGAAAATGCCTTGAATCTGAAATATATTATAGCTTGACGTGGGTCAGACTAGATCTAGAGTTATCCCAAGAACTACTGTTGATATTCTTACAATTTGATTGTATGTCTAGTTTCAGGCAGATGTGTTGCTAAAAAAAACCCCAAACCAAAACCTTTGCTAAAAACCTTAGAAGGAGATGTCGTGTTGTGTTCTTCTGCACTGATGCTGTCTGGGGTTATTCATAAAAACTGACACAAACCTACAGAAGGATGTCAAGACCTGCATAAGTTATGTAGGACTGAGTTATTTCAGTGCATGGACACGGGCATCAGAGATGCGGTAGATAGTGTGCAAAGAATGATGTGAGAACACTTTATTTCTAGTTACGTGCATGACTGTGCTGCGCTTTCGGAAGCATCCTTAAAAGCTGCATATACTGCATGGTAATGCAGAAAGCAGATTTTTTTTCACTTCAAGTGTTTCCCAGTTTCAGGTGGTAGCTAGGAGTGAACACGAGGTCAGGGAACCCAAACAGTCTTTAAATGGTTCTGATCATATGGCCAGGAGAGCAAAGACTATACAAAAACCAGATAACCAGCCCAGTCTGTCAGAAACCTCTGAAAATCTCGCATCTGCCTGTTCTGCTGCATTTGTACTTTCTGGAGTGCTTGAGCGTCTTCAGCATCTGGAGGAAAAAATGAAACAGGTGACAAGCAATTTCTTTTCCTTTCTGTCTCTTAACTGCCTATGCTAATCTGTATACTGTATTTTCCCTGGATATGCTGGCTTTTTCTCTGTTGACTTTAGGTTATATTAAGACAAGAAAAAGTCTTTCTACAAACTTGCTGTATTCTGATGATGTATGTGACATTAACTGAAATCTCTCTCTCTCTCTTTTCTTGGCTTTCCTTCCCTGGCTCTTATTGCAGAAAAGAGCTCAGACCATAGCGAATAGGGAATTCCATAAAAAGAACATTAAAGAGAAAGCAGCACATCTTGCCTCAATGTTTGGATACATGGAGTTTCCAAAGGTGAATATTAGGTTTTGCATCTGAAGAAGTGCTGAGTTAGAAGACGTATCAGAATTCATGGGCGGGGAAAGAATTGCAGTGGTTTTGTCTTTAACTTTCCTTTCATCCTGGGTGGATCTAAACAGTAACGTGGGTTCCACTGAAACTCTTGAAAAGTTTTGTTTAAATGTTATTGCATAATTTAATTGAGGTAAAACACAATCTAAATCATAAAGCTAGTCGGAGTACTTTAGCACAAGACAAACGTGTTAGAATAAACCATGTCTTGTGCTTAAGTATACACTGGTAGCTCACAGTTTCTAATGAATTGGCAAGCAGTAGCTCTTAGTGCGATATGGAATTTCTTATGTTTTGTTATGCTTTCTCCCAACACTCTCTTACCTTACTGTCTGCTGTAAATATTTTTTAATAAGAAAAATGAGTAAAATAATATCATTTGCTGTGGAGGTTTTTACCATGGTGATTTCCACGGCTCCTCACTGTGCAGAAATAGAGAAAAGAGCAGAACTGGAGTTATTATCTTTCTGTATTTTTTGGTGCATGACTGAAATTTTTCTCTTAACCTGTGCTAATGTCACTGTCTCTTGGATAACTCTCCTGTTTCTGCTCTACACAGAATAAGCTACCTACTAAAGGCTTTTCCCATTCTCAGCCCCCAACTCCCTCTTGCCCTCCACCTCATGATTCAGCTGCTGCCTCTTCTCCATCAGCTGTCAGTTCAGCTTCCCCTGCTGTTCCTTCTAGACAGGTACTCTATTAACAGATTTTTCCTGTAAAATCCAAACTTGCACTAAAGCTGCTTGAGAAATGGCTTGGATGGAAGGCGCTGCTGGCCGATCTGTTGTATAGGTTGCATTTCACATTTGGATCAAACTTTACTTTGTTCGCTGTTGTTAATTCTGCATGCTTGTAAGAGGAAAGTCATCATTAAAAATAGTTCAGGTATAAAGCTGAAGAACAAAGGAAATAGCTAACAAAATTTTTGCTTCCATTCTGAAAATTTTGCATTGCTGCTTATTTTAAATGTTCTGTTGTTGAATAATACTGTAGACGTGCCTAGCAGAGAGAGAGCTTCACATTGTACAGCCAACTGGATGTTACGGGATCAGTTAGTTGCTCTTGAGTGGTGTTTGTGTTTCTTGTTATAAGAATATCCGTCTGGACTGCAGGGGAGAACCTGCACTATAATGGTTTTTAACTAGAGGACATGTCTTAAAATTGTATGAACACTTGGGGATACAAACAGATTTTATTGTTGTTTGTTTACTTATTTCTACCTTAAACTTGCTTCTGCACATTAATTGCTAGAACAGAGTTCTTTGTAACAGCAAACTTCCCAGAGAAGAAACGTGCATACTCTGAATGAAAGCAATTAGATAACACTTGAATCAGAGAGATTCAGCTCTTATTACTTACGCTGATGTTATAATGGGCTGTGGAAGTTAAGATGGCATTGGCTTCTAACTCCCCTTGTTTTAGAAGGATTTTAATTGAAGAAAGTTTGATATTTTTCAGCTTTTCAGGGCAGGTTAAAGGTTCCCTTTCCTTCACACATCAAGTTTCTAGAAGTATTGAAGGCAATTGCTATGACCCAATACAGGTGCTGCTGGAGCTGGTGGCCCTGCTGCCTGACACATCAGGGAAGTGCTGTTTGGCAAAATGGGTACCGTCACCAAGGCACGTTCCTCGGTTGAGATAGAGCTGCGTTGAAAAGCCTCCCTTCCTCTCAGTCCCCAGGAAAATATAGGCTACACAGCCCTTCAAGGACACTGCAAGCCCAGCAGGTGCCTTACTGCGATAATCCCCTAATTCCCTTCAGCTTCAAAATAATTCCTTTGCCTGGATTTACCTCTTACTTTTTATGACTTAGGAGGTACAGCAGCATGTGATGGGTTTTAAGCTATGTAACGGTTTCCAAAATACCAGGGCCTGTTGCTCGTTTGGAAAGCTATTGTGACACTGCAAAGAGAATAAAAACAAACCCAAAAAACTATGTGAACAACCCTTTAGAATATGAGAACTAGGCTCTTAATCATATGGAAAATCTGTGAGCATTAATTTTACTGGGATTTTAAAATGTTTTCTGAGCAATCGTTTTTAGATGTTTTAATTCAGCTGCATTTTGTTTAAATTGCACTCACAGCTTTTTATTAGTTTGCCATTGTATTAAAATGGTGTAGCAATTTGTTGTGACTTGATTTCACGCAGGCTGAGTTTACTTTAGTTGAAAATGCTCTCTCCAGAGGTAATGGCACAGAATGCAGCATAGCTGAGGCCAGAAAATCTTGTTCTGTGACCAGCACAGTAAATATACGTTCATCTCATCTGGTGAATATTTGGCTGGTTAGGTAGGACTACATGTATTCTTTGGTATATCTACATGCATGAATGTCTTGATGCCCAGTATGCTGCTCCATAGGCTTGTATGGGCTCAGGTCCTCTTGTACACTGTCTGCATTACATATATCTAAATATGGTGCGTCTGACACAGCATATTTGAGAATTTTTAAATAGCAGGTCTGATAACGAACAGGCAAACTTTAACTTTCTTCCCCTGTCTGGCAGATGCAGTAATAGGAAGCTGATCCAAATGAACCCCAAGTGATGGTGTATTACTGTAGATATTTCAATGGGAATACCTTTCAATCTACATTGAAAATTAAGTAGATTTTTAAAAATAATAATAAAAAAAAAGGGCAAAGCCCCCGAGTTTCCTTTCCAGGGGTGCCAGTGAGTACAAGTGACATTGTTGGTGCTGTCCTTCCTACTGGGGTAACTAAGAGGGAGTGAAGGGGTTAGACAGGGTCAGTCAGGCATGGTGTCTGCACAAGGCTGTTGTGGAGAAGGGGAGGGTACCCGTCTACCATACCCGCTATTGGCACAGGTCACCAGGGAATGGAGATTGAGGTCAGACTTGGGGATGGGGATAGGGGACCCTTGAATAGTAAGAAGCGGGGTCCTGGGGGAGGTTTGCAGTCTGCAGCACAAACACCTTTTGGAGCAGGTCATGCCAATTTGCACTTACTTTACACAAGTAAAGTGAATCCCCTGGGGACAGGGGATGGACTCAGTGGCCCTTTGGACCTATATCCAGGACCGTTACTTGCATTGGTGATGTGCTGGTGAAGCGTTGGTGGATGTGCAAGACTTTTGCTCTCCATGCTGTTCATGGACTGTGGGCTCAATTCAGTCCTGTGATGCCCCTGTTGTTTTAGCTTTACCTCTCTTTGGCAACTTAAGTTCTGTTCCTCTTTGAGTTGCATAGGCCACATTTTGGCTTACCTTTTGTTATTTCTTAAGCAAAATTTTTCCGAGATGCAGATTTCTTACTGCTGTTTTTATTCTGAGTATTAAATATTCAGGGAACACCTGCTGCAGCCTTGATTTAATAACAAGCAATCTCTCAGTGCCCTTCCATGGTTAAATTGCTGTCCCCATGTTTTATCTTTAAAGATTGCATGTCGCTCTCAGTGTTTCTGCTTTTTCCCAGCAGAAAGCCAGAAGCCTTTTAAGTTTTGTAAAATTTCATGAGATATGAACTATAAATATCAACGCCCTCCCATCCTTTAAATAGTTATTATGTCATTTTAATTTCAAATGAGCACTGAGATTGTTATCAGTCATAACGATTCTTTACATCTGTTGAATTTTCATTGGAACAGTATTAGTTACGGTGGCATATTTATTGAAAATGGTGGCTAAGAAATCGTGCTGTCTTATTACAGAAACCTGTTATTAGGCCTCAGTCCTGAAAGGAGCACTTGAAAGGAAGGCTATGGAAGCATATTGTTTCTTTTAAAGACATACAGTCATTACAAGTTATTAAGAATTAACTTCTATATGACACTACATGCAAGTTGCCAGTAATAATCAAAACTACCTTCTAGCTTTAATCAGCTGCCAAAATTCATATAGGTAAATTATGAATTAACAAATATTATATTACAGGCTGGGCTTGGGTTATTCCTGTTTTCTGTTTAAAGTTGGATTGACTTTCAGAAAACTGTGTTCATCTGAGCTTTGCATGAGTGAATCCACACAGTACGTCATAAGAACTATGAAGATGTTGCAATCAATAGGCTTTGCTGCCTGCAGAGCTTGGACCAACTACTTCCCTTCGGTGACATGACTCTAATTACCAGCAGTAAGCAGGGCTTGGGTGTTTCCTACACACAGTAACTTATTACTCAAATGCTGTTTATCTCAGAGGTTAAATGTATGTAGCAGGTGGTACCAGCAGTAAATAAGTCATCCTCAAAGCAAAATGAGATCAGGAAGATCATTAAGGATATGAAACAACAAAGCATTGTATGCTTTTTGGAGGTAGAGAGTGTATTTCCTTTGTTTTATGAAAATACTACTGAGGCTTACTATTTGGTTGGCTGCAGTGTTGTAAACAATAGCACAGGGAAATACAGAAGGCAGCTTTCTCTCCCCACATTAACCACCCTGATCAACCTGCTGCAAAGCTTTGGCAACATGTCATTGACAGGTCAGTAGTCTTAGTAAATCACAAACACTTGGGCTATTTTTAAGTGTTTTTGTGGTTGCTTTCTGAAATTCACCACGTAAGGTAACTCTTTAAGATGCCTTCCCATTCAAAGCTACTGGTATAAACCTGCCTGAATTGTGAGCAGTCGCCAGTTTTGTAGTGCACCAGCACTACAAAATTGCCTGTGTGTGTGGGACTTCACGTACACTGGTAGCCTCAAGGGTAGTAAGTGCATGAGCAAAGTATAAAACCTATTATGTGTATGCTGAGTTTCTAGGGTACATGAGCAGCATCAGGCAGGCAGAGATCTGTGTGCGGTTGACCAAAGCTAAGCTGTGTAAGAGCTGACAGGTTCTCTAAAGGAATGTATGTAGATTCTGGGGTCAGACCCTCTCGCCTGCAATTGGAATTTATTACACTTAGATGATTAAATGGGTAAGGATGTTACTGAAGTCCTTGTCCGTAAGCAGGGTGAGGTTTAGAGAAGACACAGGGGGTTGTACAAGGGCAGAGGTCCCAAGCCTTGCAGGGCAGTACTGCTCTTGCATGCCCCATCCCTCCCGTTCTCTGCGGGTTTCTGATGGTGGCAGGTGCTCAAGGGGCTGCTCTGGTGGATTCTCATCCTGCCATGATATTTCTATTTTGTGATTGAACAGCATTTGAATACAATAGAATATTGCAGTTGGAAGGGACCTAGAATGATCATGTAGTCCAACTGCCTGACCAATTCAGGGCTGACCAAAATTTAAAGCATGTTGTTAAGGGCATTGTCCAAATGCCTGTTAAATACGGATGGGCTTGGGGCATTGACCACCTCTCTAGGAAGCCTGTTCCAGTGTTTGGCCACTCTCTTGGTAAAGAAATGCTTCCTGATGTCCAGTCTAAACCTCTGCTGGCACAGTTCTGAACCATTCCCACATGTCCTGTCACTGGATACAGGGAGAAGAGCGCAGCACCTCCCTCTCCACTTCCCCTACTCAGGAAGCTGTAGAGAGCAATGAGGTTGCCCCTCAGCCTCCTTTTCTCCAAACTAGACAAACCCAAAGTCCTTAGCCGCTCCTCACAGGACATTCCTTCCAGACCTTTCACCAGCTTCGTTGCTTTCCTCTGGATGCATTCAAGAACCTTCCCATCCTTCTTAAATGGTGGGGCCCAGAACTGCACACAGCACTCTAGGTGAGGCCTCACCAACGCTGAGTACAGTGGGACAATCGGCTTTTTTGACCAGCTGGTGATGCTGGGTTTGATGCACCCCAGGATGCCGTTTGCTCTCTTGGCTGCTAGGACACACTGCTGACTCGTACTGAGCCTGATGTGGACCAGGACCCCCAGATCCCTTTCTGCAGGGCACCTCTCCAGCCACTCCTCTCCCCATTTATACTTGTGCCTGGTGTTACTCCATCCTAGGTGCAGAATTCAGCATTTGAACTGGTTAATTTTCATCCCATCAGTCATCACCCAATGTTCCAATCTGTCTGGATCCCTCTGCAAGGCATCTGAAAGGTGCAGTACAGAGGCTGTAGCAGATTCACCTCCTCTTGACTACCCACATATCCGATTCCGGAAGGAGAACTAGTAGAGATATTCCCCCAGTAATAGGTCCTTATTAAAATTTTTCTCTAAGATGGTATCTAATCAGTCCTCAAGTCCACTTGCTTCCTGCCCTCCCCACTGGTGAGTAGCAACACTGTGTTGGTGGTTGTTGATGAGGAGATGAGAGCAATCAGCAATGTTCTGGTTACTAGATTAAATTGGAATCCCATTTGCTTTTACATGGAATGTGAATTCACATTCATTACAAGAACATTTCCTTTTAATAACATTTTTTAAAGTATGTATAAACATGCAGTTTTCTTGTTTTGACTGCTTTAATGTTGACACAGATTCCTCCAATGGGTGGAGAACAGAAGTCAACCAACCTGATGAATTGCAAGGTGTAGTTCAGGCTCAAGGATACTTTTCCTGAAATGCAACTACTTGCACTTTAAGCCTAGTCTTATTGTTTAACCGATTGCTCCAGCCTTTAACTAGTTCAAGGTAAACTTTCTGCTTCAGCAGACTTTGAATGCTTCCTTTTACCCAGGAGCTCATGGGTAATAAGTTGTATGTAGCCTAAAAGTTGCTCAGCGTATTCAGAGGTGCAGAATTTGGGGAGAAAAATGTTGTCTTCTGTGATCTTAAACAGTACAAAGGAACTTAGTTTTCCTGTAGCAGCAAGCAGTCTCACTTCTAGTATTGGCTTATAATTTAATGTACCACTTAGGGCAGCATTGCTGTAATTAACAGTTTACATTGCTGTTGTTACCTCACAAGTTGTGCAGATATTGAAAAACATTGAAAAGTCTTTTTATATTAAACAAAAGTCTTTTTATATTAAACAAAACCAAGCAGTACAGAAATTTTTCCCTTGAATGGCCTTTTTCATCTTAACATACATATCTTGTATCTGCCTGGATATTAAGTTAATTACGGGATAACTCTCAAAAGATAAGGGGAGCTCTAAGGGGCTGGACATGTTCCCAAGTTCCTGAACTTGAAATTTTTTTATTAGCAAGAATATTTTTATCCGTCATAATTTTTGAAAACACGCCCAAAAATGCATTATAGTTGCTTTTAAAATGCTTTAAAATTATTTTAAAGTATCATGAATACCACTGCTTTTATATTTTTTTCCTTTCTTCGTGGTAACTTTCTGATATTTTAAAACCTTTCTGTTAGCAAGACTTGGTGTAGTGGCAGTAGAAGAATAATTTCACTGAGAAGTGTGGGACTTAATATTTGGGCCCTGCGGAGTGTAAGATATGAGATCATGGATCCTCTAGGGGAAAAAAATGTCCGGGCTTGTGAAGCGGAGTGTCAGATCCCTGGCCATACCAGGATGGCCCTTGCTGCCTTTGCCACCAGAGAGGTTGTGGGATCTTATATTGACTATAAAACTAAAATCAAAATCAGTACAAGAAATTTGGTTTAGGGTAGAAAATATTACTTTAAATCTGTGAAGTCTTCACAGACTTTTTTCCAGGAACAGAGAACTAGAGTACCTACCTACCTGTCTGCCGCTCACACACACCCTCCTTTCTTATTTTCCGGTCCCCAGGCATGAGTTTTGGCAAGGAAGCCTGTACCATGCGGTCAGTGGTCTGGCTGTGGTGCATTTGGAGCCACAGCCTAAGGAACTGCAGCCTCCTTGCAGGCCGGTCGATTTGGTAGATTTTGTTAGAAACAGCCTAATATTCATGGCTGCAATAGGGTAATGAAGCAGACTAAAGGAGATGCCTTCCTTTCATGAGCGTAGTTTTGCCAGTTTTCCCTAGCATTAAGATGAGTCACTGCGGAGAGGCAGAATGGTTGCTCTGTGAGCACCAACAAAACATTTCCACGTGGGACTTCTAGTATGCTTTCATAGAATGTTTCCTGAAATGCCACGGTTTGTGGTCCATTAATGTGAAGTTTAGTCCCCACACCCATTCTGAAATACGACAACAAAGTCCTAAGAAGTCAAAGTGAACAATAGGGGTTTTTAATCTATGTGAATGGTCCTACCCTGATAGCCCGGCTATCAGCTCCCAGCTCAGCCTCTTCATGGACACAGCGGGAGGCCTTCTGCTGTGGGAGCAGCATTTGCTCCCAGCACCTATTTCTTCATCATTCACAGGGAGATATGTATGGGCTGCGTGGAAGCCTTCTGTGGCCACCAGCCGGACCATGCTGATCATGCATGAACATGCTTGTGCTCTGCTAGACTTTGCCTCAGCTCTTTCTCCTAGCTTCTCTTTATCGTTGTTTGCATGTTTTCAGATCATTCTTGTCCTTTTCTTGTTAAATTCATTTTTCAGGATAACTAAAGCTCTTCCTTCTATTCTTCATCTTCTCCCCTTTTCTGGTTAGATGACTGTAGGGAAGGTCTCGCGTGCAATTGGAGCTGTGGCTGAAGTTCTTGTCAATCTGTATGTGAATGATCACAGACCCAAGCCACAGCTTCCCCCCCTTGAACTGGTAAGACTAAACCCACAAGAAACAGTAACTTGACTTGAGTAGTGCTTCCAGAACATCATCACAGCTTAAGACCCGGGTTGTGGAGCACTTTAAGCATTATAAAAGGTCTTAGTCTAACACTTATTAAGGAGTCAAGTGCATATTGGCAAAATATGCTGATGTGGATACGCTGGAAACGTTGTTCACCGTGTCTTCCATTTATATTTTTATTACTTGTCTGCATGAATTAAAACTTCAGGAGGCTTTTATTAAATGTAATTACTGGTACAATTAGTAAGAGAAGACATTTATTAATCAGGGTGGCTTCTAAAGAAAGTTTTGTACAGTACATGTTTGTGCAGTTATTTTTAACACTCAAATGCTGCATCACCGTGCCTCATTTGGAGAGCTGTTTTTAAACTCTGACACTGTTCTGTGTTGAATTCAGAAGCCGTCTCTGGACAGAGCTACAGGTTCTTGCCCCATTCCTCATTCTCCATCTCCTGCCTCCACTGCTCAGAGCTGTCAGGTATTGGGAAGTGAAGTGTTGCGTTGTGGTGACGACACTTACTTATTAGCCAACACTAAACTCAATTGTTTCTACTTCATTGTAACTATCTGTTCTATTAACATCATCTTTTTAAAAATGCATTTGTATGTTTTTCCATTTGCATGGCTGTTCGTTTGGAAAGTTTCGTGCTCTGAAATGATCCATCGCAGCAAAATGGATTACTAATGGCAGATTTGGAATAGGATTCTCAACTTTTAAGCACAAGACAATGTGACAATGACAACTGGGACTTGCACTTAACATTAAAAAACTGCTCCAAGGCTGCCTTGTACTGGCAAATTAAAGATGAATTATGTGGACTGTGTGCTGCTGTCTGAATGTGCCTGGACTCTGCCAAGCCTGCGCCTCCTCTGTCCCATGCGTGGTATCTCTCCTGTGGCAGCGGGGGTGGTGGAAGCGGGGGGAGATGGTGCTGGCTGTGGTAGAGACAGGATGCTCATCTGTACCGACCTATAACTAAGCATAATACAATAATGCAAAGTAACATCCTCATACCTGCCTCTAATAAGAAAAGGGAAGCTCAGTAGCATCTAATCCACTTATTTATTTTTCTGTACCTTTTGCATGTGTATCCAGAGAGGATGGGATTTGTGGCAATTAGAATGTTAATTGCCAGCCCAAATTCAACAAAAACTTTCAAAATAGTTTCAAGTTGTTAATATGAATCATAATGTAAAGTCCAATGAGTTATAAATATTCTGAATGTCTGTGGTAGGAACTAAATTGGTTTTTTTGAAACAAACCAAGCCCCAGCTTGGGCTGTAGTCTCAGGAGGAACATGGCTGAGAGGGAAAGCACGTCTGCAGTGGTATAAATGGCAGTTCAGACACCAGCATCAAAGACTGTCAGTCTTTCTTCCTGGAGCTTAAAGCGTGAGCCTACGTTTTCCTCCAGAGTGTGTATGAACTGAGTTTTCAGGGTGTCTGTTTTCTTAGCTCCAAATGCATGTCTGTTGTGTGAGGCTGGCAAGGTTTGCCTTTGCCCTCTTCTGAGGAACACGGATGCCCGTGGCCGTGAGACATGAGTGCCTGAGCCAGCGCGGCACAGGGCGGGAAACGGGCGTTTGGGGCTGGTGCTGCTCTTGTACCTGAGTAAACACAAAATGCTGGTGGACTCCCAGAGGGAAGCTGGAGGCAAGTCTGAGTTGAAAACTCGCCCCTTAACGTCCTTATGATGTCTGATTTATGAATTGCTGCATAAACCTACAGAATCACAGCAAATGAGTAATAAAAAAGCTGACTGGTGCTTATTTGAATTGTGTGTGGAGGGTGCTGTGTAAAACTTCAAGCAGCTAAAGTAGCTGCCCACTTTATAAGAATTTATATCTGGGTGTAGAGCAACAGCTTTATGTACATTTCTTTTTTTATCTTTTAACAGGGATCTCTGCGAAAAGAATTTCCTCAGTCTATTGGGGGGAGTGACATTTGTTATTTCTGCAAAAAACGGGTATATGTCATGGAGCGGCTGAGTGCAGAAGGCCACTTCTTTCATAGGGAGTGCTTCAAGTGTGAAATATGTTCTACAACACTCCGTTTAGGAATTTATGCCTTTGATGTTGAAGAAGGTAATATAGGAGCTATTTAAGAATATTTTAAAATGTTTCAGTATTGATGCTTTTAATGGAACTAGGGAAAAAGACCTGGCCGAGAAGCTCGGTCAGGAGGAGGTCTGCCAAGTACGTTGTTTGCATCTAATCTTCAAGTCCTTGTACTTGCAGTTCTAGTCTTTCAGAAGAATCCGGTTAGGACAGACCTGAGCTTTAAATGAAGAAATCCTCAGTGGAAAATAAGTTGAATGACCAAAATGCAGTTTGTCCAATCACAGGTCAAAACAGGGGGAGGGAAAGGTGATTTTTCTCCAAAAATGCAGAATTATTTTCATCTCTCATTTATAACTGGCCATTAAATAATGTGATCTATAAGGATATGCCATGATAGTGGCAGATTTACACGGATGGGGGGAATATAGGTTATTTCTTTCAAGCTGTAATAGCTCAGGAGTTGAAAGCAGTAGTACTGGCCAAGCAGCAGTGTAATTTATTCCCATCTGCGGCAGAATGGGAAGTTCAGATCTTGGGCGCTCAGTCCCACCTACAGCCTGGGGTTTGGACGTGGGGAATTATTCCCCCCTCCTCGCCCCCCCCTTTTTTTTTTGGGGGGGGGGGTGGGGTGGGGGGGTGGTTAGAGGGAAATTATTAAACTGAATTGAAATTCCCTTGTCACTTCCAAATGATTTGAGTAGATTGGAGTATCAGCCGGGTTCTCCTTCTACAAAAGGATTAAAGACTCGAGGCCAATGGTGGTTCTTTTGCAATCAAGAGGATCTTCTGCAAAGACTTTTTTGAATTGATTATTTGACTTTTTGATGCTTGATGTCTTGTGTCGGTTTGTGATTTGTCAGAATCTTGTCTTTCTCTATTTATTAATCTTAAAACCTGTGTGGTAGATAAATGACCTTGCCTTATTTAACAAATGTGCAAATCTGTGCACTGTAAAAGAAACCCATTCAGAGCTGTGAGCTATTCAGAGTGGGTGGCAAGTTTCTTATTCCTCTTGCTGCCCCACTATTTATTATCCTGATTTCATCTTTTTGTAGATGCAACAGTGGGGTTTCAGCCCGTAGGCATATAGATAAAATATCATATAACTTATTTTTTCTCTTGTAGGTAAATTTTACTGTAAACCTCATTTTACGCACTGCAAAATCAGTACTAAACACAGAAAGAGAAGAGCAACATTACAGCTCCAGGGAAAGGTGCGTATTGGTTACGTTACTAATGCATGAAAAGTTGAGGCAGCTTTATCTGGAGCAGGGTGCAGACTTGTGTGTTTGTGTAAAATGTTTTCTACCTGATGACCAGCAGTTGTAAAATCAATACTAAAATACACCCTCCTGGTCCTGTAAAATTGATGTATTTATAGTCTGGTTCTCAATGGAAACTAGCTTTTCCTGTGCAAAGTAAAGTTGAACTTAAGAGCAATTGGAAATGACCATATACTTAAAAATTTGAAAACAGTAACAGATTTAAGGATGTTTCTATTTTTTAGAAGTATATTTAACATTATTAAATGCTTTTATATAAGGAGGCCACAGAAGCATGGAAGAAAGAGGAACCCAAAGCCACAGAGACCACCACAGAAAGCACTTTGTCTACTGCTAGCAGTCCAGAGGACAGGTCCCCAGGTATCCTGACTTCCTTCTTTAGGGGCGCACTAAGCTGGCCCCTTCGGGTGACAAGGGATCTGCTTGACATTCCCAGACGCCTGTCTAACTGGATGCATGGTTTTCTGCACGCTACCAATCTTCATTTCAGGGACAATGCATATAACTATACCTACTTGTACGAACTCTTGAGCCTTGGTGTGCCATTCCTCTGTGCTCTTCTAGAGGTACTTACTCATATGTACCGGGAAGCAGAGCTATCACTTGAAAATGTGCTTGAATGGGTGAAAAAATTCTATAGGGTTTAAATTCTTCTATGTGTCTTGCTCAGTTGTGCCTTTCAGATTTTCAAAATTAACAGCCTCACAATTTTCTTGAAGTTTGGGGGTTTTTTTGGGTTTTTTTTGGTTGGGTGTTTTTTTTTTTTTTTTTTACTTTTCATGCAATTTAATATGTGACTTAAATGAATGGTGGATTCCTTCTGATATAAAAGAGGTGCAATCAAAATTTTCAGCATAAAATGTACTGTATGTTAGAGCATGAAGGGCAGTGTCCAGACACATTTCCAGAACACAGAGACGGATGAAGGATATTTTGTAGATTTCCCCCTCCCTGCCCTGTTTTATCGTGTGATCAGACCATTGAGGGGGTGATACATTTTAAAACCATTCTTTGCCCTGTCCCTCTCCACCCTCCCCCCCCCCCCCCTTTTTTTTTTGTTAGACCAAGAAAGAATATGCATTCTTTCAGATGTTTGTGGAATATTCATGACAAATGACTGGGTTTTGAAACCTGAATATGGCGCATACCTTTTTTTTTTTTTTTTCTTGCTTTCATCTTTGCTCTGGGTTATGAGGTTTATAACTTGCATGAATATGTTTTAAAAAAAAAAACCATGTACTTAATTCACATTGCTCCTAGTCATGCCTTTTACATTTCTTACATGTGATAGATACCCTTTGTTGATAGTGGGTATAATCTGTACTACTAATTTATTTAAAGTTTTGAAATAAATTTGAAGAGCAAATCTTAGTTGAGTGAAGGCTTGATTGAAACTGTAAGTCAAAGAAACTGGTAGTGTTGACTTATTCCTCAAGTCAAGGCTTCCTCATTAGGTGGCTGGTTTGAGGAATATCAAGTTATGGAGCGCTCATCTAAGTGAAATCACTGCTGTTGTGTCTCTAGGTAGGCACTGCTCCTGTTGTCTTTTGGAATTTTTTTAAAAATACAAGTGTAGAACAAACAACAAAAACCTAAAAATGTATTCTAAGTTGGGTATTTCATTCATTTCAATGTATAAAGCTGATTGCAGAAAAGTGAAATTCCGTAATCTGGAGCAGCTGTTAAGTACATTTCTTTCAGATGTTTCTCAAAAAGGTCTACCTTAATCAGAAGGTGTCGGGAGAGGTTAAATAAACTATTTAACAGCAAAGAGACACCAACATCCCAAATTCCGATTTACTTTCAGCCTAGTTAGCCAGTGAGGTAAGCATGCTCCCTGCCTTTCAGATACTGAAATGTTTAAATTCAGAAGTTAACCAGAAAATGGGTAAATACATCAACATGGTAATATGTATAGCCTAAAATTAAAAGCGTCTGTAGCATTTATTTCCAGCCAAAAGAATGTGGCTTACATAATAGCAAATAATGTCGCATTCAGTTAGTACCAAAGTTGATGATCACCTTCCAGTGATCTTAAATGACTTCACTGCTTATGGGCTGGCAGTTTTTTGATCTTTTTAACATAATGTGGGAGAAGATTATTTGAATTGTTTTGTTTCTTAGGTATTAAAAGGAAGTGTGTCTTCTCTGTAAAATAAATGGCAAACTGGATTTTTCTTCTAGATAGTTTGACTTTCTTTAAACTATGAGGATAAAGCTTTTCACGTTTTAGAGTGCTTATGTATTTTGGGAAAAAAATGTTAAGTATATGCACAGAACTTGAAAAAGTGCTTGAAGAAAATCATTTAGGTATAAGGTAGCATTCATTTGAAATAAATTGCCATTGATTCGCAAGCATGTATTCAGCAAAACTTTGTTAGAATATTGACTGGACACAGCGACAACTTTAGTAACATGGTGGGCATCTGTATATATGCAAAAAATGTATCTGTACCTCTTTTATGGCATTTAAAAAAACTACTTTGGAACACTGTATACTTTTTAATTACTTGCTAATGATAGTAATTGTTTCACCCTAAAAAAGAAAACATCTGCAGTGTGATTTACCATGTTACTCCTGCAGCACAGCAAACTGCTAAGTGGTAGAGTTTCAAAATTTGGCTTGCCATCAATTTTGATTTCAGTTTGTCAGCAGCACAGTCTTTAGGAACATTTTCTCCTGGTGTTTACTACAGGAAATTTTCCGCTTTTCAGCAGAGCGAGCATAACTTACAGAAAATGGTGAATATAGTAAGAAACTTGGAAGTCCCTGGTGTCAAATGAATTTAAAACAAGCAAAAAGAGTAGAAAGTTTAAAAAATAAAATAAAAAAATAAAAATATGGTATTGGCTTTATATATTTTTATATAATGGGGAATAAAATCCCTACATTCCCACAACAGAATTCGGGAACTTGCATAATGAAAACATTTTCCTGAGGAACACTGCATATTCCACTGGGAGTTTGCAGGTGATTCTGTTGGGAAAGTTTTTTATTGCTATCAATCAAATGAATAGATTTTTTATTTTAACCTCATCTTAATATTCTACTAGTAAGATTTGTACCTATTTGTTCTTATTCATGATTTAATGAAAAAAGGTGGTTTCATTTTGGCCCATTCTTCTTTGTGCCTGTGTAATCTTTCTGATGCTTTCCTGTATAACCAAGTTAAGTTCTGTGTTTTTTTTCCTGCTGTCTTCTCTGTCAACCTCCCTCGTTGCTTTTAGTCCAATTCATCATTCCGGTGCTGCACCCGCTCACTGGCTGAAGCCTTTCTGCTCTCAGGTGATTTTTTTTTTTTCCGCTTGCCAGTTCCAAAATTGTGTGACTAACACTGTTGTTTGACAGCATTTCATTGCGTGGGGTTTTTTTTAAGATTTTGGAGCAAACTGTGTGTGTCTGGTATATTAATGGATGCGAGCTTTGGCATGATCATTTAACCTGTTGCTGAGTTCACAGTTCTAGAAAAGGTAACATCTGCGCTCTCTGTAGAGAATGTTTTTCTCCCTGTGTCTGTGTGTGTTCACTTCCTTGTGCCTTTAAGGTAAGTTAGGCAAGTACATTGTTTTTTGAAAGAACTAGTTGAAGCCTTATTTCTTTCAAAGTATTGAAGGAAAGATTTAAAATAAGGTCAGGACAAGATTAGCCAGATGATTCTCCTGGTTAGCGTGAGCACCTGTTGCCACTGAGCTCAGATATGTAATAAGCAAGCAACGTTTGAGCATTGTGGCGCTTTGTAAGCACATCTTTGCTTTCATAGTGGAAAAGTATGATATAAAAGGATTCTGTTGGAAGAAGTAGTCAAAGGGAGGTAAATTCCAGTCTTCCACCCCAGGTAACATAGTAGGCAGGCCTAACAGCAGTAGATGTGCATGATATTTTTGGTCTGTTATATCAAAAATGTCAAGTTCACATAACCAGAATGTTTTGGTTTGAATTGTTTTGTTAACTAATTAACTAGGCCCAATTTGCCACTCTGATGAATGGATTTGTCTTGCTGCATGAGGCATTGCCACTACTCTCCATGACAAATTTGTGTGATTCTTCTGTACATACTTTTTTATATAAGTTCCAGTATGCGTAGTCACATGTTGATCATCTGGAAGGGGAAATGAATCCAAACAAGAACCAAGGGCTCAGGCTGATAAGCAAGCCTGCTAAGGTTTTGGTTGATATGGTCATGACCCAGCCTTCCCTGCTGAGGATCCCTTTCAAAGGGAAGGGCCTCCGGGAATGGATCTAAGCAACAATTTGCAGGAGGGGCCAAACATCCCCTGCCACTTGCCCCACTTCGCACGCCTCGGCCAGGAATGCAGAAGGGCTGCAGGGTCAGAGCCCCACACCGTATCTTGCTGACCTGTATGTTCGCGTGATTAAAGCAATAGTATTTATTTGTGTGGGTATCCTAAAATGTCTTGATGGCTTTGAAAGTGCCCACACAGAAACCTGTCTGTATTTTAAGCGTCACTTCCTGCACAAATGGTTAGGACATGACTTCCTACGTATTTCAGGGCTATGGTGTTTTGTTACAAAGCTCTGCATGCTTTGAGATGAAGGTTGTGACGTAAAGGTCTGCCATTTCAAATCACTTCCCCTGGCTGTGTTTTTTACCGTCTGTTGCAGAGTCTTCCTAGCTCTTCCTGGCCAGTGAGGATTCTGTCCTTCTCCTCCTAAATCTTCTGTCTTCATCTTACTTTATAATCTTAACTGAACATTTTTATTAAATAGTTTTTAACGCTGTATTTAAATTTTCACATGGAAATTCTGTATTTTGCACACAGTGAAAATTGTTTTAGCTTTATTTATGATATCTGCTGTAAACAAAAATAAATGTAGTTCTTTGTAAGTCTCCTTGTTTCATCTTTTCCTTTTAAAAATATTTCCTGAGGACAGAGACTTAATAGTGACTTCACGCTCGTTTCACAAATTCCTCTTCTGGTGGATGCTGTTACATTATCTTTGTTGTGGCCTGAGCCAAAGGCCAGAGAGTTTCACTGTGCTGGTATAATCACACATGTGTCCCATGTGAAGGGGGTATACATCAGGGTCCCTGACAAGTTATTCCATCTGCTGCAGATCAGGAGGTGCCTGGTGTTGGGATTTATCCTTCCTGGGAATGATAAATTGGTGTTGGTGAGCATGGGGGTTGCTTGTATTGCATACACAAATGGCATTTGTCTGCTTCTCTGACTTCTGTTACCTTTCCTTATGGTTTGGTTTGGTTTTTTTACATATTAACAAATGTCATAACGGTCATGCTAAGTTACGTGTATTTGGGATCTTATATCGTGTACAGGAAAATCAGGTAATAACTGTGGGTAAAGCTTTACCTTTGCTCCTGGCTCTGGAGTGCTGTTTGCAAGCTCCTGGTATCTTCTGGATCCCTGGAAGCTGCAGCTAATGGTGACCTAATATCTGTTAACAGTGGCCTTGTTTTATTTATTTATTTATTTGTTTATTTTGCCTTCCTTTGCTCTGTCGCGGCTTTTTTTTAATTTTAATTTTTGTTTTTAAAGCTGGTGTGGTTCTCTTTAAACAGCAGGTTCTCAAAAAGAGCTTTCCTAAGTCTTCCTCCCCTTCCTCTTCTTTCTTTTGCTTGCTTTTGCTTGCTCTGCAATTGTTAAGTTGTAATCTCTTCCTTTGTATTTCAAGAAAAAAAAACAAATCCCAGAAAGAATAGTCCCAATAATTTAATGGAAAGACTGTGTGATATTTTTTTTTAAAGTTATTTCAAACTGAGCCTTACAGGAGTTGATTGAATGACAGAAATGCGTTTTTTGAAAGCGTTGCTAAAGACAACATTGTTAAAGAACAACAAATGTTATTCCCAATGAACTATTCCATCTTCCCTGCCAAAGAAAAAGCCACCATGCACAGTAGATTGTTTGCTGTCTGAGGGGGAGGTGATTTGCATAATGAAAACATAGGGCAACAAATACCACTTAAGACAATACTTGGCACTTCCTTAATTGCAGTGGACAAAGCAATTTGGGTAAAACTAAATTTACTCTTTGCACAATTTACAGTTTTGGAGCAGACTCATTTCTGCCATCTTTACTTGATCATTTCAGACAGAGGCAGTGGCATGGAAACATCAGAAGAGGTTTTTGTGTCTGCGGAAGGTGATGATTTGTTTGACACTGAAGCTTTGAGAGGCATCAGATGTTCATGCTGTTCTCATAAAGTTTCACTTATTCCTGCTAAAATATCCGTACAATAGCTTGGAATTGGGGTAATGTAGTAATTGTGTTGCTTGTGGTGATGCAGAAGGCCCAAGAAGTCAAATCACTAACAAATCCTCTTCCTAGAGGGATATACCTAGCACTGGGCAGTCCATGCCCTGGAATGCTAGTGGACGAGACAGGACACAGTGTATGGAAAAGAAACAAACCAGACAAAATGAGCAACGTGAGAGGATCAGATTTGTTAGTTCCCTCACACTCTGTCAAAATCATTACACAATAAAACTAAATATTCCTTGTTTTGCTCACAGTAATGGTACGAGAGGAAGAAGCTACTGGGTTAAGTTCTGAATGAATTTAATAAGCCTAATTTGGGACTCCTGCCTTCTTCTGGCCACATGAGCAGACCTCCCTCGAGTGGGAGGCCTGAATCCTCCTACTGCTCTTGTGTTGAGCTCTCTCCAAAAGCCCCAGTGCTCCCAGTCTCCAGCAAGCACGTGCTGTTATAAATGCACCCCTTTCAAAGCAGTGACGCTTTGTCCCTTCGCGTAGCTGGAATTGGCAGCGGTGCTTCTTTGAAAGCAAACAGGCTGCTGCTCTGGTCTCGAGCTGCCGCTGAACTGGGCGCCTTCCAAAAACCACGGTTTCGGAGCGGATGATACTAGTTTAACTTTACATAGTTAATGCTTTCTAAGACTTGAAAGCTACTTGATGTTATAGATGCCATTATGGCATTAGAAGTGTGGAGGTGACGTTTGCTGTGTCTGGCAGGCTCAGGAGTTGCTCTGTCTTTCCTCCTCTTTATACTGGTTCAAAATGGGTTCTGAAATTATTGCCACTAGGGCCATTTGGATGGGAAACCTGTACACAGATGGGCTTTTTTGAAAAGCCGGGCTGATCTTTCATTCTCAAAGCAAGGCAGCATTACCTGCCTAGATGTCTGTTAATGAAAATCAGACATGTTGGGATTCTGTAAAGGTAACCTTCCTTTATTATAATTATGCTAATACTTTATGATGAAAAAGATCTTGCAGTTTTTAAACGTATGTGATTTTAAAAAAAGAGTAAAGACAAAACTTCTTGAAATGTCTCAAATTCAAACGTCAGCCTTTCATTAACTCTAACGAGAAGAGTAATTTCTATTCCTCTCGGTTTCTTCTAGATTGCTACAGCTATAAAATGCCAGTGAAAGTTGCTTCTGTATGTATTCCAACCTCAAGCAAGGGCTATGGTCTGCGTTTTCCCACAACATTATGGCAATTAGTTACTATAATTGGCTTTAATTCACTTTTGGCTCACTCATTCCTCGCATTCCAATCAAAACAATGAACTCTGAAATGCACTGAATTCTGCATTAATATTTATGTTTTCGAAGGCATGACATGTTTGCAGATGACTTGGCTTTTTTGCATGAGAGATCATGTTGCTGAAGATCAGAAGACACTATGTATTAATGTTTGATCCAAGTATACGTATTAGTCATGTAAATATTTCCCCAAGTCTCTTTCCTTTTCTTCTGAAGGAACACATAAACTGTGTTAACATAAAAAGAAGGGAGGCTTTGGTCTCATCTCATCAGGTGGCGGGCTCCAAACTTGTTTAAAATGGGTGGAATTTCTGACATGTTTTTTTGAGATGTGAAATTACAAAGAAATTTGAATGTTGTTACAATCTTGAATTTGCTCTTTCGGCATTTATTCTGCAGGTATTCATTCACATCTTTGTTTTGAAGTTTTCGGTGCTTGGAGTCTGTGTGCAAAAAATATTATTTTGAGAGACACTGATCACTCCAGAGACTGAAACTGTTGTTGCCGTACTCCGAATTCACAGTTACTATATGCATTAATATACCAGACTAACACAGATTGCTCTGATAAAATATTTTTTATTTACTCTGAAAGTACAGAAATAGTGTGTTATCACAGCAGGTTTTGTTTGAGAAGCAATTTTTCATAAAGATATACATTGGGTATATCTATTAGGTTTTCACTGAGTTGCTTTTTCCTTCATCTATTAATTTTTGCTTAGTTTGTATTAGAGCGTTCATGTGCACTGCCCTGGATGCATTCAAAAGTCGTGTGCTTTGGCCTCTGTCGTGCTTTGGCTTCACGTTCCCTGGTTGTATTTTGTGCCTGAATTCAGAAGTGTCTGTTTATCGAGTAAGCAATGGATACTTTGAAAAATGGTTTTGCTGCTGAAGAACTTGTGTAGGTGCTGGCATGGGCCCACGGGGAGTGGGAGAAGGTGGGCTCCTGACATGGGAACAGGACAAGGGGGCCATGGAGGAGCCCGTCACTGGGCCATGGGTGGAGAAGGGGCAGCAGGAAAGCATTTGCTGTTGGTGGTTGGAAGCCGGGCAGGCGATCTGGCCCCACTTGCCACCCCATGGAAATGGGAGAGCCACTTCACTTGCCTTTATTCTTTGCCATTTGTTAGCCGCCATAACGTGGACGTGACTGCTGTAGATGTATGAAGCAAGCATGAGGAAAAAAGAAGAGAAATGTGGCAAGAACTGAAATCTGTGAAATGTCAGACATCTCTTTTACAGGAATCCTTTTACAAGGACAAACCGGTTTCTCAGGTGTGATGAGAAGTCAGTGTTTGGACAGGACATCAGTTTGGGAATGCTGCTAGAAGCCCTATAGCCTCCTAAGGCAGATGTATGAAATACCTTAATGGCATGTTTTCTGTTTCAAACTTGAGCACAGGCGATCCTCCCATGCAGCCTTGCATGTTTTGAAGCTCAGGCCACAGCTGAAGCTGTAACGGGTTTGAGCTGGGGTTTCACTCCAGTGTGGGCTGGTAACCAGTGTGTTGCAGCAAGACCCAGGTCTAACCAAGGTGGAGGTGTGGTGGTTCCCCCGTCCCTCTCACAGTCCCAACACGGGCTGGGCTTCCCTGGCGAGTGCTTTCTGCTCTGTATCTCATCCCCGTGCTGGCTGGGTTCATTTCAGCTGGGCTTCCACAGCACTGGTATAAAGGTGCCTTCCTTCTGCCCCCGCAGCTTTCTT